>NC_137282.1:115021500-115741000 GCF_054371585.1 Giraffa tippelskirchi
TCCCAAAGAAAGGCAATGCCAAAGAATGCTCAAACCACAGCACACTTGCACTCATCTCACACGCTAGCAAAGTAATGCTCAAAATTCTCCAAGCCAGGCTTCAGCAATACGTGAACCGTGAACTTCCAGATGTTCAAGCTGGTTTTAGAAAAGACAGAGGAGCTAGAGATCAAATTGCCAACATCCGCTGGATCATCGAAAAAGCAAGACAGTTCCAGAAAAACATCTATTTCTGCTTTATTGACTATGTCAAAGCCTTTGACTGTGTGGATCACAAAAAACTGGAAAATTCTTAAAGAGATGGGCCTACCAGACCACCCGACCTGTCTCTTGAGAAACCTGTATGCAGGTCAGGAAGCAACAGATAGAACTGGACATGGAACAACAGACTGGTTCCAAATAGGAAAAGGGGTACATCAAGGCTGTATATTGTCACCCTGCTTATTTACTTTATATGCAGAGTACATCATGAGAAACGCTGGGCTGGAGGAAGCACAAGCTGGAATCAAGATTGCCAGGAGAGATATCAATAACCTCAGATATGCAGATGACACCACCCTTATGGCAGAAAGTGAAGAAGAACTAAAGAGCCTCTTGATGAAAGTGAAAGAGGAGAGTGAAAAAGTTGGCTTAAAGCTCAACGTTCAGAAAACTAATATTATGGCATCTGGTCCCATCCATGGCAAATAGATGGGGAAAAAGTGGAAACAGTGACAGACTATTTTTCCGGCATCCAAAATCACTGCAGATGGTGACTGCAGCCATGAAATTAAAAGAAACTTACTCCTTGGAAGGAAAGTTATGACCAACCTAGAAAGCATATTAAAAAGCAGAGACATTACTTGGCCAACAAAGGTCCATCTAGTCAAAGCTATGGTTTTTCCAGTGGTCATATATGGATGTGAGAGGTGGACGGTGAAGAAAGCTGAGTGCTGAAGAATTGATGCTTTTGAACTGTGGTGTCGGAGAAGACTCTTGAGAGTCCCTTGCACTGCAAGGAGATCCAACCAGTCCATCCTAAAGGAGATCAGTCCTGGGTGTTCATAGGAAGGACTGATGTTGAAGCTGAAACTCCAATACTTTGGCCATCTCAAGTGAAGAGTTTACTCATTGGAAATGACCCTGATGCTGGGAAGGATTGGGGGCAGGAGGAGAAGGGGACGACAGAGGATGAGATGGCTGTATGGCATTACCGACTCGATGGACATGAGTTTGGGTAAACTCCGGGAGTTGGTGATGGAGAGGGAGGCCTGGTGTGCTATGATTCATGGGGTGGCAAAGAGTCGGACACGACTGCGCGACTGAACTGAACCGAACCGAAGATTTATACAATTTTCATGCGACAGTAGGATACAAATTCTATTCAATTCCCACAGACTGTAAACTAGGAGACACTGGCATATATCCAGAGACATAAAACAAGGTGCAAAAATTTTAATGTCTAAAAGTATTAAAATCATACAGAGTCTGTTCCATCACTGTAGAATTATGTTAGAAATCAATGTCAAAAGATTTTTGTAAATAATCTACATATTTTCAAGTATAATGTGATATTTACCAAGAGAGATATTTGATTTGGCCATCAAAAGCCTCAGGAAAGTTAGACTGATAAAACAGAGAGCAATTGCAGAGAAGAAAGAATTCAAATGAGAAATTAGTATATCAAAATGAGAAATTGATATTAAAGACATTTTAGAACAAAATTCCATGCATTTGGAAGTTAAATGTCCATTTTAAAATGATGAATGTATCTAAGAAGCCATAACAAGGAAAATTAGAAAAGATTTGTAAGAGAATAAATACGAAAAGATAATGTATGAGAATTTATTGCATGCAGCTGAAGTTGATCAATGCAAGTAAATACCATGTGGAGTCTTGAATAAGGTATGAAAACAAATAATGGACACTAGCATAAAATTTTGTGAAAGTTGAACAAAATCTGTACTTTAGTTAATAATACTATATCACTTGTTAATGTCCTGTTTTTTTTATAACATGGTATTTCTAATTTATATTCACTCAAAACTTTGATGTAGTTTCATGTATTTTTGCATCTAGTAAATTACTGATAAAAATTTAGAAAATTTATTATCTTAGTGATTTTAAAAAAAATTGAATGAGGCTTGAAACTTCTAATCCAATTCTGAGAATATAAAGAAATACAAAATAGACTTTAAAATAAAGACTGCTAAAAGAGACAGGAAGGACACTACATCAAGGGACCAATCCAAGAAGATTTAACAATTGTAAATATTTATGTACCCAACATAGGAGTACCTCAATACACAAGGCAAATGCTAACAGCCATAAAAGGGAAAATAAAAAGTAACACAGTAATAGTGGGGGATTTAACACCCTACTTATTCCAATAGCTAGATTATCAAGACAGAAAATAATAAGGAAATACAAGCTTTAAATGAAACATCAGACCAGACAGATATCTTAACTGATATTTATAGGACATTCCCCCTGAAAGCAGCAGAATACATTTTCTTCTCAAGTTTACACACAATAGTCTCTAGTATAGATCACATTCCGGGTCACAAATCAAGCCTTAGTAAAGTTAAGAAAACTGAAATCATATCAAGCATCTTTTCTTTCACAACGCTATGAGATTTGAAATCAATTACCAGGAAAAACTGTAAAAAACACAAACACATGGAGGCTAAACAACATGCTACTAAATAACCAACGGATCACTGAAAAAATCAAAGAGGAAATCAAAGATACCTAGAAACGAATGGCAATGAAAACATGGTGAACCAAACTTATGGGATGCAGCAAAAACATTTCTAAGAAGGAAATATATAGCAATACCATCTTACCTCATGAAACAAGAAAAATCCTAAATAAAATCCCCAAAATAATCCCAAATCTAACTTTAGACCTACAGCAACCAGAGAAAGAATAAACAAAAGCCCAAGTTAGTAGAAAAAAGAAGTCATAAAAATCATAAGAGCAGAAATTAATGAATAGAAACAAAGAAAACAATAAAAAAGATCAATGAAATTAAACCCTGATTCTTTGAGAAGATAAACAAAATTGATAAACTTTTACCCAGACTCATAAACAAAAAAAGGGAGAGGACTCATTAATAAAATTAGAAATGAAAAAGAAGTTACAACTGACACCACAGAAATAAAAAAGGATCATAAGAGACTACTACAAGCCAACAGTATGCCAATAAAATGGACAACCTGGAAGAAACTGACAAATTCTTAGAAAGGTACAGCCTTTCAAGACTGAACCAGGTTGAAATAGAAAATATGAACAAACCAATCACAAGTCATGAAATTGAAACTGTGATTAAAAATCTTCCAGAAAACAAAAGTCCAAGACCAAATTGCTTCAAGGACAAATT
Source organism: Giraffa tippelskirchi (assembly GCF_054371585.1). NCBI lineage: Eukaryota > Metazoa > Chordata > Mammalia > Artiodactyla > Giraffidae > Giraffa > Giraffa tippelskirchi. Next base: position 115,024,862 of record NC_137282.1, read on the forward strand.
TTATGAAGCATTTGCTGCTGCTGCTGCTGCTAAGTCGCTTCAGTCGTGTCTGACTCTGTGCGACCCCATAGACGGCAGCCCACCATGCTCCCCTGTCCCTGGGATTCTCCAGGCAAGAATACTGGAGTGGGTTGCCATTTCCTTCTCCAATGCATGAAAGTGAAAAGTGAAAGTGAAGTCACTCAGTCATGTCCGACCCTTAGCGATCCCATGGACTGCAGCCTACCAGGCTCCTCTGTTCATGGGAGTTTCCAGGCAAGAGGACTGGAGTGGGTTGCCATTTCCTTCTCCGTATGAAGCATTTAGAGAAGAGCTAACATCTACCCTTCTCAAACTCTTCCAAAAAACTGCAGAGAGGAAAACACCTAAGCTATTCTGCAAGGCCACCACCACCTTGATACCAAAACCAGGCAAAGATGTCATAAAAAAAGAAAATTACAAGCTGATAGAAGCAAAAATTCTCAACAAAATAATAGAAAATAGAATCCAACAATACATCAAAAGAATCATACATCATGATTAAGCAGGATTTACCCCAGGAATGCAAAGATTTTTCAATGCACGCAAATCAATCAATGTGATACACCATACTAACAAACTAAAGAATAAAAACCATATGACCATCTAAATAGATGCAGAAAAAGTTTCTGACAAAATTAAACACTTACTTATGAAAAAAACTTTACAGAAAGTAGGCCTAGAAGGAACGAACCTACCTCAACTTAATAAAGATCATCTATGACAAACCCACAGCAAACATCATTCTCAGTGGTGAAGAACCGAAACATTTCCCCTACGATCAGGAACAAGAAAAGAATGTCCTCTTTTGTCACTATTATTCAACATAGTTTTGGAAGTCCTAGCCATGGCAATCATAGAAGAGAAAGAAATAAGAAGAATACAAATTGGAAAAGTAAAATTGTCACTGCTTGCAGATGCCATGATATAAAAAAACTGAAAGAGGTCACCAGAAAACTATTGGTGCTCATCAGTGAATCTGGTAAAGTTGCAAGATACAAAATTAATGCACAGGGAAAAAAAAATTAATGCACATAAATCTCTTGCATTCCTATACACTAACAACAGGAGAGCAGAAAAAGAAATTAAGGAAACCATCCCACTTACCAGTGCAACAAAAAAATAAAGTACCTAGGAATAAACCTACTTAAAGAGGCAAAAGATCTGGACTCAAAAAACTATAGGATACTGATGAAAGAAATCAATGGCAATACAAATAGATGGAGATACATATCAAGTTCTTGGACTGGAAGAATCAATATTGTGAAAATTACTATACTACCTAAAGCAATCTACAGATTCAATGCAATCCCTATCAAATTACCAATGCATTTTTCACAGAATTACAAGAAAAACTTTTAGTTTGTATGGAAACACAGAAGACCCTGAATAGCCAAAGCAATCTGGAGAAAGAAAAATGGAGCTAGAGGAATCAGGTTCCCTGGCTTCAGGCTATACTACAAAGCTACAGGAATCAAGACAGTATGGTACTGGCACAAAAACGTAAATATAGATCAACAGAATAGGAGAGAAAGCCCAGAGATAAACACACTCATATGGTAACCTAATCTATGACAAAGGAGGCAAGAATATACAATGGAGAAAAGACAGTCTTTCCAATAAAGACTGAGAAAACTGGACAGCTACTTGTAGAAGAATGAAATTAGGACACTTCCTAACAACATAAACAAATAAACTCAAAATGGATTAAAGACCTAAATGTAAGGCCAGATACAATAAAACTCTTTAGAGGAAAACATAGGCAGAACACTCTCTGACATAAATTGCAATAAGATCTTTTTTTACCTCCTAGAGTAATGAAAATAAAAACAAACAAATGGTACCTGATTAAACTTAAAAAGTTTTTGTACAGCAAAGGAAACCATAAACAAATTGACAACCCTTAGTATGGAGAAAATACTTGCAAATGAAGTTGACAAGGGATTGATCTCCAAAATACATAAACAGCTCATGCAGCTCAACATTTAAAAGCAAACAACACAGTGAAAAATGGGCGAAAGCTCTAAACAGACATTTGCCCAAAGAACATACACATGCCCAACAAACTCATGAAAAGATGCTCAACATCACTAATTATTAGAGAAATGCAAATCAAAACTAAAATGAATTATCACCTCACACTGACCAGAATGGCCATCATCAGAAAATCTACAAGCAATAAAAATGCTGGAGAGGATGTAGACAAAAGGGATCTCTCCTACACTCTTGGTGGGAATGTAAATTGATACAGCCACTATGAAGAACACCATGGAGAATCCTTAAAACACTAAGAATAAAATTACCATATGACCCAGCAATCCCACTACTGGGCACACATCCCGAAAAACCATAAATGAAAAGGACACATGTATCCCATATTCACCACTGTAAACAACAGCCAGGACATGGAAGCAATTTAAGTGTTGATCAACAGAGGAATGGATAAAGAAGATATGCTACATATGTACAATAGAATATTACTCAGTCATAAAGAGGAATGAAATAGTGCCATTTGTAGAGATGTGGATGGACCTAGAGACTGTCATACAGAGTCAAGTAAGTCAGAAAAAGAAAAACAAATTTTTCATAATATGGCTTACATGTGGAATCTAGAAAAATGGTACAGATGAACATATTTGCAAAGCAGAAACAGAGACAAAGATATAGAGAACAAACTATAGATACCAAGGAGGGAAGAGGGGGTAGGATGAACTGGGATTGACACATACATACATATATATATAGATATACACTACTATGTGTATATATAAATAGTAGTATAGCAGTACATCAAGGGTGTAAATTGTCACCCTGTTTATTTAACTTATGTGCAGAGTACATCATGAGAAATGCTGAGCTGGATGAAGCACAAGCTGGAATCAAGGTTGCCGGGAGAAATATCAATAACCGACACCACCCTTATGGCAGAAAGCAAAGAACTAAAGAGACTCTTGATGAAAGTGAAAGAGAAGAGTGAAGAGTGGCTTAAAACTCAACACTCAGAAAACTAAAATCATGGCATCTGGTCCCACCACTTCATGCCAAATAGATGGGGAAACAGTGGAAACAGTGACAGACTTTATATTTTTGGGCTCCAAAATCATGCAGATGGTGACTGCAGCCACGAAATTAAAAGACGCTTGGTCCTTGGAAGACAAGTTATCACCAACCTAGACAACATATTAAAAAGCAGAGACATTACTTTGCCAACAAAGGTCCGTCTAGTCAAAGCTATGGTTTTTCCAGTGATCATGCATGGATGTGAGAGTTCGACTATAAAGAAAGCTGAGTGCCGAAGAACTGATGCTTTTGAAGTGTGGCGTTGGAGAAGACTCTTGAGAGTCCCTTGGGCTGCAAGGAGATTCAACCTGTTAATCCTAAAGGCAATCAGTCCTGAATATTCATTGGAAGGACTAATGTTGAAGCTGAAACTCCAATACTTTGCCCATCTAGTGCGAAGAACTGACTCACTGGAAAAAACCCTGACGCTGGGAAAGATTGAAGGCGGGAGGAGAAGGGGTCGACAGAGGATGAGATGTTTGAATGGCATCACTGAAGCAATGGACATGAGTTTGAGCAAGCTTTGTGAGTTGGTGATGGACAGGGAAGCCTGGCGTGCTGCAGTCCATGGGGTCGCAAAGAGTTGGACACGACTGAGCAACTGAACTGACTGATGTGTGTATATATATATATATATATACGTATATGTATGTATATACTCTTGAGAGTCTGTTGGGCAGTAAGGAGATCAAACCAGTCAATCTTAAAGGAAATCCATCCTGAATACTCATTGGAAGCACTGATGCTGAAGCTGAAGCTCTAATACTTTGGTCACCTGATTCAAAGAGCTGACTCATTGGAAAAGGCCCTGATGCTGGGAAAGATTGAATACAGAAGGAAAAGAGGATAACAGAGGATGAGACGGTTGGACAGCACCACCAATTCAATGGATATGAACGTGGGCAAACTCTGGGAGATGGTGAGGGACAGGGAGGCCTGGCATGCTTCAGTTCATGGGGACACAAAGAGTTAGACACGACTTGGCGACTGAACAACAACAATGTATAAGATAGATAACTAATGAGAACCTAGTGTATAGCACAAGCAACTCTACTCAGTGGTCTGGTGTAACCTGAATGGGAAGGAAATCTAGAAGAGAGAGGAAATATGTATATGTATAACTGATTCACTTTGTTGTACAGAAGAAATTAACACAACACTGTAAAGCAACTATATTCCAATAAAAATTAAAAATATAAAAATAAACTTTTAAATTAAAACATTCAGCAATTTCATTATATAAGATAAAAAAGAAGGATATTTGCCTTTTGTGGTTGGATAACCTTCTGGAGGTGGTGACATATTAGCTGCAATATCAGTCATATATTAAAATGAAATGGTTAAAATTAAAACACAATCTAATTATTTAATGTAATTATTCTATGTATTTCATAAAAGTTAACTCTGTAAATCTGATTCAAATATATCAGAATCATGATATCATGTTATTTTGTTCTGTAAGCTGTTTGAGAAGGCAAACAGGGTTAAAGAATAACAAAAGGTCAAATAAATATTACTGCTAGCAATTTTGACAACTTACAAGAAAGTATTATTCTTTTACAAAATTTCTTTCATTCTTTAATTTTTGGATGTGCTGGGTCTCTGTTGCTGTGTGGACTTTTCTCTAGTTGTCGAGAGTGGAGGCTACCTTCTGCTTTCGGTGTGAGGGCTCCTCTGGTTGTGGAGCGTGGGCACCGGGATGTGTGGGCTCAACAGCTGTGGCTCCGGGCTCTAGGACACAAGCTCAACAGCTGGGGCATGTGGGCTCAGTTGCTCCATGGCATGGGAGATCTTCCTGGATCAGGGATCGAACCCATGTACACTGCATTGGCAGGCAGATTCTTTACCACTAAGCTACCAGAGAAGTCCCTATTCTTTTAAATAAATATTTAAAAAAAATTTTAAATTATGGAAGTATGATAACACATTTACAGGAGACTTGGAAAATACATAACAAAGTTACATACAGTTCTACTATATATTACAATTTTTAAGTAGGTAAATTAAGATTTTTAGTTGGAGTTGTAATTTCAAACTCTCAAAAATTGATAGCATGAGTAGACAGAAAAGTAGAAGGATACAGAAGGTCTGAAAGCCCCATGAATGAGTCCAACACAATTAAGATTCATACAATTTCACACAACAGTAGGATACAAATTCTATTCAAGAAATCATTATTCTTGACCAGAATTGTAGGAGTCTCTGAAATTGGAAGATCAACTTAAAAGACTCAAAATATACACTAAAAAGAAGATCCTGAAAAATGGGGATAACAGTGTAGGATAATAGTTCTCAAACTTTTTTACAGAAACAACATCTCAAACAAATTAACATCATGTAACTTTAATAGAAAATTGTTCAAAAATTATACAATACTGATAACATACAGCGATTCTCTGGTAGCTCAGTGATCAAGAGTCTGACTGCCTATGCAGGAGGCAGGGTCGACACCTGATCCGGGAAGCCTGCACATGCCGTGGAGCAGCGGAGTCCATGTGCCACTACTATTAAGCCTGTGCTCTAGAGCCAGGGAACCGTTGACTACCAAAGCCTGCATTCCCTAGAGCCCATGCTCCTCAACAAGAGAAGCCACTGCAATGAGAAGTTCTCACGCTGCAACTAGAGAACAGCACCTGCTCTCCACAAGTAGAGAAAAATCCATACAGCAACAATGACTCAGCACAGCCAAAAATCAATACAGAAATGAAAAATTTTAAAGATAAAGCAAAGAAAATATTTTAAAAAAGATAACATATAATCAACAGAAATATAGCTAAAAAGCAAACAGCTTTTTAATATCAGCAGTTATCTTTAATCTGTAATAGACAATTTGAAAAACATTAAAATAGTAACGTTTCCTTGATTTGGATTGGCGAATATTATTTTCAGTTTAATTTGATTAACAAATATTCTGTTGAGTTTTTCCAAAATTAGTGAAACTTATTTGATTTGAGTGAAATATTGAAAAAGTATAAGACACAAAATACTTAACATGATTGTACCTGAAATTTTAATCTTTTAAACTTATGTTTAAAGTATGATGATATGCTACCTGAGTATTTTCTATTACAATTTGACATATCATGTAATTTTAAAAGCAGTTACATAGCTTATACTTAAGAAACTGAAAAGAATACTGAAAATTGAGACCAAAAAACAAATCAAAACCAAGAAAACCCAAACTGTTAACTAATATAATTGCTTATTTGGCACAGCATCTGGCTTATAAAAATTCCTCTCTCCAAAAAGTAAAAAAATGGAATACTTTGCCATGTAAATTTTATTTTTTAGTCTAACAATGGAAAATTGGTAGATTATAATATCCATCACTAGTAAGCCTTCTTTGAGTAAGTATCAATTGACTCTGACCATAATTGATAACCTAAGCCAATAGTACATTCTGTTACAATTCCAGGTTCAAAAGGTTAATTATGGACTGGCCACAGGCTCATCTGGAAATCTGAAACTGATCGCTATATATCTTCCTAATGAAGATGTACTGCATATATTATAGCAGCATACTGACAAGTGACTAGAACCTCCAACATCAATGTTGCAAGCAAGCATTAACCCTCATGTCAATTTAGCTGTCATTCTCACAGTTTATATCCATCCTGCCAGGTCCTTTTATTCTCTGAGAAAGAAAGTGTCTGATAACTATATTTCCCTTGCAAAGGCAAGATTTTTCTTTTCATTCTAATGAATAAAGAAATCAATAATGGTAAGTCAATTCAAACTATGTTATGAATTAACAATACCCAGGAAAGTTAAGAAGAGATTAGAGTGATGATGAGAGTTATCATTTGTCACCCAAATCTTTAATTTGCATGTAGATTTACTGCCCCAGCACATAGGGCATTAGAAAAATATCAGCATCTTTTCTTTCCAAGAGGTACTTACACTGTCCTCGTATTTGCAGGCAAAGAAAATGGCAGGCTGAATTATGAGCACCTGCTCACAAATAAAACCAATTCAGCAACCTTCATTGCTTGCATCCAATATTTACTGCCAGTCCAAAGGAGAAGAACTAGTTCTAGTTCTAAAACAGAGTTTAGGGACCAAGATATCTTCTCTAAGTAGGTTCTGAACAGATCATATGACAACTACTAAGCAAGGAAATTATTCCTTTGATGGGTAATGTAGAAGCAGAGGGCTATGATAAAATGAGCACTAGAATATATAAGGCTGACAATACAGTTGTTGTATTCTTTTCTATGTGGCCTTTTAACAAAACATTTAGCTTTTCTGGGTCTCTATTTCTCTTCCTGTAAAATAAGAACAATAATTCCTGTTTAGTTTATCTCATAAAGCAGAGGTGTTTCAACCATAGCTATATACTAGAATCATGTTGAACTTAAAAAAACAAAAGAATAAAAGAATGGCATTTGCAGCAGCAGGGATGAACTTAGAGACTTACCATATTAAGGAAGTCAGACAGAGGAAAGCAAACATGATATCACTTAAAAGTGGAATTAAAAAGAAACAGTACAAATGAACTTACAAAACAGAAACAGACTCATAGACACAGAAAACAAACTTATGCTTACCAAAGGGGAAGGTAGAGAGAGGGATAAATTAGGAATAAGGGATTAACAGACATACACTACTATATATAAAATAGATAAATACAAAGGATTTAATGCATAGCACATGGAACTATATTCAATATTCTGTAATAAAAGTATAATGAAAAGAATAAAAAAAGAACATAGATATATACATATATATGTATAACTGAAGCACTTTGCTAAACCTGAAACTAACACAACACTGTAAATCAACTATATTTCAATTAAAAAAAAGATCTCTTAGTCCTATCCCAATTAATTCTTATTTAATTAATTTAGGGAGGGGCCCAGGCATGAGTATTTTCTAGTAGTAGTTGTGAGAAAAGCTTCTTCTAAATTTACTTTTAGAACCTTTTAGTACGGAAATATTCAAACCAACATAATGAATACTTTAATGAACCCCAGGTACCCACTACCAAGCTTTAATGATTATCAATACTTTGCTAGTCTTGTATAATCCCATCCCCCAACATTTAAAAATTTCTGTTGGAATCTTCTACAACAAACCTACGTGATACGTGCTAGGTTGCTTCTGTCGTGTCTGACTCTGCAACCCCAGGGACTGTAGCCCACCAGGATCCTCTGTCCATGGCATTCTCCAGGCAAGAATACTGGAGTGAGTTGTCATGCCCTCCTCCAGGGGATCTTCCTGACCCAGGGATCAAACCACGTCTGTCTCTTACGTCACCTGCATTGGCAGGTGGGTTCTTTAACATTAGCGCCACCTGGGAAGTCCACAACAAATCTACAAAATCCCCCATGTGATTATATTGTAGAGCCAGTATTGAGAACCACATGAAAATTCTGAAAATACTTTCCATAATATAAAAGAGTGACAATAAAAACAAATCCATGCCCAAATGGATTATATTAGGCTCAAGAATTTTTTTTTACTGAAACTGACTAACTCAACAGTTAGTGAATACCATTTTAACCATTTCCTCCTTTGAACTGACTAGTTCTTTCATAAAACAAACCCTCCAAGGCTACAGTAGTAAAACCTCATTTGTCCCTTCATGCCCTATATTTTCATCTTTATTCCACCATTTAATAGTTCCCCAAATGGAAAATTTACCCCCTTCTGGCTGCTCAGCACCTCCTCACCCAGTCACCCCCCATCTGGCCTCAAAGCCCAAACATAACATCATGGAGTCCGGCTCCTCTCTCCCGTGTCCTGCCCTCCTCAAGCCCAAGGAAGGTGTCCCTCCAGCCCTGTCTTTACCTCAGTCACAGGTTTATCTCCACGTACCATTTCTTACCAGCCTCATCACTAAATATAAGATTCTTAAGGGTTATGATGATTTCTTAACAGATCTGGTCCTCGGCAGGCATTCAACATGTGAATGCTTGAGTAGCTGGTCAGTCAACTTTCTCTAGGAGCCCAATCAGATATGCTCAACAGTTTGCTCACCCAACTACTAATGCACCTCAACCGACTGCCTAAAGGGAAACAAGCAGAGTGACCACTTAATAGTCAAAATACTGAAGACATAAGAATTTGTGATGAATCCTAATTACATTTTTCCAACAATACCTCCAACCTCAGAATGACCTGCTGCAGAGAACCTAGTTTCTGAATCATGCTATCATTTAGAGAGAATGATTCTAAAAAGTACGTACAGGTTTTTTGCCATTCTAAGATGTAACACAGAGGGATGTTTTCAAACAAAGAAAATCATTCTTTCCTCTCTAAATGTTCTAGTTTAAAGATATTCACAACATGCTAAGCAGCAAGGCTTACTAACCTATGAAATACAATACATGGCCACCACTAATATAAACATATCCCCTGTGATTATTTCCCAATGATTTTTCTTTGACTTGAAGTGAAGTGAAGTGATGTCGCTCAGTTGTGTCCGACTCTTTGCGACCCCATGGACAGTAGCCTACCAGGCTCCTCCCATGGGATTTTTCAGGCAAGCGTACTGGAGTGGGTTGCCATTTCCTTCTCCAGAAGATCTTCCCCACCCAGGGATTGAACCCAGGTCTGCCACATTGTAGGCAGATGTTTTACCGTCTGAGCCACCAGAGAAATCTTCTTTGACTTAGTAGACCACTAAAAATGACTGTAAAAAATAACTGTATTCAACAATGAAAATAAGAACAGTTGTAAAAATTGTAGCAATAATGACACCAACAATAGAAACATCTAATTCTTAACAAATACTTTCTGTGTCAGCTATCATGCTAAGAATATTATCTCAATCCTCGCATCAACTTTATAAAGTAGGTATTATTATCCACATTTTATGACAAAACTCAAGCTCAGAGAGCTCAGAAACTTGCCTAAAAAAAAAGCGCTACAAAATAGTATTGTAGGAACTTAGTTTCTTGGGTAAGTTTGAGAAGAAAGAACTAGAAACTTAAAAAGGAGTTAACATGATTCAGTTGCAACTTGAAGAAGAGAGTAATAAACTCTTTTATAAAACATCAGTTTACAAAGTGAGATATGAGGCCAAGAATCATAATCACAATTAATGTTTCAAAACATTATCCAAAACCATCATAATACCCTTTGTACAGTACTAGGATATGAACTTCAAAAAGTCGGACCATATATTTAGAATTTTTACTAGCTCTCAGAAATCATAAATATTCCTCTTCTCTCTCCTCCACCAGAAACTTTCTTTTGTTGGTAAACTAGCCTTTAAAGATAGACACTGGCCTTCAAAAATTTATTAAGAACTTAGCCTCTTTTTTACAGATCCAGGTCCTATCCTGGTTACATTATTATGTTCCTAAAATTACTCTTTCCCTGTAAGTCAAAACATTTTCTCGAAGTACTCAAAGTGAAATTAATTTATAATTTCTCATCTAATCTTTACCTCTTCTTTTTAAGATCTTACCATTTTACAGAAAATATCTCTCCAGATCTACAGCATATTACTTCTCTTTTAAAAATCACTCCTACCTGCCAACAATAACAATCCAATTTGTATATTTTATTCTATCTCTGAGGATGTGCTTCCTAAACATTTATTGCCTATGCAGCAAACTAAGTCAACAAATTTATAAAACATTTTCCTCCTCAGATTTCCCTTCACTTCATTCCTCATGCCAATAGTAGTATCTTCAATTCAATGACGTCTTTAGTGACCTCTGTTTCAAATCCTTTTTGGAAGAAGATAGACAAAAACAGGCTAATAAATATATCAAAACTTAGTCTATTTCCTCAAAGTATTAAAGGCACAAACACTGTATAGTCATATAGAGTTTAACACTTTTCATGGATGACCAAATCCTTTCACATGCATTTCACATTATTTCATTTGATCTTTACACAATCTGCTGAAACAGAAAGGGCAGTTAACATGTCCATCTTGGACTGGAGAAAACTAAGGCTTAGAAAGCTTGTGACTAGTCAAAAGTAACTGGACTACCAAAACCCTTCTATATTTCTATGTATTTCTTTATAACTGGACTACCAAAACCCTTCTCAATTTCTATGTATTTCTTTATCAGCATCAACAATGGATTTCCTTTGATGGACTATAAACCTACTAGATGAAAAGGACTGTACATTTTATTTATAGCTAGCAATGTCTTAAGTAAATCCAGCTCCAAGATGATAAAATAGAAAAGGCTCACACAAGCATATAAATAAGGTCTATGGCCAGTTCCACTCACAATCCTCTCTTTTCCATGAACCATTCTAACCATGAGTAAGGTCATCACAACAAGTACATCAAGAGGATATAAAGAACACAAGATGGAGTAAATAACAAACCTCCACAGCATTATAAACTTAGTGAGACTGGGAATTCACACAACTGATCTTAATAAGTGTTAATGAATTTTGAAAAAATAATAAAGGAATGTGAAATTAAATGAAATTATTATGAGGAAAGTAGAGGCAGAATACAAAAAAAAATCAGTAATATGAGTAAAATAGAATTGATAATCAGATAAAGATTGCACAAACTGAATGTATTTCTCTTTGGTAAATCCAAGATAGTACTATATACCAAGATCGGCCAGATAATAAACTTGCATAATTCCTCTACAATCAAGAGAGCATAGTTCTGAAAGATCAGAAGAATCACTGTTGGAATAAGGGTTGGGCAGAATGGTATGAAGTTAAGAGCCTACAAAATCTAAAGTATTCTTGCTCTCAGATACCTAGACTCATTAAATAAAGGATTAGTTTCTAAGAAAGAGAACAATTGGGAGGATCCACAAAGGTACAACCCACTTTAAACATATAGATCATTACATAAAGATGATGATGATGTCAACAGCGATGTCCATGATAATGAGAAAAAAGTGGTCAATTTATAGAAAAATTCACAAAGTGCCAGACACTTGGACTAGTTATTGTTTAGATATAGACACTAATCCTCATCATAACTTCACAACATAGTCATTATTGGCCTTATTTCCACTAGAGAAAATCTAACAAAAGCTGAATTCAAAAACACAATTGGGAGCTGACTGTGGCTCAGATCATGAACTCCTTATTGCCAAATTCAGACTTAAATTGAAGAAAGTAGGGAAAACCACTAGATCATTCAGGTATGACCTAAAACAAATCCCTTACGATTATACCGTGGAAGTGACAAATAGATTCAAGGGATTACATCTGATAGACAGAGTGCCTGAAGAACTATGGACGGTTCATGACATTGTACAGGAGACAGGAATCTAGACCATTCTGAAAAAAGAAATGCAAAAAGGCAAAATGGTTGTCTGAGGAGGCCTTAAAAATAGCTGTGAAAAGAAGAGAAGCTAAAGGCAAAGGAGAAAAGGAAAGATATACCCATGTAAATGCAGTTACAAAGAATAGCAAGGAGAGATAAGAAAGCCTTCCTAAGTAACTGATGCAAAGAAATAGAGGAAAACAACAGAATAGGAAAGACTAGAGATCACTTCAAGAAAATTAGAGATACCAAGGGAACATTTCATGCAAAGATGGGCACAATGAAGGACAGAAATGGTATAGACCTAACAGAAGCAGAAGATATTAAGAAGAGGTGGCAAGAATACACAGAAGAACTATACAAAAAAGATCCTCACGACCCAGATAATCACAAAGGTGTGATCACTCACCTAGAGCCAGACATCCAGGGATGAGAAGTCGAGTGGGCCTTAGGAAGCATCACTACGAACAAAGCTAGTGGAGGTGATGGAATTCCAGTTGAGCTATTTCAAATCCTAAAAGATGGTGCTGTGAAAGCACTGCACTCAATATGCCAGCAAATCTGGAAAACTCAGCAGTGGCCACAGGACTGGAAAAGGTCAGTATTCATTCCAATCCCAAAGAAAGGCAATACCAAAGAATGCTCAAACTACCACACAATTGCGCTCATCTCACACGCTAGCAAAGTAATGCTCAAAATTCTCCAAGCCAGGCTCAACAGTATGTGAACCATGAACTTCCAGATGTTCAAGCTGGACTTAGAAAAGGCCGAGGAACCAGAGATCAAATTGCCAACATCCGTTGGATCATCGAAAAAGCAAGAGCATTCCAGAAAAACACCTACTTATCCTTTACTGACTATGCCAAAGGCTTTGACTGTGGGGATCACAACAAACTGGAAAATTCTTCAAGAGATGAGAATTCTTAAAGAGATGACCACCTGACTTGCCTCCTGAGAAATCTGTATGCAGGTCAAGAAGCAACAGTTAGAACCAGACATGGAACAACAGACTGGCTACAAATTCGGAAAGGGGTATGTCAAGGCTGCATATTGTCACCCTGCTTATTTAACCTACATGCAGAGTACATCATGAGAAATGCTGGGCTGGATAAAGCACAAGCTGGAATCAAGGTTGCCGGGAGAAATATCAATAACTTCAGATATGCAGATGATACCACCCTTATGGCAGAAAGCAAAGAAGAACTAAACAGCCTCTTGATGAAAGTGAAAGAGGAGAGTGAAAAAGTTGACTTAAAGCTCAACATTCAGAAAACTAAGATCATGACATCTGGTCCTATCACTTCATGCCAAATAGATGGGGAAACAGTGAAAACAGTGACAGACTTTATACTTTTGGGCTTCAAAATCACTGCAGATGGTGATTGCAGCCATGAAATTAAAAGACGCTTGCTCCTTGGAGGACAAGTTATGACCAACCTAGATAGCATATTAAAAACCAGAGACATTACTTTGCCAACAAAGGTCCACCTAGTCAAAGCTATGTTTTTTTCTAGTGGTCATGTATCAGTGTGAGAGTTGGACTATAAATAAAGCTGAGCACCGAAGAATTGATGCTTTTGAACTGTGGTGTTGGAGAAGACTCTTGAGAGTCCCTTGGACTGCAAGGAGATCCAACCAGTCAATCCTAAAGGAAATCAGTCCTGAATATTCACTGGAAGGACTCATGCTGAAGCTGAAACTCCAATACTTTGGCCACTTGATGCAAAAAACTGACTCACTGGAAAAGACCCTGATGTTGGGAAATATTCAAGGCGGAAGGAGAAGAGGATGACAGAGGAAGAGATGGTCAGATGGTATCACTGACTCAATAGACAGGAGTTTGATTGAGTAAACTCCAGGAGTTGATGATGGACAGGGAGGCCTGGCATGCTGTAGTCCATGGGGTTGGAAAGAGTCGGACACAACTAAGCGACTGAACTGAACTGAATTCATCTAGTACTCAGTGACTCACCTAAGGCAGAATCTCTCATCACCTAACACACACAATTAAAAACCACATATAATACTGGTTGCCACCATCTAGATTGGCACCTGTTGATTATCACCTCCCACTTAACAAAAAAGCACAAGGCCTTGCAATAAAGTTGGTCTCTTTCAGAACCTACTATGGAACAAACATATGTCAAGATACATTGCGTCCTATACTGTGCTTATTCGCTCAGTTTGTCTGCTCTTTGTGACCCCATGGACTATAGGCTGTCAGGCTCCTCTGTCCATGGGGATTCTCTAGGCAAGTACTGGAGTGGGTTGCCATGACCTCCGCCAGGGGATCCTGCCAACCTAAGGACTGAACCCAGGCCTCCTGCATTGCAGGTGGATTCTTTACCGTTTGAGTCACCAGGGAAGCCCAAGAATACTGGAGTGGGTAGCCTATCCCTTCTCCAGGGGATCTTCCTGACCCAGAAATCGAACCAGGGTCTCCTGCTTGTAGGCAGATTCTTTTTTTTTTTTTCTGGCGAATTTGTTTTTATTTTATTGAATCTAGGGGATGGGATGGGGAATACCTCTGTAAGTTATGCCCCACTAGGAAGATGTCCATTCTAACTTTCCTGGGATAGCTTTCGGAGCTTTTTCTTTTTCTTGGAGCCGCTGCTCTTGCTGGCAGCAGCCTGTTCAGGTCCACTGCTGAGTGGCTCCTCCTTGGAAGACAATTTCCACTTTTTCTTGGGGACCCTCTTGTTTTCTGACTCTTCAGGGTCAGCAACTGGTTCTTCTTTGGGAAAAGATTTCTTCCTCTTGGGAAGACTTCCAGTACCAGCTGTCTCTTCAAGATCACTACTAACTAGCTCTTCCTTGGAAAAAGGTTTCTTTTTCTTGGGTTTGGAAAAAGAGACAGATGGGTCTTCCATTCCATTGTCCTGAAGAGCCTCCTGGGGCTTTTGCTTTTTCTTCCTTTTGGGTCTTTCACTTGTCTCCTCACACTCCTCCGGGGCACTGCTATTTTCTGAAGAAGCCAAGGCAAGTGCAGCCAGCCTTTTCTTTTCTTTCTTCAAGCGTTTCTTCTCCTGTTTCTCGAGCTTCCTAGTAATCTCGGCAGCCGCTTCCTCTGCCTTGCAGGCAGATTCTTTACCAGCAGAAATACCAGGGAAGACCCCAAGATACATTACATGCTAGTAATCTGTACTTTGAAGGCAGTGAACTTTACATCTTTAAAATAGTTTTCACACCTAATGACTATTTTTAACAACATACTTTTTAAACTAAAATAACATTAGCTATCATTTATGGAGCAACTTATTATGATCCAGTACCACGTTTAGTGTTTTATGCATGTTATACCTCAATTAGGGGAGATTCAGGTCTCTATGATTTCAAACCAGGAAGCAAACCAGGAATCATCTTGGCTCAAGCCCAGCTTTGATTTAGTCTGCATTACTTCATTGCCCAAAGCACTAAATTAGACTGATGCAGATAGGTGATTATTGCTACAAGTGAAAAAGTGCATGACACACACACTTAATCTTATTACATTGCTAGACTGGATAAAAACTAAGCTGAAAATAACAAAATAATTTCTATAGTCATTTAAAAAATGTAGAACTGTTTAGGCTTCATGAAAAGTATAGCAGCAATTTTGACTATAATTGTCCTTTATCCCTGAAATAACATAATAGACAATGACAATCAGCAGATGCTTTTCCAGAAGTTCCTCTCTTACACAAGCTATCACACAAAACTGAGTTCTTGGTGTTCCTTTTTATTGAGAGGGGTCATTACAAAGGCCATGAATTTTTTTCTTCAGTAATAATTCTGAAAATTCTGTATCATTCTGCAATTCTGTATAATCATCAAATTAGTAAACATAATTGACCAGTATGTGCTAAACAGTAATAAACTCTAGAAGGAGATAAAAAAATTAATAAAGTAGAGCTTCTGACCTCAAGTAGCTTAACAGTCCTTCATGGACAAGGCTGTATATAAACACATACTGACTGTTTATGATGTTATTAAAAATGTGTTTACATCATTTATAAGAAATTTTGGAGACTAAACCTCAGTGGCAAGGACTTAGATGGTGGTTGTGACTAGGGATGGCAGGAAGCTGACATTACAATACACTTGTTTTCCCCCTAACTCAAAGACAGAAGCTCAGATATTACATATAGATGAGTTGCTGTTGTTCAGTTGCTCAGTTGTGTCCAACTCTTTGCGACCCCATGGACTGCAGCACACCAGGCTCCTCTGTCCTTCACCATCATCTGGAGCTTGCTCAAACTCATGTCCATTGAGTTGGTGATACCATCCAACCATCTCATCCTTTGTCGTCCCCTTCTCCTCTTGCCTTCAATCTTTCCCAGCATCACAGTCTTTTCTAAGGAGTCAGCTCTTCCCATCAGATGGCCAAAGTATTGAAGCTTCAGCTTTAGTATCATTGTCCTTCCAATGACTATTCAGGATTGATTTCCTTTAGGATTGACTGGATGGATCTCCTTGCAGTCCAAGCAACTCTCAAGAGTCTTCTCCAACACCACAGTTCAAAAGCATCAATTCTTCGATGCTCAGCCTTCTTTCTGGTCCAACTCTCATATCCATACAGGACTACTGGAAAAACTTTAGCTTTGACTATATGGGCCTTTGTCGGCAAAGTAATGTTTCTGCTTTTTAGATGAGTACTTTCCATTACATGGATCCAAACCAAACTAAGCATTAGTAGGCATTCACTGAGTTTAAGGACTGAGATTAAAAGGGAATAATAGTTTTTCTCAGGATATAAGAAGCATCTGGTAGTACACAGTTCAGGTTCCTCAAGTACTCCTACTGTGGGGATAAGAACAAGCTTAGCTTCCTAGTGTTTTTCGGAAGCTGGATGAGTTTCAGAATAATCATGTCACTATTTTCATAAAAAATCTCCTAGCAAAAACAAATGTAGGTGACTGTTAATACTGTTAAGCTCTTCTGGTTTAGAATTTCTTCAGCTAGCCAGACTTTAGCAATAAACCAGTATAAGCTGTTGTTTTATAAATACATCTTGACAGGAGAAGGTCACATAGCTAAGAAAAGTAGAACCTTATACATAGTTTATTTTCATGGTTGGGAGAAATTTTTTAATTTTTATTATGGTGACACTAATAGGAAAGGTGACTATTTATTTTGGAAGCAACTATGACATTACAGACCATCAGTCACAAATTTGGAACGTTTTTAAGAATCATGGTAACATAACTTGTTTATGCAGTCAGAGATCAACCTGGATAAGCATTTTTGTATCTTTAACAAAATTTGAAGTATCATTCAATATATTATTGGGAGTTCACTCAATGCCCAACACACAGATTAAGGACTAGAGATCAAATATAAATAAGATTTCACAAGGTAAGAAACTCTTGATGGTGGTTAGGTCAGACATATAAATATGTAATATAATTGTTGCAATAAAAGAATGTACAACGAATCATGAAAAGAGAAAAAGAAGTGATACTAATTCTGGGGATAATAACTTTTGTTTTGATAGAAATTTATGACTGTTATTAGGTCATTTAATAAGGGATGAAAACTATTTTTACATAACTTAAGACTGAAATATTAGAAAAGAGGAAACATTTATGTTCTTTAAAAGGAACAAATGTATGTAGGTAGGACCAACACAGACGTAATCATGGTTGACCTATTAAGTAAGACTTGGGAGCAAAAAAACTGGTTTTGCTTTACTTTTTTAGGTATCAAATTATACCTTCCCCACTGACTTCAATAAATTTAAAGCATGTTCTCTTCTTTGGAAAATTTCTGGTCCCCAAAACAAATGTTAGAAAAAAATGACCTCATCAAAATAAAATATTTAAACATAAAAGCTTATAGTAACCAACGCAAACTGTAAATGCAAAATAAATGAGTTTAATGAGACGACTAAAAGTTCAAAGACAAACAAGAAAAGGAACTCGATAAACAGAACACCCTATACTGAAAAGCCCTCTCTTCATTTGTTTACTCTGTAATCCTTATCATATTAAGGAAGTTTTAGGCTTTTAAAAAATGGACATGTTTACTTAATAACAGGGGCAAGGATAAAAACTGTCAGACAGTAAAGGAAAAAATAAACTCAGCAGTATTTTTTTTTAGAAGTTATATCTGGTCATACCCCAAAAATTGAAGTATAAGAATTTGAAGTTATATATCAAACCCAGGTAATAAGAACTTGTATTAGCAAGACACTTAAAATAAATGACTGTCCGACAAAGCAGCAACTATTAGGAGTTTAAATGCTCCTATATATATTAATTCAAATAATTCCCACAATAATCCTGTTTAGTAGGTCCCGTTGTCCCCATTTTGCAGAGAAGAAAACTGGGAACTCAAGAATTTATGTGACCAAAAAGTTGGGGATAAGAGTCAGACTAGAATGAAGTGCTCCTGATTTCTATTAACAATCTTTTTTGAGACCCCAAGTCAGTGTCAACTTGAGCAAAGGGATACAGGACCACAACTTTGATTGAGACGTATTTGTTTCATACGGCCTTTTCAATACTGAGATTGCCTGAAAATCATCCTTTCGTCACTAATTCCTACAAGCTCAGCAGTGAGTTACCCAATTAAATTGATCTACTAAACACAGAATTAATCACCATGTACCAGAAAACTTTAGGCTCCTTGAGAACACAAGAAAATAGTTGATCAGTTATTTCTTGATTAGCACCTTTAGAATGCTTGGAATAACAACATTTTATGTTTTTTTCATACGAGAAATAAAAGTTTTAAGTCACTCGGCTTGAGGTAAGAACGAGTCAGGTGAGCAACACAGTATACCAATTCAGAGAAGATCACTGGGTATTAGAAAAAGCTCAGCTTCTAAGGGGTGAGAGGTGGAACATTTTAAACTGCTACAGCAAAAATTACTTTTAGGATTGTTAAAATCATAGATTACTTAAAAATATGTGGTATAAAAAAAAAGACTTCAAATCTGTATTTAAACCTAAGGAGTTATAGAACTTTAGAGCTAGATGGATCCTTGAAAATTTTAGTTCATTTCAGCTTCTAAATAAGGAAATGGAGGATTCTAAAAGTTAAGAGACTGCTGCTTGGATGTCTAATGAAAGAGTAGAGAATACACACTTCATATGATAGTGTTTGCATTCAATATATCTCACATATATTACAATAAACTGGTAAGGAGCTATCTCATCTTTTCTTTTTAAAATTCCAGTTAACTAAAGTAGTGTCTTTGAATCTAAATTCAGATCAGGGAATTTTATGCGAAAATTTTTATTTACCGATATATATTTCATGATTACTTAGTATTAAAAAACTGAGTTGGTATTCTTAGTCTGCATTAGAAAGAGTATTTTCAAATTATAAAATAAATATCTTACTTTCTTGAATACCTGGAAAGTCAACTGTTCAATAATGGCAAGTTTTCCATGTTTTAAAGTATTTAGAAAAAAAAATATTTAAAAAGTGAAATTCATAATTCTATACCTTGAAACAAAGGCTACTGCATAACACGTTTGGTTAATATTTGAACACTTGCATTGGATTCTGTTTATTGTGAATATACTGCTAAATGCTACATCAATCTAATATCTTATAAATCATTCATGAAAAACAAATCTGCCGAGTATATTGGGAAGCAGTTCTCAACCCATATCTCTTTATTCAATGACCATGGTGTAGCTCTTATCCTCTTATTAAATGATATGGAGATCTGTCACCTATGTCAGTTTTACTGACTGAGGGAAAAGGTGAAAGAAAGAAATAAGAGATACCACTGCTAAAGAAATAGAGTCAAAGGTGAGAACACCTACTGAGTGTCCATCCTCAGAGATGCACTTCAAAGAGTGGTAAAAGCATAAGCTTCAAACACTATGGGCCAGGACTGTCAATACCAGTTATAACACCAGTTAGATGACCTTAGGCAGAACCTCTGGACCTCAATTTCATCATCTATAAAATGGAATCATATCATCTACCTTAATACATCACACAGTTAATGCCCAGTAGAATGAAGGTGCTCAATAAGTAAAAACTGCTATTATTGTGTTGAGGAAAAAGTTTGCAGTATAAATTACACATAAGACAAAAACCCAAATGGTGAGAAATAGCCCTCTTTTTTCATACAAAAATGCCCCCAAAGGCTCTATATTACCATGGGCAGTCATACACAATTTCTTCCTTATAATAATGATGAAGAGTATGTTACGCAGAATGTTCTATTTGTAGCAGTGATTCATTGTGTACATGGAAAAAATTGCTGACATGTTGAGAAGATATTTTCCCGTAAAAGGTTGAAGTCCTTAAGCAGCAAAAAACACCAACGTCTATCATCTTTAAACCCTATTGATTTCTGGTGAAGATTTAAAAGGCTGTTTACTTATTTCCCATCATTTCTGTCAGAGCTCTAACAGTTCTCTTCCCACTGAATAAACCTCTCATGATCCTCCTGGTGATTAAGGTCAGACAAAATGTCAAACTCCTAATGCTAAGTGCTTTTACATTAAAAATTCATAACAAATCACCAAGTAAAATCCAAACAAGAAGTCAGACATGTAAACAGTTTAAAAAAGGGGTTGCAGTGACCATTACAGAATATAGGTGCAACGTAGACATGAGAAAAAAAGATCTGGCAACAGGTCAGAATACTTGCCCTTCCTTGTGGCATATTCATTGTCATTTCCTATTTGAGAATTAGTGGGCAAGCTGGACATAGCTCTGTGTGCGTGCGTGTGTGTGTGACAGAAGGAGAGAGAGACACACACACACACTCACACACACAGAGACAGAGAAGGTGGGAGGGAGGGAGAAAGGGACAGGAAAGAGGAGGGGGAAAGGAGGGAGAATGAAGAGACCAGAAGAGAGATGGGAGAAGAAGAGAGGTGAAGAGTGTGAGAGAGAGAAAAGGGGAGGGAGAGAGGGAAAGAGAGACAGAGAAAGAATACTATCAATATCAGATCACTTCAAATCATTAGGAACTAATTGGTTCTACAATTTCAGCACAGTTGGATTCTCGGATTCAGGAGTTAAAAGAGATGGTGTCAGAATCTGGTCTCTCTCCATCTCTCAGTGTTTCTTTTCACTCCTCTCATTCACTCTCAAACTGGTTTTTTGAACACAGCAGCTCTTAACAGCTTAAGACTTACATTTTCCTAGCTATAAATTCAGTGGAAAGTGAATTTCTCTTTCCAAATAGTTTCAAAAGTGCTCAGAAATTAAACCGCATTGATTTTGGATGGGGCTTGATTCAGTATGCTCATATTAAACCAATAACGTGGCCAGGGGAACAGGGTGATCTGACTGGCCAGGACTATGTCAAGTCTGCATTCCTGAGGCCAGGAAATCAGATCAGTTCCCCATGGACTAAGAGTAGCAGAGACAGCATGGAATTTACTTGATAAAAGAAGCCAGTGTATAACCCTAAGGTTTCTGATGGGAGCAACAGGAGGCTTTAGTTATCATGCAGCAGGTACTTTGGCAAGATATTTTACATCTTGGAACCTCAAGATTCTTCAATTTTAAAGTAGGGATGACAGGATCTACTTTCAGAGATTTAAATACTGTCAACTACAAATTGGCACTTACCAAGTGGAGTATGTCAAGGCTGTATATTGTCACCCTGCTTATTTAACTTATATGCAGAGTACATCATGAGAAATGCTGGGCTGGAGGAAGCACAAGCTGGAATCAAGAAAGCCGGGAGAAATACCAATAACCTCAGATATGCAGATGACACCACCCTTATGGCAGAAAACAAAGAAGAACTAAAGAGACTCTTAATGAAAGTGAAAGAGGAGAGTGAAACAACTGGCTTAAAGCTCAACATTCAGAACACTAAGATCTGGCATCCGGTCCCATCATTTCATGGCAAATAGATGGGGAAACAGTGGAAACAATGACAGACTTTACTTTTGGGGGCTCCAAAATCACTGCAGATGGTGACTACAGCCATGAAATTAAAAGACACTTGCTCCTTGGAAGACAAGTTATGACCAATCTAGACAGCATATTAAAAACCAGAGACATTACTTTGCCAACAAAGGTCCGTCTAGTCAAAGCTATGGTTTTTCCAGTGGTCATGTATGGATGTGAGAGTTGGACTATAAAGAAAGCTGAGCACAGAAGAATTGATGCTTTTGAACTGTGGTGTTGGAGAAGACTCTTGAGAGTCCCTTGGACTGCAAGGAGATCCAACCAGTCCATCCTAAAGAAGATCAGTCCTGGTGTTCATTGGAAGGACTGATGTTGAAGCTGAAACTCCAATACTTTGGCCACCTGATGTGAAGAGCTGACTCACTGGAAAAGACCCTGATGCTGGGAAAGATTGAAGGCAGGAAGAGAAAGGGATGACAGAGGATGAGATGGCTGGATGGCATCACCAACTCGATGGACATGAGGTTGAGTAAGCTCCGGGAGTTGGTGATGGACAGGGAAGCCTGGTGTGCTGCAGTCCATGGGGTTGGGAAGAGTCGGACACGACTGAGCAACTGAACTGAATTTAACTGAAGAGCACTGTCAAAGACCAAACAACAAAAGCATTTGCCATCTGCCTCCATGGAGATTGAACCCCAAGCTGCTATAGCTGTTGACCTTCAACAAACCCTGAGGGAGTTCGGGGTGGAGTGAGGCACTCTGTGCTCCAGGAAATCTGATAGGACAGGTCTTTAGATAGTTGGATTTTTTTAGGAACAGATTTTATGATCTCAATCCTTGCATCTCCTCATACCTAGAGAAGCAGGAAATCCCTTCATGGTGTTATCAGATCCTCGAGACTAACAAAAAGCCTTTTGTAAAATGAGTGCTTCATGGTACTGAACTCCCCCTTCACCGAAACTTTGTATTTTGGCCTTCCCCCACTGCCACTTGGCAGCAGTCTCTCACAGCTCTCTGAGACGCTGCCTCCTGGGCTACAGTCCTCATTCTGCCCCAAAAAAACTTAACTTGCAACTCTCAAGTTTTACATCATTTTTTCAGTCGACAATACAAAAGTAAAGTACTTAGTTTTCTGTCTAACTCACATACAAAAGTACTCATTTTCTTTGCAGAACTGGACTGTCTAGAAGATATTAGCAACTCAGTGTCATGTCTGTTACATGATAAGTACCCATGAAGCCAGTCTTTCAGGTTTTTTATTTCCATGTTCCGTCATATAAGATCTTAGCCAGAGTCTCAGTAAATATCTAAGAGAAGAAAACAAAGCATTGACAATACCTGAATTTATTCTCCTTATGAATTAAGCAAAAGTATCTGTTTGTGTGCCTGATGGGTAATGCAGGTAACTTTCAGTTCGGTTCAGTAGCTCAGTCGTTCCGACTCTTCGCGACCCCATGGACTGCAGCATTCCAGGCTTCCCTGTCCATCACCAACTCCCGGAGCTTGCTCAAACTCATGTCCATCAAGTCAGTGATGCCGTCCAACCATCTCATCCTCTGTTGTCCCCTTCTCCTCCTACCTTCAATCTTTCCCAGCATCAGGATCATTTCCAGTGAGTCAGTCCTTTGCATCAAGTGGCCAAAGTATTGGAGTTTCAGCTTCAGCATGAGTCCTTCAATGAATACTCAGGACTGATTTCCTTTAGGATGGACTGGTTGGATCTCCTTGTTGTCCAAGGGGCTCTCAAGAGTCTTCTCCAACATCACAGTTCAAAAGCATCAATTCTTTGGCGCTCAGTGTTCTTTATAGTCCAACTCTCACATTGATACATGACTACTGGAAAAACTATGGCTTTGACTAGACGGATCTTTGTTGGTAAAATAATGTTCTGCTTTTTAATATGCTGTCTAGATTTGTCATAACCTGTCTTCCAAGGAGCAAGTGTCTTTTAATTTCATGGCTACAGTCACTATCTGCAGTGATTTTGGAGCCCAAAAATATAAAGTCTGTCACTGTTTCCATTGTTTCCCCATCTATTGGCCATGAAGTGATGGGACCGGATGCCAGATCTTAGTTTTCTGAATGTTGAGTTATAAGCCAACATTTTCACTCTCCTCTTTCACTTTCATCAAGAGGCTCTTTAGTTCTTCTTTGCTTTCTGCCATAAGGGTGGTGTTATTGGCATATCTGAGGTTACTGATAATTTCTCACGGCAACCTTGATTCCAGCTTGTGCTTTATCCAGCCCAGCATTTCTCATGATGTACTCTGCATGTAAGTTAAATAAGCAGGGTGACAATATGCAGCCTTGATGTACTCCTTTCAAAATTTGTAAACAGTCTGTTGTTCCATGTCTGGTTCTAACTGTTGCTTCTTGACCTGCATACAGATTTCTCAGGAGGCAGGTCAGGTGGTCATGTATTCTCATCTCTTTAAGAATTTTCCAGTTTGTTGTGATCCACACAGTCAAAGCTTTTGGCATAGTCAATAAAGGATAAGTAGATGTTTTTCTGGAATGCTCTTGCTTTTTCGATGATCCAATGGATGTTGGCAATTTGATCTATGGTTCCTCTGCCTTTTCTAAAACCAGTTTGAACATCTGGAAGTTCATGGTTAACATACTGTTGAGCCTGGCTTGGAGAATTTTGAGCATTACTTTGCTAGCGTGTGAGATGAGTGCAATTGTGTGGTAGTTTGAGCATTCTTTGGCATTGCCTTTCTTTGGGATTGGAATGAAAACTGACCTTTTCCAGTTCTGTGGTCACTGCTGAGTTTTCCAAATTTGTTGGCATATTGAGTGCAGTGCTTTCACAGCATCTTTTAGGATTTGAAATAGCTCAACTGGAATTCCATCACCTCTACTAGCTTTGTTCATAGTGATGCTTCCTAAGGCCCACTCGACTTCGCATTCCTGGATGTCTGGCTCTAAGTGAGTGATCACACCATCGTGATTATCTGGGTCACGAAAATCTTTTTTGTATAGTTCTGTGTATTCTTGCCACCTCTTCTTAATATCTTCTGCTTTTGTTAGGTCTGTACCATTTCTGTCCTTCATTGTGCCCATCTTTGCATGAAATGTTCCCTTGGTATCTCTAATTTTCTTGAAGTGACCTCTAGTCTTTCCCATTCTATTGTTTTCCTCTATTCCTTTGCATCGATTACTTAGGAAGGCTTTCTTATCTCTCCTTGCTACTCTTTGGAACTCTGCATTCAAATGGATGTATCTTTCCTTTTCCTCATTGTCTTTAGCATCTCTTTTCTCAGCTATTTGTAAGGCCTCCTCAGATAACCATTTTGCCTTTTTGCATTTCTTTTTCTTGGGGATGGTCTTGATCACTGCCTCCTGTACAATGTCACAAACCTCCATCCATAGTTCTTCAGGCACTCTGTCTATCAGATCTAATCCCTTGAATCTGTTTGTCACTTCCACTGTATAATCGTAAGGGATCTAAGTTATACCTGAATGGTCTAGTGGTTTTTCCTACTTTCTTCAATTTAAGTCTGAATTTGGCAATAAGGAGTTCATGATCTGAGCCACAGTCTGTTCCTGGTCTTGTTTTTGCTGACTGTATAGAGCTTCTCCATCTTTGGCTAGAAAGAATATAATCAATCTGATTTCAGTGTTGACCATCTGGTGATGTTCATGTGCAGAGTCGTCTCTTGTGTTGCTCCAAGAGGGTGTTTGCTCTGACCAGTGAGTTCTCTTGGCAAAACTCTGTTAGCCTTTGCCCTGCTTCATTCTGTACTCCAAGGCCAAATCTGCCTGCTACTCCAGGTATCTCTTGACCTCTTACTTTTGCATTCCAGTCCCCTATAATGAAAAGAACATCTTCTTTGGTTTTAGTTTTAGAAGGTCTTTTAGGTCTTCATAGATCCATTCAACTTCAGCTTCATCAGGATTACTGGTTGGGGCACAGACTTGGATTACTGTGACACTGAATAGTTTGATTTGGAAACGAACAGAGATCATTCTGTCATTTTTGCAATTGCATCCAAGTACTGCATTTCGGACTCTTGTTGACTATGAAGGCTACTCCATGTAGCTAATTGAGCTACATGGAGTAGCTAATCCCTACTAAGGGATTCTTGCCCACAGTAGTAGATATAATGGTCATCTGAGTTAAATTCACCCATTCCAGTCCATTTTAGTTCGCTGATTTCTAAAATGTCAGTGTTCACTCTTGCCATCTCCTGTTTGACCAATTCCAATTTACCTTGATTTATGGACCTAATAGTCCAGGTTCCTATGCAATATTGTTCTTTACAGCATCAGACTTTTCTTCCATCATCAGTCACATCCACAAATGGGTGTTGTTTTTGCTTTGGCTCTCTCTCTTCATTCTTTCTGGAGTTATCTCTCCTCTGATCTCCAGTAGCATATTGGGCACCTATCGACCTGGGGAGCTCTTCTTTCAGTGTCCTATCTTTTTGCCTTTTCATACTGTTCATGGTTCTCAAGGCAAGAATACTGAAGTGGTTTGCCATTCCCTTCTCCAGTGGACCACGTTTTGTCAGAACTCTCCACCATGACCCTCCCGTTTTGGGTGGCCCTACATGTTATGGCTCATAGTTTCATTAAGGTATAACTCATAACTTTAGTTATCCTGAAATCTATGATGAGAATCCTTCCACTGCTACATCTGTAGGATATTAAACTTCTCTGAAGTCATTACCCAAACAAAGAATAAAGTCAGTAGAGGTGAGTGATGGATTTGCAGTATCACAAATGACAAAATAACCAACTGCACCATTTCAGAAAAATGTATATATACTGACATTTACATATAACATATTGCCAGATATTTACAACTAAAGTGAAGACAAATTTTATCCTCACGCATAAGAAGTGATGGTATATCAAATATCCCCTTTTTGTAGGGACAGGTCTTTGAAGGAAAAGTTCATTTAGAGAGATGAAATCCCCAGATTGCTTTGGTATGTGTTCTACCAGTCAAAACTGTTTTTTTACTCAACTGCTAGGTTGCCATAAATTTCCCTTAAACAACTATCCTTTTGGGTTAAACAACATTTTCCTTTTAAAATATAAACACCATCAAGGAAACGGGATATTTTGTTTTAAAAAACCACCATAAACAAAGTCAAGACACAAACAAACTAGGAAAAACTGTAGCATATGACAAAGAGCTCTTATAAATCAGTACGAAAAAGGACAAAAATCACATTAAAAAATGGGCAAAGGATACAAATGAGGTAATTTACATATGAAGACAACTACATGGAAAATAAAGATATGAAAGTAAGTAAGTGTTAGTCACTCAGTCGTGCCCAACTCTTTGCGACCCCATGGACTGCAGCCCACCAGGCTCCTCTGTCCATGAGATTTTCCAGGCAAGGATACTGGAGTGGGTTGCCATTTCCTTCTCCAGGGGATCTTCCCAACCCAGGGATTGAACCCAGGTTTCCTGCACTGCAGACAGATTCTTTACCAACTGAGCTACAAGGGAAGCCTATCCATAATTACAGAAGTACAATTAAAGTATCTGTGAGATAATATTTTTACCTGCTTGAGACTGGCAAGATAAACATGACCTGATATTTGCAAGGTGTTTGGGAACAAAAACTGTTGGTGATTTTCAATAACTGTTACATAAGTAAACTAAACAGATGAAAGTCTCTAGAATCACATATGAAAAACAGTCCTTAAGTGCTATATTAGGGACAGAAAGGCCAATGTTGGTGAGATTTAATACAATATTTTTGGAGAGCAATTTGGCAATTTCTATCAAAATTTTAATTGTACATACTGTTTGACATAGCAATTCCTCTTAAGTAATAGTTATCTTACAGCATGTATGTAATGAGCAAATAGCATAATTATATAAATATAAGGGTGTTCATGCACAAATATTTGTAAGCAAAAAGAAATAAAAGAAACAACTTGATTATCCATTGCCCATTAATTAAATGGATAATTAAATATAACTGGTTAAACAATTTATCTGTACAATGGGAAATAAGTATAGTATGTATATACTATTTGACAATTAAGCCAGAATTTGATGGCTCAGGGGCACAGGGAAAAGGAAAATTACTTGCCAAGGTGCATTTCTCTCTGTATTTTGCATTTTGGTACTGAGTGACTTATTACTTTTTCTGTAAACAAATATTTTTTAAAAGACATCTGAAAACACTATAATAACATATTTAAAATATAGATGCAAACTTTTATTCTGTACTAGAATGTTAATCAAATCCTCACTCTTCCACCCTTGCCTTGATACCAGGGGGCTCAAGGTAATATGTAGGTTCCTGGAAGGAAAAAAAAGTGGGAGGAAAAACTCAGATATGCTAGAGTGATAGACGTGGGAAAGAAAAACTACAAACTTGCCCCTTGTATAATTTTGTTTAATGCTCATATGACTTATAATTAAATTTACTCATTTAACAAATACATATTCATTGCCTACTTGGAAATGACAGTATTCTGGGAAATAAACTCTAGCACACAAAAAGACACAATTTCTGCTCTCTATTGGTTTGCAAGCTTTTAGGGACACAGGTACATGAAAAAGGCAATTGTTAGTCAAAATGATAAGTGCCCAATCCACAGCAAAAGGTTCAAAGAAGGCACATAAAAGGGAAGCTGAACCAACAGGGACACAGGAAGGAGAAGTCAAGGCAGGCTTAATGTAAAATGTCACAGGCCACTGAAAACCTACTTTGGCCAAAAGCAGAATGGAAAGCAACACTCTGTGATCCTGCATTAGAGGCGTATTAGACAAGGAACTCACAAACACAACTGGCCTTCATATGCCCATTATGGCATTTAAATCTCTGCCTTTTAAGAGAAACCTTCTGATCATGTAATAATGACATGGGGTCACAGACATGACCAAAAGACTAACACTGTCACTTTCACTAAAGCATGGTGGGTGACACAGGAAGAGTAGGGAGAGGGGAGGTGAATTTATAGTTTGAACATTTTTGTTCAACTGTTCACTCCTTGTTTGGGTTTACTTTTAGCCATATTTCATTTAAGTTGAAATTTCAAAATATTGTGGAAAACAGACATGAACTTTTTTTGATTTAATCAAAGGAGGGTCATAGATTTTAAAAGGCTAAGAAATACTAGTATATAATCCCTTCTCTCCCAGGTTCCCCTGGTAAACTAGGCTTTGAAGATGCAAATTATCATGTGTTTAAGCTTTCCCCACCTCCTCCAAGTTGTCTAGGAGCACTTCCTGAACTCTTGGCATCCAAGCATTAGAAATTCAATGCCTGGGGTTAGGCCTCACAGACATTTAAAATAAAAGACTACCTGAAGGCTCTTCTCAGATAATATCGTAACCTTTTATGTATTTTCTCTTCCTCACTAGACTGTTAGTTCTGGAGGTTCAGCATTGTGTAACTAAGCCAGGGCCAGACACGTAGTGTGTAGGTAGTACATTCTGAGTGAATGAATCCTAAATCACAGTAAAGGCTTCATAGTCATGAAGCAGAAAAATCATCCATAGGTGAGCTTTATGGACCACATGGGTAATGTTGCTTAGATATATCTCATCAGCCATATTTTCACAGACATAGCATCACTATTAGTAGGATGACTTTCAAGGAAAGAAGATTGCTACTTACAAAAATAATAAAAATATAATTTTTATACAATTACTACAATCTACAAAACATGAAATGTTATGCTGGATAGTAAAAGACATAGTCTCCTGAGGTACATGGCAATAATAATTATTCAAATATTTTCTCACATTATTATTCAGACACTCAGCTCTAAAATGGGCTTGAGTGTTTTCATTAGTGCAATGTTACCTCAGCTGGGTCCTTAGAGCAACCTGAAATTTATTTTTTAATCCGCTATAAAGTTGTAAACATAGTAGAGTTCCTAGATATCCTTCATCCAGCTTCAAATGGTAGCATCTGATATAACCAAGATACATTTGTCAACATTAAAAACTTATCACTGTTACAGTAACACTATCAACTAAACTACAGACTTGATTTCATGAGTGTTCCCACTAATGAAAAAAATAATCTGCTGTAGGAACCAGTCCACAACTCCACTTGCATTGAGCTGTCATATTTCCTTGGTCTCTCCAATGTGTGACAGTTTCTCAGACTTCCTTTGCTTTTCATGTCCTCGACACTTCTGAAGAGCACTAGTCAGGTATTTTACAGAATTTCCTTCATTTTAGGTTTATCTGATGTTTTCCTGTGATTAGATAGGGGTTATGGGCTTTGGAAAGAATACCATAAATGTACTATAACTTGACTTATCACTGTTGATTTCAAACTTGATCATTTGAGTAAGATAGGGTTGATCCAGTTTCTTCAATGTAAATAAAGTTCACTAGAAAGTATCCATTCTATTCTGGGACCCTCTGACACCTTGGTTGATTTTTAAAATTTATATCAGTTAAAGTTCAGTGACTTTTAACAAACGCATAGCCACATATTCAACATCTTTAGTACCACATACAACAGTTCCATCACTTGAAAAATTCCTCTGTGTGTCCCTTTTGTAGTCAACCATCCCTCCTTTTCCCTGCCTCTTGGTATTCCTCTGATCTATTGATAGCTTATTAGCTTTCCTTTTCCAGAGTGTCATATAAATGGAATCATATTACACAGTCTTTAAGTTCTGGCTTTGTTCTTAGCAAAATGCATGTAATATTCATCCATGTTGCTGCAAGAATAAGCAATTCATTCCATTTTATTGTTGAGTAAAGCTGAGTACCATTCCATTGTGGGCTTCCCAGGCGCTAGTCTAGGTAAAGAAGTGAAAAGTGAAAGTGAAAGTCACTCAGAAGTGTCCGACTCTTTGCGACCCCATGGACTAGTCCATGGAATTCTCCAGGGCAGAATATGGCATGGGTAGCCGTTGTCTTCACCAGGGGATCTTCCCAACACAGGGATTGAACCCAGGTCTCCCACATTGCAGGTGGATTCTTTACCAGCTGAGCCACAAGGGAAGCCCAGTGGTAAAGAACCTGTCTGCCAATTCAGGAGACACAAGAGACAGGAGTCCAACCCCTGGGTCGGGAAGGTTTCCTGGAGGAGAGTGTGGCAACCCACTCCAGTATTCTTGCCTGGAGAATCCCATGGATTGAGGAGCCTGGTGGGCTACAGTCCATGGTGTTGCAAAGAGTCAGACACCACTGAAAGCGACTTAGCGCGTATGCATGCACCATTCCAACATATGATGTACCACTCACTTGTTGTTTATTCATTCACCTAATGAAGGATACCTTGGTCATTCTCAGTTTATGGTGATTATGAAAAAAGCTGCTTTAAGCATAAGCATACTGGTTTCTATATGAACTAAGTTTTCAATCTACTTGGATAAATACCTGGGCGTGATAAAGAAGAAATCGTCAAACTATCTGCCAAAGTGGCTATACCATTTTGCATTTGCACAGGCAATGAATGAGTTTCTTTTGCTCTAGATCCTTGCCATTTAGTATTATCTTTGTATTTAGTATTATCAATTTTTTGTTTATTTTTAACAATTCTAACAAGTTTGTAGTAGTAACTTATTATGGTTTCAATTTGCATTCTCTAATGATAAATGATGTTGAGTATCTTTTCATATCCTTATTTGCCATCTGTATATCTTCTCTGGTGAATTATCTATTCAGATCTATTGCCCATTTTTTAACTGATTTTTTTAAAACTGTATTAGTTTTCTACTGCTATATCAAAATATCCACACTTGATAGCTTAAATTTCTGTAGAAGTCTAATACAGGTCTCACTGGGCTCAAGTCAAGGAATCACTAGCCCTACATTCCTTTCTGGAGATTCTAGAGAAAAATTTATTTCCTTGCCTTCTTTATATTCTAAGGACTACCTGCGGTCCTTGGCTCAAAGGCCTCATCTCTCATTTTCAAAAGCAGCACCAATGAATTGAGTCCTTTCCACATCACATCACTCTGTTTCTTCTGCATCATCACTTCACTTTTAAGAACCCAAGAACCCTTATGATTACACTGGGCCCACACAGATAATCCAGGGTCTTCTCCCTGTCTTACAGGATATGATCAAACTTATTTCCATCTGCAATCTTAATTCTCTGTCATATAAAATAATATACTCACAGGTTTCAGGGATTAGGAATGTAGATCGCAGTGGGGGTGGCCACTATTCTGTCTCCTACACTTATAGTTGAATTGTTAGAGCTCTATGTATATTCTGCATACAAGTCCCTTGTCTGATGTTCAATTTCCAAATATTTTCCATCCCTTGGCTCTCTCTGTATCCTTATAACAGTGCATTTCACAGGGCAAACATTTTAAAGTACAATTTATTGACTTTCTCTTCTTCTATGGATTGCATTTTTGGTGTCAATTTTAAGCATTCATCACCTAACTCAATGTTACACAAATTTTCTGATGTTTTCTCCTAGAAGTTTTATAGTTTAACATTTTACAATTAGGTCCATGATCAATTCTGAATTAATTATTGTATAAGGTGTGAGGTACATGTCAAGGTTCTTTTTGCATATGGACATCCAACAGTTCCACACCATTTATTGAAAAGACCACCCTTCTGCTATTAAATTTCTTTTTAAACTGACAAAAAAATTAGTTGGCAATGTTTATGTGGGTCAATTTCTGGACTCTCTGTTCTATCCCATTGAACTATGTGTTTATCCTTTAGCCAGTATACACTGGCTTGTCATTTGCAGCTTTATATTAAGTCTTAAAACTGGGTAGCATAAACTCTCAACTTTTTCTCTTTAAAATTTTTTTGAAACTGAAAACATTCATTTGCCTTTCCACAAAATTTTAGAATCAGTTTGTCAATAACTATAAAAATTCTTGGGAAGATTTTGACCATGACTGCATCGGATCTAAATGTCACAGTGAGGTGTTTGACATATATTGAGTTCCAGTGTATTAATAATTAATAAAATATTTAAAAGTCAAATATTTTCAATTACTAGATTTGCAAAGATTACAAAGAAGTATAAAAATGGTAGCATTACAGAAAAACAGTCACTGTTTATTTTTTTTGGTGAGGTACAAACTTCTTTTTGGAAGGCAAACTGTAGTCCATACAAATGCTTTCATGCTTATTCTTTCATTCAGAAATTTAATATCTAGAAATTGTTAAAGAAATACTTCTAGAACAGACAGGCACAAGATTGTTCATTGCAGCTCTGAATGCAATATTAAAAAATTTAACTGTCTATATTAGAGACAAGTGAAGTTGTATGATGCATCCATGAACTAGAATACAATGTATCCATTAAAAAGGCAGAAGTACATGTATTAATAAGAGTGAAAAACAAGTTTTACTTAGGATGGCAATATTCTGAAGAAGTAACTAACTCTCCAAATAGGTATAATAGTATTTGTACCTTCAATTTGTGGGGGAGAGGGGAGACAAAAAGGAAAGAAACTACTATTTCATTAATTTATTACAATTTGAAGAACTTAACTGTGAAAGTGAAGTGAAAGTTGCTCAGTCATGTCCAACTCTTTGCAATCACATGGACTATACAGTCCATGGAATTCTCCAAGTCAGAATTCTGGAGTAGCCTTTCCCTTCTCCAGGGGATCTTCCCAATCCAGGGATCGAACCCAGGTCTCCCGCACTGCAGGCAGATTCTTTACCAGCTGAGCCACAGGGAAGCCCAAGAATACTGGAGTGGGCAGCCTATCCCTTCTCTGGTGAATCTTGCTGACCCAGGAATCGAACTGGGGTCTCCGGTATTGCAGGCAGACTCTTTAACAACTGAGCTATGAGGGAAGCTGATCACTTAACTGTTAGGGGTAACAAATGAGTAGAACATATGAATTTTGTCTGCTACTGGCCACTTTGGGATCTTCAAAAAAAATCACCCTCTGTTTCTGGATCTTGGGTTTCTCCATCTCTGTTAGGAATCATTTATACATCTAAGTTCAAGGGCAATGAACGGGGCACAATCTTCAAAATGATTTCTGCTTCTCAAAAGTTTAAGAATTGCTGATCTCTATAACTTTCCCAAGATTATATTTATTTAGACTACAGATAAAAACAAACAGTAGAGGTAATCCCGAAGAAGAGACTATATTTTACCCTAATAGGCTTCTTTTGAAATATCCAAGAGAGAGGGATGGTGAGTATATTTAAAAAAGGGCAAAACTGGCAATCAGATTTGTTTTAATTAATCTTGTTGGATCTTGGTTTATCCACCTGCAAAATAAGACTGAACTAGCCAAATTCCATTTAAAGTCACCTACAAATGTGAACATACTATAATAATCTATCTTATTGAAATCTGGCTTTCTAATAAATAGAATTTGCCTGCTTTGGCAAGGGCTAAGAAGGGCTAAATTTTCTGTTTTTGTAAAGGGAAAAAGGAGAAATACCAATATGCTTCAGCTTTTCAAGTGATCTTTTAGAAATTTTACCAAATTGTAATATTTTTCCTCTCTTTTATTTAATATCCCTGACAAAAATATTGTCACTTATCTCTTTTTTTTTTTTTGGAATTGTTATTTTATTTATTTATTTTTTTGCATTTATTTTAAAAGTTTTATTTGGTAAAATTTTTTTTTGGCTGTACTGTGGGTCTTTTTTTTTTTTTTTTTTTATTTAGAAATTTATTTATTTTAGTTGGGGGCCAATCACTTCACAACATTGCAATAGTTTTTGCCATACATTGACATGAATCAGCCATGGGTTTACATGTGTTCCCCCTCCTGGACCCCCCACCCACCTCCCTCCCCATCCCATCCTTCTGGATCATCCCATTGCCCCGGCCCTGAGCCCTTGTCTCATGCATCGAACATGGAATGGTGTTCTGTTTCACATATGATAATATACATGTGTCAACGACCCAATCAAAAAATGGGCCAAAGAACTAAACAGACATTTCTCCAAAGAAGACATACAGATGGCTAACAAACACATGAAAAGATGCTCAACATCACTCATTATTAGAGAAATGCAAATCAAAACAACAATGAGGTATCATTTCACACCAGTCAGAATGGCTGCTATCCAAAAGTCTACAAGCAATAAATGCTGGAGAGGGTGTGGAGAAAAGGGAACCCTCTTACACTGTTGGTGGGAATGCAAACTAGTACAGCCACTATGGAGAACAGTGTGGAGATTCCTTAAAAAACTGGGAATAGAACTGCCATGTGACCCAGCAATCCCACTGCTGGGCATATACACCGAGGAAACCAGAATTGAAAGAGACGCGTGTACCCCAATGTTCATCGCAGCACTGTTTACAATAGCCAGGACATGGAAGCAACCTAGATGTCCATCAGCAGACGAATGGATAAGGAAGCTGTGGTACATATACACAATGGAATATTACTCAGCCATTAAAAAAAATACATTTGAATCGGTTCTACTGAGATGGATGAAACTGGAGCTCACTTATCTCTTATAAGGAGGGGCAGATACAGGTTCAGTAGGCCCTTTTTGAAAGCTTAAGCTTCAACAGCATCATGGTAAATCTGCCTATTCTTATCTCTTTTTCTCTCTAATCACTCTATCGCCTTGATACTTTTTCAAAATTACTTTATATTTGGCTTTATTTCCATTTTCTTCTGTGGCTTTTCAGAATTTAATTCACAAATCCAAATTTCTACAATTTCCATTTTTTAAATTAACAGAACCTCAGTTGGAGAAGGCAATGGCACCCCACTCCAGTACTCTTGCCTGGAAAAATCCCATGGACAGAGGAGCCTGGTAGGCTACAGTCCATGGGGTCGCTAAGAGTTGGACACGACTGAGCGACTTCACTTTCACTTTTCCCTTTCATGCACTGGAGAAGGAAATGGCAATCCACTCCAGTGTTCTTGCCTGGAGAATCCCAGGGACGGAGGAGCCTGGTGGGCTACCGTCTATGGGGTCGCACAGAGTCAGACACGACTGAGGCGACTTAGCAGCAGTAGCAGCAGCAGCAGCACCTCAGTATTTATATAGCCTTCTCCCGATTTCTCTTAATTTTTTTATCCATGCTTTCTTTTAGTTCTTTGAACATATTTAAGACAGTTAATTTAAGTCTCTATCAAATAAACCCAAAGAATGGGCTTGCCTCAGGGATTGTTTCTGTCAGAGAGACAGGGTCAGATTTTTCGGTAACATCTTATGGAAAAACCTGGATGAACTTCTCACCCAACCCAATGTTTTAAAAATGTTGGGGGGAAAAAAGCTGTCAACCAAGAACTCTATATCCAGCAAAACTGTCTTCCAAAAATTCAGGAAGAATTAAAACATTTCCAGATTTGAAAAAAATTAAAGCTAAGAGGGTCCATCACTAGTAGACCTGCCCTACAATAAAGACTAAAGGAATTCCTCCAGGCTGAAATGAAAGGATACTAGACCACAATTTAAAGCGATTTAAAGAAATAGAGATCCCTGGTAAAGATAATCACATAGGTATAAGTAAAAGCTAGTATTACTTGATTTTCAGTTTGCAACTCTTTTTTTGTTGCCTATATTAAGACAAAATCCACAAAATAATTATAAATCTACGTGAATGGGCATATTCTATACAGATTTTGTGTATTTTATGACAGTAACAACATAAAAGGCTGGAACTGATGAACAGGAGAAGAGTTTGTGTACCATACTTAAGTTAACTTGGTATCAGTTCATACTACATTGTTATAAATTCAGGATGTTAACTATAATCCTCATGGTAATCACTAAGAAAACAAAAATTTTACAGAAAAATAACTGAAGAGAAAGTAAAAATTGACAGTAGAAAAAAATCAATCAAATGTACAAGAAGGCAGTATGTAAGGAACTGAGGAACAACACGGAAAAAATATTTAAGATATGTGGGAAATAAACAGCAAAGTGCTGGAACTAATACTTTCATTATTAGTAACAACTTTAAATGTCAATAGATTAAATTTACCTAGAAGACAGAGATTGCCAGAATCAATTTTAAAAACGGATACAACTACATGCTGCTTACAGGTGATTCACTTCAGACCCAAGGACACAAAGTCAAAGTGAGAGGATGGAAAAAGATATTCCACAACCAGTAACCAAGAGAGCACTGGAGAGGCTATACCAATATCAGATCACATGGGTTTAAATCAAAACACTGTTACAAGAGACAGAGAGATATTATATATTGATTAAAGAGGTCAAATCAACAAAAAGATATAAAAACCATAAACACATATGTACCATAACAACAGCTTCAAAATATATAAAGCAAACACTGACAGAATCCAAGGGGAAAATAGTTAACATACTCAATGGTAAAAGGCTAAAAGCTTTTGCCCTAAGATCAGGAAAGATTGAAGGACCCCAGTTTTAGCACTGCTATTGACCACTGTACTAACAGTTCTACCTAGAGAATTAGGTGAGAGAAAAAAATATAAAATATACAAATTGCAAAGGAAAAAAACAAAACTGCCTCTATAGATGACATGATTCTACACAGAGAATATATCAAAAAGTCCAGAAAACATGCAGTAGCTATTAAACAAATTCAGCAACGTTGTGGGGTACAGAATCAACACAAAAAAATCAGTTAAGTTTCTATACACCAAGAATAAACAATGCAAGCAGGAAATAAAGATAAATAAGTCCATTTACAAAAGAATACAATGTCTTGGAATAAATTTAACCAAGGAAGTGAAAGATGTGGACATTGAAAATTATAAGATAATGCTGAAAGAAATTAGATACCTAATTCAAGCATCACCAACTCAATGGACATGAGTTTGGGTAAACTCCAGGAGTTGGTGATGGACAGGGAGGCCTGGCGTGCTGCAGTTCGTGGGGTCACAAAGAATTGGACTGAGCAACTGAATTGAACTGAATTCAATGGAAAGACACTCCATACTAATGGATTAAAACACTTAATACTGTTATGATGGCAATACTTCCCCAAATGATCTACAGATTCAATACAGTTTTCAATAGCTTTCTTTTGCAGAAATAGAAGATAACCTTTAAATTCATATGATATTGCAAAGGACTCTGAATAGCCAGAACAGTATTGAAAAACAAATTTGGAGGACTTACACTTCCTGATTTAAAACTTACCCCAAGGCTACAGTAATCAAACAATATAGTACTGCCATAGAGACTTATAGACTGTCAGAGTCTATTTGGGCTTTCACCAAAGGTTAGGTAGCTTATAATCAACAGAAATTTATTTTTCACAGTTCTGGAGTCTCCCAGGTAGGATTCCAAGATCAGTGTGAAAGGGTTGGTTAGGCTTCTCTTCCAGATCCTCATTTAGCAGAAGGGACAAAGGATCTCTGTGGAGGTTGTTTTAGAATCCCATTCATGATGGCTCTGCTTTCATAACCTCAGTACTTTGCAAAAGTCCCACCCACCAAAACTACCACCTTTGGAGATGAGGATTTCAATATATGAAATTGGGAGAGACACAAATATTTGGATCATAGCATAGAGCAATGGAATAGAATTTAGAGTTAGGAATATACCCAAAATTCTATGGATAGATGATTTTTGACATGGGTGCTAAGATCATTCAAAGGAGAAAAAATAATATCTGCAACAAATAGTGCTGGGATAAATGGTTAACCAACTGCAATTGGATCCCCTACTTCACACCATTAAGTCAAAATGGAGCAACAAGCTAAATATAAGAGCTAAAACTATAAAATTATTAGAAGAAAATATGGAAATAAATATTCATGACTTCAGAATTTGGCAATGAGTTGTTAGATTTCACACAAAAGAAACAGTAACAAAAGAACAAATGAACTGAACATCAACAAAACTAAGAACTTGTGCTTCAAACGACATCATAAAGAAATTGAAAAGACAATCTACAGAAAGAGAAAATATTTGCAAATTACATATCAGATAAGAGTTTGGTATCTAGATTATTTAAAGAATTTTCACAACTCAACAAGAAAAAGATAAACTAATAAAAAAATAGGCAAAGACTTGAATATTCTTTTCCAAAGAAAATATACAAGCACATTATGTCCAATGTGATTTGTCACTAAGAAACTGAAAATCAAAACCACAATGAGACGTCACTTCACATACACTAGGATGGCTATAATTACATATATATATATATATACACACAAATATATGTAATCCAAATATGCATGTCTACTCAAAAAATAAAAACCCAGAAAGTTAAAAGTGTTAATAAGTATAAGTATGTGGAGAAATAGAAACCCTTGTACATTGCTACTGGAAATATAAAATGGTGCAGCGATGCGCAATATAGTTTGGTGGTAAATCAACAAGTTAAACATAAAATTACCATATGACTTAGTAACTCCACATACATATTTATTTTATATTGTATATATTTTATACTTTATTTCTCTGAGATAGCCACAAAAAAATTGTACATTTTGTTTATATTAGTGCTATTCAGAAAAGTCAAAAGGAGGAAACAATGCAACTGTTTGTCAACTAATAAAAAGATAAATAAAATACAGTATATAAATGTGTGTGTGTATATATATGTATATATATATACACACACACATATATATATCTCTCCACAAAATGGACTATTATTTAGCCACAAAAAGAAACAAAGTACTGATACTTCCTACAGCTTGGAAGAACCTTGAAAATTATACTAAGTGAAAGAAGCCCGCTATAAAAGGCCACATAGTGCATGGTTCTTTTCATATGAAATAATCACAATATCAAATCCAGAGACAGAAATCAGATTAGAGCTATCCCCACAGGATGGGAGAGGGGAGAATGCAGAATGATTACTTAAAGGGTACATAGTATTCTTCTAAAGTAATGAAAAATATTTGAAATTACACAAAGTTGGTATTTGCACAACATGGCTCAGATGGTAAAAAATCTGCCTGTAATGCAGGAGACCTGGGGTCAGTCCCTGGGATGGGAAGATCCTGTGGAGAGGGGAAGGCAACCCACTCCAGTATTCTTGCCTGGAGAATTCCATGGACAGAGGAGCCTGGTGGGTTACAATCCATAAAGTTGCAAAGAGTTGGACATGAATGAGCAACTAACACTTTCTACACTTGAATGCACTAAATGTCACTGAACTGTACACTTTAAAATGCTCAACTGTACATCATGTGAATTTTACCTCAACGAAAAAACAACAACAAAAAAACCCAAAATAATGGTTGACAACTTCCCAAATTTGGCAAAAAACACAGACCTACAGATTCACAAAGAATAAACATAAAGACATTTATGCTTATACATTATAACCAAACTGCAAAAACTGAAGGCCAAGAACAAAATCTTGAAAGCAACCAAGGAAAAATAGCACCATAAAGTGATGGAAAATAGCAATTTAAATAACTGTGGAATTTTCATCAGAAACCATGCAGTCTGATGAAAGTGAACCATTTTTAAAACGCTAAAACCGTCAACCTAGAATTCTATGTCCAGAAAAAAGAGTCCTTCAAGAAAAAAGGTGAAAATGATAGAAAACTAAGAGAATTTATTGTCAGTAGAAGTACTCCGAAAGAAAAAGTTAATGTAAGTTCCTCAGATTAAAGGGAAATGATATGAAAGAAATGTGGAGCATCAAGGACAAAAGAAAACGGAGTAAATATCTGGATAAATTTAATTTTCCTCTTCTATTCTACAGAATATATATAATGGTTCAAAGCAAAAATTATAACATTTTCTGAGGGGTTTTCCATGTATATAGATGTAATACATAGTGTAACTACAACATAAACAGTGGAGGATAAAAAAATCTATGTTCAACTTTAAACAGTAAAATATTAATTCTAAACAGATTGTGAAGTTAAATATGCATATATTATAATCCCTAGAGTAATCATGAAAAAAGTTGAAAAGATACAGTAGAAAACTCATTTTTAGTAAATGTAGTAAAAAAACTATGTTTTCATAATAAAAAAAATAAAATGGACTACTATAAATATTTAAATAATCTGAAAGGAGGTAGGAAAGAAGAAAGTAAAAGTAGAGGGGTAGACCTAAATCTAAATATCTATAATAATTAAATGTACATGGTTTAAATATACCTATTAGAAGACAGATCTTCAGAGAATGGACCAAAAAAAATCAAGATTCAAAGATGTTATCTACCAGAAACCCATATTAAGGTAAAATACATTTACATTTGAATATAAGGTACAGTAAAAGACACACAAAGCTATATAACTCCTGGGAGACTATCTTCATGTCCTGGGATTAGGCAAAGAATTCTTAGACAAAGCTTAGTTAGCAATGCATAACACCAAAAACATAATCCATAAGAAAATGGTAAATTAGATTTCACCAAAATTTAAAATGTTTGCTCTTTAATGGACAGTTAAAAATATGAAAAACAAGCTATATACTAAGACAGAACATTTGTTAATGAAATATCCAACAAAGGACATGTATCCAAAATTTATAAAGTCCCCTCAATATTTAATAGTATGAAAACAAATAACCTATTTGTTTTAAAATGGGCGAAAAGCCTGAACAGACATTTTTCCAAAGAGGACATATGGAAGACAATAAAGTACAAGAAATAATGTTCAACATCACTACATATTAAGAAAATACAAATTAAAACTACAATGAGATACCTCTGCTGCTGCTGCTAAGTCACTTCAGTTGTCCGACTCTGTGCGACCTCATAGACAGCAGCCCACCAGGCTCCCCCGTCCCTGGGATTCTCCAGGCAAGAACACTGGAGTGGGTTGCATTTCCTTCTCCAATGCAAGAAAGTGAAAAGTGAAAGTGAAGCCGCTCAGTCGTGTCCAACTCTTAGTGACCCCATGGACTGCAGCCTACCAGGCTCCTCTGTCCATGGGATTTTTCAGGCAAGAGTACCAGAGTGGGCTGCCTTCTCAGGAGATATCTCTATAATCCTATTAAAATAGCGAACAATAACAACACAAACCCTAAAAAAACACTACAACCCCCAAACAAAAAACTACCAAACAAAAAAATTTTGCTTTTTAAAATTAGGATCTGACTGAATCAAATACAGATCAAATTGACATTCACAGATCAACTGACATTTAAACAACACTGAGTTCACATGCACTATATATTTAATGAAATACAATTTTATGAATACAATTTAAAATAAGAGATATTATTAATTACTAGACTTGCAAACATCAAAAAGAAAGAAATGACAGAGCAAAATATAAGCATGTACAAATTGGTTCAACATTTTTGGGAAGCCAAACTGTGATCCATACAAATTTCTGTGTTTATTCTTTTACCCAGAAATTTTATTTCTAGGAATTATTGGAAGATACACATGCAGAAAAAATAATGCACAGAAATGCTTACTGCAGCTTTGAATACTTTAAAAAATCTATGCATTTATGTTGGAGACAGGTTAAACAAAATATAACAAATCCATAAAACTACAATGCAGACATTAAAAAGACAACTATACATGCATGAATAAGGGTAAAAATCAAGTTCTAGTTATGACGGGGATGTTCTGAAGGAAAAACCAAGCCTCCATATTACAGGTAGATCATTTATATTAACTTGACAAACTGATATTAATATTTCTAATTTGGGGAGGGGTAGAAAGAAAACACAGAGAAGGCAATGGCACCCCACTCCAGTACTCTTGCCTGGAAAATCCCATGGACGGAGGAGTCTAGGAGGCTACAGTCCATGGGGTCGCTAAGAGTCGGACACGACTGAGCGACTTCACTTCCACTTTACCCTTTTATGCACTGGAGAAGGAAATGGCAACCCACTCCAGCATTCTTGCCTGGAGAATCCCAGGGACGGCGGAGCCTGGTGGGCTGCCGTCTATGGGGTCGCACAGAGTCGTCTATGGGGTCGCACAGAGTCGGACACGACTGAAGCGACTTAGCAGCAGCAGCAGCAGAAAGAAAACAAACTATTGATATTACAAAAACATGAATGAATCTCCAAGGCATTATGCTAAGTGAAAGAAACCAGTTTCAAAAGATCAAACACTCTCTCATCTCATTTATATGATATTCTGGGCTTCCCTGGTTGCTCAGATGGTAAAGAAGCCACCTGCAATGCAGGAGACAGGTTCAATCCCTGAGTAGCGGAAAGATCCCCTGGAGAAGGGAATGGCTGCTCATTCCAGTAGTCTTGCCTAGAGAATTCCATGGACAGAGGAGCCTGGTAGGCTACAGTCCATGGGGTCACAAAGAGTCGGACATGATTGAGCAACTAAACACGTACATATGACATTCTGGAAAAAGGTAAAACTAATAGTGAGTGAAAACTTACCAGTAGTTGTCAGGGGTCAGGCATGGAGGAGGGTGTGTGTGTCAGCATGAGGAAGGTTTTTCTTAGGTGATGGAACTAAATCTGTGTCCTGATTGTGGTAGTTGATTACTCTCCCAGAAAGACTAAATTGAAATGCTACATTTTTCACTACTAAAATCTTTTAAAAAATTCTCACTCATTTCTGATTGAAAAGCAATTAGAATTAGCTTGCTAAGTGGAAGTGATTAAGTATATTGTTTTTTTGAAAGCAAACTTAAGGTTATCAAGGAAAAGGTAGGGGCAGGGATAAATTAGGAGCTTGGGATTAACAAACACACTACTATATATAAAATACATACGATCAACAAGGACTTAATGTATAGCACAGGGAACTCTATTCAATATTCTATAACCTATATGGGAAAAGAATCTGAAAAACAATGGATATGTATAACTGAATCACCTTGCTGCATACCTGAAACTAACACAACATTGTAAATCAATATACTCCAATATAAAATTAAATTTAAAGAGTATATTGTTTTTAATATCCATAATGAGTTATTAGTATAAATCTTTCTGAGAATGTGGATAGAGTTCTTCTATGATAAGATCATGAGAACATGCTTCTACTTCATAAAACAATAATCAATCAAATCTCTTACTCTATATCATATCTTCAAGTGCCAAACTAATACCATCTTAAGATAAACTGAGTCACCGGTTTCACTGGTTTTATCTTCTCCTGAATGAAATATTCTACTCTTCTCATACATACAATGATGTCAATCACTATATTGGATATTGAGGGTTTTTTATTCTCTATTTACACATAAACTGCCATTCTTTTGGTCTGCATTCGTGCTAAACCTTTATCATCATGTAAACTAGAAATAATGTTTTCTCTTACACAAGAGAAGAGAACATTATAAGCATTACAAAACTCTTCAAATTGTTAAGTTATACATTATAATTAGTTTGGCAGAGCTAATACAAATCACATTTACAGACTAACAATAATAAAATTGAAGTACCAGTTAAATATCCAAAATAATTAAAGGAATCATTTTTAGCCTGGCATAATTAGCTAATTCACTTTACAAGCATTTATTAAAATGAATTCACATGTTATTATTCCATAGGTAGTTACACAATAGTGTTTATACAGGAAAAAATAATGAACAAAACTCTTTGTATCCAGCCCTCCACAATTAAAACCGAAGACTCCCCAAGTAATATCAATCTAGGATAGACTAATTAAGTTTGGTTTGATAACCATTCATTTCTTCTATTGCCTCTGAGCAAATTGTTTATTAGAGAAAGTTATTTTACACAAATCAAATCAAACTGGGTAAACCATTATATTTGAAGGAAACTTTAGCTATCAGTCAAT
Organism: Giraffa tippelskirchi; assembly: GCF_054371585.1. Classification (NCBI taxonomy): domain Eukaryota; kingdom Metazoa; phylum Chordata; class Mammalia; order Artiodactyla; family Giraffidae; genus Giraffa; species Giraffa tippelskirchi. The sequence goes on from NC_137282.1 coordinate 115,069,457, forward strand.
TAATCCATCATTTTCTCCAGACACTATTGTTTAACGAGCAGATCGTATTATCAACAATTTAGATATCATATGATTCAATTATAACAGTAAATTTATTGACAGTTTCTCTAATACTTTTATTATGAGTAAATTTGGATTTCTCTTTACCTTTGTGAACAAAGTAAAACCAATTTGGGTATTATAGTCAAATATTAAATATAAGAGTCTCTACAAATTTTATAATGGCTTGGAAATACATTATTATTGCAAGAAAAAGTAAGACTTAATGAATTAAAACTTCTAGTAAAGTAAAATAAAATTTCTACATAAAAAGTAATTACTAAAATATTTCTTTAGTATTCTGAAATATCTCTATATGACCTTGTAAGAAAAATACATTTTAAGAATGGACTTAGGAAAACACTAATTTGTACTCACAATTAGGAAAAATTTGTCACTCTGATTTTGATGTTCAAGTCAGATGCCAATCGAATCTATATGAGGTATTAACGCTATAGTTTGGACTATACCAGGACCTCCCTGGTGACTCAGAAGGTAAAGCATCTGCCTACCATGCAGGGGACCCAGATTCAATCCCTGCGTCGAGAAGATCTCCTGGAGAAAGAAAGGGCAACCCACTCCAGTATTCTTGCCTGGAAAATCCTACCGACAGAGGAGCCTGGAAGGATACAGTCCATGGGGTCGCAAAGAGTCAGACATGATTGAGCGACTTCACTTTCACTTTTGGCTCATTAAAGTCTAAAAATACAGGTTTCACAGGAGGCATTAAAGTAAAAGTGTCATAATATTCATAGACAGTAAGAGAAAAAAATAACACCTTTTACATCTGCTTGGGAGACCATATTTAAGATCATAATAGAGAAACAGCATTGATTTCTTAGTAGGCAATACCTAAGTGTATAATTTGCTAGTTTACCTAAATTAAATGAAATCTGAATCAAACAGGACTTTTTTAATCTAAGAATATAAAAATAGACCTTTTCTATACACATTTGTCTATAATTTTGGCTTTTAAAATCCAAAACAATTTATTAACACTTTGTTAATAGATGCCACTATTTAGACGGCATCACCAACTCAATGGACATGAGTTTGAGCAAACTCTGGGAGACAGTGAAGGACAGGGAAACCTGGTGTGCTGCAGTCCATGGGGTCACAGAGTTGAACATGACTTAGCGACTTAGCAACTGAATAATAACAACAATCATTTTATGTCACATAGTTTTCTCTCACCAATCTAAGTTTAAATCCCTCAGAGTTATGGTCTATGGCTAAGATTTATTCTGTACCTCATGTAAGGGAAGCTCTAGGCTCTCTATCAAACGATAGACGGGTAGGTGCTTGAAAGGAGCTTCTGATTTGTCCTAATCCAATTCTCTCTCACTACATACATATAAAGAAACTGAGAATCAGAAATGTCTGATCCCATATGACATACCTAATTATTAGTACTAACTAGACAAACCTGCTAACAATAGCTTGTTTATGCAATATACATATTCCTGTTGTACAACTATAGCTGCTAGTGGCTAGCCTATGTAACCCTGTAGGTGACACTGAGGCAGAGTCGTTCAATAACCAAAGGGATAACACATGGCCTATGAATTACAAATTCCTACATAGGTCTCCAGTTCTCAAAATGCACTCCTTAGAGGCTCAGAATGTCAGAGAGACTGTTCAGGGTCACCACAGAGAGAGTAAGAACTGAGCCACTGGAATATCTGGCTCCCTGCAATCACTGTGTCCTCATTTCAGTCACAGCCATTTGCTTCTATGTAAGATGTAAAGAACAGTTGATTCTAACGGAGTTTGAAACCATTATCTTATCCTATGTATATTCCTGAAATCTTTAGAATAAAATGTTTTAAGTAAGAAAAGAGTGACTTTAGGTTTTTTTTTTTTTTAAGAAAGAGTATTCTTTTTACATATTTGCTTAAAAAAGATTTACTTATTCCAAAATAATTATAGGAATATCTGCATGAAAAAACTGCAGTCACTCATATGATAGAGGTCAATATTTGCACGGTACAAACTGTTTAATGTTAAGTACAGGAAAGTAGTCATCAGTCAATATATAACATCAGCTTTATCTCTTTTTTGCAGTCATCCCATATTCATCCATTAAGTACTGTCTTATTATTAGTTAGTTTTAAGCAAAGTACTATATCTTCTTTTAAGTACTGCAGAAAAGACTTTATGTAACTATTTCTCCAAATAGCTTAATATATACTCCCTTCAAAGTACAAATTTAAGAGTAGGAGTCTTTCTGTGACTTTGGTTTCCCTGACAAAATATGATGCCTCCCTCTAGAGTGGGTTATTACAATCATTAAATGGTTCTTAGAAAACATTTAGCTCTCTATAATTTTATATGTTTGTGATTTATAGTTATAATTAAGAAAAGCAATGCAAAAAAGACACTAGTTAGAATCTTTTAATCCAAAGATGATTCAAATGTGAGTGCTACTGTAGTAAAATCATTCTTGATGTCCCTGTTCATCCTCAAAGTATCAGCAATGGGAGAACTCCTTTTTGATCCAAACAACTCACCAGCATTAATTAATCATTTCTTTTACCACAGATATAAATAATACTGAAAACAACAAATATTTTTAAGTATAGCATCTGTCTATAATGATGTACTTCAAAAATGATTTCAATTGGGATATACAGGACTTCCTTCAACAATTAAAAATATATTCTCATATTTTATCATAAGTTTGATTATAAAAGGGAGGTGGTAGTTTGGCTTCTTTATTTGTTTTTGGGAAATGCCATACAAAAAATATGAATGGTATTAAATTTATTATTATAAATCTGAAAATTAGTAAGATACTATTTTTAATTTCTCATGATTTGTTTCTTACTTTGCTGAGCCACACTGGCCTTGCTGTTTTGTAAACACAGCAAACATGCTTCTATCTTAGAATTTCTGTACTCACTGTCTTGGTGCATTTTATCACATATACCATTATGGCTAGTTCTGCGCTTTCTTGAGATTTTGGCCAAAATGTCACCTCATTTGAAAGAAAGACAAGAAAGAAAGTGAAATCACTCATTCACGTCTGACTCTTTGCGACCCCATGGACTGTAGTCTGCCAGGCATCCTCCGTCCATGAGACTTCCAGGCAAGAATACTGGAGTGAGTTGCCCTTTCCTTCTCCAGGGGATCTACCAGACACAGGGATTGAACCCGGGTCTCCTGCACTGCAGGCAGACTCTTTACCGTCTGAGCTACCAGGGAAAGGAGGCCGTCTATAAATATTCCATTTTATTAAAACAACCCCACCTGGCACCCCTATCCTCCATATCTCACTTTTTCTTCTTAGCACTTATTGCTGATTTTTATTATTATTATTTTTGTAATTTTTAATTTATTAGTATCTCTCCAACTAGACAACAAAAAAAATAATTTATTTTATTTGTGTCCCCCCATATCCCCCAAAATATTCTGAAGCAGGTTAACAAATTTAATACAACTTCAAATCTTGTTTGAAATTATATTAAGTGTAAAATGAGTCATGGGTAGATGATTTTAAAGATTTGAAATACATCCAACGTCTCTAAACTTTACCTCTATTATTTCTGGCATTTTGCTTTTGCATTGCTTCTTCTCTTTGTTTTTAACATGCAAAGTGCTCCCAAGAAGTGAAAACAGGGATCAACCGAAAGGCACAAAAATATTTATGTAGTTCAAAGTGGCCATGTAATCTGGCAATCATGGAATAAAGTCAGTTAGTTAGGAGAATTTACAATTTCTTACATTTTAAGAATGTAGTAGAGTTTAGGTGAGGCATAGTTAGGTGAATGTCTCCTTAGCCAATTCTGAACTTTCATGATGTATCTCTCATTTTGTTAAGACATACTTTTAAGTGGTCTGGTTTTCTACCATTGCAACCATTGTATGTGTTTTAAATAAAAACTATGATTTATGAAGAGGTAGTAATTACAGCATTATAGGCATAAGAGCAGTGCCTCAGTGGCTAGTGAGAATATTATAACCTGAGAGCAGTTAGCTCTCTTGAAAGAGTATGTTGTCATTTCTAACTCTGCAGGTAGTTATTATTGCTTCAGTTAAGACTTTATATATATATATATATATATATATATAGCCCTTTATAATCATGAATATATTTATACCAGCTTCTGTTTTTTTGTTTTATATTATAATTTGCTATTTAAATTGTCACAGTGCCAAATCACAATGAAGCTGAGATCAGAAAGCCACTCTGCATTGAGCAGAGCTTTCAATCCAAGCAATGATCTTAGCTCAAAAGTCAATGCACTGGGCTTTTTATTGCTCTAAATAATGCTCTCAATGTTATAACTCATAAACAAGATTCAACAGAGAGAGGATGAACATATGCACAATTTAACTAACAAGTTTTAGTGTCGTGGGATTTTTTCCTTTAATACAGAGGCAATATATTTCTTCCATTTCCCTCTTTGAGACATCAAAAGTCTTTTACAATCAGGCCCCAGGCAATTGTTCCATATTTTACCTCTCTTCATGGCTTAGAATATTGTTGCATTCATACATTTATTATTTCAACTGAAGAGCCAGAAGACTGCTGACCTATTCACACTGTTAATATATAGAGTACTGAAAAATAGCCTGAAGTTTAAAGGTATTACCCACCCACAAAAACATCAAGCTTAGCAGCAGTAAAGTGTCTAATCTCACAAGAGGCAAAATACAGATTCCAAATCCAGCCCTGAGCACTGAAAGTGCATTAGATCACAGACTTTGAAACGATACATTTGGAAAAAAAACTTTACAAAATATTTAGCAACTATGATTCATGTAGCATATAAACAATAACATGAGCATAACAAATATATTTGACCTTTAAAGTAATAAAAAAAGGAAAAAGAGTCTCCAGTTTTCTATTACTGCTAAGTTTATTTTCCTCATAAGTTTCATCCATTTATTATACAATAATCCCTCATTACTATAGCACAATAATGCATAGTGTATATCCACCTATAGTTGTCTTGTGTCTATTTAGTTTTATAGCAAGCAAGCAATTTGAGAATATGGTAATAAAGCCTCAATCACAGTAATGATGTATGATGGGCTGTAATTTCTCTGTGCTAATGGGCTACAAACAATATTACAGTGATGACGGGAATCTCATTGATTCATTATATGACTGCAGTAATATCAAAATGACTTAATATAGATCACTATTAAGTCATGCACATGCTACTAACAACCTCTATATTTCACTGTATAGATATATAGGGAAATAAAATTAATACTAGTCTTTCTATATAAAAGTTCACACAGCACAAAACATTTTGTGTTACATGCCCTAAATCAACGTTTAAAGTTGGAATTACTGCATTGAACTGGTTCTTTGAAAAGAAAACCATTGATTTTAATCTGCTTGAAGCAATCAATTACTCCCTGTCCTCTTTATTCCAAACTGTAATGAAAACTAAACTGCGTTGTCTTGAAAACTAAATGTGAAGATGATCATAAACAGAATTTAAACTCCATGGATTATTCATATCTACCCATTTAGATTTGCCATTTCCATTATGAGTACATTTGCCATGAGCATTTAATGGACATCTAAAAGGGAATTCATTAAAGCAGGAGCTGTTGGCAGCACTTATGGGCTTCAGACTGCTTTATGCTTGCCTTTAATAGCTCACTATTATAAAAGTGATATATTGTGTTCATCCCATTAGTAGTTTGCAGAAAGGTCTGCAAGAGATAACAAACCCTTCTGAATATTTTCAGAACTGAAAGTAAATCATAGTTTGTTTGTTTGAAGTATCATATTCTAACAATATACAATTTTAGAGTCTACTAAATTTAGTCGTTTCAAGCCAAATATGATTTTAGCAACCACTGACACATTTTATGAAGCAGACACCACCTATCTGAAATATTCTCTGGTTATTATTATGACATACTAGTAGCAGACAAGCAATCCAATCAATTACTTGAAGGTACAGTAGAAATAATAGTACAGGATATATTTCTATGAGTTAATAGCAAGATACACCAAAAGAAAAGCCAGGTAGAACATTCCTATATAATTGCATGCTGCCACTCTTAGGAGGCACGAAAGGACTGTTTCTGGCATCTTGGATGTAGTAAAAGGGTTTCTTAGAAGAAAGACATTCACTGGCTGTGTTTGTTTTATTTGTCTTTGTTTTTTGGTCCTACAGAGGACACAGAAAATGGAAATGAAACACAAAACATAACTTTAACATAAAAGCTTATTTGAGTAATGCAATCAAATCTTGACTGGGAAGGGAGAATAAGGAAAAGAACCCCCGATTTCAGTATGTAATCTCTATAATGCCTAGGTCTAAGATATTTTTATTTCAAATTTAACATACTTTACTTAAAAGATAACTTGAGGCTTATGGCGGAGTCTAGCATGCCTTTTTCTCAGAAACGGCAGAACAATCCTATCACTAATGCATAGAAGAGTTCAAAAGTCACATATATGGTTTTGGAATTCATCAATTACTTATTTTTCATAGCAAATCTGCCTTTCTAATTTTGTCTTGCTTATAAATGGGAAATTGGCTAACATGTGCCTTATTACACATACCAGGTGTTTTTGTTTTTTTTTTTCTATTTTCCTGTGTTTATTATTATTATTTTTTTATAAATTTATTTATTTTAGTTGGGGGCTAATTACTTTACAATATTGTAATAGTTTATGCCATACATTGACATGAATCAGCCATGGGTTTACATGTGTTCCCCTTCCTGGACCCCCCACCCACCTCTCTCCCCATCCCATCCCTCTGGGTCATCCCATTGCCCCGGCCCTGAGCCCTAGTCTCATGCATCGAACATGGAATGGTGTTCTGTTTCACATATGATAATATACGTTTCAATGCTATTCTCCCAGAACGTCCCACCCTCACCTTCTTCCTCAGAGTCCATAAAGGTGTTTTTGAAATATGTTAACTGGTGTAGACAATGGAAACACTATCATAGGTAATCTAAATATATATACTTAATTCTTTAAATCTCTGTGTAGATAATTAAGAGTTGATCCTATTATGATATTTTAAGGACTAAAAATCTAATCTTTTAAATCTCTAAATTTCAGATCATTTGTTTATTAAAACATATGTTACAATGATGTCACTGCTATAAATATGAAAATGTCTAAAATTTACATATGCATCTACATAAAAAACTACTGGTGACAGAAGTAAAAGAGTATGAGAAGGATAAACATAGGAGATTATTCAAGTTTCATTCATAGTTTGCTTATTTCTTCAAAATTACAATCCTGCAACAACGCAGTTGATTAGCCCAGCCCAAGAGCATGATGAGAAATCTGTGCTGCTTCTGAAGCCTTTGAAATACAGCCACTGAATTGATTACAATGCAGATGCTAATATTTAATAAATATTTTAATGTGCATGACATTCCTGGTAAGCAATGTAAGTCATACTTCTAAAAATTTAAATTACTTTACAGATCTGTACAGATTTATATTTATATGCTTGGGTAAGGATATGTTCACAGACTCATCTAGTGCACATACAGGAACCTAATCATATTAAAATAGTTATGATCTAGTGGGAAATGACTTTCTATTACAATCTGAAGCAGAGTTAAATAAATACCTTTCCTATTCAAGAGAAAGTATCTTGGAAATATTTTTTAGTACCAAATGAACATTTTCAGTTCTTCTACACATGTTCCACTAAACGTAAGGGGATTAAAAAATAGAGGATCTATATTCAACAAATTCTGTGTCTAAGTCCATACTAATTTAATTGTACTGATATAGAATAAAGCAAACAACTATTTAATTTTGGTTCTAGTGGTAAAATATCAGGTGATTTCAAATAATAAATGCTTGAAAAAGTTCCTTTCCAAGCCAAAACAAGTTCTCTTACTCAGAACTAATACTGACATTTTTGAATAATAAACACCAAAAAAAAAAAGCATCTCTAAAAGCCAACCAGTTCAGTGGCTCAGTCGTGTCTGACTCTCTGCGAATCCATGAATTGCAGCACGCCAGGCCTCTCTGTCCATCACCAACTCCCGGAGTCCACCCAAACCCATGTCCATCGAGTCGGTTATGCCATCCAACCATCTCATCCACTGTCGTCCCCTTCTCCTTCCGCCCCCAATCCTACCCAGCATTAGGGTCTTTTCCAATGAGTCAACCCTTCGCATGAGGTGGCCAAAGTATTGGAGTTTCAGCTTCAACATCAGACCTTCCAATGAACACCCAGGATTGATCTCTTTTAGGATGGATTGATTGGATCTCCTTGCAGTCCAAGGGACTCTCAAGAGTCTTCTCCAACACCACAGTTCAAAAGCATCAATTCTTTGGCGCTCAGCTTTCTTCACTGTCCAACTCTCACATCCATACATGACCACTGGAAAAACCATAGCCTTGACTAGACAGACTTTTGTTGGCAAAGTAATGTCTCTGCTTTTAAATATGCTATCTAGCTTGGCCATAACCTTCCTTCCAAGGAGTAAGCGTCTTTTAATTTCATGGCTGCAATCACCATCAGCAATGATTTTGGAGCCCAAAAAAATAAAGTCTGACACTGTTTCCACTGTTTCCCCATCTATTTCCCGTGAAGTGATGGGACCAGATGCCATGATCTTAGTTTTCTGAACGTTGAGCTTTAAGCCAACTTCTGCACTCTCCTCTTTCACCTTCATCAAGAGGCTCTTTAGTTCTTCTTCACTTTCTGCCATAAGGGTGGTGTCATCCGCATATCTGAGGTTAGTGATATTTCTCCCGGCAATCTTGATTCCAGCTTGTGTTTCTTCCAGTCCAGCGTTTCTCATGATGTACTCTGCATATAAGTTAAATAAGCAGGGTGACAACATACAGCCTTGACGTACTCCTTTTCCTTTTTGGAACCAGTCTGTTGTTCCATGTCCAGTTCTAACTGTTGCTTCCTGACCTGCATACAGGTTTCTCAAGAGACAGGTCAGATGGTCTGGTATTCCCACCTCTTTCAGAATTTTCCACAGTTTATTGTGATCCACACAGTCAAAGGCTTTGGCATAATCAATAAAGCAGAAATAGATGTTCTTCTGGAACTCTCTTGCTTTTTCGATGATCCAGTGGATATTGGCAATTTGATCTCTGCCTTTTCTAAAACCAGCTTGAACATCTGGAAGTTCACGGTTCACGTATTGCTGAAGCCTGGCTTGGAGAATGTTGAGCATTACTTTACTAGCATGTGAGATGAGTGCAATTGTGCGGTAGTTGGAGCATTCTTTGGCATTGCCTTTCTTTGGGATTGGAACGAAGACTGACCTCTTCCAGTCCTGTGACCACTGCTGAGTTTTCCAAATTTGCTGGCGTATTGAGTGCAGCACTTTCACAGCATCACCTTTGAGGATTTGAAATAAAAGCCAATACTAAAAGCCAATACTAAAGGGTAAAATACAACCATTTAGGTCCATGGTTGGCAAAATTTCAGAGAGAAAGACAACTGCTTTTTCCCATAAGTAGGAGTCAATCTTTAGTATAGCAAACTGAAGTATATTAACTTGACTGAAGTATATTAACTTTAGTTCATAACTTATGAGTCATCTGGAGAATTAGCCAATGGAAGGAAATAAAAGCCCAATTTATTCCTATCTATGTGTTGGCAAATGGCAGAGACAAAGTACATCAGAGTAGAACTACTTTTGTTTTCCTCACAATTAAATGCATACACTGTCATTATCAAGATGAAACAAATTAAAGTTTTATAAGATTGATAACTAGTTTATTATGCTATATAAAGGATCACCTATAAAACAAATTACATGTAATGTGCAACTGTATTTTAAAGGATAGATTATCAGTGTCAGAATATAGGTAAGATTTTCCCCCAATTAAAGCTTTTGAAAAATAAGTTGTCTTGAAAATAGTCCCATAGCCACAGACCTAATTCACCTAACTTAAAAGGTAGCATCAAGGTATAAAGACAGACTTCAAATAGCTAAGATGACTTGCTTGAGAAGCAGTCGTAAATTTCCTCTTATAGCTAGCTTATGGAAATTGGGTATGGAACAGTTTTGTTGTCTACTCTCGTCTAGTCCCTGTGACATTAGATGAGATCCAGAGCATTCCGAGTGGTTGGCCACAGACTCACTGTGAGATTAAATGAACGAATCCATGGCCAACCAACAAGGACCTTCATGATGACCACGCATGTAAATATTATTAGCTCTAATATTCTGAATCCACCTTTGATTTCAAGACATCTACAAACACAGTTAAAACCTATTAAAACTACAAGGGTACAGGATTATATCAGCTTGGTTGATTTTAAGTTGCTCTAGACCCTTAAAGGGGCTTTCCTGGTGGCTCAGATGGTAAAGAACCTGCCTGCAATGTGGGAGACCTGGTTCGATCCCTGGGTTGGGAAGATATCCTGGAGAAGGAAATGGCAACCCACTCCAGTGTTCTTATTTGGAAAATTTCATGGACAGAGGAGCCTGGTGGGCTATAGTCCATGAGGTCACAAGGAGTCAGACACAACTGAGCAACTGAACACTTTTACTTTCAAACTCTTACAAGTTCAACAAAAATAAAAACAAGTATCAGCACTAAAACTGTAACTAGAATACCTATCTGTCTGTTTCAGTGTCTTTCTCTCTTACCACAGACACATACTCCTTTCAAGATTTCTAGAATTTAAAATGAATACATATGCTGGAATGATTACATTATTCAGCAAAGAGAATTTTTAAATTTTTTAATGATCAGTCATTAACAGTTTAGGTGGGTCCTAGAATTAGTGGATAGAGGAACTGTGTCTCTCTCTGGGGACTATGAAGCTTTAAGAAACTAAGGCTGCCTGACACTGAGTGAGGTCATGCCTGAGTGTGACTTACCTGACCAGAAAGGAAACTGGCTTAACGTTTAGACTGACCTGCCCTCACCTGGACCCTCAGAGTGTGATCCCTGCTTCAGATGATGATGGACCAGATCGTCCTCAAGGAGGAAGAAACCCGAGTTGGATAGGTTTGCCACAAGCCCTTCACAGGAAGATGTCAGTCTTCTGTGCAAGACAAAAAAGAGAAGAAAAAAAAGGTACAGTGGCAGTGGACGAATTCTCCTTTTTTAGGAGAGGGAAAAAAAGTCAGGTATGCATATTCTCTATTTAGCTACCTCTTTTCTGTACACAAGGCAAAGAAAGTCTGCAGAAGTTGGGAGAGACAAATGTATCAAACGTCTAAATTTTTGGAATGGCTATTAGGGTAATAAAGATGCTAGTTACAACTGATTATTTTCACGGCCATGTTGAGTTTGATTTGGGGAAGATTAATGATCAAAAGTTTGTTCTCATGGGCAAAGTACTTAGTCCTAGAATATTTCTTTTTAAAAATGCTTTTTGTTGTTGGGTTGCTAAGTTGTGTCCAACTCTTTTGCGATCCCATGGGCTGCAGCCACCCAGGCCCCTCTGTCCACGGGACTTCCCAGGCAAGAATATTGGAATGGGTTGCATTTCCTTCTCCAGGGGATCTTCCTGACCCAGGGGCTAAACCCACGTTTTCTGCGTTGGCAGGTGGGTTCTTAACCACTGAGCCACAAAGGAAGTCCCTAAAAATGCTTAAGAGTAGATAAGAAAGATGTCAACAATGCAGTGTCAATCCAAATGATTAGATTACCTTTATATATTATATACTAATGGTGATTTAAAAGAAAATGGCTATCTAGAGTTCAAATTACCTGGCATCCCACAGGCCAGGGTTTGCTGTGTCTCTAACATGTTCCAATCAGGTTTTCCATAGGTAAAAAAATCTTTATTGATGTTTTCAAAAAAGAATTCCAAAAATACTGTTTTTTTCCTCCAAAACTAATGATTTACTTTTTTTAAGAATCTATAGTCAGAAATATCATGTTAATCCTTTTTATAGATACAAAAAATTTTATTTTAAATAATTAGTAAACTCAGGATTTTACGTCTATTTTGCCCTACTAAACACAGTAAATTTTTATTTTTTATTTACAAAAGTTTAGTTTTTTTTCCATATATGTCTATAATATATGTACCATATATGTATGTACCATATACATAATATATGTACCATATATGTCTAATAATAATTTAACTGTCTTTCTTCATGGGCAACTCTAGAATTGCAATGTTCTCTATGTATGGATATCACTTAGGTTTTATTTTCATAAAATCAATAAGTAAAAAATTTCATTTCACATGAATGAAATAATATGGTGAGATGATACAGAAGCTAATTAATGCTACCTTAATAAAGTACTCAGAATAAGACTGGTTGCAAAAGTTCAATAGTTGCTATAAAAATCTAATAGATTAACTAATTAATAGCTGATAAATTTATATGAAATAAAAATCCCTTCCTCAATTCTAGTTCTCACCTCCCATTCTATTAAACAAACAGGAATTACTAGGTCTAGTAGTCTATACTTCTATATAGTTCAAAAGGTTGATCTCTGTAATGAAAATCACTATTTGAAGCTACAAAGTTCAGGATTTAAACTTAAGTGTGAAAAGAAATTATTATGAAGCAAAGCTCGATGACCAAAACATTATTATTATTAATCATAATATGATCTTACTGGGATTAGTTCAAATGCTTTAGATTCATTTTAATTTCAGATTCCAAGGGGTTTTTTTGCTGTCTTTTTAATGTTTTATTTAAAAACTACCTTATTGAAGTATAGTTGATTTACAAAGTCATGTTAGTTTCAGGTGTACAGCAGTGATATATATATTCTTTTTTATATTCTTTTCCTTTATAGGTTATTACAAAATATTGAGTATATTTCCCTGTGCAATACAGTAGGTCCTTGTTGGTTATCTATTTAATGAATAGTAGTGGTGCATGTATTAATCCCAACCTACTAATTTATCTCTCCCTCCATTTCCCCTTTGGTAACCATAAATTTGTTTTCTATGTCTATGGGTCTATTTCTGTTTTATAAATACATTACTTGTATATTGTTTCTTAGATCCCACAAATAACTGATATAATGTGATTTTTGTCTTTCTCTGTTACATACTCATATTGAATGTACAAATAGATGAGTTTTTTTTATAAAGGGAATTTTTAAAACAGAAAATTCCAGAAAAGAGTACAGTATTTTACAGATGCTTGCTAATCTAAGAAGTACCTGTATTTTCACAATCATCATGCAAATATTAACTAATAATGAATATATGAGCTAGTATGTATAGATACTAACTTTAATCTCTTTGCAGTAAAAGGGAAAAATTAGTTGGAGGGCTGTGATAAAGTTAGAAATTGCAGTTTTCCCAGTAATAATCTGGAGAGTACAACCAAAGTGTAAGAATATAATAGCCTCTAGAGAAAGATCAATTGGGTTTGAATCATGGCTCTTCCACGTACTAGCTGTATGACTCTTGGCAAGTGAAGTAGCCCTTATGAGCCTCAGTTTCCCCACATCAAATTAGGATAAGGCTAACAACATTGTAGGGTTGCTGTGAGTGTTAAAGTAAGATTGTACATGTAGCATAGTGAGTAGCAAGCACATGGAAGTTGCTTAGTGCTGCTAAGTCGCTTCAGTCATGTCCAACTCTCTGTGACCCCATAGACGGCACCCCACAAGGCTCCGCCGTCCCTGGGATTCTCCAGGCAAGAATACTGGAGTGGGTTGCCAGTTCCTTCTCCAGTGCATGAAAGGGAAAAGTGAAAGTGAAGTCGCTCAGTCGTGTCCGACTCTTAGCGACCCCATGGACTGTAGCCTACCAGGCTCCTCCGTCCATGGGATTTTCCAGGCAAGAGTACTGGAGTGGGGTGCCATTGCCTTCTCCGGAAGTTGCTCAATAGATGGTAACTATTATCATTATTCTTTACTAAATTTTTCTCAAGGAATTTAATAGCCTCCCAAAGAGAAATTATAAATTTCAGAGGGTTTGTGATAACTGAAATACATAATACACTCATGTATTATTTCATTTCATTCCACAAATACTGACTGTCAGAAAAATGCCTGGTGCTATGGACACAATGGTGAACAAGACAGATACATAATTACATTAATTATATTGATAGTTGTGAATAATCACAGTGTGATAAGTGTTTTGAAGACTAAAGACTAAATAATATGACTTCATACAACTGGAGGCCCTAAGATAGGAAGGAAGGCCATCCACCGAAACAGTACAGGAACTAGTGAGGCAAAAAACAGAGAAAGATCGATCCATGGAGAAGAAACAGTACTTGCAGAGGCCCTGGTCAAGTATTTGAAGAATTTAGGAACTGAGAATGTACCTAAAGAAAAGAAGAAAAAAAAAAGGTATAGGATAGGGCTGGAGAGGGAGACAGAGTTTCTTCAGCAGATGCTATACCATGGAAAAGACATGGTCTTTATCCAAACAGCAATGGGAATCACTCATTTTCACTGTAAAACAATCACTTTGGTTGTGATCTGTGATGAACAATTTTGAGAGGTGCAAGAATGGAAATAGAACTGCCATATGACCCAGCAATCCCACTGCTGGGCATACACACTGAGGAAACCAGACTTGAAAGAGACACGTGTACCCCAATGTTCATCACAGCACTGTTTATAATAGCCAGGACATGGAAGCAGCCTAGATGCCCATCAGCAGATGAATGGATAAGGAAGCTGTGGTACATATACACAATGGAATATTACTCAGCCATTAAAAAGAATACATTCGAATCAGTTCTAATGAGGTGGATGAAACTAGAGCCTATTATACAGAGTGAAGTAAGCCAGAAAGAAAAACACCAATACAGTATACTAACACACATATATGGTATTTAGTCACTCGGTAAAGATAACCCTGTATACGAGACATCAAAAGAGACACAGATAAATAGAACAGTATTATGGACTCTATGGGAGAGGGCGAGGGTGGGATGATACAGGAGAATGGCATGGAAGCATGTAAATTATCATATGTGAAACGAATCGCCAGTCCAGGTTTAATGCATGATATAGGGTGCTCGGGGCTGGTGCACCGGGATTACCCGGAGGGATGGGATGGGGAGGGAGGTGGAAGGGGGGTTCTGGAAGGGGAAAACATGTACACCCATGGTGGATTCACGTCAATGTATGGCAAAACAAATACAATATTGTAAGGTTAAAAAACAGAAAATAAACTAATTAAAAAAAAAAATGTATATGGGCAGATTTATGGGCCAACTACTCAGCTTTGTCACTGTTGTCCAAAAGGAGCTATGCTGCTACTGCTACTGCTAAGTCGCTCCAGTCGTGTCCAACTCTGTGCAACCCCATAGATGGCAGCCCACCAGGCTCCCCTGACCCTGGGGTTCTCCAGGCAAGAATACTGGAGTGGGTTGCCATTTAGACAATACATAAAGGAATAGATGTGGCTGTTTTCCAATAAAGCTTTATTTACAAAACATGCAGTGGCCCTTAGACCACAGTGTGACAATTCTTTCATCAATCAAGTCTCACATCAAATATTGATTACCTCAACAAGACCTTTCAGGTCCTTTCAGTTTAGACTCTTCTTTCCATTTCTCTATCATACCGGCCTGCATTACTATTTTCACGGCGCTTATCTTAAACTACCTTTTGGATTTGATTAGTTGTTTATTTCTCTCTGATTCCTCTGGAATGTAAGTTTCATGAAAATAGAGATCAAGACTGTACAGTTCATGTTTTAAAATCTCTAGTATTCAAAGCAGAGATGTTGTTCCTAATAATTCAATGAACATTTATTTTTTTATTTTCTTGGTCTTTCACCTATGATTCAGTAACACACACCCCACTCACTTTTCTACCTTAAGCAACAAGAGAATTGGATAAAATATAGTAAGCAACAGTTTTGAAAAAATGGAAAACAGGCAATGCAGGACTGAGATTCCTATAAGAAGGGAACAAACAAGGTGAATGTTCTGGACTGTTAAGAAGGAGGGTGTATCCTAAGTATAGTATAGCACTCTCACTGAGTTTAGGAGACAAATATAAGAGTTCAGAATCTGAGGTAACCTGAACTTTCAAGGCAGACTTCCAGGAGTTTCAGAATGTTCACAGACTTTATGTCAGAGACCATAATAGCCAGAAGACAATGAAACATATTTTTAAAATAATGTCAAACGAGAATTCTATACCCAGTGAAAATATCTTTCAAAGGCAAAAGCAAAAAAGAATAATCTTTCAGCCAAAAGAAAGGAAGCTGACAGAATTAGTTTCTACCAGACTTGAGCTACAAGAAATGCTAACCAAAAAAAAAACAAAACAAAAACCAAAAAACGTTTCACATGGAAAATAAAGAAGATACCATGAAGAAATCTATAACTACACACAAAAAATGAAGTATTAAATAGCATATGTAGGTACATGTAAAAACTTTTCCCTTCATTCTTCAATTTCTCTAAAAGACAACTAACAACTAAAAACTAGTAACAATGTATTGAGAGGTTTATAAAACATAGAAGTTAAATCTATGAAAACAAGGTTTTCATAAAGAACAGAGGTTCAAAATATAAGAATAAAACTTGTTATGAAGTTCTTATATAACATATGAAGGGCTACAATATCATTTCAGGGTAGACAAGTTGGAGATGTATTTTATAAACCACAGGAAAAACTGTTAACAAATAAACAAAGAAGTATAGCTAACACACCAACAGTAAAGATAAAGTGGATTAATTAAAAATAATCTAAAACTGGTATAACAGATGGGGCAAATAGAAAACAAACAGCAAGATGGCTGCAATATCAATAAATATATTAAAGAGAAATGGTCTAAACTCTGATCTATAGACCAGAGGCCAAATCCAGCTTGCCGTCTATTTTTTTATGTGAGCTAGGAATGGCATTTATACTTATAAATGGTTGAAAAATATTTTTATTAATTGTATTTCATGACACATGACAATTTTTTAAAATACAAATTTTAATATTCACAAACATAGCTTTACTGCAACACAACCATGTCAAATCATTTATATACGATCTATGGCTGCTTTTGCACTAAATAACATAGTGGAGTAGTCGTGACACAAATTCCCTTCAAGGCCTGAAATATTTACTGTCTGGTACCAGAAAAGGTTTACTGATATCTAGTCTAAATGTATCAATTATAATGCAGTGATTGTGTGATAGGGATCCCTAGGACTGGCCCAGGGAGGTGGAAGCTTGGTGAAGCCCAGAAGATTCCTCAATTTGAAGGAGAAAATTATAGTCCAGAGCTGAAAGCAGCTATAGTTTGCAGGAAAGAGTACTGGAAAAGAGAACTGTATAAAGAGAGAGAATTTCAGAGATGTATAGAGGACTGAATCTTCAGCTGAGTACTTATCAATCCTTACATGCATTTGAGGAAACTATCCAATGTAAAAAGAAACAAAAGCACTAAAAGGACTAGAGAGAACAGTACTTTGGGTTCACAGAGGGTGACCAAATATTTCCTATACTCAATAGCCACAGTTGCACATTGAGAAGAATACTCAGAAAGCTTTTGTTTTAGCACTAAGGCAAAATTCGTCCTCGACAACCTTTTCTGACTCCACAGCTGCTGCTGCTGCTAAGTTGCTTCAGTCGTGTCCGACTCTGTGCGACCCCATAGACGGCAGCCCATCAGGCTCTGCCGTCCCTGGGATTCTCCAGGCAAGAACACTCCACAGAGCAAAGCTTAAAAGCAATATCTGAAAGAATCACATTGTTTCCAAGTACTTTAATTGCTTCCCAGAACAAAATCCAAGAGTATTAACTGAAATACAAAAAAAAAAAAAACATTGGCCATGCAATTAAAAATTATTAGGAATGCAAACAAGAAAATTCTATAAATGACAGAATCAGCAAAGACAAAAATGTGTTATGGTAACATGAACTCCGTATGTTCAAAAAGATAAAGATGTTAAGTAGAGACAAAGAAAATACACAAAGGGCCCAACCCAGACAGAGAAGAAGACTGAAACGTCTAAGCTGAAAAATACGCTGGCTGTGATTAATAACAGATCAGACATTGTGGAAGGAAATATTAGTAAAGTTGAAGACAGTAACAGAAATTATTCAAAATAAAATAGAGGGAAAAAAGACATCAGTCAAAGCAGTTGGACAACTCTAAGTTCCCAAAAGAGAGAAAGGGGAGAGACAGAAAAATATACCTGAAGAAATAAAAGCCAAAAGTTTTTCCAATTCTATGAAACTAAAACTTCACAAGTTTAAGATGCTCAATAAGTCCCAAAAAACATGAAGAAACAAAAGCAAGCCACATGATAATCAAATTGCTTCAAACCAGTGATAAAGATAAATTCTTAAAAGAAGGCAGAGAAAAAGGGCATGGCATACACAGGAATAGAGAAAAGGATTACAGGTTATTCCTTATTACAAACACAAGTGAGATGGCAGTGGTATAACTTCAATGTATTAAAAAGAAAAAACTATCAACCTAGAATGATACCTCCAGTGGAAATATCTTTCAAAACAGAAAACAAAATAAATGCTTTTTCAGAAATACAAAGGGCTGAAAGAATTTGTAGTCATGATTTCTGTGCTACATAAACTTTTACGAGAAATCTTTCAAACAAAAAGAAAACGATGTCACGTGGAAATCTGGATTAACACAAAGGAATCAAAAGCACTGAAAATGGCAACTACATGGATAAATATAGGAGACTTTTTTCTTATCATTTAAATCTCTTTAAAAGATAATTGATTGGTTAAAGCAAAGATAATATCAAGGTATTGTGGGCCTTATAATATAAGTAGAGGTAAAATGTATGACAGGGTTTTCCTGATGGCTCAGTGGTAAAGAATTGCCTGCTAATGCAGGAGACCCAGGTTCGATCCCTGGGTTGGAAAGATTGCTGAAGAAGGAAATGGCAACCAATTCCAGTATTCTTGTCTGGGAAATTTCCTGGACAGAGGATCCTGGAGGGCTACAGTCCACGGAGTTGCAGAAGAGTTGGATTGACTTAGCAAGTAAACAACACCAAAACTCTATGACAAACAGCACAAAGCCAAAAGGGGAAAAATGGAAGTACACTTTTGTATGATATAAGTTGAAAGGGAGCTATGATGAACTAAAGGTGTATGCTATGTGTACTATAAAACCCCAGTGAGTTACTACTATCAATAAACAGAAATTATAGCTAACAAGTCAAAAAAGGAGATAACATGGAATAATAAAAAAGTACTCCATCCAAAAGAAGGCCAAAAAAGTAAGACAAAGAAAAAACAAAAGGGGTAAAAAAATCAGTTGAAGCAAACAGGAAAAACAGCAAGATAACTCTCAATAAATCCAACTGTATCAACAGTTACATTAAATGTAAATGGTCTTACTATCTAGGATTTTTATAAAAATTGAACCATATGCTCCCTACAATCCTATTTATATATAAATAAAGACACTGTTGCTGTTGTTCAGTTGCTAAGTTGTGTCCCATTCTTTGTGACCCCATGAGCTGCAGCACGCCAGACTTCCCTGTCCTTCACTATCTCCTGGAGTTTGCTCAGACTCATGTCCATTGAGTCAGTGATGGCATCCAACCATCTCATCCTCTGTTGCCCCCTTCTGTTGCCCTCAGTCTTTCCCAGCATCAAGGTCTTTCCCAATGACTCGGCTCTCTGCATCAGGTGGCCACAGTATTGGGAGCTTCAGCTTCAGCATCAGTTCTTTCAATGAATATTTAGGCTTGAATTTCCTTTAGGATTGACTGGTTTGATCTCCTTGCTGTCCAAGGGACTCTCAAGAGTCTTCTCTAACACCACAGTTGAAAGCATCAATTCTTCAGCACTCAGCTTTCTTTATAGTCCAACTCTCACATCCATACATGACTACTGGAAAAACCATAGCTTTGACTATATGGACCTTTGTTGGCAAAGTAATGTTTCTGCTCTTTAATATGCTTTAGGTTTTTCATAGCTTTTCTTCCAAGAAGCAAACATCTTTTAATTTTGTGGCTGCAGTCACCATCCACAGTGATTTTGGAGGCCAAGAAAATAAATCTGTCACTGCTTCCACTTTTCCCCCATCTATTTGGCATGAGGTGATGGGACTAGATGCCACGATCTTAGTTTTTTGAATGCTGAATTTCAAGCCAGCTTTTTCACTCTCTTCTTTTACCTTCATCAAGAGGCTCTTTAGTTCCTCTTCACTTTCTGCCATTAAACTGGTATCATCTGCATATCTGAGGTTGTTGATTTTTCTCCCAGCAATCTTGATTCCAGCTTGTGCTGCATCCAGCCTGGCATTTCACCCAATATTCTCTGTATGCTAAATAAGCAGGTTGACATACACCTTTCCCAATTTTGAACCAATCCTTTATTCCATGTCCGGTTCTAACTGCTGCTTTCTGTCCTGCTACAAATTTCTCAGGAGGCAGGTAAGGCAGTCTGGTATTCTCATCTCTTTAAGAATTTTCCACAGTTTGTTGTGATACACACAGTCAAAGGCTTTAGCGTAGTCAATGAAGCAAAAGTGGATACTTCTTCTGGAATTACCTTGCTTTTTCTATGATCCAGCAGATGTTGGCAATCTGATCTCTGGTTCCTTTGGCTCTTCTAAATCCAGCTTGTACTTTGGGAAGTTCTCGGTTCACATACTGCTTAAGCCCAGCTTGAAAGAGCATGAGCCTAATCTTGCTAGCATGTGAAATGAGTATAATTGTACGGTAGTTTGAACATTCTTTGGTATTGCCTTTCTTTCCTCAATTCAAATAAAGACATAGTAAAGTTAAAAGTAAAAGAACAGTATTAGTAATCAAAAGCAAGTGAAAGTAACCATATTAATATCAAACTAATTAGATTTCAAAGCAAAGAATATTGCAATGAACAAAGAGGTCAAAAATGAAAAAGGGATAGTCAATTCATTAATACAACATCACAATTCTAAAAGTTTACGGACTAAATAACAGAATTTCAAAATACAGGAAGCCAAAACAGATAGAACTGTAAGAGGAAACAGACATTATGCCAGAGAGTTCAACATTTCTCTCTCAATAACCAATAAAACCAAGGAGCCAGGAAATCAGGAAGAATATAGAAAATCTCAATATTATTAAAATGTAGTACCCTTTGAAAAGATCTCTACATGTAATGTAACTGCAATAAATAGTCTAGTATTTTTTATAGCGATAGATAAGCTGATTGTAAAATTTGTAAAGAGAGACAAAAACCAGAACAGCCAAGGTAATTTTTTAAAAAGAATATCAAATTTAGAGTACTTAGACTATGTGATGTTAAGACAATAAAAATAACAGTAATCAAAACACTATAATAATGGTATATAATAGCCTTACAGATCACCACAGGACAGAATAGAGATTTCAGAAATAGATGTTACACATATTTTTAGTTTTCTAAAGGGGACACGAGAATTAGTTTTTCTACTAAGGGAACAAGATTATTCAATGGAAGAAAAGAACAGTCTTTTCAGCAACTGGTGCTGAAATGATCTAATGTCCACATGGGGGAAACAAATGAACCACTATCTCACATCACAGACAAAAATTAACTTAAAATGGATCAGAGATACAAATGCAAAAAACTAAAAATATAGTACTTCTAAAAGAAGACACAGGAGTTGTGACCTTGCAAAGGTAAAGATTTCTTAGGACACAAAAAGAAACAAAAAATAAAAGAAGAAAGATAAACTGAACTTCACCAGAGTTAAAAAATTTTGTTCTTCAAAGAACACCATTAAGAAAATAAATAGTAAATCACAAACACAAATCACAGATAGGAAGAAAATGCAATAAACACATCTGACAAAGGACTGGAATACAGAATTTATACCAGCTGAGCTACCAGGGAAGCCACACAGAATTTATAAAGAACCCTATATAATACAAAATAAATATCTCAAATAGATATAGGCAAAAGAGGTAAACAAATACTTTACAAACTGAGATACATGAAAGGCCAACAAGTCCATGAAAAGATGCTCCAAATCATTAATCATTAGGAAAATACAAATTAGTACTATAGTAAGATCTCACCATATAGTACAATGACTAAAATTTAAAAGGTTAACAATACCAGATTGACTATGTTGGCAAAGACGTGGAGTAACTGGAATATTTATAAGGTAAGTGAAGGCAGGCCAAAACACTGTAATGCACAATTGGTATCTGCAGAAAAATCTTGGAAACTTTGCTGTTTCTATCATTTTATCTATTTGCTCCACAATTCACTGTTGGTCTAATATGTTCTTTTTGCAAATATTCTACTAAGAACTGTATTTCTTCAGCTATGTCATATTCTTGGCAATATGATTTAAACAAATCTAATACTAAGGCAATAACAAGAAATATACAAATTACAGGACTTTCTAAAAAACAGCTGGCTTGAAGTTCTCAAAAATGTCAATATCATGAAAAAAGGTGGTAGAAAGATTTTATGTTAAAGAGAAATAAGTAAATTCAACATATGATCATTATTTCTAGTGTCAAAAAATTTATTAATATATAGGAAATTATTGGGACAACTGGAAAAACTTAAATATATATATATATATATATATTAAATGATGTTCCTGTATATATATTTGACTGTGATAATGATATTTTTATATATAAGAACACCCTGTTCTTAGCAGATACACGAAAAGTATTCTTAGGGGTTAATCGTCATGATGCGTGTAAAATTCAAATGGTTCAGCAAAACATGTATATGTAATACATACGTGTAATGTATTATATGGAAAGAATGAGAGATGAAACAAATGTGACAAAGTGTATGGTATAAAGGTACCTGTTACAGTATCCAGTCCAATGTTAAACATTTAAAATGCCTGTTCATAAGACTTGTTTTTGATAAGTTTATCTTTAGTATATTGTTTTCCAAATAAATACAATAAATAAACATCTTGTTTTAATACAAAAAAAAATAAAAATAAAAAATAAAGGTACCTGTTACAGTATCCTTTAAACTTTTGTGTAGATTTGAGATTTTTTTAAATGTGCAATTAAAAAATAATTTTCCATAATTATCATGAAAAAATCTGTTGAAATTAAATTCCTTTTTGATGAATAATATAAAAAGAAACAGGAGTAACTGCCAATTAGAACAGTAGTAAGGGAGACAACAGAGGCCATATCTGTACTAGGCAGCTATCCTAATATAACAGCCTGGTCATTTCTGATTACAAATTGGATAATAATATCAACAGTTATTCACATTGCTATGTAGTGGCAAATGAAAGAAACAAACATAAGCAGTATATTATCTAGTATTTGAATTAACCTTAAACTGATTAAACTCTTTTCTTTCAGGTACAATAATTGGTATAAAGTTTGAAATTACTGAGGGTCTTGTATCCATATTCATGATGCATGTTGTCCGGCAATCTTCTTTTTCTGAAATTTCCTTGTTGGATTTTGAAATTAGGACTCATAGAGAAATGGGGAATTTATTCTTCTCTCTTTCCTGAAAGTTTGTGTTTTATTTCCTTCCCCAATGTTTGACAGAGGTCACCATCTGTGCCTGAAATTTCCTTTGTGAATGCACGCTAAGTTGCTTCAGTCGTGTCTGACTCTATGCGACCCCATGGACAGCAGCCCACCAGGCTCCTCCGTCCACAGGACTCTCCAGGCAAGAACACTGGAGTGGGTTGCCATTTCCTGCTCCGGCACCATACCTAGTAAGGCTAAATGTCATTTGAGAAATCTTTTTAGTTATGTGTGTATCACAAATTGCCATGTAAATGTATTATTACTGTGGATAATGGTCAAAACATTTGAAAAGCACTGACATAAAACATAACTGTAATATAAATTCCATGCTATCAGAAGTTCTTATCCCTTTTAAACACTTTAATTCTATACTGGGTAGGAATGAAATCTACGGCAGAGCTATTCAATGGTCTGCCATTGTTATTATTAATAATATGCATTTGGTGGCCTAATCTTCAGGAATTATCAGTATATTCTATAACATATATTTGTCATATCTGTCATTCACTATTAAAATCAGACATTTTTCAGCTTTCATTGAGATTTTTTTTTAAGACTAAGGAAACAAAGTACAAATATTTCACTTACTTTTCCCCAGTAGCTAACAAAGGGGCAAAACTCAGAATTTTCTGACCCTTATAAAATATATTGTAACTCTGCAACACTTTATGAAGAACTTTGTTAAGTCTGAATATAGATGTACTCAAGATATACTACAAGACTAATCTAAATGCAAATTAACCATTTCAATACAGACTGACCCTAATGATATTCAAAGGACAGAGACATTCTAATCCCCTTACAAAAAGATATTTCAATCTTCACTATAAAGTTGTCACTGGCTTAGTGGTTCCTGGTCCCCCAACCCCCTCCTCCGGACAAATTTCTCTGCTGAAATTCTAACCCCCAAGGTATTAGTATTAGGAGACAGGAATTTGGGGGAGGTGATTAGGCTTGGGCGTGCACGCTTGGTCATGTCCAACTTTTTGCAACCCCATGGACTGTAACCCAACAGGCTCCTGTAACCCAAACCGAGGAGGCTTTGTGAATAGATTTTTAATTATAAATTTAATTTACTTTATTAAGCTATTTAAATTTTACATGTCTTGTTAGTTTTGATAAGCTCTGCTTTTAAAAGAGCTTGTCATTTTCTCTCAGCTATCAATTTTATTGGTGTAAACTTATTTGTAAGGTTCCCTAATTTTCCTTTTTTTAAAAAAATAAGAGTACAATGCTTTACAAGGTTATGTTAGTTTCTGCCGTAAAACAGTTTATGCGCTGTGAATCAGTTGTATACACATCCCCTCTCTCCTGAGCCTCCCTCCCACTCACCCCTCACTAGCGCCCCTCTAGGTCACCAGAGAGCACCTATTTGTCCTTTTAACGTGTGTAGGCTCTGTGATGATGCTTCTGTTTTCATTTCTGATATTAATATTTCATGGTTTTTTCTTTTTTATACTCATCTGTCTTGCATAATTTAATTTACTAATCTTTTCAAATAACCATGTTATGTCATTGGAGACTCACACTGATTGTTTTACATTTCAATGATTTCTACTCACATTTTAACGATTTCCTTTCTTCTACTTACATTCGGTACAATTTGCTAACCTAAGGTAAACAAAAATGATTATCTCTGACAACAAAGGTCTTGAGTAAAAAATTTTTTTCAGAAAGAATTTCCCTAACTCTGGCCACATTGAGGTTGAGTGTGTAGCATATAAACAAAATTTTATCACTAGGAAATAATTTGGAACTCACCTACTTTAATATTTATCCTTTTGGGAGATTTATAAACCACTTTAATAACCTGATGAACACTATGAATGTTTTCACAAGAGTATACAAAATGAAAACATTAGCATATTATTTCAAGGATCTTATATCTTAGGACTCATTTCTCTTAATCTAGTTCAAATCCTTTCATTTTACATAGGCTAAGTTTTAGATTTAGACTGTAAATAACTTACCCATCTAAACCAATGTAAATAGGTATGATTTAAGGAACACTCCTGATGGCTCAGTGGTAAAGAATCCACCTGTCAACGCAGGAGACGCAGGTTTGATCCCTGGGTCGGGAAGACTCCCCTGGAGAAGGAAATGGCAATCCACTCCAGTTGATCAGGAAATCTCATGGAGACAGAAGAGCCCGGCAGGCTACAGTCCACGGGGTCACAAAAGAGTCGGACATGACTTAGCAAGTTAAACAACAAATTCTGTGTGAACCTCTATACATTATCTCTAACCCTCAAAACAACCCTGCAGAATGCTTTCCAGTGTTTTATTTAGGGACACTGGTATCCAACGAAGTTAGTCAATTGCTTAAAGGCCACAGACCTACTAAACAATTAAGACAGGAACAGAAACCAAGTTAATCACATTCTAAAACTAAGTACTTTTTACCACAAAATGTGGCATTAATGGTAGAAACAAAACTAGACAGCAAGTCTCTCAACTGTCTTCCACATTGTATGGCTTAGATATGTATATCTAAGCCAGGAG
Organism: Giraffa tippelskirchi; assembly: GCF_054371585.1. Classification (NCBI taxonomy): domain Eukaryota; kingdom Metazoa; phylum Chordata; class Mammalia; order Artiodactyla; family Giraffidae; genus Giraffa; species Giraffa tippelskirchi. The sequence goes on from NC_137282.1 coordinate 115,095,311, forward strand.
ACTGACATGAGAACTTAGTAGGGCCAAATAAATTAAATAATGTTATATTGCAACATATTAATTATATAATTGTAAAGGTACATTGCAGGAAATTGTGAAGCATCTATATGTAACAGCTGTCAAAACACCTTTCTATTAATAAATGTGGTAACAATAAAGAAAAGTGGTACTTATTATTGTAAACACAAGCCCAGGCAGATTTCAATAGAAATATAAATATTCAAATTTAAAAGCAATTTTGCAATGATAAGCCCCCAAAGACCTTCTGAGTTAAAAAGCTTGATTATATAGACATTTCAGTTTTACTATGAATAGACTATATATATTTTTTATTTCATATGGATACAAGACTTCAATTTTAAAAAAATAACTAATGTTGGCAAAGATATGGAGAAACTAAAACCCTTGTGCATTGGTGCTACAACTGTAAAATGGCTAAGTCAGTCTACAGCCATATCACCCTGAATGCACCCAGTCTCGTATAAAATGATAGAGTCACTGTGGAAAACAGAATGGCAGTTCCTCGAAAAATTAAAAATAGAATTACCATCTGATCCAGCCACTGCACTTCTGAGTATACACTCAAAAGAACTGACAGCAGGGTCTAGAAGAGGTATTTGTATAACCATGTGCATAGCAGCAATCTTCAAAATACCTAAAATGTGGAACCAATCCAAGTGTCCACTGATAGATGAATATATAAGCAAAATATGATACATAATACTACTAAAAATGGAATATTATTCAGCCTTAAAAAGGAAGGAAATTCTGACACATGCTGTAACATTGATGAACACTGAGGACATTCAGTAAAAATACAGAGGATGAGATGATTAGATGGCATCACCGAACTGAAGGACACGAATTTGAGCAAACTCCTGGAGCTAGTGAAGGACAGAGAAGCCTGGCCTGTTGCAGTCCATGGGGTCAGAACGAATCGGGCATGACTTAGCAACTGAAGAACAACAACAAGTAAAAATAAGCCAGTTGTCAAAAAAAACGCTATATGACTCCACTTATTTGAATAATTAGAAAAGCTAAAATCACATGGACAGAAAGAGGAAAAGCTGTTGCCAGGGGTAGGGGTAGAGGATAATGAAAAGTTACTGTTTAATGGGTACAGAATTTCAGTTTTGCAAGCTGAGAAAAGATCTGGAGATAGACTACGGTGATGTTTGCACAATAATATGAATGTTTTTAATATCACTGTACACTTAAAATGGTTAAAATAGTAATTTTATGTTACGTATATTTACCCCAAAAAAAAATCTTAGGAAAAAGATGATGTCAGTAAAAAAAATATTTTCAGGTTACTACAATTATGTTAAAATTTACCTATCTAAAGTTACATATTTCAATCATCTTTAACAATTCCCATATTTTCCTAAACACACAAGAAACCAATCAAGCTGAATATATAGTATTCATTTTTATGTTTACAAAAGATGGTATCAATTCTGAATCATTTAAATATTAGTTTACAAATATTGCTTATAGCTTAATAGCATTGTGTAGATGCAGCTTCAGAGATATTGGCTCTAGACGGTAATTATATACTCAGCCTAATGTCTCAGTTAATGGATGTGCATTTCAGTGATAATTGCAATGCCTGAATGTAATGTGCATTTACTAGCAGTATAAAATAAAGCCAGCTTATTCAACAGAAAAAAATAGGCTATTTATTTTTGTAATTGCTTATTTTTTTTATTGAAAAATATTATCAAATGGTAAAAAGTAAACCTACAACAAATACTAGCATTTTATTTACAATTATAGAAGTGTATTTAAAAACTTAATTATGGTGAACAATGACATAAGCTAAAGTCATGAAAATGCATTGCTATGCTAGTTATGAGAAGTTCAGTAAGTCATTTACTCTCACAGGGCTTCACTATTAAAATAGGGTTAAAACAATTTAACTGTTTCAAGATGATGCTTCGGATGATTTATCAAGAACCCTTTCAGTTCTAAACGTTACAGTGCTGTTACAGTATATAAATATAAAATAAAAAGCTGAAAGTGAAGTATTTTAAAATATTTTATTCTATCCATGTTCATAAACATTTCTATATTTGAAAAAGTACGAATGATAAATTTAAAAAAAATCTGGATTGTCCAATCCTAAATAAAAAATATTTTATACAAATTAAAAACCACAGCCCAAAGATCTGTGTCTATCTGACACTATTTTTTCATTGAAATTGTAATAGATGATTTAATTTCCCATCAGCAAAAGCACTGGATAGACATCCAAGACACAAGTAAAAGCACAATAAAACAGACCAGTCAGTAGGTCCATTTTTAATTAGTAGCAGTTAAAATGCCTCAAGGACCTCAACAAGACTATTAAACTGTTGAACGAGAAGGGCTTGACACTAAATTAATCATGCTATCAAAGGCCTGTACTACTTTTAGTACTGATGCTATTTTTATGTGAATACACACTTTTTACATTATATGAACACACATACAACATTTAAATACCATGAGAATGTAAAGACTAATTGTAATCATTCTGGTAATTTTACAAAGATATGCCTAACATAAAAAGGCAAAAAGCTCATGTTTCATACATGGGCTCTACCCCAAAATGGTCTGAGAGTTCCTAATTGTTTGAAATGGCAATTTCTCCAACCTGACAACTATGTTCAAAATTCTATATTCAAAAATATATGCACACAGCAATAAAACTCTCCAAAGTTAATGAGGAACTAGGAAATGATAAACAGACTTCACTTAGCCAAAAAGACAAATCAGGACTTCTCTAGAGGTCCAGTGGTAAAGAACATGCCTGCCAGTGCAGGAGGCGATCCCCACAGGGCTTGATCCCTGGTCAGAGAGGACTCCTCATGCCACAGGGTATCTAAGCCCCACGCCACAACTATTGGACCCGAGCACACAACTCCTGAGCCCGTGTGCCTGAGAGCCTGTGCTCCCCAACAAGAAGCCGCCCCAATGAGAAGCCTCACCCCACAGCCAGAGAGTAGCCCCACTCACCAAGACTAAAGAAGACCACACGCAGCAATGAGGACCCAGCACAGCCAAAAATAAATGAATAAAATTAATTAATTTAAAAAAACACTTAAAAAAAAATCACGTACGGTAGAAACATGTCTGTGAGAAGTAATCAAGCAAGCTAGAAATACTTGTGTGTGAAGAGTCATTCCTCACTCTTTGATATTATATCCAGTATACGGACTAGGAGGTAGAACTTTTGGATGAGAGTTGTTTAAAGTGTAGTTCAGGATCACCAATGTCAAGATTAGCAGGAGTACTTATTAAAATAGAGATTTCTGGATTCTGCCCCAAGTCTGCTGTATCAGAATCTATAAAAGGTAGAGGAATCTGCATTTAACAAACTCCTGCAACAGGATTCTTATGTACACCACAGTCTGAGGAATCATCTTTCCAGAAACATGTTGAGGATTTGAAATCATCATAAAGCTTTCTGGACTCAAATGAAAATTTTTTTTCTTATGCTTAGCAATTCACTTTTCAGTATTTTTTTACAAACCACTGCTTTCCAAATAGGAAAGCAGAGAAATCTTACTCTGTTTAGTAAAGCTAGCAAAAGATAAATTCTCCCTTTCCAATCAGAAAAGTAGTAATAAAGACAAAGTAATTTGAGATACATCTTTTAGTTCCACAATCAGTATGTCCAGGTGGGAATAAGACTCCTAAACATGATGCATTTATAGAGAAAATAATCTGAAGTTAGACCAACCTAGGTCTGAATTGTTTCACCACTTTCTATTTGTGAAAACCTTTGACATGTTATAATCATGACAGCAAAATCCTCTAGAAATTTTTCTTCATATTCACTTAGTACAGTGGTTGAAAGCTGTTTAGTAGAGCATCAATGAAATAAATTCCTGATTTCAAATGACCAAAATAACCAATATCATGAAAATCACTGTTTCTTTTTCTGAAGTCAAGTTCAGGTATTATTACAATCACTCCATCAATTCACATTTCCATAAACAATTTTTCCACTTATCTTTCTTTCATTGTCATCACATCTGCCAGTGATATTCTTGTCATTCACTGCCTTGTTTTATAGCAGAAAATAACTTCAACTAACATTTAAATTTAGTAAGAATGAGAAAGAGGGTCCTTCAAGTATCCTATCTTTTTGACTTTTAGAGTTTCAGCCATTTGAGATAGAAAGATTATCCTTTTTTTAAAATTAATTAATTTATTTTAATTGGAGGCTAATTACTTCACAATATTGTGGTGGTTTTGGCCATACACTGACACGAATCAGCCATGGGTGTACATGTGTCCCCTCACCCCAAACCCCTCTTTCACCTCCCTCCCCACCCCATCCCTCTGGATTGTCCCAGTGCACTGGCTTTGAGTGCCCTGGTTCACGCATCGAACTTGGACTGGTCATCTATTTCACATGTGGTAATATATAAAAGATTATCCTTTATCCTTAAGTTTGTAAAACTACTTGAGGGGCTTTGGAAGGTAACTGAAAATATAAGATAGACCCAGAGATAAGCAATGTTCATTAATATTTTAATATATCTTTTTCTATACTTTTGGAAGAATTTTTTAAATATTTATAATTTGTTGTCTTTTAAAAAACATAACATTTTATCAAAAGCATCGTACCATGTCTATAAAATTTTTCAGAAAAAAAACGTATGGAATGACATGCAGCATTTATGCCTAGAAAGAGGGCGTACAACAGTCTACAAAAACTTTTTACTTTCACCCAAATAATTCCATTGTTTGCCTGATAATTTCATCAAATGCCATATCATAACTTATTTAATCAATCTTAGACTCTTTTAAACATTACTTGGATGAACATCTTGTACACAAAATTCTCCCAGCATTTCAAATTGTTTCCTCAAATTATTTACTACATAGAACACTGGGTCAACAGATGTGAAGATTTTTAAAGACCCTGATGTTATAACTATATTTTATTTGGTTTGGTTTCTCTGAAGAAATCATGAAGGAAAAGTGGGTTACAAAACAAGCTGGAGAATAAGATAACAGTATTATTATTCTGAAAGTCAAAATTCACAAACATACCTTCAATTTAATACCTCAAGAATCTACTTTAATTGACACCGTGTAATAAAAATGCTAAATGCAAAAATGTTTAGGTAACTTGGTCATAAACTTCAAGGTCTTAAAGAAAAGATATGCATATAACAAATTTCAGAAACTTTTAACCTAAAACACACAAAATCCCCACAAAAGGTCACAAAAATGTTTATGACAGTATACAGCTTAAATATATTTATTTCTCCAAATAATGCCTCTCTGACTTCTTGAAATAGGCTGGTTTAACTATGACTATCAGAAAGCAGACATTTTGATATATATCAGAATTAATTCTTGTTTCATTAAGAATTCTTACCGTCTTTCTAGGACTTAACTCGGGATCAGCCATAAAGGCTGTGCTATTACTCTGAATATCATCCAGGTTTTTCCAAAGTTTTCCATGTAGAAATTTTTAGATGTTTTCTGACACAAGAAGACCTAGATTTAACTTTAAATCATAGGCACTCCATCTCTTTGAGCTGAATCCAACAGAGTTGTGGTCAAAAAGCAAAAACTAAATTTAATGAATCACTAATTTATTCTAGAGAACTTAATATAGCTTACTGATAACCAATTAGGCTTTGAATGACTCTACAGCTACCTTAAGAAACAGATTTCTGTAACTCCTTAGTGTAATGACTACTAGAGAGTATTTAAAGGGAAAGAACAAATAAACCAGTAACATTCTTCTCAAACAGACATAAATTTAAGATGTAAGGGAACATGAAATGAGGTTTATGTGCCTTTCTTGTCATAGAATCTGGTCTATTTTTAATCATGTTTCTGCCAATATAGAAGGATAACACTTAGAATTCAAATACTCTTACAAATCTGTAAATTTTCATGTCTGGAAATCCTAATTCTATTAATACATGACTTAGCAATGATAACCTATCTCATACCTATAAATCAAAATTCCCAGGAGTATGAGAATCTATATTTTAACAACTATCCTGAATTCCCTTAAAATCAGAGACATATGAGAAGCACTGTAATAGAAATATGTCCCATTCCTCTTGCCTTGCCACCCTACATAATAGAATCATCTCCAATTTTCTACTCCAAATATGTTCCTTTCTACATCAAAATCTGGTTAGAAAAACAAGTGAACATGACTAGAAAGAGCCTTGGATTCCAAACTCAATTTATAGCTGTGTGACCTTAGGTAAGTTATCAATTCCTATGGAACGGGGTTGAGGAGATGCTTCTTCGTAAACGATCCAGAAAGCATTTCCCAGACTGTATTTTGTAAAACCTAAGTATTTTCCCATAGAAAGGTTTCTATGGTTTAATAATCCTGATAAATGCTAACGATTATTTAAGGCAAGGCCTTCATAAAACTTTTAATATGCTAACATGCATTATAAATTTTCAAGAGAGAAATATATAGTACATAGGTTTTTCCAAATTTCTAAATTTATATGGCAAAAATCCTTTGAAGTGCTATTAATTTGTTAAGTTCTATTACCAAGAGCCTTGTGATCAGCAGAAAACATCCTAGAAAGTACTCCTTTAAATTTTATCTGTAGTCTCTTTCAGACTCTTAACATTCAGACTCTTAACTCTAAAAAAACTATGTACTATTTAAATTGAAGTAGAAAATAAGAGTCATACTGTTGTTATAGTTGTCATCATCACCATCATCACAGCAGTTACTATTTACTGGGTACTATGTATTAGGCACTACACACTTTCATTTAATCTCAAAACTTTCCTAAGAGGTAAGTACTACTATCATTTTCTAGATGAAGAAAGAATGACTTAAAGTTTATGTATTCAACAAAAATCACATGAATATTATGAAACAGGACTGGGAATTAAATCCAAACTATGTGATTCTAGAAGCAGAAAAGAATGTGACTTCTGACCTAATCTTGCTATACAGTATCTGAAGAACATTTCTTTAAATTAATGAGCCCATAGATCACCAACAATACAGTACATATAAAATGCCAAGAAGAGGGAAGAGTCACAACACTTGAGAGAACTATGTTCAAGCCATTAATTCGGGTTGTAGTTTTTTTCTTTAAAAAAAAATAAGTATATTAAGATAAATTTTATTTAAAAATAACTTTATCTTTAAAAATATATCCTTTAAGAAAAATGTCCATTTTAGCATTAATTATAATATTAAAAGAAATGTTGATAATAGGAATAAGATTAGGAATACTCATAGTCTATTACATATGTACTTTGTATAACAATGTGTAAGTATACATTTTAGTTCTTAGGAGAGGAGAAAGTAGGTCCTATTGACTTATACACTCCCCTAGATTATTTTAGCACAATGTGTAACAGATAATGTACTAGTGGTCATTTTCCCCTTACCCTTCTTAGGCTTGGGTTAAAATAAAAGCAAGACAAGAGTACATGTTTAGGATGAAAGGGGCTGGGCTGGGGATGAGTTACAATCTAGGTCCTTATGATGATAAAAATATTAGCATCTGTCTTCATGCAAAGAAGTCTGAGTGGTTCTCAAACTTCAGTGAACATCAGAATCACCTGAAGAGCCTTTTACAACAAAGATTGCTTGCGACCACCCCCAGATCTTCACATTCAGTAGGTCAGGCACAGAAAGGCCCCCAAATTTGCATTTCCAACAGGTTTTCAGGTAGACTATTGCTCTTGATTTGGGGTCTCAGTTTGAGACTACTGCTTAATTTCCTATTTTTAACCTCTAAAATCCTTTCCTCTCCTGATGAACATAAAAGTCTTACCTCCTTTCTTCCATTCTGACATTCTTTCTTACTCTCTTAAACCCTGCATCAAAACAAAGCCATTCATTTTCCTTCTCATCATAATCACAACTGAATTTTTTTTTGGTTAGTTTGAAAGCAAGTAAGCAGACGAAAAGGAGCCTGCCGGACTCCAGTCCATGGGGCTGCAAACAGTCAGACACAGCTGAGCAGGTGAAAGGTAGTACTGTCCTTTTTCATGTAATATGGTGATATATATAATGCTTCACAGCTTACAACTTACTTTCACATAGATTAATTTAGTGACCATTCATAATTCTAAGATATAGGCTGACTGTTATTAGGTTTTAAGGTAGTATTAGAATCCATATCTGGGTCAATTGTAAAATGCTCCTCTTGTTCTTTTCTCTTCTGGTGATCCATTCTTTTATTCCTATTTGAATTATTTATCTGATTTTTTTTAACAAAAGGGACAACATAATTGATATCGGCATAACATACTGATATAATTCATTACCCAAAAGACCAATGAATTTTGTTTTTCATTTTACTTATAATGAAAACAAAATTGGAGAAGTTTAGTGTCACATACCTAGTTAATGGTCAGTATACTGAATGACTATGACCCCAAAAGAGGAAAAGCAAAAGAGGGAGGAGGAAACACAAATCCAACACAAGTATCAAAAGCAGGAAGACAGAAAATAGAGATTTTTGAACAAATTATAGATTTGATTTAGGCCAGAAGTCACACTTTTGTCTCCTAGAGGGTTTCAGAATCAGGCTGTTCGGTTTTAGTTCCCAGTTCTGCCCAGCATCAGGAAACAAAACATGAACTTAGATTAGCTGCCAATATTATAATGATTGTAACAATCTGCCCCAAAGCCAAACTATTTCCAAATTCTCCACACACACAAAATCAATCTGTGATAAATCAGTTGAATTCCAAAAAAGATCAGAAATTATATATTCTAAAGACTTGATTACATTTAATTCTTTCAAGGAGAATTTTCCCATTACATAAATTTATAGAGATAATTCTTTAAAAATTTAGCCCTATCTTCTTATAAATAACAATACACATTTTTCCTTTCCAGTATCTGCACTGTATTAAATTCTACCCAAATTCTTCTCACATATCTTCATCCTCGCCATTAGGTGAGGAAACTGATAGGTAGAAGAATCACTATGTTTTCAACGGTAGCATGAGGGGCACAGATCAGGCCCAAGGCCTATTTTACTAAAAGTCTAAGCTGCTTCCCACTACAGCACTGTATCTTTATTCTAAATAGAAAATTCGTTCTCAACTGGATTGTTTGATAGCTACCTTATTTTGGGTAAGAAAACAAATCATAAGTCAAGTTTCAAAATACATATAGCTCTATTTCTCTAACACTTACTGCCAGAAATAAATAAGGTGACTGACTACCTTATAATTTCTAATTGAGCTGCTTTTTAAAAATTCAAACTAAATAATCATCTTTATCTTATTACAACATGTGACAGAGGACATATATAGTTCTCATTATGATGCTTTCTTAAACTCTAACTGCTAAACTTAAATGAGAAGCATTTGGTACAATGTGAAAAATATTCAGTTCAATTAAAAGTAATTGATGCATAGTGAAATAATTCTTCCCAAAGCTGCTGTAAAATCTTCAAAAAAATAAAGCTACTTAATAATTTTCATCTCCTACAGGCTAGAGAGAAGCATTATTGCATATTAAAAATTGGAGTGTAGTTTTCCCAGCGGTAAAAGAAAGTTATTAAAACAACCTATTTATTGTTGATATAACTATCCATTTGTGCCACACAAAAAGTAACAAATTTCAGTACATTAAAAGAAAAGCTAATTAAGGTATAATTAGTATTTTCTGTATTTTGATAATTAGGGGTTAGTTGGCTATTCCTTTTCAAATTTCTATTTGATGCACCCCGACAATGCCTTTAATGAGCAACTAACGCTATTGAATCCCTCATGGCAGAGGAGTTTAGTGACCACTACTACATTACTTTCATTTATCACTGCCTCTTTACCTATAAATTAATCTAGCCCTGTAGCTATGTTGATCTACTTTATATCAATTTCTTCATCCATATCAGCTGAATATGTATGGCATTAACCTCATTTGCTAGTTGAGAAAAGCAGAATTAAAATGAGATCTAATTTCTTGTGCACAGCACAATTTCAAAACTGCCTGCTAATTTCCACCACCTGTCAGTGTGAAGAGCCTTTACTTTCTTGTAATTAAATAAAACAGTATATTTTTTTAGCAGCTCTGAAAAATGCTAATCTTTCGAAAGTGTTCAGTGATCATTAATCATGAGGACAGTAAAGGAGCCTTATTCAGAATGCTCATTTATCCTTTGTTTAAGCTAAAAAAATTTTTTTGGGCCTTTCCACAGAAAGAAAAAATAAATGTACCCTTTGAAATATAAACATTAACTCTTATAATCCATGTTACTGACGTTTCTATTTATCTGTTTTACTGCCACATGGGAGTAAGAAGCTTAATATTACATAACTTGGAGGTAGCTAATTTGACAGAACTAAGCAGGAATATAAGCACCCATATTCTCTAAAATTAGTAAGAATGTAGTAAATGCACATTCCATCCATCTATATATAGTAGAAACTAAATTTATATGACTTAGAATATATAGAGAAAATTTTTGACAACACATTTAAACAAATTCATCCAATAAATTGCCTATCATGCTCTGCATAAAACTGTTGCCTAAAACTATCATTTGAAAAAAGACAGTGTCATTCAGACATAGACAAACATATTTAAGCATATTCAACTGAACTTTACGAGATTTTTCCAAATATATATAATACAACCAGTAGGAAAAATCTGAAACTATTAAAAAATAACCCACTTCCTGTTTTTAAATGTTAATAGACAGCCATTTTTATTATATTTCTTCTGTCTTTTCTAATATTTATTTTTTATTGTTTACATCATTTTAATCACACTATGTATGTATAAATTAAAACACAGCCTGCAATTCTGGCTTATCATTCATGTTAATAAGCCTTCCTTGTAAATTTTCCATCCTGTTTATCATATAAGAACATGAATTAGCAGAAAACAATGTATTTGAGGAAGAAAAATATAAACCACACATGAATATATTATTAAAAGGTTTAACCACTTAATATTAGGCTCATTCTCAGGCCAAACATATCTATTCTTCAAATACTAACATGTCTTCAAAACACTTTCTCAGATTTATGCTATCAAAAAAGCATAACATGTCAGTAAATAAATGATTAAGTAGTTCATATAAAGAACTTTTAAAAAATTATTAAATGGTCAAAAATAATTCACAGTATTCCTCATTTAAATTTGTAGAAAACATCTGACAATACAGAATCACCATCTTAAAGCCTTAGACTCTTTTGGAAATATTTTTAACCATATTTATTTACAAACTTGTAGCTAAGATGACTTTTTTATCATGCCAGTTATCAAATCATTATGATATATAAAAGGGGGGCAGGAGGAGAAGGGGACGACAGAGGATGAGATGGCTGGATGGCATCACTGACTCGATGGACATGAGTTTGAGTAAACTCTGGGAGTTGGTGATGGACAGGGAGGCCTGGCGTGCTGCGATTCATGGGGTTGCAAAGAGTGAGACATGACTGAGCGACTGAACTGAACTGACTGAACTGAAGCATTCCTTGAAGCTAAAAGAAACAAAGATGTGGGATGGATGATTTACAAATATTACACAGATCAGGAGTAGGATGGATTCCCCTCTCATTTGGATTCCCTTTAAGCAAGCTACTTGAAGCAATTATCAACAGAAGAAAAGAAGATACTTTCTGGAATGAAGAGGAGACTCCCATTGATAACTACTTAGACACTAAATAATAAAGAAGATAACCAATTTTAGCAATATTATCACAGATGAATACATTTCTAATATAAATGCAGTAGATTGGCATGCCTCACCTCTTGATTTGTAGGAAAAGATCATCTCGTGTATGATTTCCACAAGACCCAATGCCTACTTAGAAAAACTACATACTGATGTGAGGAGAAGAGAAATTTTTGAGTTGTAAAATTTAAAAACTAAAACATTTTTAAACTGAGTGTTCTTTGGTGCTGAAAACTCTTCAAAGATACATCTTAGTCACATCCACATATTTCATTTGTTATTTTTATCACAATAATTTCTTACAATCACTAGAAGAATTTCAAACACCACAAGATGAGAGGATAATGTATCTGAGGCAGAAAAATCAACACCAAAAGAAAATATTACCTTCTGCCTTACTCGTAAAAAATTAATGAGGAGAACAAGCCAAAATAACCCAATTCATAATCCAAATGTACATAGAATCTCACTTTGTGCATTTTGTTCACAAATATTAAATTCTATAAATGCTTCAGAATTTATAAGCATTTAAAATAAATGGAAAAATAAAATAAAGATTTAAGATACTCTGTGTGTAACCACATACTTTTAATAAGTTTTTACAAATAATCATTATCTTTGTATTACAGAATGTTGCATAATATGAAGCACAAGGAAGACAATAAGGATTTATGGAATGTATGTATAAAGAATTACATGATTACATATGTCAAATAATGGTATATCTGATCAGGTATGATAAATAATACATGGCGTGCTAAGTCGCTTCAGTCGTGTCTGACTCTTTGCGACCCCATGGACTGTTGCCCACCAGGCGCCTCTGTCCATGGGATTCTCCAGGCAAGAAAACTGGAGTGGGTTGCCATTTCCTCCTCCAGGGGATCTTCCTGACCCAGTGATTGAACCCGCGTCTCTTAAATCTCCTGTACTGGCAGGTGGGTTCTTTACCACTAGCACCAACTTGGAAGCCTTAAAATAACACATAGGAGTCAGTTTAAAAATAATAAACCAAGCCCAGTATTTTTCCAATTTAAATCCTATACTTCTCCAAATTACATCATAATTTCAATTATTAACAGCTGCTAAGATTTTAACTTCAGATTTTTGTGCTGCAAACTTCCTTGTCTAGTACTTAATGCTCTTGAATCAACACTTAAATGCACTTAGGAAGTAGAGTGCCAAGTATAACTTGGCAAACCCATTTATAAAGCAAAAACATTAAAAAAAATAATTAGGCCTTAGGCTACTTTGCTCAACTTTCTGTTAAGCAGAGATACAGGATGTGTTTTGCAATAGTTAATAAATATTATCATGTAAGTTGAATTAAATAGGAATGGATGTAGAGAAACCATATTTTTTTAAAGTGTCTATCTGAATTCTGATATATAATATATGTATTAGACATATATGATAGAATTGAAAGAACAAATCCGTGAGCAATAAAACAATCCAGCAGTATAAGTGTTAACTACGACTATAAGTACTAAACCATTATCCAAGAGGGAAAATGTAGCTAGCTCTAATAACACTCTATCACAGGGACAAATTATGATATATTTATACAGGAAATGCTCAAAATGAAAGTTCAAAAACTTTTTAAAAAGTCTTTTAAAATACTTAACAGGAAAAAAAAAATCCCTTAAGTCAGTGATCATTATTCTCTAACATCCAAACTTCAAAAGACAATCTTAACTTTTGAAGGTACTTTCTCTCCCCTATAACCTGCATGATGATATACCTGTTACACTAGAGAATACTGTTTAATATTAAATGCCTACTGTCTAAATGTTTTAAAGCTGCTTATTTTTCACCAAAGTGAAAATCCTATATACAAAACAGTTTTCTGTGATTTCTTAAATATCTTTCCTTAAAACTATGTTGTTAAATATAAAAACACAAACACTGTTTTACGAAAAACTGAAAACTATATCCAAGTCACCTGGAAAAGCAGCAAGTACATTATTTCAACACTGGCTGCACTTACAGCAGTCAACTTAAGTTACCATCACGATATGTTTTTCTGCTTCATTATTTAAGTGCTTTCCTACTCAATTTACCCTTAGCTGTTAGTAACATTCTACACAGAAGGATCTAACAATTGTAGAGAGAGAATGCCATCTGCTGCTTCATGTGGTACTCAACAGGAAAAAAGCCTGATAACAGGTAGAGGAATTACAAAAAATAATTTCAAAATCCATATACAAAGATAATACCTGAAAGTTGAAATGTTCTTATTTCTATTTTAGATAACTTGAAAATACATCAATAGGCACTTACCGTCAGTGCAAATTCCAAGTTATTCCATAGAATTTCAAGGATATAATGTGCTTATATATCACAATGATTATAAAAAAGGCTTTTACTCAGGTATGTAGAGTGAGAGGATCAAAAGAAGAGGATCACTTGCCTGGTCTTAATGAAGTTATTTCCCATTTATGAATTACTACATATCTTATCTATGAACATGTGACTTATAAATAAGGTGATCCTATAACTTATCCAAACAGGGACACTGTGGGGAATGAGAAGTGGATCAACTAACTATCAATTATGCCAGTGCAACAAGTGTGAGCATTTCTCAGGTGGCGACAGTGGTAAAGAATCCGCTTGCCAACGCAGTGAGACATAAGAGAGGGTTCGATCCCTGGGTCGGGAAGATCCCCTGGAGCACGGCATGTCAACCCACCCCAGTATTTTTGCCTGGAGAATTCCACGGACAGAGGAGCCTGGCAGGCCACACTCCATAGGGTCGCAAAGAGTCAGACACAACTAAAGCAATTCAGCACGCACACAAGTGTGAACTGGGACAATCTCAGGCAAATCTGAATGTACGGTCACCTATTTATAAATTACTATGCCGCCCTCATTCCCTTTAGCTTCATAACAATGCCCTGAGAATCTTCCTGAAAAGCAATTTGAATTTTTTTTAGTAAACAGCTAATTCAGGAGGATGAAGACAAAAAAGGGAGATGGAAGCAGAAGTAACAAGAAAGTGTATTCCAGACCATATAATGCCTCAGTCTAAGTAACTACCTCAAACAGTCTGATTTTTCACTTACTTTACTTTGTTATACTACTAGAAATTCTTTAGCACTAATAAATATATTCTTTAGAAACAGCAAATCCTTTCAAGGATAATTAAGCCGTACATTAATTGAGATTACTCCCTCTTGACACCTAGCAGATGTCAAATATCTGGGAAAAAAAACAGATTTGTGAGGTGCGTGCTTGTGTGTTGCTGTGTGTAGTGTGGCCATGGAGAAAAGAGGGGTACATTTTAGAGAAGAAAATCCCTCTGGTGGTGACTGACTGTATAGGATGTCATAACTGGAAGTCAAGAAAGGAAGAGAAAAACTCTTAAGACTAACTTGCCAGTTTGAAAATTTAAATCCAAAGAGGGAAAGGGAACTTGCTCCCTCCTCAATTTCTGGTGTCCTAGTTTAGGAGGCCAGAATTCAGGAACTGTCTATTAAAAATAGAGCTTATCAGTGTCATTGGTTAAATTATAATTCTTTATACATCTATTTTTAAAGGAAAATACATTCCAAGATTAAATGACCACATTTTAACTAACATTCTGAATTCAACTTTTGGTGCAATTTTGTAACCAATAAAAGTAAAACTGATGTTTATGGGTAGGGATGGCTTGAATAAATTGTTGCTCAGTCACTAAGTCATGTCTGACTCTCTGCAACCTCATGAACTGCAGCATGCCAGGCTTCCCTGTCCTTCACTACCTCATGCGGTTTGCTCAAACTCATATCTATTGAGTCAGTGATGCCATAAAACCGTCTCATCCTCTGTCGCCCCCTTCTCTTCCTTCCCTCAATCTTTCCCAGCATCAGGGTCTTTTCAAGTGAGTCAGCTCTTTGCATCACATGGCCAAAGTATTGGAGCTTCAGCCTCACCATCAGTCCTTCCAATGAATATTCAGGGTTCATTTCCTTTAAGATTGACTGGTTTGATCTCCTTGCTGTCTACGGGACTCTCAAGAGTCTTCTCCAGCACAGTTTGAAAGCATCAATTTTTCAGCACTTAGCCTTCTTTAAGGCCCAACTCTCAATCCATACATTACTACTGGAAAAACCACAGCTTTGACTATATGGACCTTTGTCGGTAAAGTGATGTCTTTGCTTTTTAAAACACTGTCTAGGTTTGTCATGGCTTTTCTTCCAAGGAGCGTCTCTTACTTTCATGGATACAGTCACGGTCTGCAGTGATTCTGGAGCCCAAGAAAATAAAATCTGTCACTGCTTCCACTTTTTCTCCCCTCTATTTGCCATGAAGTGATGGGACCAGATGCCATGATGGTAGTTTTCTGAATGTTGAGTTTTAAGCCAGTTTTTTCATTCTCTCTTTCACCCTCATCAAGAGGCTCTCTAGTTATTCTTCAGTATCTGCCATTAGAGTGGTATCATCCGCATATCTGAGGTTGTTGATATTTCTCCTGGCAATCTTGATTCCAGCTTGTACTGTATCCAGCCCAGCATTTCGCATAATGTACTGTGCATCTAAGTTAAATAAGCAGCGTGACACTATACAGCCTTGTCATACTTCTTTCCCAATTTGGAACCAGTCTGCTGTTCCACATTCGGTTTTAACTGGTGATTCTTGATCGCATACAGATTTCTCAGGAGGCAGGTAAGGTGGTCTGGTATTCCTATCTCTTTTAAGAATTTTCCACAGTTTGTTGTGATCCACACAGTCAAAGGCTTTAAAGTAGTCAATGAAGCAGAAGTGGATGTTTTTTTGAATTGCCTTGCTTCTTCTATGATCCAGTCGATTTTGGCAATTTAATCTCTGGTTCCTCTGCCTATTCTAAACCCAGTTTGTACATGTGGAAGTTCTCGGTTAACGTACTGCTGAAACTTAGCTTGAAAGATTTTGAGCATAACCTTACTAGCATGCGAAATGAACACAAATGTACGGTAGTTTGAACATTCTTTGCCACTGTTCTTCTTTGGGATTGGAATGAAAACTGACCTTTTCCAGCCCTGTGGCCACTGCTGAGTTTTCCAAATTTGCTGACATATTGAGTACAGCTCTTTAACAGCATCACCTTTCAGGACTTTAAATAAATAACTCAAATGGAATTCCATCACCTCAACTAGCTTTGTTTGCAGTAATGCCTCCTAAGGTTCTCTTGACTTCACACTCTAGAATGTCTGTTCTAGGTGAGTGACCACACCAGTCATTAAGACCTCTTTTCTATAGTTATGTGTATTCTTGCTACATCTTCTTAATTTCTTCTGCTTCCGTTAGGTCTTTACCATTTCTGTCCCTTATTGCGCCCATCCTTGCATGAAATGTTCCCTTGAACTGGAGACAGTTTTCTCATTTAATTGTTTTCCTCTACTTCTTTGCATTGTTCATTTAAAAAGGCCTTATCTCTCCTTGCTATACTCTGGAACTCTACATTCATTTATTAATATTCATTGGATAATTAAAATATACAAGTGGAAAATATTCAGCAGCACATATACATCATGCATAGAGGAGAATGTAATATCAAAAGAAAAAGTTGCAAAGGTAAGTGAAGTTTGACCATAGAAGAAATTTATTTTGTAAATAATGGAAAATTGTTCATTTTAAGCAGAGAAATGGAACATGAAGAAATGTATTTCATAATGACTGGCAAAATTTAAAGACTGACAAAAGCAAGTATTATGACAATATAGAGTAACACGCACCTACTCTGCTGGGGGAGGAAGAATAAACTGTTACAACACTTAGGAGGATGACTTGACATTACCTTGTAAAGCTGAAGATAATGAACATTCCGCAACCTAGCAATTCCACTTCTAGTATTTTTACCTTTGGGAAACTTATACATATGCATGAGGAAACAGGTATTAAGAGTACATACTGCAGTTTTTTGGTAAACATTAAAGTTGGAAACACCCAACATATAATAACAGAAAAAACGAATATATAATGGCACAGTAATGTATTACAGCACTACATTTAATTATTAATTAAAATAATTAAAACTGTATATATCATCATAGATAAATCTCAAAAACAATGTTGATCAGAAAAGGCAAGTTACTACCTAATAATTTTCTATTAGGTTAATAATACTATGTTTTATTAACAAATAGATAGAAATAGGGGAAAGAACAAAATCATGCATGAAAGTAACTCTAAGTTTAGGGCAGTGGTTATTTCTGAGCAAGAAGTGAGAAGAACAAAATCAGACCAATATGTTTTTAATGTTTAATTTTAAAATATATAGATCTGAAGCAAATGTGACAAAGCATTCATATTTGACAAAACTGGAAGATTCAAAACTGGTAGATTCCCACCAGAGAAAAGATTACTCGGGTGGCAGTATAGAAAACGGACTGGAAGGAGGCAAGAAGGAAACATGGAGTACAAGCAAAAGACTTCTGAACTCGAGTGAGAAGTGACGAGCTGTGTGACAAGGATGCAAAAGAAGGGGCTTGAGAAAGGAGTGGGACCAAGAGATGCTTAGAAAATACAATCAATAAGATTAGGTGACAGAACAGACGTAGGAAGTAAGAGCAAAGAAGAAATTTAGAGTTCAAAGTCATTTTCCCTCAAAATAGAAAAGCAGGTAGACAGCATTTTAGAAGACAGTTGTTTAGTTGCTAAGTTGTGCCTGACTCTTATGCGACCCCAAGGACTGTAGCCCAGCAGGCTCCTCTGTTCACCAGATTCTCCAGGAAAGAATACTGGAGTGGGTTGCCATTTCCTTTTCCAAGGGATCTACTTGATTCAAGGACTGAACCTGTGTCCCCTGCTTGGCAGGCAGATTCTGTACCACTGAACTACCTAGGACGCCCCACAGTTTAAATAAGTGCAGTTTATTCCAATTATAAACCAATAAAGCTGTTAAGAGATAAAATGGTTCTACATAAAAATCTAGATCTCCCACTTCTTTGGGAAAATCAATCAACTGTATATCGACACAACCATCTCCCACTTTTCATGTCTTGCTAAGGTCAATCCTGCCACAGTAGCAGCAAAAACTGGAGAACAATTAAGACCATGCCCACTTAAACACTGGCTGGGTCATAAGACTTATCCAAGACTCCAAGACTACAGAGAATCTCTCTTCTCTGCCCTGGGCTTCCTGACTGTACAGCGATGGTCACAAGTTCAACAGCCCCGGGAGGTACAGGAATCCAGGAAACTTTCAGATTATTTGTTTTGACACTGACCTTGGTCACAGGAGTAAAGACCAAGGTCACAGGACCTTGGTCTGGAGGTCCTGAGAATTTCTGTATGCCTTTAACACATAGAGCTACAGTCACATGAAATCTGTGTATGCCCTACAGAATAGACACATAAACTCTAGTTTGCCACAACCTCCAACACTCTCTGTGACTCAATGTTTCTGTACACAGTATTGCTACATTATGTTTTTTTAAAATCTATGTACTTCATTGGAGAAGGCAATGGCACCCCACTCCAGTACACTTGCCTGGAAAATCCCATGGATGGAGGAGCCTGGTAGGCTACAGTCCATGGGGTCGCTAAGAGTCGGACATGACTAAGCGAGTTCACTTTCACTTTTCCCTTTCATGCACTGGAGAAGGAAATGGCGGGGACAGTGGTCTATGGGGTCGCATAGAGTCGGACATGACTGAAGCAACTTAGCAGCAGCAGCAGCAGCAGCAGCATGTACTTCATTAATTTAAAAAAATATCTTTTTCTCTAAAGAAGCTATAGTCAAACATACTTTAGGATTTCTAACTAAAACAATATTTATCAGAGTTAGCTTTACTAAGTGTAAAGGCTTAAAATTTGAGAAAGTGAAAAAACAGAATCTATATCTTTAACCCTTAATGCATTTGAACCTCAGAAAAGATAACATGTTATGCATTACAACAAGAAATATACAAATTATGCTTTCCACTTAGTCCCTGTGGTGGTGGTGGTTTAGTGGCCAAGTTGTGTCTGACTCTTGTGACCCCCTGGACTGTACCCTGCCAGGCTCCGCCATCCATGGGATTCTCCCAGCAAGAATACTGGAGTGGGCTGCCATTTCCTTCTCCAGGGGATCTTCCTAACCCAGGAATCAAACCCAGGAATCTGCATTGCAGGCAGATTTGTTACCAACTGAGCTACAAGGGAAGCCCACAGTCCCTGTAGAGCTTATCCACCTACCAGATTAAACTTCACACGGGCTGTGACTTCTGGATAGGTCTTAGGATATAGCTATCAACAGTGTTGGAGAATGTGAGACATACCCTGGGAAAAAGGGACTTAACTCAAGCTGTTCTTAGAAGCATTGGAAGTTGTCATAGCAATTATCCTTCCATCAGGGTTAGCTTATAGGAGACCCTGACATATACGTCATAAGATCAGTCCGACAAGGCTAAACAATTTTTCTTTTAAGTGGAATTAGCCACTATTGTCAATTAGGCCAAATTAGGCTGAGAGCTGTTCTCTGCCATCCTGTTATTTTCTCTGAGACATATAAAGTTCAGGGCTCCCACAAAAAGGTTCCTGTTTTCATGCTGGCAAAGTCCATTTCTTTTTATTAAAAATTTTCACTGGAGTCTAGATGCTTTACAATGTTGGGTTAGTTTCTGCTATCCATATACATATATACCCTCTCCTTTTTGGATTTCCTTCCCATCTAGGTCACCAAGGCACCGAGCAGTGTGTCCCCTGTGCAGTGGAAGGTTCTCATTAGCTATCTATCCAGTCTCTTTTTAGAAAATTTTACAACATTCTATTTAGCCCAATATATTCCAAATAGCTTTTTAACATATAGTCAATATAAAGATTATAAGACGTTTTATACTCTATTTCTCTGTGTTTTTTTTTTTAAACTTGTCTCGGAAATCCAGTGTGCATTTTTTGCTTATAGCATATCTTATTTCAAGTGCTCAATAGTCATATGTGACTAGTGCCTTGTTGTTGTTTAATTGCTATCTTTTGTGATCCCATGGACTATAGCCTGTCAGGCTCCTCTGTCCACCGTATATCCCAGGCAAGAATACTAGAGTGTGTAGCCATTGCCTTCTCCATTAAGACAGCAAGTTTCTTCTTAGAACCTGTTGAATCTGAAGGACCCATTCAATACCCCAGTCAAAGATCTAGCAGGAGGCAACTCAGCAAAGTGGGAAGCAGCAAAGGCTCTATCAGATGTCCTGGGTTCAAATCTAGATTCAACCACTTAATTATATTAATTAGCCATTTGAAGCCTCAGTTTGCACATTTGTAAAAAGGGGTGGAGATGTTAATAAAGATAACTATTTCCATGGAGTTTTTCTGAGATGAAATTAGATGCATGTTAAGTGCCCAGCAAAGTCTCTGGCACAGAGTAATTGCTCAATTAACACCTAGAGACACTATGATTTCTCTTTCTCACTTAAAGGACATACTTCTATACGTTACTTAGGACACTTCAACGATTCCCACCTTGGTTCCTGGAGCATATATTTCTATAAATTATATTATCTTATCTATGAAAGCTTTTATAAAATTTTCAACATGTTAGTAATGGTATAACTTACTTAAAACTGTCAAACAATTTCATCAAAACAGGCATTATTTTCCAACTCACAAACATATCCTTTATTACCTGGAAGCAATATACATGATATCTAGACCCAATTCCTATAAAATTCCACTAAATATATATATTTAACCATTATCAGAAAGCATACAAGCAATATGCCAAGCATGTGGAGGTGAAAATAATAAAGAAGGCAGAACAGTCCTAACCCAAACTGCAGTCTATATGTGTTTTGATAATATATAGTTACAATGCAATATAATAATGTTAAAAGAGGGGAAAGAGAAAAGGAAGTCTCCCAGAATTTAGGTTAAGAAAAGCACCCTACAGGATGGGGTATCTGATGTGAAAGATAAGCGGGAGTTAGTGGAGTAAGGCATGGAGGCGGAAGCTCAATTTTGAAAAATAGCATCTTAGGCAGATGAAACATTTTTTCCTCAAAGGTCCAGAATGTAAAGAGAATGAAGACAGTTAAAGGAGGTGGAAAATGTTCCACATACATGAAGTATGCAGTACAAGTATGGAGTACTGAAGCATGAAGCTGATGACATACATCGAGATTGGAAGGAACTTTAAGTCATAGTCTATATGATCCAGTTAAATGATATAATGCTTAAAAGAGCTTAGTACAGTTCCTGGTACAAAATAAATACACTCCAAAAATGGAATTTGATAATACTCTCACCAAAATTTTTTTTTTCATTTGGTCCTCCTTAGTTGGTTGACAGAAAAACAGTATGCAGAGTAAAATGTGAACAATAATTCCAACTTTGCAGGCTTGTTATAAGACCTAGAGAGAATGTGAAGAATTCCTCGAGTGCCAGACCAGACATTAAGGTTCTCTCAAAAGAGTTCACTAAGGCAGATCAGCAGAAAAGCCAAAAAGAAAAGTGGAAAGCTTTGGCTTCACTTCAGGGTTATTTTCTGTGAATGCCTCAGAAATAAAATCATCTAATTCTCTTTTAAAATACAGTAAGATGTACCAAACATTTTAGAATAAAATTAAAACTAAAGATACACTAGTCTGATGATGTGTTTTTGATGTGTTTACTTTGTTCCTAATATATAAGCAATTTCAAAAAAGAAATATTGATCTTTTATAATTCATTTTTCCACAATTATCTTATATTAAAATTTACACAATAACAAGAATCTTTGGGAAAAAAATTTTCTCAAATCTCATTGCCTTAAAAAACTTCATTTTACATATTTATTTCCAAATACTTTAAACACAATAATTTGAAGGCTTTTCCACTCTATATTACAGTGTTTTGATTTAAAACCCAGACCAAATGGATATTAGATAAGTAATATTTCCAGCGTATTCACTTCTGCAAAAGCAAAATACAAACTCTCTGGGTACATTTAAAACCTGACAATTTACCATAATTCCATGTGCATAAATTTCATACCATGTCATTTTTGTCTGATTCCCCTTTGTCTTACTGCCAACCTAAAGCAGGTACATCCAGCTACTCCTTTTTCTCCCTGGTGCTCTCATTCAGTATTAGCTTAATCTAAGAAAATGCTATTAATATTAATCCTGAACGAAAAAGAATCCTGAAACAGCAATAAAATGTCACAGTATATTTGACCAAGAAAGTATCAAGCTACATCACTTTGTTGAAAAGCAAAGAAAACCGTACCTGAAATAAACTAAAGGATGATCTCAACAAAATCAAATACTTTTCAAACTACTGAACAACTACTATTAAGAGAAAACCATAAATGAACTGAAGGTTAACCTAAATTTTCCAAGGACAAAAAAGCTCAGTCCAATATAAAAAGCTTATTCTAGAACTTAATCTCTCAACATTACTAATACAAACTACTAATACAAAGGAGGTAAGAATATTCTTAGGACTTACTACAGAGAAGGATTTGGGGAGGAAAAAAAAACCTCGTGGATCTTACTCGAGTGTCACAGTACTACTAAACATCCAGTTAGGTTCACATAAAAGCCTGCAATAACACCGTGATGCCTTAAGCTCAATTTATCCAAACACGATGCTAAAACTTTCAACTGGCAGAGTCAAGTGTTCCCTTCACTAAGGTAGGTTAACTGTGCCTCTCAAAGGCTTGTCTTCTTACTCTTCTTGAAATCATCATTTATCATGTAAAAATGCTGAGGAATGAGTGGAAAATATGCTAGAAATCAGGTAAATAAATATCAAAACAAACAACTCTCAGAACTACTAAAAGTGTAAATCTTATGTTTTAAACCTTGAAATACAATACAATAAAGGCAAAATTCAGTATGGTGTTTTAACCTTAACTATTTAATGACTAACTACATAAAAAATATTCACTAACTGCCGATCAATCTTCAAAGACAACGGTAAATCTAAGCATAAGACAAGCAATCTCACATTGCCTTCAATAACAATTAATAAATTGACTTCAATTGATCAGTTAATTTTTTATGTAGAAACTGCTCAAATGTATCATTCAGCTTAAAGGTGTTACATGTGAACATCTTTTCTTCAATAATACTAGTTTTAATCACTAGTAAAAACCTACCTTTGAGGTTCTTTGAAGTTGATCACCAACATATGTTTTACGAAACTGATCCAAGAACCACAGAATTGCAAGCTCCATTTTCTCACTAGAACACTGAGGCAATCCGGTATCCATTAGAGATATAAGCTGAAAAACTCTTTTCATGAAGGAAAAAAAAGGCTTCAGTAAAAATTCTTAGAGAAATAATATTGAAACATTTATCAACAATTATATATAATATAAAAAGTGAAAAAATACAAAAGCTTATAAAGAAAATATTTCAAAAATCATCCGAAATCCTACATTAAGAGATGCTACAATCTGGTCAAATTCCTTCTATCCTTTTTTCCTAACACATACATATACATGCCTAGAAACCTACATGGACATACAATCATTAATTTACTAAATTTTATATATAAATACATGTGATAGACACATAAATATATAACATCTATATGGTAAATACCTACCATTATATATCATAGAAACATAGATATTAACTCAAATATGTATAAAAACATATATATTTATAACACATTTTAGGAAAAGAGAGTGATATTGAATGTGTAATTTTGTATTTTTTCATTACAACATATTTTCATCAAACCACATATTTTGAGCTCACACAGTTCAAAGTACAAAAAAAAAAAAAATTAAGAGGTACACCCATCAAGTTATATCACTTTCTTAATGAGTAATAAAAATTTTACCTGAAATAAATTACCAGATGATCTTAACAAAATCAAAATTTTTAATATAAGTATGCAATTATTATATCAAAAATCATAAATGAACTAAAGGCTAAGTTAAATTTCCTAAAGAAAAACTTACTAGAATGAAAAGCTTAGCCTAGGATTTTCCCCCCATACTTCCTCTGCAAAAAAAAAATCCTTCTATTATCTATTTTCATTAAAATTTTCCAAAGAATGGCTGCCAAGTGCCTGGTGCTAACAAAATCAGCATACCATAACAAAATTTTTAAGAGATAGAAATAGAAGTTCTGGAGGAAATAGTATCTACTTTTTTTTCTCATTGTACAAAGGCAACTGGGTCCAGCCCTAACCCATCCGCTTCCATCCATGTATACACACAAGAACACACACATACACACTGTCAACAGTTTGTGTCATTTCAGAGACTTTTTAAACGTACGTACAGGCAAATATGACTAATTATTCTCCTCCCAACTCTTTACACATATGAAGCATACTATACTGTTATACTGTTAAACCTAGCTTTCTTCATTTACTAATACATCTTATAGATCTTTCATCTCAGATATAAAGAACTTCTTTATGTTCGTGACATTGTACAGGAGACAGGAATCAAGACCATCCCCAAGAAAAAGAAATGCAAAAAAGCAAAATGGCTGTCTGAGGAGGCCTTAAAAATAGCTGTGAAAAGAAGAGAAGCGAAAAGCAAAGGAGAAAAGGAAAGATCTAACAATTTGAATGCAGACTTAGAAAAAATAGCAAGGAGAGATAAGAAAGCCTGCCTCAGCGATCAATGCAAAGACATAGAGGAAAACAACAGAATGGGAAAGACTAGAGATCTCGTCAAGAAAATTAGAGATACCAAGGGAACATTTCATGCAAAGATGGGCACAATAAAGGACAGAAATGCTATGGACCTAACTGAAGTAGAAGATATTAAGAAGAGGTGGCAAGAATACACAGAACAGTACAAAAAAGATCTTCATGACCCAGATAATTACAATGGTGTGATCACTCACCTAGAGCCAGACATCCTGGAATGTGAAGTCAAGCGGGCCTTAGAAAGCATCACCAAGAACAAAGCTAGTGGAGGTAATGGAATTCCAGTTGAGCTATTTCAAATCCTGAAAGATGATACTGTGAAAGTGCTGCACTCAATATGCCAGCAAATTCGGAAAACTCAGCAGTGGCCACAAGACTGGAAAAGGTCAGTTTTCATTCCAATCCCAAAGAAAGGCAGTGCCAAAGAATGCCCAAACTACCGCACAACTGCATCATCTGACACAATAGTAAAGTAATGCTCAAAATTCTACAAGCCAGGCTTCAGCAATACATGAACCATAAACTTCCAGATGTTCAAGTTGGTTTTAGAAAAGGCAGAGGAACTCAGAGATCAAATTGTCAACATCTGCTGGATTATTGAAAAAGCAAGAGAGTTCCAGAAAAGCATCTATTTCTGCTTTATTGACTATGCCAAAGCCTTTGACTGTGTCGATCACAATAAATGGTGGAAAATTCTGAAAGAGATGGGAATACCAGACTACCTGACCTGCCTCTTGAGAAACCTGTATGCAGGTCAGCAAGCAACAGTTAGAACTGGACATGGAACAACAGACTGGTTCCAAACAGGACAAGGAGTATGTCAAGGCTATATATTGCCACCCTGCTTATTTAACTTACATGCAGAGTACATCATGAGAAACGCTGGGCTGGAGGAAGCACAAGCTGGAATCAAGATTGCGGGGAGAAATATCAATAACCTCAGATATGCAGATGATACTACCTTTATGGCAGAAAGTGAAGAAGAACTAAAGAGCCTCTTGATGAAAGTGAAATAGGAGAGTGAAAAAGTTGGCTTAAAGCTCAACATTCAGAAAACTAAGATCATGGCATCCGGTCCCATCACTTCATGGCAAATAGATGCGGAAACAGTAGCTGATTTTATTTTTCTGGGCTCCAAAATCACTGCTGATGGTGATTGCAGCCATGAAATTAAAAGACACTTACTCCTTGGAAGGAAAGTTATGACCAACCTAGACAGCATATTAAAAAGCAGAGAGACATTACTTTGCCAACAAAGGTCTGTCTAGTCAAAGCTATAGTTTTTCCAGTGGTCATATATGGATGTGAGAGTTGGACTATAAAGAAAGCTGAGTGCCGAAGAATTGATGCTTTTGTACTGTGGTGTTGGAGAAGACTCTTGAGAGTCCCTTGGACTGCAAGGAGATCCAATCAGTCCATCCTAAAGGAGATCAGTCCTGGGTGTTCATTTGAAGGACTGATGTTGAAACTGAAGCTCCAATACTTTGGCCACCTCATGCAAAGAGTTCACTCATTGGAAAAGACCCTAATGCTGGGAAAGATTGAAGGCAGGAGGAGAAAAGGATGACAGAGGATGAGATGGTTGGATGGCATCACCGACTCGATGGACATGGGTTTGGGTGGACCCCGGGAGTTGCTGATGGACAGGGAGGCCTGGCATGCTGCGGTTCATGGGGTCGCAAAGAGTTAGACACAACTGAGCAACTGAACTGAGCTGAACTAATTCTCTTTTTACAGCCGTTTAACATTCCATTATATGAACATGTGTGCTCAGTCACTAAGTCACGTCTGACTCTTTAGTGACCCCATAGATTGTAGCCCACTAGGCTCCTCGGTCCATGGGATTTTCCAAGCAGAATGATGGAGTGGGCTGCCATTATCCATATTATTTTCAGCATTCCCCTACTGATGGACACTAAAGTTGCTTATGATATTTTGCTGTTACAAAAATACTGCAATTCACAATCTTTAACACATTATTCCACACATTTACAGTTATAATATAAACCTTATAGTAAAAGTCCAATTACTGGCTTAAAGAGTATGAATTTATAATTCTGATAGCTATTCCAATGAAGTTGCCTTCCAATGAAATTGAAATAACTTATACTCCCATCACCAGTAAAGGAGAGTGTCCATACACACAGATAATTCAGAGTGATACTAAACTTTAGAATTTACTGAAATCGAAAAAATGGTATCTCTAATATTTCTTATTTTTTAATCTCATAACAACTAATGTTCTGCATACCAGGAGACCTCCTTGTGTCCATCATCTGTGGTCCACCTTCAACCCCTTTTATACCTTAGGGTTTCACTAAGATGTCTTTTATTAATAATTCATTATAATTGTTAATTACTAAAAGATTACATGCAGAAAACTTCCAAAACTCTAGGCATCAATCACCTTCTTTTCAGTTAATAAATGAAAAACCTACTGCTCAGACAACTCTTATGGATTTTGCATAAGAACAACATCTTACCCAAATCTGAGGTGTTTTTATATTTCATCTTTTTATATATACTGCTATGATACACTGGAACTTAATCTTGAACATCTCTTGTGAGATATGGCTCAACATTTTTTGCAGATGACTACCCACCTGCTTCAACACCCATTTGGTTCTCGTATAGTCTATTTTTGCCCACCATTTTGAATTACCCCTTATCATATACATTAGGTCCATTTGCAAATTTTTATTACTTTCTGGATATTTTATTTTATTCCACTGATCTGTCTCACTAAACATCTTGCCCAATTATTTTTTTCATATTATTAATTTTCTAAAACACTGTATAAAATTAAGGCTATGTCAAGTTTTAATAATCTCATTTTGAATATAAACTTACATTTCATTGAAATACAACTACTGTCCTTTTTCTACCACCAAAGAGTTCTAGGAAAAAAATATCTTGTTTACAGCAAATGAACTTCTTTATAAATCTTGGTATTTACTGCCAAAATGTTATGAAATAATATTTTGGCAACCATTTTTATAGTTAAATAGCTAAATTAAGCTACTTATTTAAAAGTAACTTCACTCACTGAATATCTTTAATACTATTAAAATTTATGAAGGAAAGCTTAATAAAGATCAAATTTAAGAACCATATTATCAACCAGGTTTGTTTTTCTAAAGAAATATTTATTCTTTGATTTTGAAAGGAGGAACAATGCTAGCTTTTAAAGTCTACCTATTGGTCAATGCATGGACTGCTGAAGTAGTTTTAGTTAAATAAACACAGACACCAAGCCACATCTCTGGATTCAGGTGATTTTAACTAACGTAATGCATATCCTGCTTTTAAATTCTTTGTGAGTAGGACCTCCCTTTTCCTACTCGAGCTCTTTGTTGATTCTATGCAATTGCTTGTTTACTTTTATTTCCTTTAAATAGCACACATTCCAAAAATCTGAGGAAGACATGAAACCAAAAGACAAGTTTGCTGGGGTGCCTTTACAACTCATATTAAGCTGGTGATTTGCATTTGCTTAAGAGACAATGATATCCCAAGCAGGAGAGTAGGAAAAAGTTCCCAGGGGGGTACATGATCTTTTTGTCAAATCAACTTTGATAGTTGCATTAATACAGGAAGTTCAGCTGCAAGTGACTGAAACCCAAAATAACAACTGCTTAAACAATACAGATGTTTATTTCTCTCTCAAGCAAAAATCCAAGGCAATGCTCTAGGACTAGCCGGTGCTCCATGGTGTATCAGAGATGTAGGTTCCCTCCATCTTGTTGTTATACTTGCCTTCACTCATCAGTCACTTTATGGTCCAAGATGGATTCTTAAGATAAACCCATGTGCATATATGTTACACATACCATGTTTACTTACATTCAATTGCCCATAATATAATCACTTAACCGTATCCAGATGTAAGAGATTATAGTAAATCTAGTCTTTATTCAGGTGGCCAATGCCCAGCAAAACATTTCAGGTATTCTATTACTGCAGAAGGAAGGAAGGAAGAGATACAAGACAACTAGTAGTCTCTGCCATAGTACTCTGCAAAGATCTGTGGCCACCTCTAACAAATGCTTAACACCAAAGTTTATATTGTAATAGGTTAGGTCAGGTTATTGAATATTCACTTGCAGTTTAAATTTAGTGGCCTACATTTATTTTTACCTTTATCTTAAATTATCTTTGGAGCATGAACGGAATACAAATACAAAATACATTAAATAACTTTGATTCAAGTATAAGCACACCATTCCAAGTATAAAGAAATGAATTTTTGGATAATTAACTCTTTTAGCTCTTTTATATTCTCTTTATATCCAATTACATAAATCGTTGTTCAGTCAATAAATACTTTAAGGCCTACTATAATGGTAGGTATATGTTAGGAGTTCAGAATATAACACTGAGCAAAACACATATATTCCCAGTCCTCCAGAAATCTATAATCTATGCGGGGAAAGACAGTAAAACAAATAATTAGAATAAGGAATGACAAGTGCTATAATCAACACTACAAAGAAATTAGCAAGAATTCCTGACATTCTTGGATGGGACAGAGCTAAAAGAGTATTGAGAGAAAATGGAAAGTGTGTGTAGTTATCTAGACAGGGAAAAATAAAAAAGTGTGACTCATTTAAGAGCTGAAAAAAGGTTAAATATGGCTATAAAGCAGTTAGTGGCAGGAGATAAGGCTAATGAGACAGGTAGGACCCTGATTGTGAAGAGCCTGACAAGCCATGTTAATTTTAATCCCAATAGCAATGAAAGTCATTGCAGAGTTTAAGCAAAGCACAGATATAATTAGATCTTTGTTTTTGAAAGCCAGAAAGGAAACAAAGTGTCCATCTCAAATTACAGCATGAATCAAGGTAAATGATGACAGGAGTTAAAACAGCAGGGCGACAAAAATAACTGAAACTAGCTTTGCAGCCAAAGATGGAGAAGCTCTATACAGTCAGCAAAAACAAGACCGGGAGCTGACTGTGGTTCAGATCACGAACTCCTTACTGAAAAATTCAGACTTAAGTTGAAGAAAGTAGGGAAAACCACTAGACTATTCAGGTATGACCTAAATCAAATCCCTTATGATTACACAGTGGAAGTGAGAAATAGATTTAAGGGACTAGATCTGATAGACAGAGTGCCTGATGAACTATGGACGGAGGTTCGTCACACTGTACAGGAGACAGGGATCAAGACCATCCCCAAGAAAAAGAAATGCAAAAAAAGCAAAATGCCTGTCTGAGGAGGCCTTACACATAGCTGTGAAAAGAAGAGAAGTGAAAAGAAAATGAGAAAAGGAAAGATATTCCCATTTGAATGCAGAGTTCCAGAGAATAGCAAGGAGAGAGAAGAAAGCCTTTCTTAGTGATCAATGCAAAGAAATAGAGGAAAACAACAGAATAGAAAAGACTAGAGATCTCATCAAGAAAACCAGAGATACCAAGGGAACATTTCATGCAAAGATGGGCACAATAAAGGACAGAAATGGTACGGACCTAACAGAAGCAGAATATATTAAGAAGAGGTGGCAAGAATACACAGAACTATACAAAAAAGATCTTCATGACCCAGATAATCACGATGGTGTGATCACTCACCTAGAGCCAGACATCCTGGAATGTGAAGTCAAGTAGGCCTTAGGAAGCATCACTACGAACAAAGCTAGTGGAGGTGATAGAATTCCAGTTGAGCTGTTTCAAATCCTAAAAGATGATGCTGTGAAAGTGCTGCACTCAATATGCCAGCAAATTTGGAAAACTCAGCAGTGGCCACAGGACTGGAAAAGGTCAGTTTTCATTCCAATCCCAAAGAAAGGCAGTGCCAAAGAATGCTCAAACTACCACACAATTGCATCATCTGACACAATAGTAAAGTAATGCTCAAAATTCTCCAAGCCAGGCTTCAGCAATACATGAACCGTGAACTTCCAGATGTTCAAGCTGGTTTTAAAAAGGCAGAGGAACCAGAGACCAAATTGCCAATGTCTGCTGGAGCATCGAAAAAGCTAGAGAGTTCCAGAGAAGCATCTATTTCTGCTTTATTGACTATGCCAAAGTATTTGACTGTGTCGATCACAATAAATGGTGGAAAATTCTGAAAGAGATGGGAATACCAGACCACCTGACCTGCCTCTTGAGAAACCTGTATGCAGGCCAGGAAGCAACAGTTAGAACTGGACATGGAACAACAGACTGGTTCCAAACATGAAAAGGAGTACGTCAAGGCTGTATATTGCCACCCTGCTTATTTAACTTACATGCAGAGTACATCATGAGAAACGCTGGGCTGGAAGAAGCACAAGCTGGAATCAAGATTGCCGGGAGAAATATCAGTAACTTCAGATATGCAGATGACACCACGTTTATGGCAGAAAGTGAAGAGGAACTAAAAAGCCTCTTGATGAAAGTGAAAGAGGAAAGTGAAAAAGTTGGCTTAAAACTCAACATTCCGCAAACTAAGATGGCATCTCGTCCCATCACTTCATGGCAAATAGATGCGGAAACAGTGGAAACAGTGTCAGACTTTATTTTTGGGGGCTCCAGAATCACTGCTGATGGTGATTGCAGCCATGAAATTAAAAGACGCTTACTCCTTCGAAGGAAAGTTATGACCAACCTAGACAGCATATTAAAAAGCAGAGACATTACTTTGCCAACAAAGGTCCATCTAGTCAAGGCTATGGTTTTTCCAATAGTCATGTATGGATGTGATAGTTGGACTGTGAAGAAAGCTGAGCGCCGAAGAATTGATGCTTTTGAACTGTGGTGTTGGAGAAGACTCTTGAGAGTCCCTTGGACTGCAAGGAGATCCAACCACTCCATCCTAAAGGAGATCAGTCCTGGGTGTTCATTGGAGGGACTGATGTTGAAGCTGAAACCCCAATACTTTGGCCACCTCATGCGAAGAGTCGACTCATTGGAAAAGACCCTGATGCTGGGAAGGACTGGGGGCAGGAGGAGAAGGGGACGACAGAGGATGAGATGGTTGGATGGCATCACCGACTCGATAGACATGAGTTTGGGTAAACCCCGGGAGTTTGTGATGGACAGGGAGGCCTGGCGTGCTGCGATTCATGGTCACACAGAGTCAGACACGACTGAGCCACTGAACTGCACTGAGGATAAGTAGAAGGTAGAAGTTGATAGAATTTTATGACCATATGGATGCTGGTGAGAGAAAAAAGGAAAAGTTAAGGAGAGCTCCCAGGATTTAAGCCTAGGGAATTGAGTGGACAATGAGACACATGAAGTAAGTCAGGGTTGGGAGCGGATGGAAGAGGTAAGTTTAATTTTAGTCACTGAATTACAGGTACATGTGGGATAAAACTTGCAAAAGAACCAGTTCAGTAAGTGTTTGGTAATCAGAAGACAGGAATTCCTAAAACCACACAGAATCACTGAGCCACGCTGAGGGCTCAGTTAAGGTTAAAAACAATGTATCTTAGGAAGTGAATCCAGTCCATGGGGTCACAAAGGAACAGACAGGATTGAGCGACTGAGCACACACATACAGTGGCACCTACCTCCAGAAGAGGGTAATATTTTTATACTGCTCAACAGACTAAGAGAAAACTCTTGAGTTTAGGTTCTGCCATGCAGAGGAGATAAAAATACAAAGGTGAACAAAGCAGATGAAGCTTATTCCTTCCCTATTCTAGTGGAATAAACAACTAAACATTAAGAGATAGTAAGCACTAAGAAGAACAATAGAGTA
This sequence comes from Giraffa tippelskirchi, assembly GCF_054371585.1. NCBI lineage: Eukaryota > Metazoa > Chordata > Mammalia > Artiodactyla > Giraffidae > Giraffa > Giraffa tippelskirchi. Next base: position 115,128,175 of record NC_137282.1, read on the forward strand.
GGATAAGGATGTTATTTTGGAAAGGGGGGTCAAAAGAGGTAGAGACATCTGCATGCAGACCTGACTGAAGTGATAGAGTACTATATACAATCTGGGAGAAAGTACTCCAAGCAGAAGGGGAGCACAAACCCCCCCTTTCACCCCCTAAAGTGAAAATATATTAGTAATACTCAAAGAATACCCAGGAGCCAGTGTATGTGGTTGAGTTGAATGACGAAGTATAGGAACTAAGTTCAGAGAAGTAGCACTGTACACTCTGGGCCATGGCCAAGATTTTGGAAGTTCTCTCACGTGGGACAGAAAAAGCCACTGGAAGTTTCTGAGTAGAGAAGAGGAAGTAACACTATTAAATGGGTTTGGGACAGAGAGCAAAACACAGTTGCAAAAATCTTCAGTGAGTAAGGAGGAATGCTTGGGAGATGAATAGGTGAGAACAGCATGGAGAAACAGAGGGTGACCTAACTGAGAGGAACGTGCCTAAAAGAAGCGATCACTAGCAAATCAAAGAGGGAAAAGACCTCTTCTGTACAGGATAAGACAAAATCCCTAGGAAATCTCTCAAAACGTTTATATGCTGGTCATGATGAGTGCAACTGAAGTAACTATTAAATTTTCTTTATTTAATTAGAATTGTGTGGCTTGAGCACAAATACTCTTATTTGCTAAGTCAAAGTAGCATATTTTGAAATTTTAAACATGTCTTAAACATTGTAATCATGATATTGAAAGTTTTTATGAATATCAACCTTTACCTGATAAAATAACATAAATTTTTGGCAAGAACTTCTGAACTTCCAATTTTCCCAGGAGTTACAATGGTTATCACCTAACAATAATACACAGAAGGCAAATAGTATTACAGTTGCAGTTACTTGGAATTTCTTCATATGAAATTGATATTTTAAAATTTTACATAAAACATAGCTCTTATCTAATTTAAAATCTCAGTATGTGAGAACACATATTTATGTTTTTTTTCTAGACAAAATATGTAAGTCCTGGTACATACCCCACCTTGAATCTGCTTGGGTTAAACACCCACCATCCCCACCACCACCTCATCTCATCCCTGGGCTCAACTACTTGCCCTGTAGCCCCAGGAAAGATTCATACAGTTCCTGAACTTATAAATCCTCACTCAGGGGAGAGGAAAGGCCTACTATAGCTCCAGCCAGCCCCTACCTCCAACCAATAGAACCAACAGAAGCTCCGGCATGCCCAGCATCTCCTCAAAGGGGCCAAGGAACAAAACTAAGAAGCAGAGAAAAGTTAAACGCTCCAGGAGTAGACTTCAACCACTAAAAAATGGGACACAGAAGTAAGTGATGAGATAAACTGCTTGCCCTTAGTCCCCATCCCCCTGCCACCACCAAGATGGACTGTTTTGAAACATAGCTGTTCCATGTGGTCTCTGGGGAAAACTGTAAAAGTGAGCAACCAGGTGTGGAATGCACCGCCTGTTATAATTGATTCTCATTATTTATGGCAGTTATATGCTATAAAATTGCTGTAAAAACTGAATTAGCAAATACTAAACCACTGCTCCTAGAGGTAATGAAGGAATAGGTTCCTGAGGAACTCTGGTCACAATATTTTCATCAGCTACTCAACACATAACCTGTTTTATGTGTTTCTGTTTAAAGACACCTTATTTAATATATATTTTTGATTCATTAACTTTGAGCTCATAGCCAATAGCACTAAAATATGCTCCTGAAGAAAGCCTACCTAACAAATGTATTTTCTCTGTAAGGCACATTACATCCTTCTTGTGCTTAGGAATACCAAAGAGCACTTCAGCACTATGCTGGAGGAACATCTTAAACAGCAAAACCACCAACAGAAAGGACAAAATATGAAAAATATGGCACTAAATTAGAAAGCAAAAAGGACACATTTATGGTATGAGAGCTGAAACAAGAAGACATATCATCTGTTCAACCTCAGCTGTGAAAATGTACACCAGGCAACTCAAATTTTTAGCCACTATGCACAGAACTAAGAATGACTACAATTTGTTGTTGTTCAGTCACCAAGTCGTGTCTGGCTCCTTGCTACCCCATGGACTGCAGCATACCAGGCTTCCCCATCCTTTACTATCTTCTGGGGTTTGCTCAAAATTATGTCCATTGAGTCAGTGATGCCATCCAACAATTTTATCATCTGTCACCCCCTTTTCCTCCTGCCCACAATCTTTCCCTCTGATGGAAAAACTGTGGGTAGAACACAAAATGCTGTTCCTGTTACTATCACGCTCAAAGACCCTCACCTATTTCCACATCAAAAGCAGTACACAGTAAAGCCCAAAGTTAAGGAAGGGTTAAAACCCATCATTGAAAATTTAAAGGAACAAGGGCTATTAATTCCCTATAATTATCCTATAGGGTCCATGAACACTCCTACTTTGGGTGTAAAAAAAGTCAAATGATACACAGAGACTTGTTCAAGATATACGAATAATAAGTGCCTTATCCTTACACTTTATTGTCTGAAATTCCTGAATGAGCCAAATATTTTTCAGTCATTGATTTGAACGTTGCTTTCTAGAGTTCAGTTCAGTTGCTCAGTCATGTCCGACTCTTTGCGACCCGATGAATCGCAGCACACCAGGCCTCCCTGTCCATCACCAACTCCCGGAGTTTACCTAAACCCATGTCCATCAAGTCGGTGATGTCATCCAACCATCTCATCCTCTGTCGTCCCCTTCTCCTTCTGCCCTCAATCCTTCCCAGCATCAGAGTCTTTTCCAAAGAGTCAACTCTTCGCATCAGGTGGCCAAAGTATTGGGGTTTCAGCTTCAACATCAGTCCTTCCAATGAACACCCAGGGCTGATCTCCTTTAGGATGGACTGGTTGGATCTCCTTGCAGTCCAAGGGACTCTCAAGAGTCTTCTCCAACACCACAGTTCAAAAGCATCAATTCTGCAGCACTCAGCTTTCTTCACCGTCCAACTCTCACATCCATACAGGACCACTGGAAAAACCATAGCCTTGACTAAACGGACCTTTGTTGGCAGAGTAATGTCTCTGCTTTTAAATATGCTATCCAGGTTGGTCATAACTTTCCCTCCAAGGAGTAAGCGTCTTTTAATTTCATGGCTGCAATCACCATCTGCAGTGATTTTGGAGCCCAAAAAAATAAAGTCTGACACTGTTTCCACTCTTTCCACTTCCCATGAAGTGATGGGAACAGATGCCATGATCTTAGTTTTCTGAATGTTGAGCTTTAAGCCAACTTTTTCACTCTCCTCCTTCACTTTCATCAAGAGGCTCTTTAGTTCTTCTTCACTTTCTGCCATAAGGGTGGTATCATCTGCATATCTGAAGTTATTGATATTTCTCCCGGCAATCTTGATTCCAGCTTGTGTTTCTTCCACATGAGAAGAAACACCAGCGTTTCTCATGATGTACTCTGCATATAAGTTAAATAAGCAGGGTGACAATATACAGCCTTGACACACTCCTTAAACCTATATTAAATCATCCTCTACCTATGACTTGAAAACAATTGAGAGGATTCTTGGGCATTACAGGCTATTGCCGCATTCGGATTCCGGGTTATGGGGAACTTGCCCAGCCTTTATATAAACTTATAACTGAGAATCAGCAGGCCCAAACTGACAAGCTGGTTTGGTCCCCAGAGACTCAAAAGGCTTTTTAAGGCTCTTCAAGCTGCTCTTCTGCAGGCTCCAATTTTGAGCTTGCCCACAGGATCAGAGTTTAGTTCGTTACTGAAAAAAAGGCTAAGGCCACATTCCTTAAGGGTAATTGCTACTATTGTTTTGCTAAAGCCTGAAGCTTGTAAGTTTACTAATGGGCAAAATCTTACTGTAGCGACTTCTCATCAGTAAGTGCGATCTTAAACTCTAAAATTCAGAGTGACAATGGCTCCATCTCTAAAGCTGCTGTAACTCAAGGGGTGTCAAAAGCTCTAGGAATAGAATATCACTTACACTGTTCCTGGAGACCCCAATCTTCAGAAAAGGTAGAAAAGGCTAATGACATTATTAAGAGACATCTGCGTAAGCTAACTCAGGAAATACAAGACAGCTGGTTTAAAGTTTAACCCATACTTTTATGAGGGCTCGAACTGCCCCCCCAAAATGGGACTATCTCAATGACAAACAGTTTTTGTGCACAGATACTGTCATAGATCTTGAATCCTTTTCAGCTTTTCAACTTCCTCATCAATTGAAGGCTTAACCTGGTGGGTTTCTCCACTTCAAGGAAAGGACTTTCTTCAACTCTGTGTGAATGCCTTCACCAACAACAATCGTATGTGATGTCTGTTCTTTATCTGATGACATCTAACGATCCTAAGATGGACTGATTTAACTATGGATATAATGTAACTTTTACTTTTGATTATGATTTAACTTGGTTTAATGACTATCTTGCCTTACATCTGTAACTGTATAATGGGGTTTGTTTCTAATTATCTGAAAGCTTTTAGGTTATAAATGGTTGTTCAAGCTCCTACGAGTGCCACAGCCTCCTCCAAGTGCCACAGCCTCCTCCAACTATTACTTGGGGCCCCTGGATCAGAGACCCTCAGTAGGAGAGTTAGGAGAATATGTTGCCTCAACAATTCAGGGACAACATCCCATCACAGCAGGAAAATAGTTATGGAATGAAAATGACACCCCTTTCCCTTGGCAACATAATTCTCCTAAAAGAAAAGGGAGAAATGAGAGTCAATTCCTAGGCAGGTTGATAAGAAGTCCAGGGTCCCCAAGGAGGAGAAAGGGGTCTGGGGCTCTCAAGGAGGAGATAAGGGGTCTGGAATTCTCAAGGAGAAGGAAAGGACAAACATTTTTCTCCTACATTCCTTAGTCTTAGTCACGTAAAACATTTTTTTTCTTTATGCCCAGAGCTGATGATTACACAACAAAACAACTCAGCTTAAACTCTGTACTAAGGATTATATAACAACAATGTATCCTGCTTGAGGACACGTTTACCCTTCCTGAGAATCTTCTGACTAATCCTGTTATCTTAAAATGTGTATTGTGGGAGTGGGTCTGGTAAGACCTTTACAACCTTGAGATGTTCTTTTGATTTACTGTAATAACCAATTGAAAAAGTATATAGCTCCCTTGCTTAGACTAGTGAGGGGGCTAGTCTATGTCCCCCTTCTGATGTCTGTGTCAGGAGTTTCCTCTGTCCCTTTTCATACTTTAATAAAACTGCTACACAAAAGTTCTTGAGTGACCAAGCCTGGTCCCTGGTCCGGAAGCTAAATCTTCTTCTTCGGAGATCACAAATCTGACACCGTTTACCATAAGCTATCACCAGCATCAGGGTCTTTTCCAATGAGTTGGCTCTTTGCATCAGTTGGCCAAAGTACTGGAGCTTCAGCTTCAGAATTAGTTCTTTCAATGAATATCCAGAGTTAATTTCCTTTAGGGTTGACTGGTTTGATGTTCTTGCTGCCCAAGGGACTCTCAAGAGTCTTCTCCAGCACCACAATTAGAAAGCATCAATTTTTCAGTGCTCATCCTTCTTTATGGTCCAACTCTCATATCCATACCTGACTACTAGAAAAACCACAGCTTTGACTATCTGGATCTTTGTCAGCAAACTGACATCTCTGCTTTTTAATATGCTGTCCAGGTTTGTCATAGTTTTCCTTGCCATGAGCAACCGCCTTTTAATTTCATGGCTGCAGTCACTGGCATGAGTATTGATTTGGTGGTTAACAAACAAATTTTGGCAAGTACACAAATCTGCAAAAATGGAATCTGTGAAAAATGAGTATTAATTCTATTTGTTTTCTCTCATTTCCTCACTCACTTTTCCTTCCTTCTTTCTTCCCTGAAAATGTATCTTTTTCCCCATTACCCCCAAAACATTAGCTGATAAACTTCACCTAAGGCTTGTTTTCTAGAGAATACACACTAAACACAAAACAAATCTTATTTAAAGCTAAATAAATATGTTTGCTGCTTAAAGAAAAAAATTAAAATTTTCTACTTGGCAAATACACACCACTTTTATTTCCTGTTATATATATATTTTTAGGAAAAGAGTGCCACTGGGTAACTTTCTATTTGATGATGAAAACTTTAAAAAAAAATCAAAATAATTATACCAAAGTTATACTTAATTCCCACTTTACTAAATATGTCATGTTATATTAAAAGATGATACAGAAGCAAATTATTCACTTGGTTTAAAATTAAACAAATCATTTTGAGAATGTCCCTATTCATATTTTAAAGTGGTTTCACACTAGAAATAATAAATCTTAGGAAAAACTAAATATTTACTTCCTATCCAGATTCAAATTGAGATGATTTGAAATGAGACAGCTTAAATGTTAAAAATGGTATGAAATGAGAAATTTCTATTCAAAATGGCAACAAATGTATTAAACACTTAAGAATATATTAAAAAAAATAATAATGAGGGAGAATATCACACTAAAGACTTTAGTAGGGTAATAATGATATACTAAGAGACTTCTAAGATCAGTGGAAAAGAATGAAACACCTAGAAAGAGACATAAGAATTCTGAGTAACATTTAAGTGGCATTTTAAACTGGTAGAGAGTGGAGTTGACAATGACTGGTTAATACCTCGGAAACTTTCAAAAAAGCATATAAAACAAAATATATGTTGGATATATTAAAAATTAAATATAAAAAGCTGAAACTGTAAAAGAACCAGGAAAAAATATAGGTGAATATTTTTATTATCCAGGTATGGCACAACCTTCTTAAACATGAGCATTAAAACTATATGATAGGGACTTCCTTAGTGGCCCAGCAGCTAAGATTCCATGCTTCCAACACAGGGTCTGGGTTTGATCCCTGCCCAGGGAACTTAGACCCCACATGCTACAACTCCGAGTTCGCATGATGCAACTAAAAGTCCCTCATGCCACAGCTAAGATCAGACGCGGCCAAATTAATAAAGTAATGTTTTAAAAATATGAAAGAAAAAAATTCAGATTTGAATATATAAATATTTTGTGTGCTTAGTCACTCAGCCGTGTCCAACTCTTTGTGATCCAATGGACTGTATGCCGCCAGGCTCTCCTCTGTCCATGGAATTCTCTAGGCAAGAATACTGAAGTCGGTAGCCATTGCCTTCTCCAGGAATATAAATATTTTAAAGCCAGTAAAAAAAAAATTTCTAAAACATTAAAATATATACAGAAGACATATTCAAAATGAATAGCAAAATATTATAATCTTTGATATATACTGATATATATTTAGTAATTATGAATAAATCAGGAAAGACGATCATAAAAGAAAACCAAATGAATGATACAATCTAAATATAATAAAAAAGCACAAAGAAAAATAGAAATGGCAAGAAAAAGAATGGAAAAGAATGTTTGATACCACTTCTAAACAAAGAAATACAAATAAAAATGAGACATTAGTTATATATAAATTGGAAAAGATAAGAATCCTACTACCTAGTGTTCAACTGCAGAAAAACATCATAACGTCCCACAGCCTTTGGGTTCAGAGGATAAACTGGTACTTTTCCAGAAGGCCATTTGGTGATGTGTACTGAGCATTTTAAGTGCTATATGTATACTATTCAACCAGCTACTCAGCTTTTAGGATATAACTCTAATAAGATTATTTTGATCTACATAAAGATACAGCTAAAAGAATATTCACCTTTGTAATAAAGAAAAATTGAGAAACAACCTAAAATTCCCAAAGCAAGGACATATTCAAATTATGGTATAGCTTATATTACTGAACAACTACCAATTTCTACTTCATTTTTTACTTAATGTCCAGGTAAAATGTTAATAATATAATGTTTGATTTTTTTTAAAAAGAATTGTTCTGGAGTTTCTTTTGATACCACAGTGCTTACTATAGCCCAGATATTGTCCTAAGCACTTTAAAATTATTAACTCATTTATCCTTTTAATGGCCCAAAATGAATTAGATACTACCATCAGTACTCACTTCAGTTCAGTTCAGTGTCCGGCTCTTTGCTACTCCAAAGACCATAGCACACCAGGCTTCCCTGTCCATCACCAACTCAGAGGTTGCTCAAACTCATGTCCATCGAGTCGGTGATGCCATACAGCCATTTCATCCTCTGTCATCTTCTTCTCCTCCTGCCTTCAATCTTTCCCAGCATAGGGATCATTTCCAATGAGTCAGTTCTTCATATCAGGTGGCCAAAGTATTGCAGTTTCAGCTACACTGAAGTCCTTGCAATGAATATTCAGGACTGATTTCCTTTAGGATGGACAGGTTGGATCTCCTTGCAGTCCAAGGGACTCTCAAGAGTCTTCTCCAACACCACAGTTCAAAAGCATCAATTCTTTGGCACTCAGCTTTCTTTATAGTCCAACTCTCACATCCATATATGACTACTGGAAAAACCATAGCTTTGACTAGACGGACCTTTGTTAGCCAAGTAACATCTCTGCTTTTTAATATGCTGTCTAGGTTGGTCATAGCTTTTCTTCCAAAGAGCAAGAGTCTTAATTTCACGGCTGTAGTCAGCATCTGCAGTGATTTTGGAGCCCAAGAAAATAAAGTCTGTCACTCTTTCCATTGTTTTCCCATCTATTTGTCATGGAGTGATGGCTGGATGCCATGATCTTCATTTTTTGAATGTTGAGCTTTGAGCTAGCTTTTTCACTCTCCTCTTTCACTTTCATCAAGAGGCTATTTAGTTCTTCTTCACATTCTGCCTTAAAGGTGGTCTCATCTGCGTATCTGAGGTTATTGATATTTCTCCCCGCAATCTTGATTCCAGCTTGTGCTTCCTCCAGCCCAGCATTTCTCATGATGTACTCTGCATATAAGTTAAATAAGCAGGGTGGGAATATACAGCCTTGACATACTCCTTTCCCGATTTGGAACCAGTCTGTTTTTCCATGTCCAGTTCTAACTGTTGCTTCCTGACCTGCATACAGATTTCTCAGGAGGCAGGTAAAGTGGTCTGGTATTCCTATCTCTTTTTTAAGAAATTTCTACAGCTTGTTGTGATCCACACAGTCAAAGGCGTTGGTGTAGTCAATAATGAAGAAATAGATGCTTTTCTGGAAGTCTCTTCCTTTATCTATGATCCAATGGATGTTGGCAATTTGATCTCTGGTTCCTCTGCCCTTTCTAAAACCAGTTTGAACATCTGGAAGTTCACGGTTCATGTATTGCTGAAGCCTGGCTTGGAGAATTTTGAGCACTACTTTACTAGTGTGTGAGATGAGTGCAATTTTGTGGTAGTTTGAACATTCTTTGGCATTGCCCTTGTTTGGGACTGGAATGAAAACTGACCTTTTCCAGTCCTGTGGCCACTGCTGAGTTTTCCAAATTTGCTGGCATATTGAGTGCAGCACTTTCACAGCATCATCTTTTAGGATTTGAAACAGCTCAACTGGAATTCCATTACCTCCACTAGCTTTGTCCTAGTGATGCTTTCTAAGGCCCACTTGACTTTACAATCCAGGATATCTGGCTCAAGGTGAGTGATCACACCATGATGGTTATCTGGGTCATGAAGATCTTTTTAGTACAGTTCTTCTGTGTATTCTTACCACCTCTTAATATATTCTGCTTCTGTAAGGTCCATACCATTTCTGTCCTTTATTGAGCCAATCTTTGCATGAAATGTTCCCTTGGTATCTCTAATTTTCTTGATGAGATTTCTATCTTTCCTATTCTATTGTTTTCCTCTATTTCTTTGCATTGATCACTGAGGAAGGCTTTCTTATCTCTCCTTGCTATTCTTTGGAACTCTGCATTCAGATGGGTGTATCTTTCCTTTTCTCCTTTGCCTTTAGCTTCTCTTCTTTTCTCAGCTATTTGTAAGGCCTCCTCAGACAACCATTTTGCCTTTTTGCATTTCTTTTTCTTGGGGATGGTCTTGATCACTGCCTCCTGTACAATGTCATGAAACTCCGTCCATAGTTCTTCAGGCACTCTGTCTATCAGATATAATCCCTGGAATCTATTGTCACTTCTACTGTATAATCGTAATGGATTTGATTTAAGTTATACCTGAATAACTTGGACTGCAAGGAGATCCATCCAGTCCATCCTAAAGGAGATCAGTCCTGGGTGTTCACTGGAAGGACTGATGTTGAAGCTGAAACTCCAATACTTTGGCCACCTCATGTGAAGAGCTGACTCGTTGGAAAAGACCCTAATGCTGGGAAGGATTGGGGGCAGGAGGAGAAGGGGACGACAGAGGATGAGATGGTTGGATGGCATCATTGACTTGATGGACATGGGTTTGGGTAAACTCCTGGAGTTGGTGAAGGATAGGGAAGCCTATCCTTCACCTGTAGGTGTGCTACAGTCTGTGGGGTCGCAGAGTTGAACACAACTAAACAACTGAACTGAACCGAATGAAGATAATAGTGACTTCCTTCAAAATGTCCCGTGCGCGTACTGCCACACTCAGTGCCTCCGACCCTTTAGCAGGCCACTGCCAACCCACACCTCTGCTGGAGACTCCTAGACACTCACAGGCAAGTCTGGGTTAGTCTCTTGTGGGGTCACTACTCCTTTCTCCTGGGTTATTATTAATTATCAGTACTAGTATTTCCATTTTAGTTTATAATATTTAAGTATAATAAAATTTTTGTTTAAAAAATACACATGTAATATACAGAGCTTTCAAATATCAATTAAAAGGACTCAAAGGTCTTTAACAAATGACTGCAGTTATCTTCAAATTACAATGTAACTTTTCACTTGAAACTTTATAAAGTATTCAGAAAAATATGTATTATTTTGTTATAAAGAAAGACATTGGGGCTTCCCTGTGGCTCAGTGGTAAAGAATCTGCTTGCCAATGCAGGAGACACAGGTTCAATTCCTGATCCAGGAAGATCCTACACGCTGCAGAGCAACTAAGCCTGTGTGCCACAACTATTGAGCCTGTGCTCTAGAGCCAGGGAGCTGCAACTGGCCACGTGCCGCAATTACTGAAGCCTGTGCACCCTAGAGCCCGTGCTGCGCAACAAGGGGGCCCACCACAGCGAGAACACACTCCCCACAACTGAACAGCAGCCCCCACTCGCCGCAGCCAGAAACAAGTCCACGCAGCGACGAGCCAAAAACACACCAATAAATCAATTTTAAAAAGAATTATATTATTAAAAATGAATTGCAATATATGGAAAAACCAGCTCACTCATATTATTCATATGAATATATTTGACTGTACTATTTATCATTGATATGACTCCTACAAATCACTGAAGCTCTAAGCCCTGGTTTTCTCATCAGTAGAAAGGAAAATAATACCTTCCTTAAAAGGCCAAGTCCAAAATGCTTGAGCTCATAGTACTAGCTCAATAACTAAATTTCTAAGTACTTAGGAAACTTCTGTAAATTATATGGCTACTACTTACCGACAGGATAATTCTCCATCCATAGCATCATGTTCATCTGTACTGGTATATGTTAATCTTCCTCCAACAACTGTACCAACTAAGTATACCAGCCAGGCAAGACGTCCTAATACATAAAAAGAAGAGTTTAGAAAGAAACAAAGTTTAGATAGAAACAAACCTTATTTTTCAGAATATTCTAAAATGAGCAAAATTTCTTTCAAACTAGTGATAAACTGTGAACTTAGTTCCTAACACAAGAGTCAAGTTCATCAAGGCAGTAAAACAGTTTAAAGGAGAGTTTAGAACCTGATACAACTAGGAATCCCAGCTCTACCAATACACTATGTGATTTTACATAAGCTACTTACCTCTTTAAGTTTTAGGATTTTCATTTGCAAAATGGAGAAAATAATATCTACCATGAAGACTTGATGAACGTAAGTTTGATAACAAAACACCAAATGTAATGTCAACATCAAGGGCTGTTAGTAAGTATAACTATGATCCAATGACCAGTATCTTTTTTGAACAGTCCATGCCATGATAGGACCAGTCTCATCATTTTTAATACTGCCCAGGCTTGGAAGATAACAGATGGTAATAAATTTACTCCCTTTGTATTATAAAAACCCAAAATTTTTACTGTGCAAATAACATTGTGTGATGACCAAATTAACTTCATGGGGAGTAGCAGCAAAGGACTAAATTAACTTTACAAGAGTGGCACAAATGGAAACACCTATAGTTTTCACAAATCTCTGGGGAAGTCAAAACTGACTTTAGAATTGGAGGTATTTATTGAGCAATTCTTGTTTAGACACATTACATCTTTAGATTCACTCACCTATGTCTCAAATTCTCCAAGATTTTTGAGACCATTATGAGCAATTAACAACAAACCAATTATTTTTCAAAAAAGAAATTTTTCTGAAAGTCTTACCTGGTAAGTATCCACATCCCCTTAATCTATCACAAAACCATGAATAAATCATAATTGACTAAGTATGCAGCCTTTATATTAGCAATGTAAAAACAGAACACTACCTTGATCAAGTAATTTATAAAACAAACTCAAGCTTCAAGAAACATAAAATTAGTGGGCAAAAAAAAGTTAACAGAAAAAAGGCCTGTGTAGGAAACTGATAACAAGTTACCAATATGCAGTTGAAATGTGTTTTATGATCAAAATGAAAGCCTATTAAAAACATAATGCCCTCCTTTGATGACTTCACTTCTGTGGGCCCTCTCAAGTGGCAGCTAATTTCTCTTTTGCAACTCTGATAACTTGGGCCTCAAACCCAGCTGTTCAGTTGATGGTCCTCATTTTTACTTCCAGAACATTCTCCCTCTCCATTGTAAAAGCACTCAGCTTTACATCTTGTGTCATCATAGTACCAAATTATCTTTCTTGTTGCAACTATCTACTCTGAGTTATTACTTCTTATCTTTTGAATATGTTATTGCTGGTTCATTGTCACTCTTTCCAACATCATTTTTATCGTAACTGGTAACAATTTTAATTATCTACAAAGACGAATCTTCCAACTCCCAACAATCCTTTGTTCTATTAGGAAACTACAATCATTTGAACACCTAAACAACTTTACTGAAATATAATTCACATACCATACAGTTCACCCACTTAAAGTATATGATTCAACGTTTTTGAATGAATTCACAGGGTCGTACAATCACCACCACATTCTAGCTTTAGAACATATCCATCCCTCTTGAAATCTTATTCTGTACCACTCCCCATCCTGCAGCCCTAAGGAACCAAGCAACCACTAATCTATTATGTCTCCTTAGATTTTTCCCATTCTATTTCATACGGATGAACTCATACAGTGTGATCTTTGTGACTATCTTCTTTCACTTAGTATAATGTGTAAGGATCAACCATGTTATAGCTTCCTGTATTGGGATGTCAATGGTTTTTATGTTCAAATAACATTTCATTTTTGGAGTAGATCACATTTTGTTTAACCATTCAAAAGTTGATGGACACTTGGGCTGTTTTCACATTTTGGCTTTGTAAATAATGCTTTTATGAACATTTGTGTACAGTTTTTAATGTAGATATGTTTTCATGTCTCTTCATATCAAGAGTTGGGATTCATATCAAGAATTGGAACTGATGGGTCCTATGAAACCTGTATTTTAACATTTTGAGGAACTACCAAACTACTTTCCAAAGCAGCTGTATCATTTTACATACCCACCAGCAAAGTATGAACGCCCAACTTCTCCAAATCCTTGCCAATACTTGGTATTACCTATCTTTTTATTGTATCTCTCCTACTGGGTATAAAGTGGTACCTTGTAATTCTGATGTGCCTTCCCCTAATGACCAACAACACTGAGCATTTTCCATGTGCTTACTGGCCTTTTTTATGTCTTCTTTGAAGAAATGTCTATTTAAATTCTTTGCTCATTTTAAAATTGGGCTATTTATCTATTTATTATTGAGTTGCATGAGCTCTTTATATATCCTTGATACAGGTTCCTTGTCAGATGTGTGATTAGCAAACATGTTCTCCCATTCTGTGGGTTGTTTTCATTTTCTTGATGGTGTCCTTTGAAGCACAGAAATGTTTAATTTTCATGTGGTACAAAACTGCTAGTTTTTCTTTTGATATTTCAGCTTTTGATATCAAATCTAAAGAACCACCATCCAATCCAAAGTCATAAAGATTTAGTTCTACATTTTCTTCTAAGAGTTTCATAGCTTTAACTCTTACATTTAGATCTATGATTCATTTTGATTTGTGTATTGTGGGACACAGGGGTCCAATTTCATTCTTTCACGTGTGGACATTCAGCTGTCCCTGCACCATTTGTTGAAAAGACAATCCCTTTGTCATTGAATTGTCTTCTCATCCCAATCAAAAATCACCTGATTACAAACTGGAGCATTTATTACCTTAACTCTCAATTATATATCATTGATCTAGTGTCTACCTTTACACCAATACCACATTGTCTTGATTACTGTTCTCTGTAGTAAATTTTGAAATAAGGAAGTATGAGTCTTTCAAATTCATTTTTTTTTTTCAAAATTATTTTGGATATACTGGGTCTCCTGGATTTCCACATCAGTTTAAGGATCAGTCTGTCAATTCCTGCAAAGAAGCCAGCTGGGATTTTGACAGAGATTACATTGACTCTGTAGGTCAATTTGAGGAATCCTTCTAAACAATATCGTCTTCTGAACCATGACCATGGATGTCTTCCAACTTATTTAGATCTTTGATCTTTTAATAACATTTTACAGTGTATAAGATTTAACATTTTTGCAAAGTTTGTACCTAAGTATTTTATTCTTTTTAATGCTATTGTAAGTAGGCTTCACTTAATTTTGACTGTTCACTGCTAATATATAAACCCACTGTTGATTTTTACTTATTGATCTTGAATCTGCAACTTTGCTACTCTTGTATTAGTTGTAATAGTTTTTTGGGATTTGTCATTTTTTTCACTTTCTTATGCCCTTCATGTCTTCTCTGCTTACCTATATTCAGTTCTGTTGTCAATCATTACAATCGGTCTTGCATAGGTCAATTTCTCTCTTCCTCCACATTCTCATCTTACAAAACCATAACTGTTTAAATCCAATTCCCCACCTACTCTTTGTCTATCCACATACAGTTTAATATAACTGGAAAAAGACCCAACCATGTTGACTAGTCTCACTTTGGATTCACCTTTTCAGTCAGGCCTTACACAGCTATCCTATCAATTTTCAATACCTAGAGTATGACAGCATGTCTTCAAGACGCTGCTAGTGCTGCTGAGCTGCTCAGTCATGTCCAAATCTTATGTGACCATACTGATTGTAGCCCACCAGGCTCCTCTGCCCATGGGGTTTCCCAAGCAAGAATACTGAAGTGGGTTGCCATTCCCTCCAGGGGATCTTCCAGACCCAGGGATCGAATCCAGGTCTCCTGCTTGGCAGGCAGATTCTTTACTACTGCACCACCTGGGAAGCCCATGATTTCAAGATACCCATCATCAATCCCTTCCCTCCATGTATGCAATTGCCATTAAGTGAGTCTGTTTTTCCAATCCTTTGTAAGTCTGGGCTGGACTTTAACTAAAAGAATATTGCAGAAGTGACACTTATTCCAGTACTGAGCTTAGTCTTTAGAGAATTGGCAGCTTCCTCCAGGGTCTCAGGGAATTTTCACTGAGGGGAACCATGTAAGAAGACCATATTAAAAGGTTAGCAATGTAGAGACTTCATGGAGACAGAAATGCCCAACTATAGCTCATTCATCAAACACCCTAGCAAAGACAGAAGACTTTAAGGTAAAGAGTCATTTAGGTGATGCCGGTCATAGCTGTCACCCAATCACAGAACACAATCTGCTGACATTTCATAGTCCCCTTTCCTGATTTAATATTTTTAAAAAATTTTAGCACTTATCACTTTCTAACAAAATATATTTTATTATTTAACTTGCTCTGTTATCTGTCTATTCTAATACAACGCAAATTTCATTGCGGCCATTACTGTTTCTGTTTGGTTGTCTATTTCATATCCAGGGCCTAAAACAGTGCCTGGCATATACAACTTATCAAATAGATATGGATTATTGAATTAAGACATGACTGGACATGCATACACATTGAATTAAGAAATCATTACCTAGAAAATATAGCATGAAACAGGCAAGAAAAAGTTAACAGCTTATTTATCAATTTAGTAAACATTAAAATGTAGAGTATAAATGTTAACTGTAGTTTCATTTCTATTGCTTAAATAAAAGCAACGTTTCAACACACATTCAATACAAGGTATGATCTATGATTTAGTCTATCCTGTTATCTGCATTCATCTTCTCGATAAAATTTACACATTTGTAATTACCGAAATCAATACTTGTGAATCACTCATGGCCAAATGCAGAACAGCAAATAATTTGAGTTGCCCAATGTGCACATTCCAAGATTAGGTAAAACAAAGCAACAATCTGCTTTCTTGTTTCATTCCTTCATTTTCTGAGTATCTGCTATATGTCATGTTCTGCCCACTGGGATATAAATATGAAGCAGGGTGAAAAGGGACAGAGAGACCCTCTGTCCAACAGACTGAATTTAGTAAGAGGGAAAAAAATGAAAAAATGATTTTTTCAATGTAGTGTGATGACTGTTGTTGTTGTTCAGTCGCTCAGTCATTTCTGACTCTTTGAGACCCCATGGACAGCAGCACGCCAGGCTTCTCTGTACTTCATTATCTCCTGGAGTCTGTTCAAACTCATGTCCATTGAATTGGTGGTGCCATCCAACCATCTCATCCTCTATCATTCCCTTCTCCTCATGTAATATTCATGGGATGAGTATCACTGTCTAATAATAAATACTAAATATAGGACATGAATTTCTCAAATTTTAACTTTTACTCTTTAATTCATTTATTCTGTGACCTTGAAATTAACACTTGATATCAAAGAATGGTATGCAAAGATAGCATATGATCAACTGTGAACATTCTTTTCTAAAATTATGGTAAATTTTGAATGGAAGTTTGTACAGAGAAAAGTAGAATGTACAGTTATTCTTTCCGTGTTTTAGCAAACAGTGATTTTTTTATTATACAAGACAGAAAAGCAGATATTTTTAACCCCTAAAAATAGGCAACTACTAATGAATTAGCATTAGTGTTAGACATGAACAATGAAATATAAAGGCATTTTTATTAATCAAATACAATTTTCATATTTCACAGAATGAGGAATGATATTTCTCATACACATTAATCCTTCCCTAAAACTCTACAGAATTTTTAGAGGGAAGGTCTTTAAATAGATGTTAAAAATTTATACTGGTTATGTAATTATATCCAGAAAGTTTAAAGAACCAAGTAAAGCTATAAATCTAAACAGTATTTAGAAATTTAAATATCCTATACATAAGTTTCATATCTATAATTTTTCAAAAAAATATGATCTGAGATTATATTTCCATTATAGCTTTCCATTTTTGTATTTACTCTGAAATGTTCAGGGCACTTGTTTCCACAGCTGTTCAAGAACAGAACATTTTTTCCTCTAACAAAATAATTATTGCTGTAATAATCTGTAATTATGGTTTATAACCTCAATAATCCCAAAGAAATCAGTCATTACCATAGATCACAAGTAATCGTTAACTACTGCTAATGACCTATTTCTTAGGGATTATTGTTTTCGTAAACCATGACCATATCACCACAAATACGGACGAGCAAGACAATATTATACAAATGAGATCATAATATAATAATAAACTTATTTTGTAACATTAAAAGCCATTAAGCATCTAAATTAAAGCACACATAACAAGAGCATATAATTTTCTTTGTTCAACACTAACTGAAGTCTTTAGTCTACACAAAAGAAACTGAACACTACTACATATAGCAGGACAAACTGAGACTGCATTACGCACTTTCCATAATATAAAATGATTATTTTCAAGCAGACTACAGATATTTTTAGAGACAGACTTCTCACTAACTTTTCAAATAGAAGGAAAAAACAAGTATTAAACATTTTCTATGTATCAGGCAGTATATTAGAAATTTTGAAATAATGTCTAATTAATACTGTAAAAACTTTGAATTTATATTTATCAAGAATCACATCTGACTTATTTTACTCAAAAGACAGATCTATTTAATACCAATAAACTATTACATTTCAGTTAATTTTATTAATGTATCTTAGAACAGCTATCAGTTCAGTTCAGTTCAGTCGCTCAGTCGTGTCTGACTCTTGGCGACCCCATGAATCGCAGCACACCAGGCCTCCCTGTCCATCACCAACTCCTGGAGTTTACCCAAACTCATGTCCATCGAGTCGGTGATGCCATCCAACCATCTCATCCTCTGTCATCCCCTTCTCCTCCTGCCCCCAATCCTTCCCAGCATCAGGGTCTTTTCCAATCAGTCAACTCTTCGCATGAGGTGACCAAAGCATTGGAGTTTCAGCTTCAACATCAGTCCTTCCAATGAACATCCAGGACTGATCTCCTTTAGGATGGAGTGGTTGGATCTCCTTGCAGTCCAAGGGACTCTCAAGAGTCTTCTCCAACACCACAGTTCAAAAGCATCAATACTTCAGCGCTCAGCTTTCTTCACCGTCCAACTCTCACATCCATACATGACTACTGGAAAAACCATAGCCTTGACTAGACGGACCTTTGTTGGCAAAGTAATGTCTCTGCTTTTTAATATGCTGTCTAGGTTGGTCATAATCTTCCTTCCAAGGAGTAAACATCTTTTAATTTCATGGCTGCAATCACCATCTGAAGTGATTTTGGAGCCCAAAAAAATAAAGTCTGACACTGTTTTCACTGTTTCCCCATCTATTTGTCATGAAGTGATGCGACCGGATGCCATGATCTTAGTTTTCTGAATGTTGAGCTTTAAGCCAACTTTTTCACTCTCCTCTCTCACTTTCATCAAGAGGCTCTTTAGTTCTTCTTCACTTTCTGCCATAAGGGTGGTATCATCTGCATATCTGAGGTTATTGATATTTCTCCCGGCAATCTTGATTCCAGCTTGTGTTTCTTCCAGCCCAGTGTTTCTCATGATGTGCTCTGCATATAAATTAAATAAGCTGGGTGATAATTTACAGCCTTGATGTACTCCTTTTCTGTTTGGAACCAGTCTGCTGTTCCATGTCCAGTTCTAACTGTTGCTTGCTGACCTGCATACAGGTTTCTCAAGAGGGAGGTCAGGTGATCTGGTATTCCTATCTCTTACAGAATTTTCCACCGTTTATTGTGATCCACACAGTCAAAGGCTTTGGCATAGCTGATAAAGCAGAAACAGATGTTTCTCTGGAACTCTTGCTTTTTCAATAATCCAGCAGACGTAGGCAATTTGATCTTTGGTTCCTCTGCCTTTTCTAAAACCAGCTTGAACATCTGGAAGTTCACGGTTCACCTATTGCTGAAGCCTCGCGTGGAGAATTTTAAGCATTACTTTTCTAGCGTGTGAGATGAATGCAACTGTGTGGTAGTTCCAGCATTCTTTGGTACTGCCTTTCTTTGGGATTGGAATGAAAACTGACCTTTTCCAGTTCTGTGGCCACTGCTGAGATTTCCAGATTTGCTGACACATTGAGTGCAGCACTTTCACAGCATCATCTTTCAGGATTTGAAATGGCTCAACTGGAATTTCATCACCTCCACTAGCTTTGTTCGTAGTGATGCTTCCTAAGGCCCACTTGACTTCACATTCCAGGATGTCTGGCTCTAGGTGAGTGATCACACCGTGATTATCTGGGTCATGAAGATCTTTTTTGTATAGTTCTGTGTATTCTTGCCACCTCTTCTTAATATACTCTGCTTCTGTTATATCCATACCATTTCTGTCCTTTATCGAGCCCATCTTTGCATGAAATGTTCCCTTGGTATCTCTTATTTTCTTGAAGAGATCTCTAGTCTTTCCCATTCTGTTGTTTTCCTCTATTTCTTTGCACTGATCACTGAGGAAGGCTTTCTTATCTCTCCTTGCTATTCTCTGGAACTCTGCATTCAGATGGGAATATCTTTCCTTTTCTCCTTTGCTTTTCGCTTCTCATCTTTTCACAGCTATGTGTAAGGCCTCCTCAGACAGCCGTTTTGCTTTTTTGCATTTCTTTCCATGGGGATGCTCTTGATCCCTGTCTCCTGTACAATGTCACAAACCTCCGTCCATAATTCATCAGGCACTCTATCAGATCTAGTCCCTTAAATCTATTTCTCACTTCCATTGTATATTCATAAGGGATTTGATTTAGGTCATACCTGAATGGTCTAGTGGTTTTCCCTACTTTCTTCAATTTAAGTCTGAATTTGGCAATAAGCAGTTCATGATCTGAGCCACAGTCAGCTATACTTTCATTCAATATCCTTTTGTAGGAAAACTAGTCTTTAATTTTACAAATGAATCCTTTTACATTGTAACATAATATGATACTTATAAAAGAATATATGTAATGTATACGAAGTACAGTCTTCTCTCTCAGTATCCAAAAGGGATTATTTCTAGAACCCTCATAGATAGCAAAATCTACAGATGCTCAAGACCCTTATATAAAATAGCACACACAGTGTTTGCATGTATAACCTATAACCTCCATAGGCTTTAAATCATTTCCAGATTATTTATAAACCTAATATAATGTAAATGCTAGGTAAACAGTTGTAAATACAATATAAATGCTAGGTAAATAGTTTCTGGCACATGGCTAATTCAAGTCTGGCTTTTGGGAACATTCTCGAAGTCTTTTGGAGGGAGGACGGTATTTTCTGTGGTTGGTTGAATTACTAAGTGTGGTAACCTCAGATATAGGTGGATGATTATATAGTAAAACAAACTCCAATGAACTCCCTATCCAATTTAACCACAGCTTTACCAATACTGTCGCCATCTACTGCCACACCCCTCCCCTAGCTTGTCCCCTTATCTTGTACTCTAGAAGTTACCATGAATCTGTATTTGGTGCTTAATATTTTCTTGACACTTTTTGTTTTATCACTATTACATATATTCCTACCAATATATTTTTAGTCTCACTTGTTTCCGGGTTCTATTAAGTGTTTCATACTATATATATGTGTGTGCTCAGTTGCATACAACTCTGCACCCCCATAGACTGTAGCCACCAGACTCTTCCGTCCATGGAGCATTTCCAGGCAAGATTACTGGATCAGGTTGCCATTTCCTAATCCAGGGGAAGACCTCATACTATTAATATATATAGTTTTCTGAAATTGCTTATGTTTTCACTAAATATATCTGAAATTAATTTTTAAGTATACTTGAAGTACATTCATTTTTTACTATTATATAATATTCTACTGTATTGTGTATTATGTATATTATGATCTGTTTATCCATTTGCATGTTGATGGGCATTTGAACTTTTAACATTTTTTGCCTTTAATAACATTTAGGCTATGAACATTCTCAAACATGTCCTCTTGTTTAGAAGAGATTTTCTAAGAGACATACCTTCACTTTTCAAGATAACACCAAACTGATTTCCATTCTGTTTCCAACTGACTATACTTTATACTCCTACCAGTAGTATATAAGAATTCCTTTTGATTGACATTCTCCAGTAAGATTTATTTTTGCCAATCTACTGGAAGTTAAATGGTATCTCATGTGCCTTAATTTCCATTTCTCTTATAAGTAGTAACATGTTTGTTTTCGTTTTTCATTTCCCTAAAGAAATGAAATGCTTGTTTTATTGATTTCTAGGAAATTTTTCCAGATTCTTCTAGATGGTGAACCTTGCCTGCGTTAGTGTGTGTATATGTGTTGCAAATATCTTCTCCCACTACTGGTATTTTTTTTTTTTTTTTAATCTTGAGTTGACTTTAGGTTATTTTTCTAGCAATTTATTCATCTTAAGTTTTCTAACTTGTTGACCTTAAAAAAATACTATGTGTAACTTCTATTTTTTAAAACTTCATTATATCTGTATTTCCCTTCTTGATCCTAATGTTATTTGTGAATTCACTTTCCTTCTTATCTCATGAGATAAGAAGGTCTGTCAATTTTATTAGTATTTTTAGAGAGTCAACTTTTGATTTTTTTATTTCACTGAATCTTTATCTTTTAGTTATTAATTTCTGTTGTTTCCTTCTTTCTCCTTTCTCTGGGTTTGATCTGTTGCTTCCTTCTAACATTCCACTTGGAGGCTTAAGTTACAACATTTTGGGCTTTCTTCTTTTTGTGAAATAAATCTCCAACTGAGTTCCAAACATGTCATATTTCCATTTTTCTCTTTTTTTAAAATTTCCCCAAGACGACTTCTTTTACTTCATAGTTACTTAGAAGTATGTTTATAAAATTACCAACTACATGTAGTTTATAATTTTTGCAGGTCAGTTTTAATTGCAAATTGGAAAGAAAATGTGGGCTCAATGATTATTGAATTTAGTTGAGACTTGTTTTATGAATTTGGTAAATTTTTTAAAACTGAGATATAATTGAACAAACATATATATTAGTTTCAGGTGTAGAACACAATGATTTGGTATTTGTATACACTGGGAAATGATCACCACAGTTAAGTCTAGCTAACATTCATCACCAGAGAGTCACAAATTTTATTTTCCTGTGGTGAGAATTTTTAAATTCTACTCTCTCAGAACTTTTCAAATATGCAATACAGTATTATTAACTATAGCTGGCGTGCTGTATACTATATCTCCATGATTTATTTTATAACTGGAAGTTTATAACTTTTGACTATCTCTACTCATTTCAACCATTCCTCAAGTCCCACTTCTAACAACTACCAATCTCTGCTCTGTATCTATGAGTTTGGCTTGTTTTTCAGATTTCACATATTGTGAGATCATATAGTATTTGTTTTTCTCTGAGTTCATTTAAAATGACCTAAAGGTCAATACATATTGCTACAAAGGGCAAGATGTCATTCTTTATATATGGTCAAAAAATATTCCTTTTATATATATATATATATAATGTATAACTTTACATATATATGTTTATGTATATACACACACAATCACATTTTCTTTATTCATTCCTCTCCATTAATGGATACTTAGGTTGCTTCAACGTCTTGAGTACTGTAAACAAGGCTTCAATGAACATGCGGGTGTAGATATTCTTTCAAATTAGTGTTTTTATTTTCTTCAAATAAAAACTCAGAAATGGAACTGCTAGGTCATATGGTATTGTTATGTTTTTAACTTTTGGAGGACCCTCCATATTGTTGTTGTTCAGTCGCTCAGTCATGTAGGATTCTTTGTTACCCCACAGACTACATCACACCCGTCTTCCCTGTCCTTCACTATCTCACGGAGTTTGCTCAGTTATGTCCATTGAGTTGGTGATGCCCTCCAACCAGCTCATCCTTTGTCACCCTTCTCCTCCTGCCCTCAATCTTCCCCAGCATCAGGTTCTTTTCCAATGAGTCGGCTCTTCGCATCAGGTGGTCAAAGTATTGGAGCTTCAGTTTTAGCATCTGTCCTTCCAATGAATATTCTGGGTTCATTTCCTTTAGGATTAAATGATTTGTCTCCTTGCTGTCCAAAGGACCCTTCAGGCTCTTCTCCAGCACCACAGTTTGAGAGCATCAGTTCTTCGGTGCTCAGCTTTCTTTATGTTCCAACTCTGACATCTGTACATGACTACCGGAAAAAACATAGCTTGCACTATACGTTGGAAAAGTGATGTCTCTTAAGTAGAAATAGGTTTGTTGTTTCTTTTCTTCCAAGGAGCAAGCATCTTTTAATTTCATGATTGCAGTCATCATGCGCAATGATTTGGGAGTCCAAGAAAGACAACATGTCACTGCTTTCAATTTTCCCCTTTCTATTTGTCATGAAGTGATGGAACCGGATACTATGATTTTTGTCTTTTGAATGCTGAGTTTTAAGCCAGCTTTTTCAATCTCCTCTTTTACCATCATCAAGAGGCTCTTTAATTTGTCTTCGCTTTCTGCCATAAGAGTGGTGTCATCTGCCTATCTGAGGTTATTGATATTTCTCCCGGCAATCTTGATTCCAGCTTGTGCTTCTTCCAGCCCAGCGTTTCTCATGATGTACTCTGCATGTAAGTTAAATAAGCAGGGTAACAATATACAGCCTTGACATGCTCCTTTCCCGATTTTCAATCAGTCCGTTCTTCCATGACTGGTTCTAACTGCTGCTTCTGCACACAGGTTTCTCAGGAGGCAGGTAAGGTGGTCCGGTATTCCCATCTCTTTAAACGTTTTCCACAGTGTGTTGTGATCCACACAGCTTTCCACATGGGCTACAACAACTTACATTCCCACATTCTTGCAAATGATTGTTATACCTTGTCTTTAAGATAACAGCCATTGTAACATGTGTGAGGTGATAGCTCATTGTGGTTTTCATTTGCATTTTCATGACAATCAGTGATATTCAGCACCTTTTCTTCTACCTAATGTCCATTAGTATGTCTTCTTCTGAAATATCTATTCAAATCCTCTGCTCATTTTTAAACTTGGCTTTTTTATTTTTTTTTTCTAATTAGCTCTATGAGTTCTTTATATATTTTATATACTAGCCTCTTACCAGATATGTTTATGAATATTTTCTCCCATTCGGTACACTGTCTTTTCATTTTGTTGATGGTTTCCTTTGCTGTGCAGAAACTTTTTAGTTTGACACAGCCCCACTTGTTTATTTTTGCTTTTGTTGCCTTTTCTTTTGGTGTCAATCCAAAAATTCACAGCCAAGATCAACTTCAAGGAGCTTATTACCTCTGTCTTCCTCTAGGTGTTTTATGGCTTCAGGTCTTATGTTCAAGTCTTTATTTTGAGTTACTTTTTGTGTATTGTGAAAGATAGGGGTCCAGTTTCAGTCTTTTGCATGTGACTATACAATTTTGCCAACACCATTTATTGAAAAGACTGTCCTTTCCCCACTGTATATTCTTAGCCTGACATCATAAATTAAATGACCATGTGAACATGCATTTATTTCTGGCCTTTATATATTGTTCCATTGATCTATGTATCTGTTTCTATGCTAATGCCATACTATTTTGATCACTATAGCTTTATAACACAGGTTAGGAGCAAGAAGCATGATGCCTCTAGCTTTCTTCTCCTTGGCCAATTTTTTTTTAAACCATGAAATGTGTCTTATTATACTGGAGTAGGTAGTTAGCTGCTCCCTTCTCCAGGGGATCTCCCCAATTCAGGGATCAAACTCAGGTCTCCCGCACTACAGGTGGATTTTTAAATTTCTGAGTCACCAGGGAAGCCCTAAGTCCTTGAGGAGATCTAAATCAAATAAACAATTCACTGTTTTTGTTAGTAATCAGTCAAGGTACCTTGTTTTCTTACTTGTCTGCTCATTGCTTTTAAAATCATGAACAGTTCTTTGACTGCTTTTAATCTACAGTATTCTCAAGGCCCTAAAGTATGCTATTCTTTAGAGAAATTTTTAGTTTACTTTTCAGCTGGAAGCCAAGGGGATCTACCAGTTTCAGAGTACTACATCGCTACTCAAGGTTCCAACTTAATATAAGAATCCCAAGTTCAGTACACTGACTTTGTTACTAGCCTAAGGCTTTGTCACCAATTTAACCATTGATTATTTGCTACCCACCAGTTTATTTTGCTTAAAGTTCATCTTTTGAGAGAGGATAATCAGAGAAGGAGGAACAGAGACACGAAGGGTACAAGACTGGAGGAGAAAGAACCGCAGATTTTTCCCAAACTTATATCAAGCCAAACAATGCAGGATTTAACTACAGTTCAAAACAAAGGCCTTTCAGAGCATGCAGCTGACCATACTGAAGTGAAAGTTACTATCAGTTCTTTACTTTGAAAGATGTAAACACTAATTGTGATATAAAACCAAAACCAAAAATGTGATTTTATATGCAGGTGGATAAACATGAACCAAATTATAACATAATCTGAATTAATGTAAAAAACAAATCTGAAACGATATAAGGCTGCCATTGTGATCAGGCAAAAAAAAAAAAAAAAAAAAAACACTGTAATACAGGATTATAGGGTAACCATATATCAAAAAAAAGATACATAACTGAAGGGACAAGCATGGTCTGAAATCCAACCTGTACTCTATTCACCATACTAGGCTGCTAAGAGAAGGGAACGGCAAACCACTTAAGTATTCTTGCCTTGAGAATCCCACGAACAGTATGAAAAGGCAAAAAGATATGCCACTGAAAGATGAACTCCCCAGGTAGGTAGGTGTACAATATGCTATTGTAGAAGAATGAAAAAATAACTCCAGAAAGAATGAAGAGACGGAGCCAAAGTGAAAACAACTCCCAGTTGTGATTGTGACTGGTGATAGAAGTAAAGTCCGATGCCATAAGACCAATATTTTATTCCATGGGAACCTGGAATGTTTGGTTCATGAATAAAGGTAAATTCAAAATGCTCACACAGTAGATGGCAAGAATGAACATCAACCTTTTAGGAATCAGTGAACTAAAATGGACTGGAATGGGTGAATTTAATTCAGATGACCATTATACCTACTATTGTGAGCAAGAACCCCTTAGAAGAAATGGAGTAGCCCTCATAGTCAATAAAAGAGTCCAAAATGCAGTACTTGGGTGCAATCTCAAAAACTACAGAATGATCTCTGTTCGTTTCCAAGGCAAACCATTCATTATCACAGTAATCCAAGTCTATGCCCCAACCAGTAACGCTGAAGAAGCTGAAGTTGAATGGTTCTATGATGACTTACAAGACCTTCCAGAACACCCAAAAAAGATGTTCTTATCATCATAGGGGACTGGAATCCAAAAGCAGGAAGTCAAGAGATACCTGGAGTAATAGGCAAGCTTGGTCTTGGGGCACAAAATGAAGCACGGCAAAGGTTAACAGAGTTTTACCAAGAAAACACATTGGTCATAGCAAACACACTCTTCAAACAATACAGGAGACAACTCTACACATGGACAACACCAGATGGTCAACACCGAAATCAGATTGATTATATTCTTTGCAGCCGAAGATGGAGAAGCTCTATAGTCAGCAAAAACAAGACCGGGAGCTGATTGTGGCTCAGATCACAAACTCCTTATTGCCAAATTCAGACGTAAATTGAAGAAAATAGGGAAAATCACTAGATCATTCAGGTATGACCTAAATCAAATCCCTTACGATTATACGGTGGAAGTGACAATAGATTCAAGGGATTAAGTCCGATAGACAGAGCGCTTGAAGAACCATGAACAGAGGCTTGTGACATTGCACGGGAGCAGTGATCAAGACCATCACAAAGAAAAAGAAATGCAAAAAGGCAAAATGGTTGTCTGAGGAGGCCTTACAAATAGTTGAGAAAAGAAGAGCAGCAAAAGGCAAAGGAGAAAAAGAAAGATATAACCATCTGAATTCAGAGTTCCAAAGAAAGCAAGGAGAGATAAGAAAGCCTTCCTCAGTGATCAGTGCAAAGAAATAGAAAACAACAGAATGGGAAAGACTAGAGATCTCTTCAAGAAAATTAGAGAGTAAAACACCAAGGGAACATTTCATGCAAAGATGGGCTCGATAAAGGACCAAAACTGTATGGACTTAACAGAAGCAGAAGATATTAAGAAGAGGTGGCAAGAATACACAGAAGAACTATACAAAAAAGATCTTCATGACCCAGATAAACACAATGGTGTGTTCGTGTGTTCACTCACCTAGAGCCAGACATCCTGGAATGCGAAGTCAAGAGGGCCTCAGGAAGCATCACTACAAACAAAGCTACTGGAGGTGATGGATTCCAGCTGAGCTATTTCAAATCCTAAAAGATGATGCTCTGAAAGTGCTGCACTCAATACGCAAGCAAATTAGGAAAACTAAGCAGTGACAAGGACTGGAAAAAGTCAGTTTTCATTCCAATCCCAAAGAAAGGCAATGCCAAAGAATGCTCAAACTACCATACAATTACACTCATCTCACATGCTAGTAAAGTAATGCTCAAAATTCTCCAAACCAGGCTTCAACAGTATGTGAACAGAGAACTTGCAGATATTTAAGCTGGATTTAGAAAAGGCAGAGGAACCAGAGATCAAATTGCCAACATCTGTTGGATCATAGAAAAACCAAGATAGTTACAGAAATACTTCTGTTCCTGTTTTATTGACTATGCCAAAGCCTTTGACTGTGTGGATCATAATAACCGTGGAAAATGCTTAAAGAGATAGGAATACCAGACCACCTTACCTGCCTCCTGAGAAATCTGTATGTAGGTTAAGAAGCAACAGTTAGAACCAGACATGGAACAAAACGGACCGGTTCCAAATTGGGAAAGGAGTACGTCAAGGCTGCATATTGTCACCCTGCGTATTCAACATCAAAAGAAATGCTGGGCTGGATGAAGCACAAGCTGGAATCAAGATTGCGGGGAGAAATATCAATAACCTCAGATATGCAGATGACACCACCCTTATGGCAGAAAGCAAAGAGGAACTAAAGAACCTCTCGATGAAAGTGAAAGAGGAGAGTGAAAAAGCTGGCTTAAAACTCAACATTCAAAAAACTAAGATCATGGCACCCGGTCATGCCTTGATACCATCACTTGATCCCTTGATCCCATCTGGTCCCATCACTTCATGGCAAAGAGATGGGGAAACAATGGAAACAATGACAGACTTTATTTTCTTGAGCTCCAAAATTACTGGAAATGGTGAGTGACTGCAGCCATGAAATTAAAAGACGCTTCTCTTTGAAGAAAAGCTATGACCAACCGAGACAGCATATTAAAAACCACAGACATCACTTTGCCAACAGAGGTCCATATAGTCAAAGCTATGGTTTTTCCAGTAGTCATGTATAGATGTGAGTGTTGGACTATAAAGAATGCTGAGCACCGAAGAACTGATTCTTTTGAACTGTGGTGTTGGAAAGACTTGAGAGTCCCTTGGACTGCAAGGAGATCAAACTAGTCAATCCCAAAGGAAATCAGTCCTGAATATTCATTGGAAGGACTGATGCTGAAGCTGAAACTCCAATACTTTGGTCACCTGATGCGAAGAACTAACTCACCGGAAAAGACCCTGATGCTGGGAAAGATTGAAGGCAGGAGGAGTAGGGGACAACAGAGGATGGGCTGGTTGGGTGGCATCACCAACTCAATGGACATGAGTTTGAGCAAGCTCTGGGAGTAGGTGATGAACAGGGAAGCCCGGCTGCACGCAGTCCGTGGGGCAGCAAAGAGTCAGACACGACTGAGCGACTGAACTGAATGAACTGAGGGTGCTACACTTGCATATAAGAAAAGCTGTTCTTTTCTACTTTGCAACAAAGGCACCAAATATATTAGTGAGTTGGTAAGAGAGAAACATAAATCCACAAAGGTCAAAAAAGATGTCTAGGCTGAAACTGAAAGACATTCAGACTGACAACTAGAAAACCTGAGCTTATTTGAAGGACTAAGCCTATGATATGCCCAATATGAGGACTCCAATAAGAAATTCTTATACCCTTAGAGATAAAGTGAACTGGAGGGGTAAAAGAAACAAAACAAAAAAAAAACCCTCCTCTAGACAAAGAAAGACAAAACAGCTACTTCTCTAACTTGACTTCCACGTTAGTCACAGGATAGGGGGAAAACCCTCAAGTTAGACCTCCCATGGCTTGTGGCCTAAATATAGACTACCAGTGTGATATGAAAACCTTTATTCAAAAGAAACAGTTTAAATGGTATTGAGGTGACAGTCCTCCTCCACTTCATTTAGTAAATGGACTAAACATTTAAATAAAAAGACAAAGATGGTCAGAAGTGATTTTTTTTTTTAAGGAATAACTATACCGTAATAGCAGAAAGCAAAGAGAAACTAAAGAGCCTCTTGATGAAGGTGAAACAGGAGAGTGAAAAAGCTGGCTTTAAACTCAACATTCAAAAAACTAAGATCATGGCATCTGGTTCTACCACTTCATGGCAAATAGATGGGGAAAAAATGGAAATAGTGACAGAACTTATTTTCTTGGGCTCCAAAATCACTGGAGATGGTGAGTGACTGCAGCCATGAAATTAAAAGATGCTTGCTCCTTGGAAGAAAAGCTATGACGAACCTAGACAGCGTATTAAAAACCAGAGACATCACTTTGCCAACAGAGGTCCATATAGTCAAAGCTACGGTTTTTCCAGTAGTCATGTATAGATGTGAGTGTTGGACCATAAAGAATGCTGAGCGCTGAAGAATTGATGCTTTTGAACTGTGGTGTTGGAGAAGACTCTTGAGAGAGTCCCTTGGACTGCAAGGAGATCAAACCAGTCCATCCTAAAGGAAATCAGTCCTGAATATTCATTAGAAGGACTGATGCTGAAGTTGAAACTCCAATACTTTAGCCACCTGACACAAAGAACTCACTCATTGGAAAAGATCCTGATGCTGGGAAAGATTGAAGCCAGGAGGAAAAGGGGACGAGGTGGTTGGATGGCATCACCGACTCAATGGACATGAGTTTGAACAAAGTCTGGGAGACAGTGAAGGACCAAGAAGCCTGGTGTGCTGCAGTCCATGCAGTCACAAAGAGTCAGACACGACTGAGCAACTGAACAACAAAGAACAACAAATACACCATCTACAAGAGACACACTGTAAAAATAAAGACACAGACAGACTGAAAGTAAATGGATGGTGAAGGATAGCCCATGTAAACAGAAAGCATGAGACAGCACTGGATAAAAGGATCAATTAGTAAAGAAGACAATAAAAGTCTAAATGAAGCAAAAGTTGAAAATTGAAAGTAATATGGACTATTGCTGGAGAAAAAAATAGCAACCCACTCCAGTATTCTTGCCTGGGAAATCCCATGGACAGAGGAGCCTGCCAGGCTATAGTTCCTGGGGTCACAAAGAGTCAGACATGACTTAGTGATTAAAAACAATTGACTATTCCACAATCGTATTTGGAGATTTAATATTTCTTTCTCTGTAGATAAAAGAAATAGACAAAAAGAAAAGTAAAAACAAAGAATACCTGCATAATACTATTAATCATCTTGACTTAATTTCAATTTACTGCTACTGTACCCAATTATGGTAAAGTGTATATGCTTTTCAAGTGTACATGGTATGTTTGCCAGGATAGACCATAATGCCTCATCATAAAACAAGTCTTAATAAACTTAATATCTGAAATCATATAAAATTATTTTGCCCAAGATAGAATTAAATTCGAAATCAGGAAAAATAGGATAACTAGGAAAACCCAAATATTTTATTTAGAATATAAAAGCATACTTCTAATAATCTATAAAGTAACAAAGAAATAAGAGACTAGAAAATATCTTAACTAAATGATAATGAAAATAAAAGATCAAAATTCATGATATACAGCTAAAGCAATGCTTAAACCAGAATTTATACCTTTAAATGTTTTTAATTAGAAAATTACAAAAAGTCTAAAAATTAACGATGTGACACTTCCATCCAAAATTTTAAAAGATGAGGTAAAATCAAAAGTATAAGGTAGAAAATAAGAAATCTTCCTCCCAAAATACTCAAGAAATGAAAAATAAACAAAAAAATTTTTTAAATCAGTGAAACTAAGAGTTGATTTCTTGAAATAATTAAGAAAATTGGTAAATATCCAGTAAGTCTATCAGAGAAAAAGAGAAAAAGCAAAAATTATCAATGGATGAAGTTGGGGAAAAGGTACAAACTTTCAGTTATAAAAATAAATGTCATGAGGATGTAATGTATAGCATGGTAACACTGTATTACATATTTGAAAGCTGCTAAAACAGTAGATCTTGCCAAAAGTTCTCATCACACACAAAAAAATGTGTAATCATATACAGTGATGGATGTTAACTAGGCTTTTTGTGGTGATCATTTCTCAATATATACAAACACCAAATCATTACATGGTACATCTGAAACTAATATGTGGCAAGTATAACTCAATTTTTAAAATAGGACAAATGGAAGAAAGGACATCACTTCAGATCCCATAGACATTAAAATAATAATAATGGAGTATTAGAAATAACTTTATTCTAGTAAATTTAAAAATAGAGTCATCCTTGAAAGACATAAATGATTAAATTTGATCCCAAGTGCAAGAGGAAACAGGAACAGTTCCATATCAATTAACAAAATTTCATTCATAATGATAAACCTTCCAGGCCCACTGGCTTCACTGATGAATTCTATCAAACTCTAAAGAAAGAAATAATACCAATATTACACAGACTCTTTCAGAAAATAAAGAAGGAGGCAGAAACACTTCTTGACTCATTTTATATTTTATGAGGTCAGTATTACCCTGTTACCAAAATCAAAGTCATCATAAAAAAATGGGAAACTAAAGACAAATATCCTTCATGAACATCAACATAAAATAAAATTTCTGCAAACTGAATCTAACACTATATAAGAGAACAATATCATAACCAAGTAGGATTTATCCTAGGAATGCAAAGTCTGTTTAACAGGAAAATCAGTCAATATAATGTATTACATTAGTAAAATGAAAAAGAAAACAAAGGTCATTTGAGTAGGTACAAAAAAAGCATTCAAAGAAATTAATGCCCCACTCATTATAAATAATCTGAGAAACAGAAGGGAACTTCACGAAATGTATTATCAGTGATAAAAGGATTAATGCTTTTTTTATGTACAAACAGAAACAAGGCCAGAATATCCATTCTTACCACTTTTGTTCAATACTCTACTAAAGGTCCTACCAGTGGAATGAGGAAAGAAAAAGAAATAAAAGGTATGAAGATAAGGCATGAAACTGTGTTTACTTTAGGTGACATTATCATATAAAATAATCCTAAACTATTAAGTAAATTTAGCAAAGTCACAGGACACAAAGACAAAATTCTGGACTTATATAGGATAGTAGAGAATAATCAAAATTTACAATAGCATCAAAAATATACAGGAATAAATTCAGTAAAATATTTTTAATAGCTGTGAACTGAATATAATAAAACAAAAATCTAAAACACATACATAAGTGGAGCAAGATACCATGTCCATGAACTGGATATTAAGACAGCCCAAACTGATACACAGATTGAGGCAACCTCAATGAAAACTCATGAGTTTTTTAAAGAAATTGACAAGTTGATGCTAAAATTAAGACAACAGCAAAAGATGTAGAACACAAAACTATTCTGAGAAAGAAGAACAAGACTGAAAGACTTAAATTACCTGATTTGAAGACTTATAAAGTTATAGTAAGCAAGACAGCATAATATTGGCATAAAGATAGACATTTAGATCTATGGTACAGAATCAAGTCCAGTAACAGACCCTAGACTTCTATGGTCAACTGATTTTTGACAAAGGTACAGAATAATACAAATGGAAAAAAAGTCTTTTCAGCAAATGGTGCTAGAATTTGATAGCTATATGGGTTGGGGAGGAGGCCTTATTCTTCTTAGCTCACATCATTCACAAAAATTAATTCAAAGTGGATCACAGATCTGAACATAATAGCTAAAATTATTAAACTTTTAGAAGAAAAATATAGAACATATTTGTGACTTCAGTTACACAGATTTCTTCAATACAAAAACCATAAAGCCATAAATAAAAAACTGAAAATGCAGATCATTAAATTTTACAACTTCTGCTCTCTGAAAGAGTTAAAAAGTTTTAAGAGTTAAAAGTTTAACTCTTTAAAAGTTTAATGCTTAAGAGTTAAAAAGACAAATGACAGGTAGGAAGAAAATATTTGTAAACATGTATGTGAAAAATGGACTGTATACAGAACATAAAAACACTTAGAATTTCAATAAGACTACGTACAAAAGAACAAACAACCCAATATAAAAAGGGGAGAAAAATGTGAACAGGCATTTCACAAAGGAAGATATAAGAATGGCCTAAAAAAGCACAACTTAGTTAATTATCAAGGAAATTCAAAATACAACCACAGTGAGATACTGTTAGTATATACTCAGTAGAATAGCTGAAAGTAAGACAATATCAAATGATGATGAAACTGTGAAGCACTCTTAATGGAAATGAAAAATGGTACACTTCATAAAATAGCATAGCAGTATCTTTTAATATTAAACACACATTTCTCACATGACCCCATAATTTGTCTCAGGTATTTACCCAAAAGAGAGGAAAATTTAGGTACAAGGATTTGTTTGCAAGTGGTCATAGCACCATTATTCGTAAGTCAATAAAAACTGCAAGTGTAACTTAACAGGTAAACAGCTAAACAAAGTAAAAAGAAAACCATACTATACAATACTACACAGCAATAGAAAGGAACAAAATATTTACCTATACAATATATTTGAATCTCAAAAGCATTATCCTAAAGAAACAAAGTCAAACACAAAAGACTACCTACTGTATAATTTCATTTACATAGAAATCTAAAAGAAATGAACCATAGTGACAAAAACCAGCGGTTGTCTGGACCAAGCATTACGGAATGGAATTGAAGGGCATAAGAAAATTATTTACAGAGTGAAAGAAGTGTTTTCTATCTTGAATGTGGTGTTAGTTACATGGCTATGTATCTGCTAAATTCATCAAACTTTACACTCCAAAAAAAAAAGGAAAAAGGAAAAAGATATTAAAAACTCTTAATACAGACAAACGAGGGGTTCATTTTTCTAAAATATAAAGAACTCTGAAAAATCAATTAAAAAAAAAACAACAACCTAACAAAACAAATGAGCCAAAAAATGAGTAATTCTTTTTACAGAAAAAGACCAAACAGTTCTTAAACAATGTTTAACATCAATAATATGAGAATGCTAAATTAGACTGAGAAATGATTTTTCACCTATAGGACTGCCAGAAATTCAAAAGTTTGGTAATACTGTCCTGTGAAGACAATAAAATGGAACTCTCATAGATTGCTCGTGGACAAGTAAATTGGTATAGTCCTTACAGAAAATTATTTGGAAATATTTATAAAAATTACAAATACATTATTCCTATCTCCCAAAGCAGTTTTGCTTTTGGAAATTATCCTACAGACACACTTGCATAAATATAAGCTGACAAATACAAAGTTATTCTGTACAGCATTAATTTTAATAGCAGAAGATGGCAAACAATTCAAATGACTCGCAGCAGTGGAAAGAACAGTTAATTAAATTATGATACATTCAAAAAATAAAATATTCATCTTTAAAAAAGTATTCTCCATATGCTGATTTAAGAATAGCTATAAAATACATTGTTAAATGAGAAAAAGCAAGGAGTAGAACATGAGTGTGGTATGCTACATTCCATGTAAGTAAGAGTGGATAAGAACTCACATATTCATTAACTGTCTACGCAAACAGAAACTTTTGAAAGATGCAAAACTAGCAAGAATCATTATTTGTTAGAGTGAAGAACAGGAAGACAGATTACAGGACTGGAACAGAACACATTTTAATTTCTTTTTTTCTGAACAATGTAAAAATAACATCTCTTCAAAAGATTAGGTGAGTTAATCAAAATTTGATATGAAAACTAAGAGAACAGACACATTAAGGTTATATGTAAAGACAGGTCACAAACTTGAGGCAATATTTACAATTTAAACAACTAGAAGATTAGTGTTAAAACACTGTAAAGCACTCCATCAGCAAGAGAAAGACCAATAAACCAAATGGCGAGGAGAATGAAAAGTCATAAACATGTACATCACTGATGATGACAGCAAACAGTCAATAAACATAAAACACTAAACATCATTAATAATCATGGGAGTGAAAAGTAAATTATGTGTGAGGTATATTACCCCACTAGCCTGACAAAAAGTTTAACATTATGAGCTATTGGTGAGGAACTGGATCAAAATGGGTGGGATATAAAGTAGTATAATCACTGTTTGTAAAATATAGTTTGGCATGATCTACTGAAGCTGACTATGTAATGAATATATATAACAAGCTTTACAGCAGCATTCATTATATTAGCAAAAAGCAGGAAAAACACAAATACCCAGTGACAAGAAATGCATCAATAAATTGCAATACTGCAGCAGTACAAATGAAGGAACTGTATCTATAGCATCAATATAAACTCTCACATACACAACACAGAAAACATGAAGCAAGTTGTAAAAGAATAAACACATTTTGATTCCATTTGTATAAAGTTCAAAAATATGCAAACCTATGCATTATTTTCAGAATATATATATATATATATGCAGTAAAACTATGAAGAAAAGGCATCAACTGATAAACAAACAGCAAGCATTTTCTGCTGGCAGAAAAAAGGGAACAGCGAAGGTTGGGACTGACCTGTTATTTAAGTTATGTGAAGGTGTTTGTTACTGCTACTATATATCAATACTTAGATGTACTTGAAATTTAATAATTTTCAAAACTCTACTAAAGAAAGAAATCAATCATGAAAACAAAATGCTATGAAACAAAATGTTAGTTTTCCCTCATTTAATTCATAATGAGAGGCATGGAAGAGAACATTTAAAGAAGGTTAACTATTTCTCTATCCAGACCCTCAGCAGTACTGTGTGATTCAAAAAGCAAAACAGATAATGAACAAAAGGCATTTTAAGAAGACATCTTGTAAACATACAGGATAATTTTTAAAGAATTTTTTTAAAAGAGTTTAGATGGCAAATCACTGAAAGTTTGACTATCATCACTTACCAGTCACTTTCCAAACAAGATAAAATCAACAAACATGAAAGAAAAAGAAAAACATCCTGGAACTATAATTAAACTGCCTTCTATTCTCATAAGTTCCCTTCTCATAAGTCATCTCATCTAAAAATCTGAAAAGTGTATTTAATTTCCTATTTTCCAGAAAGGATTTAAGGAAATACACAGAAATAAATCTTTCTTCAGTAAAGAATGAAAAATAAAGAGGAAATTGTGAAACTAAAATATAATAATAAAATAAAGCCATGATGAACGCTAATAAATAAATGTAAAACCATGAATGAGGTCTTATGTAACTTTTAACTGGCTAAAATTGGGCTCAAAATTTTTAGTCAGCTATAGCTAAGAAGGAAACATAATTACTTAAAAGACAGTTATAAGTTAATAAACTCTACTCAAAGATCATCATCAGCTTTTTTTAATACTGATTCCAGAGAGAAATATTCCCTGCAAATCTTATAAAGAATTAAAATCATCAAGCCACCAAAATACCCAGAAGGTTAATAAAATTAATTGACTACTAGAAGAACAGAAATTGGGGAAATAAATAAAAATAAATTACAATAAAATTATTAAGTAAATTGATTAATGAAGTTACTTAAAATCCAATATAATACCATACAACAGTCATACAACATTTACTGACCTTCCTGAATTTCCAAGTCCACAGCTGTTCTGGAAGCTGAATGCACAAGTTTTTGGTAATTCTGTGCATTTTGATCAAACAACTGTACAAGAAGAGTGCATGTCTTTTCATATTCACATCTGCTAACAGTGCACAACTGCTCCAACTGCTGAAACACAGTGGTGGTATCATCCAGTGGATCATCTAAATTATCTCTGCAAATATGTAAGAATAGGATAACAGACAACATTAGAATGGGACATACTTTTACTCACCACAAATAAACTCTATTTAAGTTAAATCAAAATTCTACCACGGATAAAGAAATAAAAGACACTGAAGGTACAATACAAAATGTCTATAATTGAAAACATGATTAGGTATATTAAAGTACCAAAGAAACCATATGAAAGCTACTTGTATTAACAGGTAAGCTTACAAAGTTGCTAGCATACAGATCAATATATGGAATTCATTAATATATACTAACATAAACAACTGGAAGTGTAAATTTGAAAAACATTACCTTCGAAAGGCACCAGAAAACATAAAATACTAATTAAATTTTAATTAAATATATGTCAAGATTTAAAGACTGAATACTATAAAACCCTGATGAAAGAAATAAAAGAAGAGTGAAATAAATTAAAAGATAAACACGCTCATTGCCTGAAAGACTCAATATTGCTGAGATGTCAATTCTTCCACCAAATTAATAAATTAATACACAAGTTCAGTGAAATCATAGTCAAAATTCCAGAAGGACACTTTTTGTAGATACTGACAAAATGATCCTAAAATTTAAGCAAAAGAAGAGCCAAAATAATTTTTAAAAGGGAAAAACCAAGGTGGAAGACTCACACTACC
Source organism: Giraffa tippelskirchi (assembly GCF_054371585.1). NCBI lineage: Eukaryota > Metazoa > Chordata > Mammalia > Artiodactyla > Giraffidae > Giraffa > Giraffa tippelskirchi. The sequence goes on from NC_137282.1 coordinate 115,166,075, forward strand.
TTATCTCAAAGCTTATTATAAGGCTACAGTCCTCAAGGCAGGGTATTAGCAGAAGGAGAAACAAAGAGATTAATGAGAATAGAGTCCAGAAATAGAACCATACATACGTGGTCAATTAATTTTTGGAAACAATGTGAAGACAATTCAAAGAAGAAAGGAGAGTCTTTTCCACAAATGGTGTTAGGGATAACCAGTTTTCAATATACATAAAGGAAAAAAAGGAAAGAAAAAGAATGTGGAGACTTACCTTGTATCATATACAAAACTTAACTCAAAATGGATTATGGACCTGACTTTAAATTCTAAAACTATAAAACTTCTAGGAGAAAAAAATTAAGGATAAATTGGACTTCATGAAACTTTAAAACTCCTGCTCTTCAAAAGGCTCTGTTAAGGAAATGAAGAGGCAAGCAATGGACTGGAAAAAATATTTGCCAAACACATATGATAAAAAGACTTGTGACCTAAGTGTACCAACCTCTCAAATCTCAATATAAAAAAATAAACTCAATAAAAAAATGGGCAACAGATTTGACAAGTATTTACCAAAGAGTATACAGAAATGGTAAATAAGCACAAAAAGATGCTCAACATTATTAGTCACTAAGGGAATGCAATTTAAACCAACAATGAGGCATCACACCTGTTAGAATGGCTAAAAGTTTTTAAAACTGACAATATCAAGTGCTGGTGAGGATGCAAAGCAATGGGATCTTTCATAAACTGCTGGTAGGAACGCAGAACGAAATGGGCAATTTGGAAAATGGTTTGGCAACTTCTTTTAAAGTGAAATACACATTTACCTAGCAACCCAGATCTCACACCTAGGTATTTACCCAGGAGAAATAAAAACTTACATTCATACAAAAATCTGTATAGGAACACTTAAACAGAAAGAATCCAAAAGGTGAATGGATTAATAGTTATGATATATTCATAAAATGAAATACTCTTCAGAATAAAAAGTAAAGAACTACTGACACAAAATGGAAGCATTTCAAATGCATTATGCCAAGTGACAGAAGCCAGACTAAAGGGCGACACACTGTATGATTTCATTTACACAGCATTTAAAAGAGGCAATCATTTTAGGGAAATAAAACAGATCAATAATTGCTAGAGGCTAAGGATGAGGAAACGTCTGACTACAAAGGAACCTAAAAGAACTATCTGGGGCGATGGAACTATTTTATATTTTGATTGTAGTGTTAGTTAAACACAAATGTATACATTTGTCAGAACTCATAAAACTGAAAAAGGTCAAATTTTACCACAGGTAAATTATACTTCCATTTTAAAAAAATTCCAAGATGCAGAAGATGAAAATACAACAAAAACATTTAGTTTTCAATACCTCACAACTACGGCAACAGATTCCAAGCGAGAAGTGATAAAGGCCTTCGTGATTTCTGGTGCATAAGTGTCTAATAAGTGGGGTTCAGTTGATTTCACAAAAGGAACAGATGCTACCATCCTTTGCCACAGAGTTAATAAATAATGGACACTGTTGGGAGCGAATTCCCAATGCTGCAAAAAAGAAAGCTAGTGTCACTTAAACTGACATCATGTCTTCCTAGAGGAAGAACTGCAGAGGCAACATTACTAAACAGACATTTAAAACTAAACTTATTCTGATTATAACACTAATGAACATTTAACACAGCAAATTTTAAATCTTTGTGAACATTCTTCTAATCTTCTTTCCACAAATATTTTTTAACAGAGCTGATACCATGTGGAAAATATAGTTTTAAAACTTCCCCCCAAACTTATAAAAAGAATTTTTCCAAAAACTAATCTGTAAAACTTTATTTTATTTCTCCACATAGATTTTACCAGTTTCTCAATTCACTCTTTAATTATTAGATAATTAGATGGGCTCTAAATTTTTATTATTATAACATTTGTTACAAAGAACTTTTTCCTAAAATCTTGCAATGAATATTTTTAACAAAGTGCTTTAATAGATGTTTTTAAAAAACCCTGCCAAATCTTATCAAGAAAGTATTTTAAAACCATTTACAGTTTAGCATCAGCTATGTATTTTTACTTACCTGTAGACTAGTAATGGTAAAATTGGCAATCAATCTGATAACTTCAGGATATTCCTTCACCATAACTAATTCTCCCAGCTGATAATTTGTCTTTAAACGAGCCAAAAATCGACAAAATTCATGATAATTACCTGGATCAGACAAACCCTAAATTATGAGACAAAAAGAAAGGCTATTTTAAAAACTTAAAAATAAACCAAACTAATGACCATCAATAAAATTCCAAGAGTATTTTACTAAGTCTCAGTGTTTTCATGGGTACTTACTGCACTTTGCATCAACTGGGTAGATATCAATTAAAAAAAAATGATTCCCACTGGGCTTAATGTTGTCCTAAATGATTAATAACAAGGAATTCAAAGTACAGGCTTCGGAGGAAGCTTTGACCATGATGACTAAGTCATAACATTTGGTAACCATTACATTACCCAAAAAATCTGCATGAGAGAGAAGTGAGAGACAGAGAGAAAATGTGTATGTATGTGTGTGTTGTGGCTTAAACAGAAGTCAGTACAGGAACTGAAAAACATATAAGGTGGAAAATAAGAATGGCTCTTGAAATCCCAGAAAAGAGCAATACCACTACATTTAGATTAAATGTGTACACACAAATAACAGAAATATATTTTAATTCAACAAGTATTTATTGAGTACCCATAGGCATGACGTCCTCAAGCAACTCCCTGTCTCTAAATCATTCAAATAAACTGCCACAATGTACAGCAGAAAGTTTAACAAAAGTACTATAATATATAGAAGTAACTGGCAGAAGGACAGGTTAAAACCAAAGTCCAAGAAACTTGTCCCCAGGGAGCCCCTTGAAGACAGGATGCGCATTATCACCGTTACAGTTTGAGAGGTCTGTCTCTGCCAGAAGGTATTCACAGCCAAAGACTTACATAAACCTCCTAAATCATTATTTAATCTTTTAAAATCTGTATTCTCACTACAGATATTTTAAACCAAAAACTAAAGTGAAACAAATTTTATCCAGACACCCCAAATCACTAATTAATAATGGCTTTGCAATTCTCTGAAATGAATATTGCCATTGAAGACTTGCAGTTAACATAGAGTAGATTTAAAAATCTACAAACTCTTATTGCCCACAAGAGGACAAAAAGATATTATTTCATAATTTAAAGCCACTTAGTTCAATATTAACGTCCAGATTTATACTGTCTTCTAGTTTAGAATATAGATATCACTCTAATCACTTCAGTAATTTAAGAAGTACAAGCAAAACACAATGGTAAAAAGCAGAAACATAATAAAATATGCAACTTCTATTCCTATGGGAAAAATAAAAACAACACAGACATCAGTCAGGAAAACATGCACTTTTAAAAACTGCCCATTTATACTACAGATGAGAGCTAAGAAAGAAGACTATGATATGTACATTCTTCCAGAATCATAACCATGTCGTAAGTTTATTATGCACCTTTCAGCAGAAAAACTGTATTTATATATGCTAATGTTAATTAAATTACTTCGTAAATACCTGAGGGTTTTCAAGTATCCTTTTTACTCCCTTAATTAAATTACCGAGGTACTTGGCACGTTCAGGACTGCTAAATAAGGACCTTCTTGTAGAAGCAAACTGAACTAAACATGAAAGTGCCTAAAAACAGGAACAACAAAATTCATTTCAACTTTAAAAGTAACTGTGGCCACACGAAAGGAACACTAGTTTTTACATTAAAATTTTTAAAATTTTAATGATAAAAAAGCATTATAGAATCCAAAAAACAATGTAAACTAAATATCATCAATCATTACCACCATCCATAAATCTTCAATCCCACCATTAGAATTTCCATTTGTATATAAAATTCCTCTAATATTTTTGTACATATTAGATACACCAGAGCAGAGCCAGGATCTGAATACACTCAAAAGGCTCCCAATTGCTTTTGCTGCCTAAACCTTTGCAAACTGATGAACCAGGTGCTTCACCAAAATGAAAAAATGAAAATATTGTGTTGTTGCAGAATATGTTTAGGAAATACTACACAAAATGCACTGCAGTATCCTGTAAGTAGGAAAAAATCTGTAACTTTATTTAATCTAGCATGTCCCAAATATATCTGGTGACAGATCATCTTGCCCACACCATTTATTAATATCTTGAGAACAATTTGGAAAATGTTCCTGAAAGAGTTAGATATCCTATAAAAATTCCCACAGAGAATAACAGTGGCCTAGTTATCTTCCTTAAGTTAATACTTTATCAGACAATTTTACTACTCAGGTTTTTAATTCTCCTACTGGAATTCACTGAAGCCTTTCATTTATTAATTGAGAGGCCCCAAACTGGCCCACTTATGTTTTGTTTTGGTCCACATATATATATATCTGCCCACTTATAAAAAAATAGAATTATCTGTCAATATTTAAATATTTCAGTGAGGAAATTTCACACAAAATGTCTGGCTCTCAAGGCAAAGATGAGAATAGGGACAAAAAACCAGTTTAGCTGTTACTCAGTTTGTCACAGTCCTTGATGTTAAAAACAAAAAAACACAAGCAAACAAACATCCCAAAAAACAAAACTTCTTTCTGATGTGTAGAAGGTTTAGGAAGCACTAATACAATTAAAAATATGTAGAGGTTTGGGGCCAAAACCACTGAGTTTGAATCTCGGCTCTAAACTTGAGCTGAGATTCAATCTCCTTAAGAAAGTCACTTATGCCATTCTGGGTCTGCTGACTTGTTTACATGGTGAAGATAACAATAGTCGCCTTGTAGGGCCACTGTGAGAATCAAGTGAGACAAGAATCATATGATGGGGCATGCGCAACAAATGTTATTATTTACTCTCTTAAACATTCTCTTAAAGCAGTTTTCCATCCTACTTTTTAAGTACCAGTAGCTTGTTTGTTTTATCCCTAAACATAACTGTAAACATAACATGAAACCATGGTTTTTTAAACAACTAAAAACAGGACTCTTCTGGTAAAAAGACAGAAGGCTGAAATTCTGTGGTACCACCTAGAAACATGAGTGTCCTATGAAAACCAGTTGAAGAACCAGCCCCTTAATAAAACCCTCGTTTAGAGAGCAAGCATGTTTTTAAGAAGGAGAGGGGGCAGTATTTTTGTCAACCTACTCCTCCCTTCTAGGCAACGGCATATCTAACAAACATACTGCTCATATGTACTTTACACTGAACTTTCTTTTTTTAAGGAAATGACAATATAAGAATCCTCCAACTTTACTTCTACAAGCTTAGATATTAAAGTGACAACTTTTTCTTTTTTTTTTCAATCTTGTCTGGTCTTTTTTAGATTCCACAAAGATGAAATCCAGAATCTCAAATTTATATGTAACCAAAGAGTGTGAATTTTGTAGCACACAATAAAACTTGATTCAAAAAAGAAAATGAACAACTGGAGTGATGAACATAAAACCAAGTGAGCAGATCCCCCTTGTTTTTCATTTGGAGATATCTGATGGGGGCTGCATGGCAAGCCTGACATGCAGCCAAGCAGTGAACAAGAGTTGGAGAGAGGTTAAGAAAAGGGAAGGTAACAGGTGGTGTGGCAAACTACTGGACTGAGTACCAGACAAAGAGCTGGGTACTGAGTAGGAAAAAAGATATTTAGAGGATGATAGGTTGTCTTGGCTATGGGCATGAACTAAATCACCAGTTATGGGTTTGGGGCTCACCAGTGAAATGGCAGGAACTATGGACTATAGTAGAAATTGACAAATAGGTTAAGCAATACAAATCTCAGATAGATGATGTTAAGAATTTCTTATGAGAGGTAAACTCAATCAAGAATATAAATAAAGTAAATATGTACCACCCTGAGATAAATATCACAGGTACTTTTAAATGAAATAATGAATGAGTTTTACTTACTAACTGAGATAGGAGTGGTGGAAGTGAATGATACAAATTAAAGAAAAGATCCAATGTTTCTGGTTCCAGGAAAACTGAAAAAAAAAAAAAATCTAACACCATTACTTTTAATTCAGTGATATTTAGCACAGTAAGACATTATCATACAAACCAAGAACTCTAAGATCTCAGCATGTGGCCAATCTTTATTTCTAGTTAGGCTAATTCCTTTTAAATTCCTAGCTATTTCCCTTTGAAAGATGGAAATAATACAAAGATAGAATTAGATCAGATGCTCCTTATTTCTATGTAGCATCTACAGTTCTCACTGAGAGAACCTTCTGTTTTCATTTATATTAAAATAATATTAACAATTAAAAATTCAAACTAGCAAAAAGCAAACAGTACTAAAAAGTATACAGTAAAAAACAGCTGTCCCCTACTCCATTCTGACTACCTTTCAACTCTTAGCTATATTTAAATACTTTTCCAAATTACATGCTGTATGTACTACATGTTTTTATTTGACTGTTTTTAGATATCAAATGAACTTGTTACAGTGCATGTCTAACCACTCAGCCCCTACTCCCACCACTCTTTCTACAAACCATCCTCTATCAAAAATCCACCCACTATTATAACAATTTGAGATTAAGTCAATTCTATGCCTTTATTACGACTACACAAATAATTCTAACAGCTGAGCCAAGTAAACTATGATCATATCACATTTCTAACACCCCCTGGATTTAATCATACCATCTTTTTTGTGCTTAGTTGTATAGACAGATATCTGTCACTAATTCTTTCCAAATGCCCTGACAGATGTGCAAAATGCCCTTCACGCTATTTTCCACATGGTCAATAACATTAAAAAACTTTCATTTCCATTTTCCCACCCTTCCTCCCAGAGCCTTCTTCAACTTAGACTGACTGTTCCCAAATGTGTTACATAATTATCTTATGTCTGCTGACTGTTATCTTGTGTTAAAGCTTTCCAAAACCCCATATCCTCTATTTTCTTGGCTTATGTATCAAGTAGATTCCTAAGAGCAAGCACATTAAGGGATAAATCTCAGAATAATTTACATGTCTGAAAATATTTTTATTCTCTTACACTTGATAATTTCAGTCTAGTTTGAAAATTATTTTCCCTCAGAAATCTGGGGATATTACTCCATTGCCCTCTAGCTTCCAGTGCTACTGTTGAGAAGTCTAATACTATTCTTGATCCCAATCCTTTATAGGTGACTTTGTTTCTGGTAGGTTTTAGGATCTTCTTTATCATTTTTATTCTGAAATGTCATGCTTATGAAGTTTAGTGTATGTTTTTTCATTCATTATGGTGGGTACTTATTGGATCTTTCAATCTGAATATTTATGTGTCTCACTGCTGAGAAATTTTGGTATTGTTTGCAAATTCCCTTCTGCTTTTTCCCGTCCTTTCCTGAACTCTTAATAGATGCCAAGCCTCCTAGTTTCATACTCTAATATTCTTATATTTTTTTCCTCCTATAAATCTCTTCCTGCTTTTTTTTATTCTACTTCCTAGGATATTTCCTTAACTTTATCTTCCAACTCTTCTACTAAATGTTTTATTTTGGCAACTTTTACATTTGGAACAGTCTCTGAACTTTTGGATTTGAAACAATATTCTATTCATGTTTCAGGAATGCATTACCTTTTCTTAATCTCTCTGAGGATATTAATTAGCTCTTTTGGAAATTTATTTCTACTCTTCACTTTGTTTCTACTAACTCTCCCCTTTAAAAATATTTCTTGAGATAATTAGATTCATATGCAATTACAAGAAATAATACAGAGAGATCTTATGTTTTATTTACCCCGTTTCCCCAAATGGTAAGTTGCTGCAAAACTAAAGCACAATATTACAATCAAGAAAGCACACTGATAAAATCCACCAATCTTATTTGGCTTTCCCAATATTACATGTATTTGTGTGGGTGTTTGTGTGTGTTGGTATGTGTGTATTTACACCTGCGCAATTTTTACAACATATGTTGGTGCGTGCATTCATCACCACTATCAAGATACTAAGTTCCTTTTAATTGTTTTAGTCTCTGATTTCCATATTAGAAGTTTTTACCAAATGTATGGTGCTTCTCTGCTGTATCTGATACCTTGGAATATGAAACCTCTCCAGTTTAATTTCTCAAGGAAAAAAAGCTCTGGTCTTGGGACTGGAGAGGAAAGTGCACTTAGAGAAGGGGAAAGGGCAGTCACAGAGCCCCACCGATGGTAGGGAAGACCCCAGGGGGTGTTTGTGCCGACCACAGACTTTTCACCAAGAGCTATCAGCCCCATCCCCCACCTCTGACTTTGACAGGAAAACCCTGCAGTCGTCATCTCCCTGGGATGAGTGGGAGCATGTACATTGGCTCTTTTTTGGTACCCCTCTCTGTAAAAAAGTAAACTGCAATTCTGCTTTGCTAAGTTAGCTACTCTAATTCACTCTCTTCATAACTTTGAAAAATATGATGATATCCCTTGCCAAGTGTTATACCCTCTCCTACTCTGTTTATCTGAAAATTTGAAAATAGAACTCTTCATTTCCCTACCTAAACTTATTTTCCTCCAACAATAGAGCTGGTCTTCTCTTTTTTCCAAAATCAAAATATGAGGTTACTTCGAATTAAACTGAGGAAAACAGATTTCAACACTGGGTATCAGCAGCTACTTTGGGTTACAATTTTTTAAATTTTTTGATTGCCAAGTAAAAAACAGATAATTGCATATAAGGCAACAATATTGCTTAATCCTATGTTGACCATTCCTTATACTAAACTTTCTTCTTACTTGTTCTCCAAGTTGTTGGAATCTGTACTGTGCAAAGATCATCTGCAGATTCATCTGCTGAACTGCCAATGAAGTCAAAGTTAAGGCAGTTGAGGACCAGTTTCAACACTTGCATTACTAGATTTTGCTGATCCTGATCCTGAAGGTTTAAAGGCTTGGCCAATATCTGAAAAAGGTTCAAAGTCAAATAAAATATTATGAAATTATCAATTAAAAATTTTTACTCAACCTAATTTAAATAACTTCAGTGTCAAATTAAAATTAGTAAAAAAGAAAAAAGAGAAGAAACTGCAAAGGGATGTTGCTGTAATAGACTATTCTCAAACTTAATATTGTAAAATGGGGATAACAACCTTTCATATTTAAATGCAAAATGGAGGTCACCTTTTACGGTTGTGAGAAGCAACTTTAGGACAAATACTTTACACAGCACAAATGTATAAATGTACAGAATTCATTAGCTCAAAGGAGCAATTGGAACAAACTGAAAGCATGATATTCTTCAAGAAAAAGTGGGGGGAACTTCATGAATAAACGATACACGTTCAGCTAACAAAGGTTCTCAGAGGCTGTTTGGATGTGGGGGGACAGTCATAAGCTTCTGGAGAACAATCCTGACCCCTCTCAAAAGTCTCAATTAGTTTCTGCAATAATGTACAGTAAGAAGACAAAGAAACTACTATCCAAAGACAAGTTACCAAACTACCTTTGGATCCTACTTGATTATATCCCTATTAAATAAAAGTGAATTTTGGGGGACTGTTTAGATTTGTGCAAACCTACTGTTCTTCATGGGGTCGCAGAGTCAGACACAACTTAGCAACTGAACAACAACAACTGTACTTAAAAGTATCCACAATAACTCCTCAAAAGGCAGAATGGGGTACCAGGGAATTCATCTGAAATTCTTCTGAAACAGGATGCTCAATTATTAACTTACCTCTTTTAGAAGAGAGCATGCTAGCACTAAAATGTCTTTGAGAGAAGTATCACGAAATGAGGTAGCTATTTTCCTGTGTTTTGCTGAAGGTCTAGAATAATCAACCTAAAAAGTTCAAGATGAATTTATTTAACCAGACTTACCAAACAGCAAAGCAAAAATTTACTATGTAAGAAAAAGAGTGAAATTAATGATCAAATAATCATAAAGTATAGGGCTAAAAGAGCTTTTAAAAATCTGCTAGGGTAGGTCATTTGTTCAAGGTTACTCAAAGAGCTAATAATGGCAGAGCCACAATCAGCACCCCATGTTTCTGGATTGTTTTAATTCAGTGCTTTTTCTGCAAACTATACTGATCCTAAAATTAAAAACAAGAATAAATCATCTTCCAGAGGCATTATAAACACACATTATAAAATAATATATAGATACTATCAACTCCTGAGACATGCATATTTTGCAATGGGCAAGAAACAACCTCCCTGGTCCTCAGACTCCATCTATAAAATGAAAAATCTCTAACATAATCTTAAAATTCTTATTCTTATTCTTATTCTTATTCTTATCCCAGTTTACTGGGATTCAGTAAACTGAATCAGCTACAGAAAATTCTTGCAAATGAAAGTGATATTTCTATATACAGCAGATGCGTATGTCACTGATTCATATATTTTGATATTCTTTAAAAAAAAAATCCCAAGGCAGAAATTATAAATAATCAGAAACTTGATTTATTACATAAGCCACAGTATATTCCTTCTGAATATTTTACTAGTTAATAATAAGTAATTTTTAAGAATAAGTTTACCAAGAATAGTTGTTGAGCTTCTAATCTAAAATATAATATGGCAAAAAGTATCATATTAATACCATTAATATTTCCATTTATCACCAGGAAACAGCAAACAAAACTGAAGTCTGATACTCTAATGATTTGTTAATACCACAGGCAACAGTTGCTATAGCATTCCTTTTGCTATGTGAAAGATGAAAGTAAACCATTTTCCTTACTGACATTTATATTTGAAAAAAGCAGTATGATCAAAATTGACTATGTGATACTTCCTAAGCTCCATCATACTATACTTAGATGCCACATTTACTCATAGGAACATGAAACACAACAGAAGTCCAAAGTGATTACAGAAAGCAGTTACTGGGATCTCTATCCACTATGCAATACTCAAATTAGCATTTGCAGCATTTCTCCCTTTTTTAAAATCAAACGTCCATCTGTCTTTCAATAGGTCTGTTTCTTCAGTTTCCCTCAATATATAAAAACATTTCTCAATACAAATTAGTAATAGCATATACGATTACAATCTCAACTTATGTACCTTTCACATATTATTTCACTAAATCCTCAAAACTAACCTATATTCACATATGAGAAAATTAAAGTTTATAGGCACATCATAGCTATAAATGGGCTTCCCAGTGGCCCAGTGGTCAAGAATCCACCTGCAACGCAGGAGACACAGGAGACCCAGGTTCGATCCCTGAGTCGGGAAGAGCCCCACTCCAGTATCTTGCCTGGAGAACCCCATAGACAGAGGAGCCCAGCGGACCACAGTCAATAAGTTGCAAACAGTCAGGCAACACTGCAGTAACTTAGCACAGCACGCACATCTGCAACACTGAGGGGAGAACCCTGGGTTTACCGAGCACTTGTACATACTCACCTGTGCCAGTAACTTACCTAACTAATCATAATAAGACCTTCGGAAAGTGTCATTCTCACTATACAGAAAGTGATACGTAAGTTTAAACACACTGAACAAAGTAGTAGGCACTAGAGCTAAACTACAAATCCAGGTCTTACTTCAGAGTTACCTTCTAGGCACATGACTTAGCAACTACAACAACTACAGCAACAACAACAAATACATTCTACTTGGGTTACTTATTTAGATGTCCAATGTTTTTGAGAAGAGGGATTATGTATCCATTTTCTACTGTATAACTATGCCTCAAGAATACCGGAGTGGGTTGCCACGCCCTCCTCCAGGGGCTCTTCCCGACCCAGGGATCGAACCTGGGTCTCCTGTGTCTCCTGCATTGCAGGCGGACTCTTTACCACTGAGCCACTGGGAAGCCCATTTACAGATATGGTGTGCCTATAAACTTAAATTTTCTCATATGTGAATATAGGTTAGTTTTGAGAATTTAGTGAAATAAGTACTCTTAGCTGTTACAAAAGCAACACAACATATAATTCTAAATTTTTTGAAGTCTCAAGTTTAGATCCCTTTCTTAAAAGACACATCCTGTTATTGATCCTACATGAATTTACCTGGCTCACATTTGACAACTATAATATTTTATTTTCTTTATGGATTGTAGATCTCCCTATTGCCTAGTTCAGAAGTACTTAAGAAATGATAGTTGAAATTGTTAATGCTCTAAAATTAGGCTGAGCAAAATGTCTCTGCAGAAGCCATGTATTTTTTATTATAAAACCCAAAACTGCACTTCAGAACTTGAAGCTTTTTCTGAAAAGGTATGTACTTGGTTCTACACAAGATAAGCCTGGAGCATCTTGCGACAGGAAGGAAGGAAATGTCCAAAGAATGGTGAGTAAATGTCAAATGAACAGAGATGCCAGCTTGAAAGGGTTTCTAATGGCCAAATTTGGGAAAATCTGGGCATCAAAATATAATGTTAGTAACAAACTATAACATATTAAAGTTGGAAACCAGGAATCTGTGCTGATAGAAATAATAAATGAATAAATCAAAAATGTAATGAAGTATTAATAAGGTATTTTCAGAGTTTAAAGTACCCCCCCACATAATATTTATTAATTAAAGGAGAAAAGAATAAATTTACAATTGAAGAAGCCTGGTAGAGACCATCTTAGTCAAGTGACCAAATGTAAATGAGATCATGTGCTCCATGAGAGGAAGCGATGAGAAATCCACAGGATCAGCACATCGGCCTCCCTACAGCACTCACAGCCAAACCTCTCAGCCGGCTGGGTCAGGACCAGCCCCCAGAGCCGGCACACCCTCAGCAATCTCGGCTCAGCCGCAGCAGGAGGGCACATGCACCCACAGAGGGGAGACAGAGTGCCTGGAGCGCTGGACTCCAGTCACCAGCGAGACTGCCAGCGGGCCCCGGAAAACATCTTTCATCTAAGACCACTGTTTCAAGAGCAGGAGATGTAGCCAAGATACCCACTGCATAGAAACAAACACAGTTAGACAGAATGAGGAGATAAGGGGTTACCTTCCAAATGAAAGAATCAGACAAAATCCCAGAAAAGGAAAAAAAAAAAAAACCCCAGAAAAGGAACTAAACGCAAAATGCAGATGACCACTTACCAGATAAAGAGTTCAAAGTAACAGCCAAAAAGATGCTCACCAAAATTGGGAGACAAATGGATGAACTCAGTGAGAACTTCAACAAAGAAATGGAAACTATAAAAAAGAACCAATGAGAACTGAAGAATACCATATCTGAAATGAAAAACACACTAGAGCGAATCAACAGCAGATTAGAGGAAGCAAAAGAATGGATGAGCAATCTGGAAGCCAGAGTAGTGGGAACACCCCAACTGGAACAGTTACAAGAAAACAGAAGTTTTAAAAAAATGAGATAGTTTAAGGGACCTCTAAGACAACCACAAGTGTATTAACATTTGCATTATTATAGGGGCCCCAGATGGAGAAGAGAGAAAGAAAAGAGCACATAACATACTTGAAGCCATAATTGCTAAAAACCTCCCTACCTTCAGTACCAAAAACCAATCTGAATAACAAATAGGCCGAGAACATGAAAAGATATTTTTCCAAGGAAGACATACACATGGCCAACAGACATATGAGAAGATGTTCAACATCACTCATCTTCAGGGAAATGCAAGTCAAAACCACAATGAGGTATCACCTCACATTTCTCAGAATGGCTATTATTAAATAGACAACAGATAACAAGTGTTGGCAAGGATGTGATTAAAGGGGAACCCTTGTGCTATTGGTGGGAATGTTAACTAACATGGCCACTGTGGAAAACAACATGGAGGATCCTCAAAAAATTAAAAATAAACTACCATATGATCCAGCAATTCCACTTCTGGGTATTTATCCAAAGAAAACAAGAGTTACAATAGCAAAGATATGGAAGTGTTTATCAATAGATCAATGAATAAAGAGTGTGTGGCATATATACACACAATGGAATATTACTCAGCCATTTAAAAACAATGAAATCATGTTGCATGCAGTAACATGGGTAGACCTAGAGGGTATTATGCTAAGTGAAATAAGTCAGACAGAGAAAGACAAATATTGTATGATTTCACTTACATGTGGAATTTAGAAAACAAAGCAGAAAGACTCATAGATACAGAGAATAAACTGGTGGTTGCCAGAGAGGGGTGATGGGAGTTGTATAAATAGGTAAAGAGGATTAAGAGGTACAAACTTCGATTAATTAAATAAGTCTCAGGGATATAATGTATAGCATGAGGAATAGTCAATAATATTTTAATAGCTTTGGATGGCAACAGATGCTTACTAGACTTATGTGGTGATCAATTCATATATATATATATATATATATATGTATACACACACACACACACGTCAAATCACTATATTTTATACCTGAAACTAACATAATATTGTATGCCAGCTGTACTTCTTAAATATAAACACTTATATAAATTCATAAATATAAACACTACATTTCCCTCTATTATAACATTATTCCATATAAAACTCAACTCCTCCTTTTGTTCTGTTTAGAACCATGTTAAATACAAAAGTGAACAAAAGCAGGTGAGGATGTGCTCAACTGCTGAGCTCATAAAGGCACTGGTGGGGGGAAGCGTAGCTTCTGCAAACTCTGCTTGTACAGGGTGAAAACTCAAGCTAACGAGGGAGTGCCACGTAGCCTGTTCTGTGATGAGTCCTGCTGTGTATCCTTTATCAAGAAATCAATTCACCAAATCGCTTGTCTTTTATTTGTAAGCGAATAAAGGCTTGTTTTACTTTTGCATACAATTTATTTGTATGATTAGTATATTACTATACCCATGGAATATAAAAGAACAATTATCCAACTGTCATAGAGGACCATGTCTAATTTCCTGTTCTTTGTAGTACTTTACATTCTTGCTATTATTTTCAATAACCATAAAAGTGTTCCAACACTTAATTATCCCACCAATAAAATACATCCCCCTCTCCCAAAAAAAGGCTTGCTTATTCAGAGTTTTATACAATACAAAGTTTTACATCAAAGAAACAGCATTACTTAGCAAACTTCATGTCACCATTAGATGGAAAGGCTTACCAGGTTCATTTCCTGAGTCAATTCTGAAAGGATTATTACTCCTATTATGCAGTGTTCTACAGCACCCTTTGGAAAAAAAACAAATTTAGCCTAAATGGAGACACATGATTGGTTCTTAATGCATAAATCAGGTAATATTTACAAGTAATTAAATTATGAAACATCATATTTTCTTAAAATAGATTTATTAAAATATACAGAAAAATCACTATGAGGTCCACAAATAAAAATAATTTCATGTTCATTTTTTGAAGGATACATGTAGATATATAGCTGAGTGGGAAAAAACTTAGTATTGCATACACTCTATAAAATATCTTCAGCATGCATGACTTACAATAAACTAAACCTCAAAATATTAATACAAGAGTTTTATTTTCATAAGACTACAAATAAGAAGGAACAAAAAACAATTTTTAGCTCTATAAATTTGCTTGGAGGTTACTGAGATAGATGTATTCAATAAATAATTAATAAATAGCTTAGAAATTAATTTAAATCCCTTGACCTAGTATCACGTAAGGTCGCTTAGGCCCTTTTAATTTTATTTAATAGTGCACATGTATTCATTTATATATGGATCTATAATGAAGGCATGTGAACTGTCCAATGCACTGGGTAAATAAATACATGACTATCAATATAGTATGATGTTTTAATATAATCAGCTTCCAATTTAATCTCAATAACTTCCTTCAAATCAAAATTCACATTTTATATGCATATTACTAACAAATTACCCAACTGCAAAATCATACTGGAGTATGAAAATAAAAATGTAACATCCAATTACTGTGTAATAATTTTAAAAAGCAATACAGATCTTTTTCAAGTCTTAATTTTATAGCTGGTCATTCCTTCTAACTATTACAGAATTTCACTAACACTGGGTAGGTGTAATTAAATTCAAATTATCTCAGAATAAATAAATAAAGGAAAGATCCTTAATTTCTGCATGTTAATTCTTTATGGCCCTTTAGGACAATCTGAACTCGATGAACTAAACTACAGATCTCGTTACTGAAGCATCCATCTCTCCTGTGTAAACTAGGCCACTGCTCCTTCAAGTGTCATTCCCTAACCAACTGCTGGCCCATGAATCTGCTGGTAGTCTGCAAACTAGATTCTGATCTGAGAATGGGTTGATACTGGTTCATGACAAAAGAGTTTGCACCAGAATATAAAACAGATAGGTCACTAAGTACACTGTTTAGTTCAGCTGGCACTTTTTTCATAGCAAATCTCTCTCAATGAGGTAAGGACTATGCTGATTTACTGACATTTACTCTGACGTAAACTCCTTATCTTGCTGTGGAGCAGCAATCTGAATAGCGCTGTCCTAGATGACAGTAGGATCTCCTGGATATATATGTAGAAAGGAGGGACATAAATGTTAAAAGTAAGGCAGCAAGAAGGTTACAATAACAGAGAAAAAAGACAGACAAAATTTCAGGCCATTAAAAATTTCACAAACCTAAAATAATCTTTAGTGCAAAATCCAAAGAAGCTGTTACTACTCAAAGGAACAATGGGGTATCATTTTGGAGTACTAAAACATTAAGTCAATTGTCTTTCTCATGACTCCAGGTTAAGTTAGGTCATAATACCCAGAAAGCAAGTGTTTTTTTGGTGATACTGTAATAAACTTTGAAGATAAAACATTTTCTGTTTCTTCTGGCCTTCAAAACTGATAAAAGCACGCTAGAGCCCAGTGCAATAAGCTCAACTTACCAGCCACTGAAAAGGAGACTTAAAAAATGCTAGCCAACAAGAATGATTTAATTTCATTCAGTTCAACCTTGCTTTTATTTTAAAAGAAATGTAAAGTCTATTCTTGTTTACACTAATGACTGCTGAAGAACTGTGTAAATCTTAGCAAATGACAAGAGAGGGGTGCTACTGCATTAATCAAAATTATATGCACAATTATAAAGTGAGAAACATATGTGTTACTGAATAAACTATTCCTCTGTCCTAGAGCAGATCTCCTCAGGGCTAAAAATACACTTACTCCAGTGATGTTTTAGATAATCATATATTTGCTAACCAGGATTTCAACAACATGAACCACTCCAGTACTCTTGCCTGGAAAATCCCATGGATGGAGGAGCCTGGTAGGCTGCAGTCCATGGGGTCGCTGGGAGTCGGACACGACTGAGCAACTTCCCTTTCACTTTTCTCTTCATGCATTGGAGAAGGAAATGGCAACCCACTCCAGTGTTCTTGCCTGAAGAATCCCAGGGACAGGGGAGCCTAGTGGGCTGCCGTCTATGGGGTCGCACAGAGTCGGACACGACTGAAGCGACTAAGCAGTAGCAGTAGCAACAACATGAATAAAAGAGAAGCAGTATAGTCTAGAGTTTCATATTATGGGGTTTCTAGCATTACAATGTATGATGGAATTACATCTTACATAGAGATTAAATTTGACAGTTACTGTATAAGCAATAATATCTCACAAAGTCCAAATTGCCTCTAATTGCCAATAAGCCAACACCGAACATCTCTCAATTAATCCAAACTGCCAGTTTTTCCTTGAGATTTGTAACAGACCATTTCATTAGTAGTACCAGCTAAAGTACTTTTCTTGTGATCAGGGATAAAATTTACATGAAAAAGTGTGTGTGTGCTAGGTTACCTCAGCCATGTCTGGCTCTTTGCAACCTTATGGACTGTAGCCCACCAGGCTCCTCTGTCCATGGGATTCTCCAGGCAAGAATACTGGAGTGGGTCGCCATCCCCTTCTCCAGGCAATTTTACTGACCCAGGGATCAAATCCATGTCTCATGTTTCCTGAAGTGGCTGGCGGGTTCTTTACCACTAGTGCCATCTAGGAAACCCACACATTTAAAAGTACGTTCTATCTTTAAATCAGAACAAACTGTGGAAAATTCTTACAGAGATGGGAGTATCAGACCCCCTGACCTGCCTCTTAAGAAATCTGTATGCAGGTCAGGAAGCAACAGTTAGAAATGGGCATGGAATAACAGACTGGTTTCAAATTGGGAAAAGCAGTACGTCAAGGCAGTACATTGTCACCCTGCTTATTTAACTTATACGCAGAGTACATCATGGGAAATGCTGGGCTGGAAGAAACACAAGCTGGAATCAAGATTGCTGGGAGAAATATCAATAACCTCAGATATGCAGATGACACCACCCTTATGGCAGAAAGTGAAGAAGAACTAAAGAGCCTCTTGATGAAAGTGAAAGAGAGTGAAAAGTTGGCTTAAAACTCAACATTCAGAAAACTGAGATCATGGCATCGGGTCCCATCACTTCATGGCAAACAGATGGGGAAAGAGTGGAAACAGTGAGAGACTTTATTTTCTTGGGCTCCAAAATCACTGCAGATGGTGACTGCAGCCATGAAATTAAAAGACTCTTGCTCCTTGGAAGAAAAATTATGACCAACCTAGACAGCATATTAAAAAGCAGAAACATTACTTTGCCAACAAAGGTCTGTCTAGTCAGGGCTATGGTTTTTCCAGTAGTCATGTATGGATATGAGAGTTGGACTATAAAGACAGCTGAGTGCTGAAGAACTGATGCTCTTGAACTGTGGTGTTGGAGAAGACTCTTGAGAGTTCCTTGGACTGAAAGGAGATCCAATCACTCCATCCTAAAGGAAATTAGTCCTGATTATTCATTGGAAGGACTGATGTTGAAGCTGAAACTCCAATACTTTGGCCACCTGATGCAAAGAACTGACTCATTGGAAAAGACCTTGATGCTAAGAAAGATTGAAGGTGGGAGGAGAAGGGGACGACAGACGAAGAGACGGTTGGATGGCATCACTGACTCAAAGGACATGAGTTTGAGTAAACTCCGAGATTGATGATGGACAGGGAGGCCTGGCATGCTGCAGTCCATGTGGTCGCAGAATTGGACACAACTGAGCGACTGAACTGAACTGAACTATATTTTATATGAATCATACTGAGCAGGGTATGAAGGTCATCCTAAGAGGCACAGAGGTACACAAAAGAGCAGATTTAAGTTCCCCATATCAAACCCTAGAACATACTGTGTGGAATGGCAAGTGGAATCACGGGAACAATTTAAACTAGTGTCCCTTAATTTTTATTTGGGCTTCCCTGATAGCTCAGCTAGTAAAGAATCCACCTGCAATGCAGGAAACCCTGGTTCAATTCCTGAGTCGGGAAGATCCCCTACAGAAGGGATAGGCTACCCACTCCAGTCTTCTTGCCTGGAGCATCCCCGTAGACAGAGGAGCCTAGTGGGCTACAGTCCATGGGTCATAAAGAATCACACACGACTGAGCAACTAAGCACAGCACAGCACAGCTTTTCTTTTCTTTTCCAGCCCAAATACCTGAACTCGTGTATGTTGTAACTTTAATCATTTAGGTTAAAAACATTCTTGAGAAACTAGTATGACTCCACACGGTATAAGGTAAAAAATTTTTAAATATGTATCTTAAGTTAGAAAACCTGCTGAAGTACTATCACCATGCTTTACGAGGTCACTACACAACCCTATACAAATTAACTAACTTTTCTAAGCCTCAGTTTCTCATTTACAAATTGTAATTCCCTTCAAAGAGATGTAATGAGCATTAAATTAGATAAATACATGAAAATAATACATGTTTGCATATATATGCAATACACAGAGTCACACAGTTAGAAGTGACAACATGCATTTTTGAAACTACAAAACATTATAATTTGCATTCTTCAGGTTTGGAAGTTAATATCACATCATCCTCTTTTCCTGGCAATAAAAAATACAGGCTCTAGAGGATAAATAATAAATCATAATTAATATCATTCTAGTAGCCACAAAACAAACTATACAGCTTTAAGAAAAGCAGTTTTCCAAACAAAAATTACTGATGTTCTTATAATGTAATAACGCCTTCTTACCTGAAGAAATGTCTTCACGTCAGCAATAATTTCTCTGAAGACAAATCGGTCTTTCTGAACTTCAAACCACCCTGATTTAGTGATTTTAGCAATGACTTGAATTAAAGCTTGGATAACAAAGGGAGCCAGCTTGGGTTGTGATGCCACATAATTAAGAATGTAGTTTCCTGTAAAAAAAAAAAATTCTATCATCATTTGGATTTTTCAGTAACATATTATGAATCATCTAAAAACAGGCAGTGATGACCCGTTCTTTGACAAGAAGTTAATCCCTTTCTCCAAGATATGTACTTACTCACATAGTCAGTTTTCCTGTAAGGCTTACCTGTATAAAGCAAATTTGTTCCAATTCAACTGATATATTAGGGGACAGTATGAGTATAATGCAGATGTCACTTTTGTTTTTGCATAATTTCATTTAGAAAAAAAAAAAACACTAGGTGAATACAGAAGACTGCAACCAAGTCAAATAAACCAAGCCATACTCAAAATGCATGTATCTACTAGCTATCTCAGTTCATCTCATGTGTTACCAGACTCACTCATCCCTCTTGGTTTTATAATTTTCCATCCTATTTTCCATCCTATTTCAGATCCTTCCACCACTTTGTAATAATTCACAAACTGCAACCCAATGGAAGCCCACTTCCACAAACTTCAGTCTTCTTCAAGATAAAACCCCATCTTTATTCTATTATTCAGTATTTCTTAGTCATTTAACATGTGTAAATTCTACCAAGCCTTTTGACTTCTATCTTTTTTATGTGTCACTGACAAAATGTTTCAATTTTATTTCCATAACACCATTTCTCTAATAAGCTCAGTGGTTTTTACTATATAACACTGCACAGCAGTCGCTTTTAGGAATACATATGTCATGTTATAGCAAAACGGACTACACACTATCTGGCTAGTTAAATGGCAGAAAAAGTACAAATAAAATAATGCACTAAAATAAGTATATAAGTTAAAGAATGTATGAACAGAATAATAAAGCCTAGAATAAAGTTTATACATCAAAATAATTAACAGTGGGTAGCAAATTCCAGCTATGATGGAGGAGTAACTGAGGCAAAAATAGGCGATAAAGTCTAATAGAAAAATAGAAGAAAAAAATGTTATAAAAGGAAAAGATTCCATTTCTTCTTTGGCCTCAAAGGCCAGCATACAATTTGGGAAAAGAGTGAAGAAAAAGTAAATACTTCACTATTTAACTAAAAATAGCTTTAATGGAAACAACTCCAAGATTCGAGAACACTTTCAACAGCTGTTCTTAACAATTATGATGAGAATCGTGACATAAAAAAAGAAAAGTTCTCACGACTGGCACATTTCAACCTTAATTTTCATTAACATTAAAATTACACACTTACACAAATTAGATTAAAAGACAGATTTTCCTAGCATTAAGAGGTTTCTCCTATGGATTAAAATAATATGGTTCTTTTAAACTTCATTACATATAATTTTTTATTTCCAAGATGAAACTTAAGAAAACGATACTGCCACCTGAATATAAAAGAAAATCGATTTATTTATTTCTATCATTTTTATTTTTAATATCCTGAAAAATTTTAACCTGGAAGGGACATGAGGAATCCATGTTAGTAGCAGTAACCACTAGCAAGGTAATTTCAAACATAATAAAACAACCAAATGGGAGACAAACCAAGTTTCACATTTAAGGTAGATATCAACAAGCACCACTCCCAAACACCTTGAGAAAAGACACCAGCTAATATGTTTACTATCTAAGGCAAAAAAAATTTAATAGACTCTATTTCTGTTATGTTAGCTGAGTGTTTTACATATTCTCATGTTATGCTTATTATTGGGTCGGCCAAAAGTTTGTTTGGTTTTAAGTAAAAATAAAAGATACATTTTTCATTATCACCAACAACTATACTGAATAACTAACTGAATGAACTTTCTGGCCAACCCAATACATGATTTATAATAGTATTCCAGTTTAATAAGCAAGTGCCAATGATAACAATCAAGCAAAACAACAGCAATCTCATCAGCAGCAGCCAAAGATAATAAGGAAAAGTCATACAAGGAAGAAAATGAAATGTTCAGAAATACACATGGGAGAATGAAATAAACGGCTGGAAAAATTCCCAGACAAAAGTTAATAGAAAGTTGGAAAGCTATGCACTCGAGGCTCTTTGCACGTCAAATGCCCATATGATAATAACAAGGTGAAGAGAATATAAATACCTTAATATTAAATCCAAATGCTTTAAGAGAAGCAATTCCAGATGCTGTGAACACAAAAATCTGAGCTCAAGAGCTAGCTTAAGAAATATTTGAGAGAGAAAACATACAGAAAAAAACTATCAAGAGAAGATCAAGATCAGAGTTAGGAGGTGATGTGGGAAAACCGCAATCTTCACACACTGCTGGTAAAAACACAAAATGGTACAGGCACTTTGGAACACAGTAGTGCAGTTTCTTTAAAAGTTAAGAATAAACTTACCTATGACCCAGCAATTCCACAACCAGGTATCTACTCAAGAGAAATGAAAACATATGTCCACACAAAAACGTGTGTCAATGTTCATGGTAGCATTACTCATTGTGGTCAAAAAAGCAAAAACTACCCAAATGTCCATCAAGTGGCAAGACTATAACAAGACATCACATATCTATACAAGGAATATTATTTTATAATTAAAAATGAAATATCAACACATGCTACAACATGGATGAACCTCAAAAACATTTTGCTAAGTGAAAGAAGTCAGATGTAAAAAAACTACACATGGTAAGATTTTATTTACATGAAAAATCCACAAAAGGTGAACGTTATACAGGCAGAAAACATCTTAGAGGCTGGGGGTATGGGAGCAGGATTAACTGTCAATGAGCATGGGCATTTTGGGGGTATGATGGAAATGTTTACACAAATCTGTAAATTTACCAAAAATAAAAAGTTGTACACTTAAAACAAGTGAACTTTATGATATATAAATTATACTTCAATAAAGCTGTTTGAAGGGAAGTTAGCAAGGAAGAAAAGAGGGAGGGAGGGATTGAATAAAGGAGGGAGAAAGGGAAGGAGAATTGATTGATTTATATACGTAAATAAACTTAAAGCTACATTTTTATTTAAGGATTGACCTGGTGGCTCAGATGGTAAAGAACATGCCTGCCAGGCAGGAGACCCAGGTTCTATCTCCAGGTTGGAAAGATCCTCTGGAGAAGGGAATAGTTACCCACTCCAGGATTACTGCCTGGAGAAATCCATTGACAGAGGTCTACGGGGTCACAAAGAGTCAGACACAACTGACCAACTAACACTTTTGGGGGAGGCTTCCCTGGTGGTTTAGATGGTAAAGAATCTGCTATAATGCAGGAAACTTGGGTTCAATCCCTGGGTCAGGAAGATCCCCTGAAGAAGCGATCACAAAGAGTCAGACATGACTGAGGGACTAATACTTGCACACTTTTATTTCAATAGAAGATTAAAAGGATAACATTCCAGGCTAGAGAAAACGTAAGAAAAAGCACCAAGGCAGAAATAACATGGTACGGAAGAAATACCTCTGGTACAAATAACAGGCTAATACCAATGAAGATACAAGACTCTGAGGATGATCCACCAGTTTCAAGCTCACGAAAGGACTTTGTGGCCAAGCTGAGAAGAAACAGTATTTTAATTGATGAGCAATAGGAAGCCATTGTAAATCATACTAATAAAGGCAGAAAATAGTGTCCTGAACACAGAGAACAGGCAATAGAGTTAATGCTGGGGAACAATGAACTATGCAGTCTGGCACCGTATCATGAAAGACTGAAAATTTTGGAGTTGATATAAGAAAGGCAATGTGACTTTCAGGCAACCTTCACATTTTCCATTTTAACTGACATACCAATTATTCTATTACACATGTCAGACAGGTCATAACATTCTAATCTACTTGAGGAAGCAAGAGTAGTTAGGTCAAAGCCAAGAAACTCATAAAGGAAACACATCATTTGTTGCTTGGAACTGTGTTATAGGTTTCTACTTTCCTCTTTTTTCCAAATTTCTTTTGAGTACACTCTTTTTTTTTTTTTTACCCTTTTATTTATTTATTTTTTAATAAATTTATTTATTTTAGTTGGGGGCTAATTACTTTACAATATTGTAGCAGTTTTTGCCATACATTGACATGAATCAACCATGGGTTTACATGTGTTCCCCTTCCTGGACCCCCCTCCCACCTCCCTCCCCATCCCATCCCTCTGGGTCATCCCATTGCCCCAGCCCTGAGCATTTGTCTCATGCATCGAACATGGAATGGTGTTCTGTTTCACATATGATAATATACATGTTTCAATGCTATTCTCTCAGAACGTCCCACCCTCACCTTCTCCCTCAGAGTCCATAAGACTGTTCTATGCATCTGTGTCTCTTATTCTGTCTCGCATATAGGGTTATCGTTACCATCTTTCAAATTCCATATATATGCATTAGTATACTGTATTGGTGTTTTTCTTTCTGGCTTACTTCACTCCGTATTATGGGCTCCAGTTTCATCCATCTCAATAGAACCGATTCAAATGTATTTTTTTTAATGGCTGAGTAATATTCCATTGTGTATATATACCACAGCTTCCTTATCCATTCGTCTGCTGATGGACATCTAGGTTGCTTCCATGTCCTGGCTATTGTAAACAGTGCTGCGATGAACATTGGGGTACACGCGTCTCTTTCAATTCTGGTTTCCTCGGTGTGTATGCCCAGCAGTGGGATTGCTGGGTCATATGGCAGTTCTATTCCCAGTTTTTTAAGGAATCTCCACACTGTTCTCCATAGTGGCTGTACTAGTTTGCATTCCCACCAACGGTGTAAGAGGGTTCCCTTTTCTCCACACCCTCTCCAGCATTTATTGCTTATAGACTTTTGGATGGCAGCCATTCTGACTGGTGTGAAATGGTACCTCATTGTGGTTTTGATTTGCATTTCTCTAATAATGAGTGATGTTGAGCATCTTTTCATGTGTTTGTTAGCCATCTGTATGTCTTCTTTGGAGAAACGCCTGTTTAGTTCATTGGCCCATTTTTTGATTGGGTCGTTTATTTTTCAGGAATTCAGCTGCAGGAGTTGCTTGTATATTTTTGAGATTAATTGTTTGTCTGTTGCTTCGTTTGCTATTATTTTCTCCCATTCTGAAGGCTGTCTTTTCACCTTGCTTATAGTTTTCTTAGTCGTGCAAAAGCTTTTAATTTTAATTAAGTCCCATTTGTTTATTTTTGCTTTTACTTCCAATATTCTGGGAGGTGGGTCATGGAGGATCCTGCTGTGATTTATGTCGGAGAGTGTTTTGCCTATGTTTTCCTCTAGGAGTTTTATAGTTTCTGGTCTTACATTTAGATCTTTAATCCATTTTGAGTTTATTTTTGTGTATGAGAGTACACTCATTTTTAATGAGTACACTTTTTTAAGTATCCACTTAAAAAATATAACTGAAAGAAACAATCTGAATAGGCCCATATCTATTAAATTGAGTCAATAATTAATAACCTCCCAAATCAGAAAACACCAGGCCCGGATGGGTTCACTGATGAATTCTACCAAATATTTAAGAAAGAAATTCTACTAATTCTCTATAATCTCTTTCAGGAAAAAAAGAAGCAGAGGGAATTCCTCCTAACTCATTCTATAAGGCCAATGTTACCTTAATACCAAAAGCAGATAAAAACAAGACAAGAAAACTTATAGTTGAGCAAAATATCTCTTATCAATATAGAAACAAAAATCCTCAACAAATTACTGGCAAAGCAATTCAACAATGTATAAAAAGAGTTTTATAACAACCAAGTGGTATGTATCCTACGTACGCAAGCACTGTTCAACATTTGAAAATCAATTAATGTAATCCATCACATCAGTGGGCTAAAGAAGAAAAATCACATGATCATAATAGATATAATAAAAGATTTTTAAAAAATCCAACAGCCATTCATGATTAAAAAAAAAAAAACTTTCAGCAAACAGGGGGAACAGAGGGGGAACTTTCTCAACTTCATAAAGAACATCTATAGAAAAACCCACAGCTGATGAATAAAATCAAAGAACTAAATAAATGAAGCGATATCCCATGTTCATGAATAGGAAGACTCAACGCTGTCAAGATGTCAATTCTTCCCAAACTGATCTATAGATTCAACTGCAATTCCAATAAAAATCCAAGCAATTTGGATATTGACAAATTGATTCTAACATTTATACATAGAGGCAAAAGACCCAGAAGAGCCAACACAATACTAAAGGAGAAAAACAAAGTTGGAGGTCTGACACTACCTAACTTTAAGACTTATTTTTATAAAGCTACAGTAATCAAGACTGTGTGGTACTTGTGAGAGAACAAATAGATCAATGGAGCAGAAGAGAGAACCCAGAAATAGATCCACATAAATACATTCAACTGATCTTTGACAAAGGAGCAAAGGTGATAAAATGGAGTAAAGATAGTCTTTTCACAAATGGTGGCAGAAATGGACCTCCACATGCAAAAAAAAAAAAAAAATCTAAACACAAAACATTCACTTTTCACAAAAATTAATTAAAAATGGATCACAACTCTAAACGTAAAATGCAAAAATATAAAAACTCCTAAAAGATAAAAGGAATAAAATACAGGTGACCTTAGGTTTAGTGATGACGTTTTACAAATAACATTAAAAAAATAATCGATAATGTGGACTTCATTAAAATTAAAAGCTTCTGACCAAAGGAATGAGAAGACAACCCACAAACTGGGGAAAATCTTTGCAAAAGACCTGATAAAGGACTATTTACAAAAATATACAAGGAACTCTTAAAACTCAACAATAAGAAAGCAACCTGCATTAAAAATAGGCAAAAGACTTAGACACCTCATTAAAGAAAATATACAGATGACAAATAAGCATATGAAAAGACATTCAACATGACATGTCATTCAGTCAGTTCAGTCACTCAGTCGTGTCTGACTCTTTGCGACCCCATGAATCGCAGCACGCCAGGCCTCCCTGTCCATCACCAACTCCTGGAGTTTACCCAAACTCATGTCCATCGAGTCAGTGATGCCATCCAGCCATCTCATCCTCTGTCGTCTCCTTCTCCTCCTGCCCCCAATCCTTCCCAGCATTAGGGTCTTTTCCAATCAGTCAACTCTTCACATGAGGTGGCCAAAGTATTGGAGTTTCAGCTTCAAAATCAGTCCTTCCAATGAACACCCAGGACTGATCTCCTTTAGGATGGAGTGGTTGGATCTCCTTGCAGTCCAAGGGACTCTCAAGAGTCTTCTCCAACACCACAGTTCAAAAGCATCAATTTTGCGGCGCTCAGCTTTCTTCACTGTCCAACTCTCACATCCATACATGACCACTGGAAAAACCATAGCCTTGACTAGATGGACTTTTGTTGGCAAAGTAATGTCTCTGCTTTTAAATATGCTATCTAGGTTGGCCATAACCTTCCTTCCAAGGAGTAAGCGTCTTTTAATTCCATGGCTGCAATCACCATCAGCAGTGATTCTGGAGCCCAAAAAAATAAAGTCTGACACTGTTTCCACTGTCTCCCCATCTATTTTCCATGAAGTGATGGGACCCGATGCCATGATCTTAGTTTTCTGAATGTTAAGCTTTAAGCCAACTTTTTCACTCTCGTCTTTCACTTTCATCAAGAGGCTCTTTAGTTCTTCTTCACTTTCTACCATAAGGGTAGTGTCATCTGCATATCTGAGGTTATTGATATTTCTCCTGGCAATCTTGATTCCAGCCTGTGTTTCTTCCAGCCCAGCGTTTCTCATGATGTACTCTGCATATAAGTTAAACAAGCAGGGTGACAATATACAGCCTTGACGTACTCCTTTTCCTATTTGGAACCAGTCTGTTGTTCCATGTCCAGTTCTAACTGTTGCTTCCTGACCTGCATACAGGTTTCTCAAGAGGGAGGTCAGATGTTCTGGTATTCCCATCACAGTTTATTGTGATCCACACAGTCAAAGGCTTTGGCATAGTCTATAAAGCAGAAATAGATGTTTTTCTGGAACTCTTGCTTTTTCGATGATCCAGCGGATGCTGGCAATTTGATCTCTGGTTCCTCTGCCTTTTTTAAAACCAGCTTGAACATCTGGAAGTTCACAGTTCACATATTGCTAAACCTAGCTTGGATAATTTTGAGCATTACTTTATTAGCGTGTGAGATGAGTGCAATTGTGTGGTAGTTTGAGCATTCTTTGGCATTGCTTTTCTTTGGGGTTGGAATGAAAACTGACCTTTTCCAGTCCTGTGGCCACTGCTGAGTTTTCCAGATTTGCTGGCATATTGAGTGCAGCACTTTCACAGCATCATCTTTTAGGATTTGAAATAGCTCAACTGGAATTCCATCACCTCCACTAGCTTTGTTTGTAGTGATGCTTTCCAAGGCCCACTTGACTTCACATTCCAGGATGTCTGGCTCTAGGTGAGTGATCACACCATCGTGATTATCTGGGTTGTGAAGATCTGTTTTGTACAGTTCTTCTGTGAATTCTTGCCACCTCTTCTTAACATCTTCTGCCTCTGTTAGGTCCATACCATTTCTATCCTTTATCGAGCCCATCAGAATGGTCAAAATCCACAACACTGAAAACACCAAATGTTGGCAAGTATGTGGGAGAACGGAATTCTCACTGCTAATAAGAATGTAAAACTGGTAGAGCCCCTTTGGAAGGCAGTTTGGTGATTTCTTATAAATCTAAACATACTCTTATCATATATACAATCCAGCACTCTCCTTAGTATTTACCCAAATGAGGTGAGAACTTATATACACACAAAAACCTGCTTTACAGCAGCTTTATTCATAATTGCCAAAACTTGGAAGAAATCTACTAAGCCATGAGAAAACATGAAGAACCTTAAATGCATATTACTAAGTAAAAGAAGCCAATCTGAAAAGGTTACACACATAATTTCAACTATATGACATTCTGAAAAAGGCAAAACTACAGAAAGAATAAAAAGATCAGTGGCTGCTAGGAGTTAGAGGGAAGGGAGAGATGAATAGTTGGAACACAGGCGTTTAGGGTAGTAAAATACTGTATATAATACAGTAATGGAGGATATGTGTCATTTATACATTTATCCAACCCCACGGACTATACAACACCAACAACACCAACAGTGAACTCTAATTAAACTACGGAGTTTGGGTGATAATGATGTATCAGTGTAGGTTAATCAGCTGTAACAAAGGTACCCACTCTGGTGCAGGATGCTAATAGTGGTGGATGCTAATACTGAGGGAGGCTATAAATGTACAGGACCAGAGGGGTATTCAGGAATTCTTTGTACTTTTTGCTCAGTTTTTCTATGAAGCTAAAAGTGCTTCAAAAAAAAAGAGTCTACCTAGAATATGTTTGTGTATGTGTATAAAGTTAAACAAAATCACATTATGATAGGTTTATAACATTTGACTTATTTTTTAAACTGTAGATTTCTCTTTTGCTTTCTTAAGCACACAAGTCCATGAGAGAATGCATAAATGCTCCTCTAGATATTCTTCAGCCCATAGGTTTTTTGGTAGATGTTCTTTAACAAGTTGAAGAAGTTCCCCTCTGTTCTTAGGTACTTAAAGAGAAATATCAAACATATAAGACAAATGATGAATCATTGTGGGATTTGATCATTCAAAAACTGAGCTTAAAAGAACCATCATACATAATTCTATACTTTAATTTTTCTGTTACACAAACATGAACCACGTGAACCTTGAAGCTAGAGAGTACAATGAGTCAACAGTCTACTTCCAATATGAAAAAGATAACCAAAAAAAAATCCCATACTTCAACTATTAGAGCTTTGTCCATACGAAAAACAAACAGACACTTAAAATCTTACTAATATCTTACCTTTGAAAAACATATTGGTATATAACAGAATCAATTTTTCAACTACATTAAGTTTCAAGCACTGTTCATCCCTAAACACATTATTTTCCTAGTAAGAAGGAAACTACTTTCAATTTTATATGCATCCCACATGATTTTGATATAGCATTCTAAGAATAGAGAGAAGACTTTTCGCATCATCTAGTTGTATATGAAGTTAAGACAATCACTAAGAGCATGGACTCCACACAAACTATGTAAGTTTGAAGCAGCTCTATTTCTTCTAGCTGTGTGATACTGGGTACATTATAGAGCCTATCAAATGTAATTTCCTCATTTAAAAAATGAGGATAACAATAGCGCCCATCTCAGAAGTTTGGTAAATAAAATGAGATAGTGCAAATCTTAGTATATGGTACAGACGATTGGTCCCCACCTTTTGTCACCAGGGACAAGTCTCATGGAAGACAATTTTTCCATGGTGTGTTGGTGGTGAGAGGGATCATTCAGGCAGTAATTCAAGTGGGGAGCAGCAGATGAAGCTTTGCTTGCTTGTCTGCCATTCACGTCCTAATGTGTGACTGGGTTCCTAACAGGTGGAGAATCAGTGTGGATCTGTGGTCCAGGGATTTGGGACCCCTCGTATAGACAATAAAATGCTACTTCTTACTATTTATTATCAAACTAAACAGATGCTTTTTTGATGACAGATTTTTATATTACATATCATCATTCATCACCACATGTGTAAAGGAGACTTGACTACTCATCTTTGAAAATGACAGAATAACTTGCAAGTCTGTTAACAGTTGAGTATATTTAAAAGAATAGTTATTTTTAAAGTGCAATTTGATTTAAAAAAGCATAATAAACCACTTACTGATATCTATTCTCTGTTCAACTGGCAAAGGGCTGACTCGGCTAACAAGTTTTGAAAGACAAGTTGCTGCAAGGAGTTGAGCGTAGGATGTCTGTAAAGAAATATATTTTAATTATTATTACCATATACTATGACAGGAACTTTTCCTAAGCAATATTGGTTATTTTTCTGGTTTTCCAAATTGGCAGATCTACAAGGGATAAAATATACACAGACAAACATGCACACATGAGCAAAAAATCCCTCATAAGGGTAGCTGAGGAAGCCTTTGCAAACAGCAAGCAGTTCAGAGGGAAAAAAAAAAAATGATAATGAGCAAGTTCAAACAAAATACACTTATCATGTCTGACACAGTACTGCATGATCTGGCCTCTGATTATCTCTTCAAATTCATCTGGTTCTTCTCTTCACCATCCTCTGTCCACAACAGCCCTCTTACAGTTCCTTTCAATGTCTTTCCTACCCTGACCTCTCCTCTCCTTCAGATCCATATTGGCTGTATTGACTCTGTCCACTAATTGTCTTAATAGCGTGCTCAAGCCTTCAAAATCCTGTTCAGTTATTCACTATATCCCCAGCAATCTCTTGTAAAGACGGTCCTTTCCTTTTCATTCTCTAGACCAGAGGTCAGCAAACTAAGGCCTGTGGATCAAATCCTGTCTGTTTTTGCAAGGCCCATGAGCTATGAATGGTTTTTACTATTTTAAACAGTTGGCAAAAAATAATAATATTAATACTATTTCGTGACATGTGAAAATTAAATGAAATCTAAATTTCAATGTCCATAAACAAAATTCAATAGAACATAGCCACACTCACTCATTTACATATTGTCTATGTCTGCTTTCAGACTACGACAGCAGAGTCAAATAGCTAAAACAGTATATGGCATTCGTTGCCTCCTACTGCTGCTCAATGCACTATAAACTTCTATGATGTACTTACTAACTCTCACAGCATATAAAGTACCATGAGTATCACCATGACATGACATGTACCTTTTATTATTACCAGCACATATCTGTCATGTCAAAACAAGAAAAGATAGGAGTAGACTTCAAATGTCTTAACTTTTAAGGCACAGCGAAATGTGGATTATTTTGTTATTGAATTAGATAGCAAAGCAATGTGCTTTTTATGCAATGGCACTATAGCTGTCCTAAAAGAATACAATATATGCTTATAATATCAGACTAGGTACTCCTGGCAATATTCCTAACTCACAGGGAATAAAGTCAGAAAAGGAGAAAATTTTAAACAGAATATATATAACACTGAAATTTTTCCACAAAAAAATAAAGACTACAACCAAAGTTAGGTTTTGAAATGGCTTACTTGTTAGCCAAGTAAGAAAAGCCACTTACCGACAGAGAGCTAATTAAATCACCATTATTTTCAGTAGCCAAAGTTACACATGCAGAAAAAATGAATTTCAGACTACTTGCCTTTCAATGAGAATAAGGCCCAGACAGTTGAAAACAACAGAGCAACATCAAAATTCAATTTCAAACCAGGAGAAAGATGTGGAGGCTCTCCTTAGTTCTTTATGAGTTAACAGATGTTATCAACATGTACAGCTTATACTGTTATCAATATGATCTGCTTATTCCAGAACCCAATGCTAAGTTTGAAGCGACTAAAGAATTAATCTTCATGAAGACTCTGCATGAAACTATTGGGCAGAATATTTTCAAAGACGCTGAGAAAATACTAATTTGTACAACCTAAAGTAGTTGCTAAAATGTATCACAAGCAGTGGTAAAAATATATGGTACAGAAAAGGCTTAGTTGGACAAATTTACAAAGCTTGTAAAAACGTAAGAGTCTAGAGTCTGGTTATTCATCTTATTATTCATCAGTAGACACTTCATAGTAAATATTTGAATCTATCATGTATTAATGAATCAATGGTATTAACAGTGGATTTTAATTCACTTTCATGAATTCATCTTCAGTTCTGACAATTTCTATCAGAAACAGAAGCTTAAAATTCTGACTCACCCTACCATATAGTAGTTCAGTAGCCTGGCAGTGGTAAAGTCTTACTGCAATTTTTTTTTTTTTTGGCTCAGGACTAAGACTGGAATTTTTCTGAATGAGAAGAACCATCTTAATCTACTATTGTTAAACATTAAATGGCTTTTGAAATTAGTTTTTGCTGCAAACTTGATAAAAGTCTCTTAATGAATTCAACCTAACATTACAAAATTGTGTAAAAGGCAAATAGTGCTTAGTACTAATATGAAACTTAAAATGTGATAAAGTCCTAACCCTGATTAAATCACAAACAATATTAAGCTGTTTTATACACTTTCCACACTGTCAAATGTTAAAACAAGTAGTCAAATCTCTATTCCTGAGTATATTTTCTGAGTTCAAACTGTTTGAAACAGCACATTTTTCAGGCCTTGATGTAAGTGCAAAGGAAACTTCAAAATCCATTTAACTGAGCAATTCAGGCAGCTTCACCTAACCTTCAATTGGAAGTGATTAATCTAGAATATAATCACATCCTAAAAGGCAAATATCAAGAGAAATTTTAATACAATTTTATACATGCCATCTAAGTGATGAATATGCTTAATTAAAATCATATGCTCATAAACTGATATCAATACTTGGTAGTACCTATCTGTGTGAAAAGACATTTTTAACGATGAAATTTGTAAAATCTCTTTACAAATAAGTATTAACATATGGACATCTGCAATCAATGCTAATGACAGGAAATACCAACTCTGAACCTCAATTAAGCAAAATGTTATCCCTAAAAGAATAATTCAATTCTTTTCATCAGTAGACTTACACTACAAAAAACTGTGCTCAATTATAATTATTTTAAATTTCATCAATAAAACTTCATGGAAATTTTTTTCTCTCTTCTGATAGGCATATTTACAAAATTTGCCTTTGTATTTACAAAACATCCTTGATTTTTCATCTTGGCCCACAAAGACTAAAATATTTACAATCTGGCCCTTTACAGAAAAAGTCTGCTTTTTTCAACCTCTGCTCTACAACCTCTTACTATAGTGCTTACCATATCATTCCACAGCTCTTTATTTAAACATCTATGCCTTCTCAGATAAACTATGAGTTACTTTAATGCATGTAAATAAAGCAAGTAGGTAGTACAGTGCCTGCTTTTACAATTAAATATTTGCTAAATGATGCTGAATGAATGGCTATGAAACTCTACAAGACAGGAAGGCAAGAAGGAATCAGCATTCCTCTGAATCATTCCTTCATATTTCAGAGTTAATTACAATCTGCTTCTTCCACCTAGACTTTTTTTAATTTCACCTTTTTAAAATATAACTTTTACCACTGATAGAAGACTTAAAAGGGGACCAAGAGGAATCAAGAAAGTATTTCGAATCATGCTATTTCTACCACCTGGGATCTTTCCTAAATTTTCTTTCTAGGCATTCCAATTCTTTGACAGTCAAATAAACCATAGTAAAAAGACATGTGGTAATACCTATCAGTTAACCTACACTGCTAACCTACATGCAATGATTAACACTGACATATACCTACTGATCTTTCATTGTTAATTACTATTATCAAATACTTACTGTTCCTTGTTCTAATAAAAGTTGACACTTGCTGAGACATTCTGGGCTGTCAATAAGTTCCAGGAGTGCTTTCTCAGCCTCTATTCTTTGTGTAAGATCAGTCCCTACGTAGAGATGAGTACACAATGCTTCCAATTCAGCCAAACTCTTGAGAAGAAAAAAAATTAGCATTTTACTTGAGTGGAAAAAAATAAGATAAATATGTTAATCACAGGAAACAGGAGATACAAATATCATGCATGTACTCATCAAGTCAATAAATGCTTATTGAGCCACTTCTACTTACTAGGGGTTACAGTGTTGAACAAAAAAAACCGCAAATCTCCTAGCTCTAAAGTATTTAAATTTAAATTGATAGTTCTATGAAGGAAAAGAAGTACAGAAAGAGGGGGACTTGCCTAATCCAAGGAGTGTAAAAAGGCATGCCTAATGTGGTGACACCTACAGCGACCAGAAAGGATCAGTCATATGAAACAGAAACCAGTCCAGACAAGAAACAGCATCTACTGGGTCCAGAACAGAGCTTACTCATCTCAAGGCCTTAAACAATCAGTATGACTGGTAAACGGACAGCAAGGAGGAGATGCCAAATGAAGGTGAAGAGATGGGTGAGGGAACTACCACGTGCAAGTTGCAGACAGTATGTCAATTTACATTCTTTTTCAGACTGTAACAATTTCAACGGGTCCATCGATATAAAACAGATATAAATACACACACTGATGTGGGTCTTCTACACTAATGACTCATAGTGCTACAGCTGGACTATGGCATGATTCTCAGGAACTATGACTTAACCCCATGTTACTTATAGCCAGCTATCATGTTGCAGATTCTATGTTATAGATACAAGGAATAATTCATTGTGCTTAGCATCAGAAAGAACACAAATAACAAATATTGGCAAAAATGTGGAGAAAGGGGAACCCTCATACATTGTTGGTGGGAATGTAAAGTAGTGTAGCCACTTTGGTAACACTAGGGAGGTTCCTCAAAAAACTAAAATAGAACCATATGACCCAGGAAAAACCCAGCATATATATCCAAAAAACCTAAAAACACTAATATGAAAAGCTACATGCACTGCAATGTTCACAGCATGATTTACAACTGCCAAGATATGGAATAAACCTAAGTGTTCACCAACAGATGAATGAATCAAGAAGATGTGGCGTACACACAAACACATGCATCAGTTCAGTCGCTCAGTCCTGTCCGACTCCTTGCGACCCCATGAACTGCAGCACGCCAGGCCTCCCTGTCCATCACCAAATCCTGGAGCTTGCTCAAACTCATGTCCATCAAGTCGGGATGCCATCCAACCATCTCATCCTCTGTCGTCCCCTTCTCCCGCCTTCAATCTTTCCCAGCATCAGGGTCTTTTCAAATGAGTCAGTTCTTTGCATCAGGTGGCCAAAGTACTGGGGTTTCAGCTTCAACATCAGTCTTTCCAATGAATATTCAGAACTGATTTCCTTTAGGATTGACTGGTTGGATCTCCTTGCAGTCCAAGGAACTCTCAAGAGTCTTCTCCAACACCACAGTTCAAAAGCATCAATTCTTCAACACTCAGCTGTCTTTATAGTCCAACTCTCACATCCATACATGACTACTGGAAGAACCATAGCCTTGACTAGATGGACCTTTGTTAGCAAAGTAATGTCTCTGCTTTTTAATATGCACTCTAGGTTGGTCATAACTTTCCTTCCAAGGAGTAAGCATCTTTTAATTTTATGGCTGAAGTTACCATCTACAGTGATTTTGGAGCCCCCAAAAATAAACTCTCTCACTGTTTTCACTGTTTCCCCATCTATTTGCCATAAAGTGATGAGACCGGAAGCCATGATCTTAGTTTTCTGAATGTTGAGTTTTAAGTCAGATTTCTCACTCTCCTCTTTCATCAAGAGGCTCTTTAGTTCCTCTTCGTTTTCTGCCATAGGGGTGGTGTATTCTGCATATCTGAGGTTATTGATACTTCTCCCGGCAATCTTGATTCCAGCTTGTGCTTCATCCAGCCCAGCATTTTGCATGATGCACTATTATACATAGAAGTTAAATAAGCAGGGTGACAACCTACAGCCTTGACATATCCTTTCCCAAATTGGAACCAGTCTGTTGTTCCATGTCCAGTTCTCTTGCTTCTTGACCAGGAGGCAGTCAGGTGGTCTGGTATTTCCATCTCTTTAAGAATTTTCCAGTTTGTTGTGATCCACACAGTCAAAGGTTTTGGTATAGTCAATAAAGCAGAAGTAGATGTTTATTTGGAACTATTGCTTTTTTGATGATCCAAAGTATGTTGGCAACTTAATCTATGGTTCCTCTGCCTTTTCTAAATCCAGCTTGAACATCTGGAAGTTCATGATTCACATACTGTTGAAGCCTGGCTTGGAGAATTTTGAATATCACTTTGCTAGCGTGTGAGATATGTGCAATCATGTGGTAGTTTGAGCATTCTTTGGCATTGCCTTTCTTTGGGATTGGAATTGAAAACTGACCTTTTCCAGTCCTGGCCACCGCTGAGTTTTCCAAATTTGCTGGCATATTGAGTGCAGCACTTTCACAGCACAATCTTTTAGGATTTGAAATAGCTGAGCTGGAATTCCATCACCTCCACTAGCTTTGGTCGTAGTGATGCTTCCTAAGGCCTACGTGACTTCACGTTCCAAAATGTCTGGCTCCTGGTAACTGAACACACCATTGTGATTATCTGGGTCATAAAGATCTTTTTTGTATAGTTCTTCCGTGTATTGTTGCCACCTCTTCTTAATAGCGTCTGCTTCTGTTAGGTCCATACCGTTTCAGTCCTTTATTGTGCATATCTTTGCATGAAATGTCCCCTTGGTATCTCTAATTTTCTTGAAGAGATCTCTCATCTTTTCCATTCTATTGTTTTCCTCTATTTCTCTGCACTGATCACCAAGGAAGGCTTTCTTATCTCTCCCTGCTATTCTCTGGAACTCTGCATTCAAATGGGTATATCTTTCCTCTTCTCCTTTGCCTTTAGCTTCTCTTCTTTTCTTAGCTATTTGT
Organism: Giraffa tippelskirchi; assembly: GCF_054371585.1. NCBI lineage: Eukaryota > Metazoa > Chordata > Mammalia > Artiodactyla > Giraffidae > Giraffa > Giraffa tippelskirchi. The sequence goes on from NC_137282.1 coordinate 115,203,256, forward strand.
AAGGCCTCCTCAGACAACCATTTTGCCTTTTTGCACTTCTTTTTCTTGGGGATGGTCTTGATCACTGTCTTCTGTACAGTGTCATGAACCTCTGTCCATAGTTCTTCAGGCACTCTGTCTATCAGATATAATCCCTGGAATTTGTCATTTCTACTGTATAATCGCATGGGATTTGATTTAGATCATACCTGAATGGACTAGTGGTTTTTCCTACTTACTTCAATTTAAGTCTGAATTTGGCAATAAGGAGTTCATGATCTGAGCCATAGTCAGCTCCTGGTCTTGTTTTTGTTGACTGTATAGAGCTTCTCCATCTTTGGCTACAAAGAATATAATCAGTCTGATTTTGGTATTGACCATCTGGTGATGTCCATGTGCAGAGTCTTCTCTTGTGTTGTTAGAAGAGGGTGTTTGCTATGACCAGTGCGTTCTCTTGGCAAAACTCTATTAGCCTTTGCCCTGCTTCATTTTGTACTCCAAGGCCAAATTTGCCTATTATTCCAGGTATCTCTTAACTTCCTACCTTTGCATTCCAGTTCCCTATAACTAAGAGGACATGTTTTTGGGGTGTTAGTTCTAGGTCTTTTAGGTCTTCATAGAACCATTCAACTTCAGCTTCTTCAGCATTACTGGCTGGGGTACAGACTTGGGTTACTGTGATACTGAATGGTTTGCCTTGGAAACGCACAGAGATCATCCTGTCATTTTTGAGATTGCACCCAAGTACTACATTTTGGACTCTTTTGTTGACTATGAGGGCTACTCCATCTCTCCTAAGGGATTCTTGCCCACAGTAGTAGATATAATGGTCATCTGAGTTAAATTTGCCCATTCCAGTCCACTTTAGTTCACTCATTCCTAAAATGTCAATGTTTACTCTTGTCATCATCTCCTGTTTGACTTCCAATTTACTGTGATTCATGGACCTAACATTCCAGGTTCCTATGCAATATTGTTCTTTACAGCATCAGACTTTACTTCCATCACCAGTCACATCCACAACTGGGTGCTGTTTTTGCTTTGGCTCCGTCTCTCCATTCTTTCTGAAATGATTTTTCCACTCTTCTCCAGTAGCATATTGGGCAGCTACTGACCTGGGGAGTTCATCTTTCAGTGGCATATCTTTTTGCCTTTTCATACTGTTCATGGGATTCTCAAGGCAAGAATACTGAAGTGGTTTGCCATACCAACAGAATATCTCAACCATAAAAAAGAATGAAATTTTGCCATTTACAGCAACATGGATGGACTTGGAAGGCACTGAAAGTCTATCAGTCATGTCTGACTCTTTGCGTCCCCATGGACTATACAGTCCCTGGAATTCTCCAGGCCAGAATACTGGAGTGGGTAGCCTTTCCCTTCTCCATGGGATCTTCCTAACCCAGAGATCGAACCCAGGTCTCCCACATTGTAGGCAGATTCTTTACCAGCTGAGCTAGAAGGGAAGCCCAAGAACACTGGAGTCAGTAGCCTATCCCCTCTCCAGCAGATCTTCCCGACCCAGGAATTGAACTGGGTCTCCTGCATTGCAAGTGGACTTTTTACCAACTGAGCTATCAGGGAAGCCCCCTTGGAGGGGATTATGCTAAGCGAAATAAGTCAGAGTAGAGGAAGACAAATAGTGTATGGTATCACTTATATGTGCAGAATCTAAAAAACACAACAAATTAGTTAATATAACAAAAAAAGAAACAGATTCACAGATATAGAAAACAAACTTGTGGTTCCCTGTGGAGGGAGGGTGGAAAGAGGCAATATAGGACTTGGGGAGTGGGAGGTACAAACTACTGGGTGTAAGACAGCCTACGATATATTGTAAAACAGAGGCAATATAGTCAACATTTTGTAGTAACTTTAACCTTTAAAAAATGTATAAAAATATAGATAGAGGATAAACAAGTAAATTTTAAAAATAAAAAAAGAACAATTCATTCATTTATAAATATTTATAAATATAATCTCATCAGAAGATACAGGATACATGGATAAAATCTGAAAGAAAATTTTTTAAATGAGTTCAGTATTCCTCTCAGCTTTAGAGAATTTTTGCTAAAGGCATCTTACTAAAACTACTTCAGTTTGAACTTAGAGAATTATTCTTTGGAGGTCCAAAAAAATTGGCACAGATTTTAATGTCAGGTAGGCATATTAAAGTAATGGGAAATTCATAAGTAATGCCATTTTTTTTATCCTTTCTGGCCTGAATTTTTATGTGGCAGCCTTACAGCTACACTAGTCTAAGCATTGCCTCAGATGCATATACCTTTGTCAAATAAGAAGAACAGAAGAGGGCTACAGAGGATGAGAAAGTTGAATAGCATCACCAACTCAGTGAACATGAGTTTGAGCAAATTTCGGTAGATAGTGAAGGACAGAGAAGCCTGGCGCACTGCAGTCCATAGGGTCATGGAGTCAGACACAACTTAGTGACTAAAGAACAACAAATAAGAATATATAAGAGACACTGAAATGAAACCTCCTCTAACTCCCTTTATTCTTTATAGTTCTCGCTCCTTGTTTCTTTACAGCATTTTCCACTTCTTTATCCAGGCCAGAGCGCAACATCCCAGACTAGAGAATTTTTTGCTATAGTGAAAATAAAAGTACAAAAGAAAGGTTTCAAAAGGATAATTAAGATAAAGGACTTCAAATGAACCACATTTTAAACATTTCCTCTACCTGGATTGTCCCAACAAGCCCTAACAGTGCTACTACATACTGTTGATACGATTAAAATGTGTAGAAAACGTATGGTTCATGAATACATATGAATTCTCATGTTTCCTCCAAGGGTAAGAAACATAAAAATGAAAAGAGCTACCATTTTCCCTCTTGTGACTCATGATCAACCTCAGAAGTATTTTCCTCCATCTAATAAATTTAAAGGGCTGAATTTTCAAGCTGATAATACCCAGAATAATTAATGGTAAACTGATCCTGTTATCATGCATTCAACTATACATCAATAGGTCTGGTCTCTGAAGAAGTAAACTCTGAGTGTAAAAAAAATGAAGCCAGAAATAGTGACAAAATCTAACTACTGAAAAACAAAAGCCAGCAATAACTGAGACTAATAATAGCATATACCTCATAGGTTTGCTGGGAGGATTAAATGAGCTAGGGCCACATAACTTCTAGCGCACTTTATACCCTATAAAGATTAGTTGTTTATTACTAGTATTACCTAATAATAGTATTGTAATGGATGGAACTGTATCCTCCTAAAAGATATATCCAAGTCCTAACCCCCAACACCTTTGAAATATTTGGAAATAAAGTCTTTGTAAATCCTTAAATTAAGGATGGAGGGATAAGATCAAACCGAGGGATTTAGGGCAGGCTCTAAATCCAGTCATTCATAAAAGAGAGAGGGACATTCGAGGTGCAGAGACACAACTAAATAGGCCTTAGGAAGGATGAGGCAATGACTGGGCTGATCCATCTACAAGCCAAGGACCACCAAGGACTGCATACAGCTATCAGAACACTGGGGCAAAGTATGGAGCAGTTTCTCCCTCAAGGGCTCCAAGAAGAGACCAATCCTGTCAACACATTAATTTCAGACTTCTGGCTCCCATACCTATAAAAGAATAAATTTTCATTTTTTTAACTCACCCAGTTTGTGGTAATTTGTCACAACAGCCCCAGGAAACATAAACATTAATATTAATCAATTCAAGCATATCTAAGTAAATAGGGAAAAGTTCTGGAATTTTGTCCTTTTTGCTATATTGACTTAGAGAACTCCAACACAGACTTGTTTACATCAACAATGTTATCAATGACCCTTTTTTCCCAAATGCCTTTCAAATTAATAACCATTGAAGGGCAGTGCAAGATAAAAAGGTAACGGTTTGAACTTTCTCCTAAGACTGAAACAAAGGGAGAAAAAAAATCAAGTTATTCTTTCTCTGTAATGATAACAATTAAATAAATGCCTAGCATACGAAATCATTTTTAGAGAAAAGGATATATACACAAAAATCCTTACCCTGTTGGAAAAGCATTATGTGAACATTTCATACAGTTAAACTCATAATGTGATGTTCGCTGAGCGACTAAGCAATCTTCTGATTAGCATTTGATTTCACAGAGATTCTGTCAATAAAGAGAGACTTTACCTTTCACAGTGAACTGATAAACTGCATCTTAGTTTTATAGCGATGTCTGAGAATATGGTTAACATAAGCATCCTCAGAGAAATGGATCCCTTCTCAATGTGTTGACAAATTGGGTTTGAGTTATTAAACTTTCTACAGGGCTTCATATCAACATTAGAAGCCCATATAAATAAATAACAAGTAGCACTGGACATCACCTAACTCTCATAGATTTACTATCAAACATACAAGGACAGTACCCAATTTCCATAGCCTAGGAGACAATGATATAATCCTGCCTACAGTCTAAATAAGGATCTTCCAAGTTAATCTGGACTCATTTCTGCCCTTTGTACCTGACATACAATTAACCCTTAAATGATGCAACTCCTTTCTATATAGTAACTCTCATCATGTATCCATCAATAGGTAAAGGAAGCAAGACAGAAAAAAAGAGTACATATTGTATGATTCTATAGTAAAAGAAAGCAGATCAGTGGTTTCAGGCCGGGGAGGGAGGAGAGAGTGGGAGGATCGGGAAGGATAGATAGGGACGCAGCAAGGGGGGATTATAAAGGGGTATAAGGCAACTTGGGGGGTGACAGATATGTTCATTATCTTGATTTCAGTGATGGTTTCACAGTTATACACTATGTCAAAATTCATCCAATATGTGTGGTTTATTATTTGTCAATTAAACTTCAAGAAGGAGAAGGAAATGGTATTCTTGCCTGGGAAATCCCATGAACAGAGGAGCCTGGTGAGTTACAGTCTTACGGAGTCAAAAAAGAGTTGGACATGACTTACCCACTAAACAATAACAAGAAAATCTCTAGAAAGCTGAAAAAATGCAAGGCTTTTTTCTTTTGTCCTAGAGAAAAATGTCCCCTAATAATAATAACAATAAATTGATGAACTACAAAAATCCCACCTCAATTAAATTTAAATTCTTTTCAGTTACTTCCCTGTATCTTTCCAGCCTTCTAGAATTAAACCTCTTAACTGCCATTAATAAAGTGCCTTTATCTTACAATTACTCATTCCCCACAAACTCTTTGTTTTTTCCTCCCTTTATTAACTTTTTCTGAGCACCCGAAGGCTTATTTCTGGGCCTCTTAGAACTTCTCCTTCTAAAATGAATTGGATCATATTTGTTTTAGTGCTTTATAGTTTACAAAAGTATTTCCATCTTCTGTTTTTTAAACCAACCCAAAAAAGTAGACTCCTGTAAATTATGTATTTTAGCATATCCATTTTACAGACCAAAAAAAATAACCCTGAGGCTGAGCAATCAAATACATATATATGTGTATGTGTGTGTGTACACACACATAGGTCAAATAGAGCAAATGGTCAATTCTGAGCCACATACAAACCTATAGACCCCAACCACATGTTGTCTCAACACCCTGCCATCTTACCACCTTTTACTTTCAGTTCAGTTCGGTTTAGTTGTTTAGTCATGTCCGACTCTTCACAATCCCATGGACCACAGCACGCCAGGCCTCCCTGTCTATCACCAACTCCCGGAGTTTACCCAAACTCATGTCCATTGAGTCAGTGATGTCATCCAACCATCTCATCCTCTGTCGTTCCCTTCTCTTCCTGCCTTCAATCTTTCCCAGCATCAGGGTCTTTTCAAATGAGTCTGCTCTTTGCATCAGGTGGCCAAAATATTGCAGTTTCAGCTTCAACATCAGTCCTTCCAATGAACACCCAGGACTCATCTCCTTTAGGATGGACTGATTGGATCTCCTTGCAGTCCCAGGGACTCTCAAGAGTCTTCTCCAACACCACAGTTCAAAAGCATCAATTCTTCAGCGCTCAGCTTTCTTTATAGTCCAATTCTCACATCCATACATGACTATTAAAAAAAACCTTAGCCTTGACGAGAAAAACCATAGCCTTGACGAGACGGACCTTTGTTGGCAAAGTGATGTCTCTGCTTTTTAATACGCTGTCTAGGTTGGTCATAACTTTCCTTCCAAGGAGTAAGCGTCTTTTAATTTCATGGCTGCAGTCATCATCTGCAGTGGCCACAGGACTGGAAAAGGTCAGTTTTCATTCCAATCCCAAATAAAGGCAATGTCAAAGAATGCTTGAACTACCGCACAATTGCACTCATCTCACACGCTAGTAAAGTAATGCTCAAAATTCTCCAAGCCAGGCTTCAGCAATACATGAACCGTGAACTTCCAGATGTTCAAGCTGGTTTTAGAAAAGGCAGAGGAACAAGAGATCAAATCGCCAACATCCGCTGGATCATCGAAAAAGCAAATGAGTTCCAGAAAAACAACTATTTCTGCTTTATTGACTATGCCAAAGCCTTTGACTGTGTGGATCACAATAAACTGTGGAAAATTCTGAAAGAGATGGGAATACCAGACCACTTGAGCTTCCTCTTGAGAAATCTGTATGCAGGTCAGGAAGCAACAGTTAGAACTGGACATGGAATAACAGACTGGTTACAAACAGGAAAAGGAGTACGTCAAGGCTGTATATTGTCACCCTACTTATTTAACTTATATGCAGAGCACATCATGAGAAACACTGGGCTGGAGGAAGCACAAGCTGGAATCAAGATTGCCAAAAGAAATCCCAGTAACCTCAGATACAGGTTGACAGATGACAGGTTGCAGATGACACCGCCCTTATGGCAGAAAGTGAAGAAGAACTAAAGAGCCTCTTGATGAAAGTGAAAGAGGAGAGTGAAAAAGTTGGCTTAAAGCTCAATATTCACAAAACTAAGATCATGGCATCCGGTCCCACCACTTCATGGCAAATAGACAATGAAAACGCAGCACAGCCAAACATAAATTAATAAGAAGGAAAAAAAAAAGTCCCCACCCTAAAACACCTTTGGTACTTTTGGTGTGGTCAGCCACCAATTTAAGACTGTGGGGTGTGGCCTGCTGCCCCCGGCCCCCAGTCTGAACAAAAACATTCTTATCATAAACATAGATTACCTCCCAGAATCTGAGGGCAAAGGCGAGACTTTTCTTTGGGCAAGACCAAACTCTTAACTGTACAGGAGGGACTAAGGAGAAGGAAAAGCAAAAGATACCATTAAGATTGTAAATCTAAATTCTGGTCTACACCTCTGAAACAAAGGGACTCTTAATGTGGAAATATGTGGGAAATATGTTCAATTCAGTTTCTGACATGTTGGGGCTGTTTTCAACGTCTTCCTGGATTTCCAAGAAGAAGAAATTTATAGGAAAATATAGGAAAAAAATTTACAGGAAATTTATAGGAAAATATAAAGATGGTGAACAGACAAGGGGAAACAGTGGCTGACCTTTTACTTTAGTGATCATCAACCTGCAGATGATATCCTAGTCCATACTTTCAACCTTGTCTGTTCACCATCTTTATATTTTCCTATAAATTTCCTATAAATTTTTTTCCTATATTTTGGTATCTTTTGCTTTTCCTTCTCCTTAGTCCCTCCTGTATAGTTAAGAGTTTGGTCTTGCCCAAAGAAAAGTCTCGCCTTTGCCCTCAGATTCTGGGAGGTAATCTATGTTTATGATAGGAATGTTTTTGTTCAGACTGGGGGGCGGGGGCAGCAGGCCACACCACACAGTCTTAAATTGGTGGCTGACCACACCAAAAGTACCAAAGGTGTTTTAGGGTGGGGGCTTTTTTTTTCCCCTTATTTATTTATGTTTGGCTGTGCTGCGTTTTCATTGATGTGTGGGCTTCCTCTAGCTGCAGAGCGGAGGTTGCTCTGTTGCAGCACACAGGCTTCCCTTGTTGCAGAGCACAGGCTCTGGGTGGAGTCAGCTTCAGCAGGTGTAGCGCCTGGGCTTCAGCAGTTGTGGCACATGGCTCAGTAGCTGCAGTTCCCGGGCTCTTGCGTACCGGCTCAATAGCTGTGGCACACTGGCTTAGCTGCTCCATCACATGGGGATCCTCCCGGACCAGGGATCCAACCTGCATCTCCTGCACTGGCAGGCAGATTCTTTACCACTCAGCCACCAGCCCTAGGGTGGGGACTTTAGATGGCATGGTTTCATTTGACCTAAATGCTCAGGTCAATCATGTGGCACCCAACCAATCACAACTGCATAAAAAAGCCCCAACAAAAACTCCAGAACTCAAAGCTCAGGTTATGCTTCCCTGGTTTGCAATACTCAGTGCTTACTGCCACACATATATGATGGGAGAGTAACATGTCCTGAGGACCAAAAAGCTTTGTTTCAGGACGCTCCCAGATTCTGCCCTATGCATCTCTCTTTCAATCAGTTTTAGTATGTGTACTTTCCCAATAATAAACTCAGGTATGATAGCTTTCAGTGAATTATGTGAGTTCTTCTGTTAAACTATCAAACCTGGGAATGGCACTGGGAAACTCCCAAATATGCAAGTGGCGTCAGTAGTGAGGGTAGTCTTGCAAACTGTGCCCTCAAACATTGCAGTTTAGCTAATAACAAGTATATAACAATTTATCATAAGGTCCTACCAATTCCTTTAACATAAAGACTCAGACTCAACACCTCTACACGATATTAATAGACAGTAGACCAATAAAACAGTATTTTACAACTGTGGCCTACAGTGCCCTGGATTTCTTTAGGGGTTTCTTCTGGAATCATTGTGGAAGCCTGGAATTTGTCCAGTTACTTATTCAAGTGACCTCAAGCAAATTATCTAACCTTTCTAAACCTCACTTTTGAAACTGCAGGTTTCAAAACCATCTTCCAAAATAATTATGAAGATTAAGATAGAAAGGACAAGAGAAAGCTTGATCCAGCTCCTGGAAAATAGTAGATCTACACAAACTGTAAATAATTTCTCCAGTTAACTATAAAACACCACATTGGTCTTTTGTCTATAGTTTCTCCCATTAAACTCCACAACCCCAGGACCATCTTTGCCAAACCCCTTTCTCCTCATGATTCTAATTGTTAATAATCATATCTAGATCAAATCAGGTACAGTAGCCTGGCTGGGTATTAAGAAGCTTGACTACAGTCCGAGGTTCTGGGAAGCTAAAAAGATCAACTAACTGCATCTCCTAAAGTTTTCCTAATGTTACTTCTTAATTCTTTCCAAGATTCCTCTGTGAAATCTAAAGTGCCTACGTCTTCCTTGATCCCAGAAACCTCTTTCCTCTCTTCCTTGCCCACCAACCTGGACTGTCCCCTCTAAGACAATCCAGATTAATTTCTTCCTTTGGGACAGAGTACCCTAACTCACAACTTCCTAATCAGAATGTGCGTGCCTTGAATGGATTACAGGAATGTCTAGGATATTGATCCCCTTGCCCTTCAGGCAGCCAGGCTTTTAGTTTTGAGTAGTTTATGTCAGTGGACCACCCAATCACCATTCTTTATGTATGCCATAATTTGAAAAAGACTGTGAAGCAGTAACCTCTTCTCACCTTACATAAATCCACTTACACTAAAATGGCATAATTTTTTACTAACTACCTGGTTGGGTAGATGACTGCAAGACACTGGTATGAAACAATACGAAATTATGAATTACTAGGGTTACTCTAGTTCTGTAGCCTTGGGCAAGTCACAATTGTTCTAAGACTCAGTGTCTTCAGGAATAAAACGCATATATGTACACATAGTAGGGGGACTGGTTCCAGGCCACCCTGCAGATAACCAAAAACCCAAAGATGCTCATTCCTTATATAAAGTGCCACAGTATTTGCATATAACCTCTATTTATTTAAATCATCTCATAATACTGTTAACACCTAATATATGTGTGTGTGTGTGTGTGTGTGTGTGCTCAGCTGCTCAGTCATGTCCGACTCTTTGCGACCCCATAGACTTGTAGCCCACCAGGCATCTCTGTCCATGGGATTTTCCAGGAACGAATACTAGAGTAGGTTGCCATTTCCTCCTCCAGGGGACCTTCCCTATCCAGGGACTGAACCCAGTGTCTCCTGCAGCTCCTGTGTTGGCAGGTAGATTCTTTACCACTGCACCACCTGGGGAGCCCATACCTAATACAATATAAATGCTATATAAATAGCTGTAAATTCAATGTAAATGATATGTAAATAGCTGCCAACGTGTGGCAAATTCAAGTTTTTTGAAACTTTCTGGAATTTTTTCTTTACTACTTTCAATCCACAATTGGTTGAATCCACTGATGCAAAACTCACAGATACACCAAGCCAACTGTATACATACACCTCTCAAGCTAGTTGTACGACTCAAAATCTACAAGCATGGAAAAATTCCAAATGCTAGGTACCAGTTATCATTAGTAATAAATGTTCCTTGAGTTAACTGGGTAACAATATGATCCATATACCAAAAACAATTCAAACTGAAAAAGTTCAGAGCTTTTTTCAGGCCCCTCAAACTGTCAGGTCTTTCATTTGTCCAACTCCACTTTTAAGCTGCCCAGAGCTGCTGTGAAATAGACTCCGAAGAAACCAATTTGGGTAGTTCTGGCATTAGGAGCTAATTTTTCCACCACTACCTAAAGTATGAAGAAATCTTTCAGACTGGGTGATTTACTATTATGCATATCTTTCCAATTCTGAAATTGTTCCAAACTTCCACCATAGTTTTTAATTGCCCTCAAGATTTACACTTGAACTATGAACAACTGTTTATCTATTTACAATCCCAAAGCCCTCCCTGTGAGATTCTGCCAGTGAAGATTTCCCAAAGGGCATTTTTACTAAAGTGGTAATAAATAACATTATTTTGACCTGGAGACCCTTAGCAATGGCAAGGAATCAAAACAATGTGTCAGGCTTACTATCTCCTGAGCTGTCAATTACCTGATAGGAGAGTGGATGGTTGAAAAGAAAGGACCCTTTGGACGAATCAATAATTAGGTAATGAATCACTGTAGTCTCAGGGGGCCCAAAGAAGTCTACAAAGGTTTGGGACACGTAGATACATTATCACCATGTTATGAAATTGCCTATCTCTCCAAGGTCATCTGCCTCCACAGCCTCCCGTCCTCCCTTCCCTTTCATAGGAACCTAAGCTCCAGTCAGACTGAACTACCCCAGTGTGCCATGGTCTTCCACAATTCTTTGACTTGACTCACACTGTTCTTTTGCCTCTACCCTTCCCTTTCTCTTTGCTCGGCGAAACTCTTACAGTTCTTTCAAGATCCACTAGACTGCAAGTTCCCTGACTGTACAAATCATAAAGTTTTGAGAGAGTTTTATCTTAAGTACCTAGCAAAGCAGGAACTCAACTAATAAGTGGATGAACGGAAGCTCCAAAAAGCTTGTCTGACAAGCACAGCACCTCTGCCTCACTGCTTCCCAACACACACACAGACTTGACAGCCCCTTTCAATATTCCCATGATTTCCTGTGATTAATTCTATCACATCACTTTTCACATTTACTGTAATTATTTGCGAATTTCATGAGGGCAAGGATGCTAAGATGATGTAATTCTTTATCCCAGAACTCTGCACAGTGCTTGAGACCCGGGGGTGGGGGGTGGGGGGCGCCAGGGTGGGTGCCGAGGAGGCTCTACAACGTTTGTTGAATCAATAACTGGATGCATATGCCAAAGTGCCCGAGAATATCTGAATATTTGAGCCTTCCTCCAGCCCGCATCCCATCCTGACCGTTTCTGCGCTCCCAGTGCGCGTCCTGCCCAGTTTTCCTCCTCCAATGAGGCTGCTGCAGAGCCCTCCTTCGCAACTCCCCACAAACAGAGCCCCTGCCGACTCTGGCCAATTCAAGTCCAATTGCTGAGCCGCTCCTTCGGCGGACCCAGGCCCCTCTCGAGTTCCCTCCGAACTATGTGGAGGCTGACGATGGAGCCGCGGCCGGAGACGCGGCGGGAAGGCTGATCCGGTACTGCCGGGCTCCCACCTGCTCAGGCGCCTCCGAACCTCCGTGCGCGCCGTGCGGCGGCACCCGGAGGGCGGGCTCCCGCGCGGCCGATCCTCAGCATCCGCACCTCTCTCGAGGGGCGACCTCCAGCCTAGCCCCTGCCCCTCCACCCGCCATCCCCGAGCTCGGGCCGCCCCTTCGTCGGGCCCGGGCCTGGGGTGGGCAGCCCAGACCAGTGCCTGGTCCCTGGCCAGGAACGGGGTCTAGGGCTCCGACGCACCGGCCAGCGGCCCCGCGGCCTCCGTCGCCGGATACGGCCCTCGGTCTCCAGACCCCAGCGTCCTGCCGGATTCCCGGAGCGGCGGGGCGGGGATCCGCGGCGCAGAGCGCACTGACCTGGAAGTGCAGCGCCATCTTCCCGGGAGGCGGCGCCGGTCAGCGCCCGGAGCGCCCGAGGGGAGGGAGCGTAGGCGGGCGCCACCGAAGCCCCAGCCGCCCGCGGGGTCCCTGCGCCGCTCGCTCGCTCGTCGCTTCAGCCTCGCGACTGTCGCGTTCGAAGCTCCGGACGGGGCGGGGCCGGCAGGGCGGGGCGAGCGCGTGCGGGCGGGCCCGACGGGGCGGGGACCGGGGGCTCAGGAATCTAAACTGCCCCCTCCCCCACCGCGCTCAAGTTTCAACGGCCGCTACCTCAGGTGGGTGGTGGTTTCAGACCTTCGCCCCTTGACACAACCACCACAGGGCAACTGCCAGCCATGGGTCCTGACTATATCTCCCACAGACTCTTTGACCCGTAACTCCTAGAGCGCAGCTATTGCCTACGGCTTCCGACTCCCTATTTCCACAAGTTTTCTTGTCTCCTAACACTCGCTTGTTAATGACAAATCAGCCATAACCTTTGACTCCTACACGTCAACTGCTATCCTTGGTCCCTGACTCCTAGAACCCAGGTTTCAGGTTTTTTAAACTTTTGGTTAAAATTAAACTGACAGTATTTATATATTGTCAAGTTGTAAAATTCTAGTTCACTTACTTCTTGTCTATATTTCATTTAACCTGAACTTATATTTTACACTAAATAATTCCACTGAAATGAGAATTTATTTGAAAAGTAGGTAAAAGTCACTCCTTTCCAATGCTTTTCATTTCCTCTTGAAGTTTGACACTTCCAGTTGGGGTCATTGTACATTAGAGTGAAAAATTCCTGTAATACCTCATATAGTTCAGGTTTACTAGTGGCAAATTCTCTCAGCTTTTATTAACATGAAAACGTCTTTATTTCACGTACATTTTTTTGAAGGATAGTTTTGCTGGGTATAGAATTCTATTTTGACATTAAAATTTTTTTTGCGCTTATAAAATGCCTTTCTCTTGATTACTGATTGCCATTATTTCTATTCATAAATTAGCTGTCAGTCTGATTTTTGCTCCTTTGAAGGTAATATGTCTCCTTCTCCCACCCCTGGCTGCTTTAAAATTTTTCCTCTTTTTGGTCTTCAGCATTTTGAGTGTGATGTAACTGTAAGTGTGGTGTGTGTGTTTGTGTGTGTGTGTGTGTGTGTGTGTGTGTGTCTGAAACCTGCTTGGGATTCATAAAGCTTCTTAAATATGATATCTGATTTTTTCTTACTAATTTCTGAAAATTCTTGGTCAATATTTCTTTAAATAACTGCTTCTGTCCCATTCTTCTCTTTCTGGAACTCCAATTACATGTATGTTAAACCTTTCATAGAGTTTTCCATGTCTCTTATACTCCTTTTTGTATTTTTGTCTTCTTTTCTTGTTGTGGGTTCATCTGCATATTTTTTACTGACCTTTCACTCAAGTCAGTAGAAACTCTATTCTGCTCTGTCTGAGCTGGTATACAACCCATCTATTGAATTCTTAATTTAAGTTATAATATTTTCAGTTTCAGAATTTTCATTTGACACCTCCCCTTCCATTCTTTGAATAGATTCAAAGGTTCTGGTGAAATTTATCATTCCTCTATTTTCTTGAACATTTTAATGATATTATTTAAAGTCCCTATCTGATATCTACAATACCCGAGTCAATATGTGGGTCCTCCTGTCTTCTATAATTTGGTCCTGTTTTTTCAAGCTTGTCTCATGATTTCTTATTGAATGTCAGTGTGGCAGAAAAAACTGTAGAAGTTCTGGATGATATGAACTTTCTCCATAGAAGAAAGTTATTTTTATTGTAGTAGGCAGATAGAATACCAGAGGATCACTTGAATCCTATTGAGACTTGGCTTTTAAATTCAGATTTATTTCAGTTTTACCCTGATTCCTAGGTCATGGTACTCAACTGATCTTATAGCTAAAAGCCTGGGATGTTTATTAAGACACCTTCATCCTATGGGCTTGAACTCCTAATTCCTGTCTCCCCAGTTCTGTGCAACTGCTAAAATCTCTGTTCAACTCTTTAGATGCTGCTGTTCTGCTAAGCTTCTTAAAGTCTCTCCCAACAGGTATACATCTTAAGAACTGACTGATGATTTGAGGGAAATCTGTACACAGATTTTGGGGCTCACATCTCTGCAGTTTGCTCCTCTCTAGAAATTTGTCCCTCAAATCTCAGCTCCTTTTGTTCTCAGACTCCCATGTCTGCTCCTAGCCTACTGAGATTACTGCTGTCTGTTTAGCTCTGTTAATCCTTGTGCCAACTGAAAAATTCTTTGGAGGGGGAGGAAGGGATGAAAAGAGCTGAGTTAAATCTGGGTCTTGTCCTTAGTACTTTCATGCTCTCAAGGATCGAAGCCAACCAAGTCCTGCTGTTGTTGGTTGTTCTCTAGTGTCTTCAAACAGTTGTTTTATGTATATATACACACACATATATATGTATATATATGTATATATATATACTGGAGAAGGAAATGACAACCCACTCCAGTGTTCTTGCCTGGAGAATCCCAGGGATGGCAGAGCCTGGTGGGCTGCCGTCTATGGGGTCGCACAGAGTCGGACACGACTGAAGCGACTTAGCATATATGTATATATATAATGTGTATAGTTGTTAATATATGTCAAATTATTGTTAAATATTGTTAAATAATTTAAATATGTATTTGTTTCTTTATAGTTGTTGTATATGTAATATGAGTGTTAAATATATATATATATTTATGTATATTTGTCCTATTTTTGTAATTGTTTCCTACAGGAGGTCTAATCCAGCATAAGCTAATTCATTATGACTAGGCTATTTGCATCTTCCATACTTCACACCACTTGATTTTCATAGCTTATCCAGAACCCACACATCCTCATCCCCACAGCTCAACTCCTAAATGTTAAAATCTTTGATACCTTCATCATGCCATTTTGTGCTAATTCCTAAAGGTTTTGATTCCTATATTTTAACTTTTATTTCCATGTCCCAAGACTTTTGACATCCAATTGTATCTGTGATTCCCACATTCCAACATTTTTGACTCTCACAGCCCAAGCACCAATGATGATTTCTGACCTTCCTATTGCATATGCCACACAATAAATACCCCATTATTTTAACTGCTTATAGCCTTTGCCTAACTTCTAGATCTCAACCACATTTTAAGGCTATTTTTTAAAATAGCACTTCTGTTACTTCAATTTTCAGGTCATTAGGAGAGGGAAAATTAGGTTTGATCATTTGTCTTTTTTCCCACTCCAGAATATCCTTGACACAAGTATAAGGTTGTGGTAAAAACAGCACCTGACTGTTCTGTGGATTCACCAGGTAATTCTGGAAATAAGAAATCAATTATTTTTTTCCTTTCAAATTTGAGTGACCACAGAAGATTTCTGTTTAATTATCACTCTCTTCCATGATTTTCTATCAACAAAATATGCACACAACACCATATCTTTTTGTCAATTAACAAAATTTAAGATAGAATTGTGTCACTACAGCTATTAAAATTAGCACAGAAGATGCTCTAGGATGTCAAATAATTCATTTCTATCACAAAACTCAATTAAAGGAGGGACATTTAGAGCCCTTAGGAATTACAAAATTATCTTCCTTTATGGCAGCTAGCCTTCTAAAAAAGACAGATAGATCTTTAATCTTTGTATCTTTTTAGAGGATTCAATTAGCATATGTAATTCTGGTGCTTTAGGAAATTCACCTAACAACTCTTAGTTTTGACTTATTATTTCTAAGGTCAGGATAAGAGTAAGTCTATAATTCAAAAATTTTGCAAGAAGTAATACTGAGATGAGCAGTCAAGCACAGCGGTTAGGAAAAGAACATGGAGCCAAAAAGCCTGGATTAGGACACCAGCTCCATCACTTACTAGCTGGTAAACTTGTGGAAGTTACTTAACCTCTCCAGGTCTTCATTTCCTCAACTATAAAATGGAGACTACTAGTACATATCTCATAGGTTGCTGTGATGATTCATGAGTTTATATATAATAAGTACTACATTTTCAGGCTTCCCAGGTGGCTAAGCAGTAAAGAATTCAATTGCCAATGCAAGAAAATGCAGGAGATGTGGGTTTGATCCCATGATCAGGAAGATCCCCTGGAGGAAGAAATGGCAACTCCATTGTTCTTGCCTGGAAAATCCCATGGAGAGAGGAGCCTGGCAAGCTGCAGCCCATAGGGACACAACTATGGGACACAACTAAGCACGCACACACAAATACTAATTTTATTATCAAGTGAACCCATATTCTTTGAATATCATATCTAAGTCAGTAGTTTAATGGAATAGTATTATGAATTTAATCAGTTAATTATTCTATACTTTTTTACTTTGTAAATTTACTATCCAATTGGATATTACTTCATTGTCCCTCCTACCCCACCCACCTTCTCAACCCTGAAAATTTTTGAAAAGCTGTGACATTACCTACATTAACAACATTTCTTTTCTCATGTTTTTGTATGTGGTAGGACTGAAACTTCAAAATGATTCAACTAAAATTCTCACTTTATGAATACTTAAAATGTAAAACCTATAATCAATCATTTACTTTAGTAACACATATAAGCAAAATATAGAAAGAATTAGTACACATTTCCCTTAAATGTATTCTGCAAATGTAATTTTATTAAATACACATAGTAAAGTTGCTTAATATGTCAGTAAGTTTGGGGAATCCAGCAGAGGGCAGGCAGGTAAGAGAAATGGAAGGAGAATACATCCAATGAATTCAAATTTACATAAAACCCCTCCAAAACACAAAAGTCCTGTAAAATATTGACCTATGTAGACTTCTTTCATGTTGGTTGATTTCAACTATATTTTTTTTGTCAAGTC
This sequence comes from Giraffa tippelskirchi, assembly GCF_054371585.1. Lineage (NCBI taxonomy): Eukaryota > Metazoa > Chordata > Mammalia > Artiodactyla > Giraffidae > Giraffa > Giraffa tippelskirchi. Next base: position 115,220,383 of record NC_137282.1, read on the forward strand.
ATTAAACTCCATTTATTTAAATATCTAGTGTGAAACCAGAGTAAAAAAAATTTTTTTTTCTTCACTCATGATATGGGCTTCACCAGTGGCTCAGCAGTAGAGAATCCGCCTGCAATGCAGGAGATGGAGGCAAGAGACATGGATTCAATCCCTGCATCAGGAAAATCTCCTAGAGAAAGGAAATAGCAACTTACTCCAGTATTCCTACCTGGAAAAATCCCAATCCATGGGTTGCAAAAGAGTCAGACACGACTGGGTAATTAAACAATAACAAAATGATATGGATATGGATATGAATTATTTCACAATCTTGATTAGTACATGTATACTAAAAACTATACATACTTTTTCTTTAAATGACTTATTTTAACTCAGTGGTAATAATAAGGATATACTGCTATGTATTAATAATGCTGTTTTTTGACAAATAAAAATTAATATTTCTCATTCTGTACATTGATTTGTACACTGACAAACCTAGACAGTATTCTGTACATTGCCTTGCATTACTTGCATATCACAAGCTGGAATCAAGATTGCTGGGAGAAATATCAATAACCTCAGATATGCAGATGTTACCACTCTAACAGCAGAAAGTGAAGAGGAACTAAAGAACCTTTTGATGAGGGTGAAAGATGAGAGTGAAAAAGCTGGCTTGAAACTCAACACTAAAAAAAACTAAGATCATGGCACCCAGTCCCATTACTTCATGGCAAATAGAAGGGGAAAAAGTGGAAGCAGTGACAGATTTTATTTTCCTGGGCTACCAAATCACTGCAGATGGTGACTGCAGCCCTGAAATTAAAAGAAGCTTGCTCATGGGAAGGAACGCTATGACAAACCTAGACAGCATATTAAAAAGTGGAGACATCACTTTGCCAACAAAGGTCTGTCTAGTCAACGCTATGGTTTTTCCAGTAGTCATGTACGGATGTGAGAGTTGGATCATATAGAAGGTTGAGCACCAAAGAATTGATACTTTCGAATTGTGGTGCTGGAAAAGGCTCTTGAGAGTCCCTTGGGCAGCAAGAAGATCAAACCAGTCAATTCTAGAGGAAATCAACCCTGAATATACATTGGAAGGACTGATGCTGAAGCTGAACTCCAATACTTTGGCCACCTGATGCAAAGATTCTTTGGAAAAGACCCTGATGCTGGGAAAGATTGAAGGCAGAAAGAGAAGGGGACGACAGAGGACAAAATGGTTGGATGGCATCACCAACTCAATGGACATGATTTGAGCAAACTCCAGGAGATGTTGGAGGACAGAGAAGCGTAGTGTGCTGCAGTCCATGGGGTCGCAAAAAGTCGAACATGGCTTAGTAACAGCAACTTGCATATTAGTTCCTCCACATAATAATAAAGAGTTTAAGGCACTGATTACATAAGCATTATGTTGATATGCATCTTAAATTACTGCTAAGAAGGCTCACGATAATATGTGACCTGATATACAGTGCTATTCTGAAAAGCTATTTTGCAATTTATATCAAGAACCTTAAAAACGTTCATTATCTTCACCCAACTTCTAGAAAGTGATTCTAACAAAATAGCCTAATTTTTTAAAAGTTTTATATGCAAAGATATTTATTACAGTGTGATTTGCAATTGGAATAAGCAGAAATGCTTAAGTAAATTATGGTATAACATATGGCAGAATCCTCTATAGTCATTAAGAATTATATTTATGAAGAGTTTTGTAAAAAAAATATGGAAATGTTGTTATAAGGTTAAGTGTAAAAGGAAAAATGGAACAATATATCATTTCAATCACATGAAAAAAGCATAGAAAACGTGAGTGGAACAGAATACAAACAAATGTTAACAAGGCTGTCTTATGAATCGTGGAATTAAGAGGTGTTTTTTCTCTTCTTCATCATATTTCTGTGTTTTCATGATCCTCTAAAATGTACATTATTCACTTTTATAATGAGAGAAAAACTTGTAGCAAAAAGTGATCCTGACATAGATTACAATTAATCTTATTAATGCACTTAATATTAACAAAGTGCTAATGGCAGGTGTATATATTTAAAGGAAAGACCAATTAGAAAAACTGAACTTGACCAGACAGGCACTACTGCCACAAATCTCTTTTGGAACAAGGCAAAATGTGGATATGGTGTGTGTGTGTGTGTGTGTGTGTATGTAAATTTTTTAAATAATGTAATCTTAAATTGAAACAGAAAATATAAAATGTGTAAACTCTAGGGGAACAGGGCAGAAAAAAAGACCTATTGCTAGTCATAGCCCATTTTATGCACAGAGCTACTTACCAGAAATAGGCATGTCCCCATTTCAAGTGCTTTCCTTTAAAAGATTTCTGTAAAATACATTTAAAGCCATATCAATGATAGCAGTACTGCTTAACTGTTTTTAGAGTAAAATTAATTTGAACTAAAATATAAAATTAGATCCTTCACATACTAATATTACTTTGCACAGGCAAAATCTATACTATTTCTTAAGACCCAAGCCCCTTCCTTAGAGGTCAACATTTTCTTTTTGCTAAGAGTTATGTTTTAAATTTGCTGTGAGGATACCCAGATAACCAAGCAGGTCTCTTACTATAAGGAAAAATGAGAGCGCCTAAGAATATCTCAAGGAAAACCAAGTTGTGAACTCTCTTCTATCTCCTTTCCTTTCCTGTCTCCCATCTCCCCTGCCCCAATACACATTAACACCATTCCCACAATTAGGTTACATCATACCCAGGAGCTTAGGAGAGATGATACCCACATTAAATCCTACCCACTCCAGTATTCTTGCCTGGAGAATCCTAGGGACGGCGGAGCCTGGTGAGCTGCCGTCTATGGGGTCGCACAGAGTCGGACACGACTGAAGCGACTTAGCATAGCATAGCATTTTAAAACAGTATTTCTATCATTTTCTCCTGATTATAGAAGAAATCCATGATTTTTATATAAAATTGCATGGTACATAATTGTATAAAATCAAAAGTAAAAATTACCAAGAACGGCAGCCTCTCAAAAATAACCTATTTTAATATAGCAGCATGTCTTGCCATTTCTCTGTCTCTGCACATACATATATGGGCAAAAAATATTTTTTGATAGGAATGAGATCATGCTATAAAACTGTTTTGTACCTTGATTTTTCTGTTTAACAGAATATACATTTTAGATGTATTTCAATGTCAGTATTATAAATCTACCTCATTTCTTTTTTAATAACTCCATATTCCTCCATATGTGTATACTATGATTTATTTAATCAATCCTGTACTGAGAGAAATTTACTTCTTTTTACTTCATAACTACAGCTTATTGTAGCAATGTTAAGTCAACTAACATATTCCTTACAACTAGGAGAGGCAGAAAAGACAAAATTTTGCCCTCAGGGCATCTACAAACACTGCTCAAAAAAAGCATTCCCAGGTTAACTGGTACATAAGTTGATTATACATATACTCTTATGTTGTATGTTGACGTATACATACAGTTTATTGTTCTCCAAGAACACTTCATCTTGTATATTGTCACCCTGTATATTTAAATTATATGCAGAGCACATCATGAGAAACGCTGGGCTGGATGAGGCACAGCTGGAATCAAGATTGCCGGGAGAAATATCAGATATGCAGATGACACCAATCTTATGGCAGAAAAAGAAGAAGGACTAAAGAGTCACTTGATGAAAGTGAAAGAGGAGAGTGAAAAAGTTGGCTTAAAGTTCAACATTCAGAAAACTAAGATCATGGCATCTGGTCCCATCACTTCATGGGAAATAGATGAGGAAACAGTGGCAGACTTTATTTTGGGGGTCTCCAAAATCACTGCAGATGGTGACTGCAGCCATGAAATAAAAAGACGCTTACTTCTTGGAAAGAAAGTTATGACCAAACTAGGCAGCATATTAAAAAGCAGAGACATTACTTTGCCAACAAAGATTAGTCTCGTCAAGGCTATGGTTTTTCCAGTGGTCATGTATGAATGTGAGATTTGGACTATAAAGAAAGCTGAGTACCAAAGAATTGATGCTTTTGAACTGTGGTATTGGAGAAGACTCTTGAGAGTCCCTTGGACTGCAAGGAGATCCAACTAGTTCATCCTAAAGGAAATCAGTACTGACTATTCATTGGAAGGACTGATGTTGAAGCTGAAACTCCAACACTTTGGCCACCTGATGCAGAGATTCTTTGGAAAAGACCCTGATGCTGGGAAAGATTGAAGGCAGGACGAGAAGGGGACGACAGAGGATGAGATGGTTGGATGGCATCACCGACTCAATGGACGTGAGTTTGAGTAAGCTCCAGCAGTTGGTGATGGACCAGGAACCCTGGCGTGCTGCAGTTCATGGGGTTGCAAAGAGTTGGACATGACTGAGCAACTGAACTGAAGTGAAGAACACTTCTGAGAATTGAAGGGGGAGATATTAATGCATACTCTGGGCTAATCATGAAACCATCCTGTAGGGTGAAGCTAAGGTTTATACTGGCTGTGAGAAAAGAAGTTGGGGGAATCACTGTGGGCAAATAGGATGAAGGGGACTTCTGTGTAGAGGACTGGTTGGCAAGCCTGTCAGATTCTAAATGGGGTAAGGAGAGCATTCCATCGTGAGAGTGGTCCTTGGAGTGTCAGAAACTAGCAGAGGAGGAGAGTATCCACACAAGAGTTTTGGCCAATTGTGGGATTTTGGAGCCCAGGTGATATGAAGAGTATGTGTGCATTGAGGGCATGTTGGGGGCATAGTACAGGATTTTGATGTTCAACAGGCCTGATAAAGGCATCTATGCAGGTGTGTGGTAGGGGCTAGCAAGGCATAGGGAATCAGACAGCACCTGGGAAGGTTGAGAAGAGTGTTTACGTGGAGTGGTGTCCTATAAGAGGTATCAGAGCCCAAGCAGAGAAAGAAGATATCAATGCAGGGGAGAAATTGGCAATGGAGTTGGAAAACTGATTGGGAAATTGATGAAATAAATACATAACAATAATGGAAGTCAGATTTTTCATTGTGGGAAAAGGAAATTATAAATATGGAAAGGGGAAAAGCTAGGATGAACCTTGTGGTGTTGGATTCAGATTAGAAGTATCAGTGAAAATTCATGGTTTTCAATATGTAGAGATAAATATAGAAATAAATTTAGGTGCGTGTATATACCTACATATATGCCTACTGAGAGTTCCTGAGGTCAGCAATACCCCAACATTAATGAGCACACCTAACATCCAGAACTTGGCCTCTAAAAATTATTTTCTACTTACAGGAACCAGTCCCATGGAGAAATAGCAGATTCCAAGTTGGGACACGTAAGTACAAAATGTTTAGAACATTTTGTGGGTGTCAAAAACTAAGGAAATCTTCAAAGAATAAAGGGGGCCTATCAAAAGGCCATAAGAGTCAGCTTGAAGGGGCTCCCACTTGCCAAATCTAGGAAAAACCAGGCATCAAAGTAAATTATAGTGATAGATTATAACATTTGATGAAGAATGGATTATTTACATACTCTCATTGCAGTTCCTCGCAAAATACGTACTAATTAAAGAAAGCAAAAAAGGGTAACTTTTCAGTGCAAAAATCTCACTCACCACCTTAACTGGGTGATTAACATAGATTCTATTAGTAATGGGACAAATATAAATCATGTGCCTCTTGACAGGAGCAGTAATAACAGCATCATCTCTGTGATAGTCTCACAAAAGATGCATGTTCTGAATCTAATCTTGAAGCAGTATGATTAACGTCAAGCTCAAATTGAGAGATATTCTACAAAATAAGTGGCCTATAATCTTCCAGGGTAAATGAACATCAGTGAAAGGCTGATCCACTAAGAAAACTAAAAGAGAAACAATAAATTAAATGCAATGTGGGACTTCCCTGGAAGTCCAGTGGTTAAAACTCCACACTTGCAATGCAGGAGGCACGGGTTTGATCGTTGGCCAGGGAACTAAGATCCCACATGCCGCAACATGGCCAGAGATTTTTTTTTAAAAAAATGCAATGCATGATTTGAACTGGATAATTTTATAATAAAGGACACATTGGGAATACTTGGCAAACTTGAGTGAGATCTAAGAATTAGAAGGCAATAATGTATCAATGTTAATTTCCTGATTTCATGATTGTATCGCAGTTATGTAAAAGAATGTCCTTGTTTATAGAAAATAAATACTGACATATTAGGGGATAAGATAATTGTGCTTCTTAAAATTGCTATGTGTCTTAGGTTTGAAGAAATTCAGTCAATGACAATTTTTATTATCCTTGAAACAACATCACTTAAATAGTTGGGTGTTCTGTCCATACAGACAATAATCTGTAAAATATTCCAAGACCCCTAGGACTGGTTCTTTGTAATGGCAGAATTCATTTTAAGAAAATAAATCCTCTGAGAGATGGTCTTTACCTAGAAGGCCTAAAGCAGAGCCCATCATGTGTGCTTTAGGAACATACTTGGATTACTGTTTTACAAAGGAAAAAATGAAGATACATTCCAGGTACATGCCAGTAATGCTTGCCATTAATTCACTGATAAGATCTCATTGGGTGATAATCTGAGAAGTCAAAATGTTGGCCTCAGGAGTCCAAGGGAACCTGTCTGAATGATGGATGTACAACCCAATTTTAAAGTGTTAAAAGGAGACAATGGTTGGGTAAAGCATCTGTCACCCTGCCTGAGAAGAGAGGCCATGTAATCATAGTGCTAAAAGCTACACTGAACCACTTTCAGGGCTACCACTCTGTAGAGTGATACCAAAAACCTTCTCTGGAGATGCCCACTTACAGAGTGATCACAGTATATGTTTGGTTGGTGGTTTCTCTTTCAAGATGATTTTCAAGAATTAGCATATTTGAAAATGGAAAACAGTATATGGCATTTCCAAAGGCCCAACTTGAAACCAGATAATTTGAACATAGGTTGTACCAGAGACACTTCACAAAGTGATTGCCACAGGCTTGGCACCTTCAGCAATGGCCTGACATTAGCCATTTGTAAACAAGCCCTTGTGTGTGCCTAGTGTTGGACATTTCATTCACAGGCCCTCTTGGACTACCTCACCTACAGATAGCCTGGGGATGACCATTTTCAAGAGACACTAGAATTTTGATGGGAGGAGAGTTTGGGAGAGAATGAATATATATGTATGTCTTAGTCCCTTTGCTCGAAATTATCACAGCATCATTAATGGGCTATACTCCAATATAAAACAAAAAGTTTTTTTCTAAAAGAGACACCAGAATTTTGAAAATGGACCAAGCCAAGATATTTCTTAAATGAGCTATCCTAATCAAGCTTTCTTCCTCCATCTTTCTACTGCTCTACATTCACCCTCAGACATATACTTGGACAGTCTGTTTAAAACTGGGATGATGTACGTCAGTTTATAACTGTGTCTACTGCAATGCAATGTAGATGGATCAGCCTTAATCATTTCTCAAGCTGGTTCACTAACTGCAGACTTTTCGCTTATCTGTATGGCAAATAACAGATTGCCTTAATGATTACCTATCAGCAATATTTTGCAAGTAGTATCCAATTGCACCTGCAACATGGGAGACCTGGATTTGATCCCTGGGTTGGGAAGATCAGTGAGAGGAGGGCATGGCAACCCACAGTATTCTTGCCTGGAGAATCCCCGTGGACGGAGGAGCAGGGAGGGCTACAGTCCACGGGGTCACATAGAGGTGGACACGGCTGAGCTACTGAACACAGTAAAGCGCAGTATCCAATCGCAAGTGATTTTATTGATTCCTGGAATATATAAAGAATGTTATGCCAAGTTACCTCTTTGTGAAATAGGTTACATTCATTTAAAATGCTGATCTTCTTCACTGCATGAATCATGCCTTCAGCCTTTTTCACTTCCTCCATGATGCCTTTCAAAAAATTTATCACAGAGAAACACTTACTTTATCATTTGATTATTCTTATCAACTGAGATGATATTTGGTCATCATATGAATAAGATAGGCTCTTAAATGAGGACAATACTGTTTTAAAAAACTAGATCCTAATTTGCCTAGTTTTTGGAAATTCGGAAAGAGCGATTCATTCTATCTGAAATTTTTACAGAAAATTTGACTTTCAAAAATGCATTGTTATTATACAAGTAAATATAGGTGGCATTTTATGTGAAATGTCTATATTCTCATACAAATGTGTTTCCTTTCTCATAGTCACTGGCTTCATATTTTTTCTCTTCTTCAGTGTAATCTCCATAATTTGTATTTTTCTTTGTGATTTGGTTCCTTGCAGGAATTTGATATGTAAGTGAAGAATCTATACAGACAACAAATTAGAAATTATATAAGTGAAAAATACAATGTATTTAAATAACTATTGGCCAGAGAGTAGACCTTTTCATGCTATAGTTACCCATACCCACCCTATCTCTTTACCTCTTGTTATAGACTGGGTGTTTGGGTTCCACCAAAATTAATACGTTGAAACACTAATCTCTAGCATAACTTATGTTTGAAACAGGGCCTGTGAGGAGGTGATAAAGGTTAAATGAAGTCATAAGGGTAGGGCCCTAATGTAATAAAGTAGGTATCCTCGTGAGAAAAGGAAGAGACACCAGAACTCTCTCTCTTCTCAACCACATGAGGACACAGTGAGAAAAGCTACTGCTGCTAAGTCGCTTCAGTCGTGTCCGACTCTGTGCAACCCCATAGATGGCAGCCCACCAGGCTCCCCCATCCCTGGGATTCTCCAGGCAAGAACACTGGAGTGGGTTGCCATTTCCTTCTCCAATGCATGAAAGTGAAAAGTGAAAGTGAAGATGCTCAGTCGTGTCCAACTTTTAGCGACCCCGTGAACGGCAGCCTACCAGGCTCCTCTGTCCATGGGACTGTCCAGGCAAGAGTGCTGGAGTGGGTTGCCATTGCCTTCTCCGACAGTGAGAAAAGGGCCATTTGCAAACCAGGAAGAGAGCTCTAATTCAGAAACTATACCCTGCCAGACCTTCATCTTGGACTTTCCAGCCTCCAGAACTGTGAGAAAGCAAATTTCTGTTATTTAACCCACATTATCATGGTATTTTGTTATGACGGCCCCAGCAAACTTAGACACCCCTATTCTTCTCTTCCTCCCGGAGCACACACCTCTCCATGCATGCTGGTGCTCATCTAGCCCTAGAATTCAACTATATGCATGTTTGGATTACTTTATTTTGTTACTACACCTCACAGAGTGTTTGAATGGAATATGCACCGCACATAATCGTATTATTTATTTTTATTTGATGTACAAAGAACTGTGTTCTTAAGTAGCTAAGTTCTACTCTGCCTTTTCAGCCTTAGAATCTATTAAGGGCACTTTTCATCTTGTAGCTCTTAAAGCTTGTATCCTTTTACCAACTGCTTCCTATTTCTTCCACCCCACAAGCCCCTGGAAACCTCTCTGTTTCTGTGAGTTTGATTTTTTAAAAGATTCCACAGATAAGTAATATCATACAGTATTTGTCACTGTCTGGCTTATGTAACTTAACAAAATGCCCTCAAGGTCCACCCATGTCACAAATGACAGGATTTTCTTCTTTCTCATAATTGAATAATATTTATATATATAATATTCATGTGTGTATATATATATATCTTATTTATCCATTGATGGATACTTAAGTTGCTTCCATATCTTGACTATTGTAAATAAAGCCTCAATGAACATAGGAGGGCAGATATATCTTCAAGAAAGTAATTTTCTTTCCTTTGCATATGTATCCAGAAGTGGGATTGCTGGATCACATAATAGTTCTTTATTTTTTTTTTTGAGGAATCTCCATACTGTTTTCCAAGGTGATGGCATCAACTTCCATTCCCACCAACAGTACCCTTTTCTCCACATTCTTCCCAACATTTACTTCTTGTCTTTTTAATGATAGCCATTGTAACTGTTGTAAGGTGATATTTCACTATGCTTTTGATTTGCATTGACCTGATTATTAGTGGTACTGAGCATCTTTAATATACTAGTTGTCCATCTGTATGCCTTCTTTGGAAAGATTCCCATACAGATCTTCTGACCATTAATTGGATTGTTTGGGGGTTTTGCTACTGAGTTGTATGAATTCCTTATATATTTTATATATTAACTGCCTTATCAGATATGTGGTTTGCAAATATTTTCTCTCATTCTGTAGGTTACCTTTTCATTTTGTTGATGGTTTCCTTTGCTGTGTAGAAACCTTTTAGCTTCTATAGTGTAGTATAGTATAGTATAGGATAGGATAGGATAGGATAGGATAGTATAATATAGTCCCATTTGTTTATTTTTGCTTTTGTTATCTTTGCTTTTGGTGTCAAATTCAAAACAACATTGTTAAGACCAAAGTCAAGGAACTTACTCCCTATGTTGTCTAGGAATTTTACAGTTTCAGGTCTTAAATTTGAGTCTGTATCTGTTTTGAATTGATTTTTGTATATGCAGAAAAGGAGCATTCGGTTTCATTTGTTTGTGGAATCCATTTTTCCTAGCATCCTTTATTGAAGAAACTATCCTTTCTCCACTGAATATTCTTAGTTTTTTAAAAATTAATTGATTATAAATGTGTCACTTTATTTTTAGGCTCTCTACTCTGTTCCATTGATCTATATGTGTGGTTTTGTGTCAATACTATACTGTTTTGATTATTATATTTTTGTAATATAGTTTGAATCAGGATGTGTGATGCTTCCAGCTTTGTTCTCATTTCTCAAAATTGCTTTGGTTAATTTGAGATCTTTTGTGGATCCATACAAGTTTTAGGATTTTTTTTTTAGATTTCTGTGAAAAATTACATTGAAATTTTGGTAAGGATTGTATTGAATCTATAGATTGCTTTGGGTAGTTTGGATATATAAACAATTTAAGTCTTCCAATCTATTAACATAGAATATTTTCCTTCCTTGAGGCTTCTTAAGTTTCTTTCATAAGTAGTTTAGAGTTGTCAGTATATAGATCTTTCACCTCCATGGTTAGATTTATTTCTAAGTATTCTACTCTTTAATAAACAAGAATATTTGGATCATTGAAAAAGCAAGAGAGTTACAGAAAAACATCTATTTCTGCTTTATTGACTATGCCAAAGCCTTTGACTGTGTGGATCACAACACACTGTGGAAAATTCTGAAAGAGATGGGAATACCAGGCCACCTGACCTGCCTCTTGAGAAACCTGTATGCAGGTCAGGAAGTAACAGTTAGAACTGGCCATGGAACAACAGACTGGTTCCAAATAGGAAAAGGAGTACGTCAAGGCTGTATATTGTCACCTTGCCTATTTAACTTATATGCAGAGTACATCATGAGAAACGCTGGGCTGGATGAAGCACAAGCTGGAATCAAGATTGCCGGGAGAAATATCAATAACCTCAGATATGCAGGTGATACCACCCTTATGGCAGAAAGTGAAGAAGAACTAAAGAGCCTCTTGATGAAAGTGAAAGAGGAGAGTGAAAAAGTTGGCTTGAAGTTCAACGTTCAGAAAACTAAGATCATGGCATCTGGTCCCATCACTTCATGGCAAATAGATTGGGAAACAGTGGCTGACTTTATTTTTTTGAGCTCCAAAATCACTGCAGATGGTGATTGCAGCCATGAAATTAAAAGACGCTTACTCCTTGGAAGGAAAGTTATGACCAACCTAGACAGCATGTTAAAAAGTAGAGACATTACTTTGTCAACAAAGATCCATCTAGTTAAGGCTATGGTTTTTCCAGTAGTCATGTATGGATGTGAGATTTGGACTATAAAGAAAGCTGAGCACCAAAGAATTGATGCTTTTGAACTGTGGTGCTGGAGAAGACTCTTGAGAGTCCCTTGGACTGCAAGGAGATCCAATCAGTCCATCCTAAAGGAGATCAGTCCTGAGTGTTCATTGGAAGGACTGATGCTAAGGCTGAAACTCCAATACTTTGGCCACCTGATGTGAAGAACTGACTCATTGGAAAAGACCCTGATGCTGGGAAGGATTGGGGGCAGGAGGAGAAGGGGATGACAGAGGATAAGATGGTTGGATAGCATTACTGACTCAATGGACATGGGTTTGGGTGGACTCTGGCAGTTGGTGTTGGACAGAGAGGCCTGGCGTGCTGCGGTTCATGGGGTCACAAAGAGTCGGACATGACTAAGCAACTGAACTGATGTTCAACTGATTTTATTCTTTTCGATGCTATTGTAAGTGGGATTGTTTCTGTAACATTTTTTATCGTTTGTTGTTAATTACAGAAATAAAACTTATTTTTGTATATGGACTTTGAATTCTGCAATTTTATTGAATTTATTGATTAGTTCTAACAGTTTTTTTGTAGAGTCTTTAGGGTTTTCTGTATAAAAGTATCGTGTCATCTGCAAATAAACACAGTTTTACTTCTTCCTTTCCAATTTGGGTGTCTTGTATTTCTTTTCTTGCCCAATTGTTCTGACTAGGACTTCTAGTACTATGTTGAATAAGATTGGTGAGAATGGACATTTTTTTTATTCCTGATCTTATGGGAAAAGCTTTCAACTTTTCACCATTAAGTATAATGTTAGCTGTGGGTTTGTCATATAACCTTTATTATGTTGATGTACATTCCTTCTATATCTAGTATGTAATTTTTCTCTATCACCATGTTCAAACCTCTAAGTTATATTGATGAGATCATACACATGAAGTACTTTTGTAGATCTTCTAGCACCTTAAATATGTAAAGTGTAATATTATTGTATTGCCTGACATTATAATAGAAATGTTTTAATACTTCAATCCTGCACTTTAAAATGCAATCTGGAAGAGAGAATTCATTAACATTGTCAACAGATATATTGACTGTATGCGCTGCACAAATAATTCACATGCCTGCATTGCATAAACCTATTATTACCAGAAAGGAACATTTTGTCTGCCTTTTTCTTCCACTCCAGATGTGCTGTTGGATGGACTGAAACTGCACAAGCAAAAGTGACATCATTTCAAGTGAAGTTCTTTGTATTTTAAGGAGCAAAGAAATAATAGGACCTACAAGAAAAAAATAATTAAGTTAAAAATGGCTCTGGTGTCTAAAGAAATATTTTTATAAATAATTTGTGCATGTGTAAATTCAATTGGCACAAATAACTGAGGGCTGTTAAAATTCATATAAGTAGTCAGTAGATTTTTCATTCAGAATTGCTACAACATGTGGTATACTTATGGTCAATTAATCCATGACAAGGAGGCAAGAATATACAATGGAGAAAAGACAGTCTCTTCAAATAAATGGTGCTGGGAAAACTGGATGTAAAAAAAACATGTAAAAAAATGAAATTAGAACATTCTCTAACACCATATATAAAAATAAACTCAAAATGGATTAAAGACCTAAATGTAGACTGGATACTCTAAAATCCCTAGAGGAAATCATAAGCAGAACAGTGTTTGACATAAATCACAGCAATATTTTTTTAGATCTGTCTCCTAGAGTAATGGAAATAAAACCAAAAATTAGCAATAGGTCCTAATTAAATTTAGAGGTTTTGCCTGGCAAAATAAACAAAACAAAGACAACCTATGGAATGGGAGAAAATATTTGCAAATGATGTGACTGACAAGGGCTTAGTTTCCAAAATATACAAACAGCTCATACAGCTCAATGTCAAAAAGACAAACAACCCAATCAAAGATGGGCAGTAGATCTAAATAGACATTTCTCCAAAAAAGACATGCAGATGGCAAACAGGCACATGAAAAGATGTTCAACCTCACTAATTATTAGAGAAATGGAAATCAAAATTACAATGAGGTATCACCTGACACCAGTCAGAATGGCCATCATCAAAAAGTCTACAAATAATACATGCTGGAGAGGGTGTGGAAATAAAGGAACCTTCCTACACTGCTGGTGGGATTGTAAATCGGCGCAGCCACTATGGAGAATGGTATGGAGGCTCCTTAGAAAACTAAAAATAGAGTTACCATATGATCCAGCAATCCCATTCCTGGGCATATATCCAGAGAAAACTCTAATTCAAATTCAGTATATTCATTATATTTAAACTCAAATTCTAATTCATGAAATATTACTCAGTCATAAAAAAAATAATGGAATAGTACCATTTGCAGCAACATGGATGAACCTAGGGGCTTCCCAGGTGGTGCTAGTGGTAAAGAACCTACCTGCCAATGCAGGAGACATAGAGACTTGAGTTCGATCCCTGGGTCAGGAAGATCCCCTGGAGAAAGGCATGGCAACTCACTACAGTATTTTTGCCTGGAGAATCACATGGATAGAGGAGCCTGGCAGGCTACAGTCCATAGGGTCACACAGAGTTGGACATGACTGAAGCAACTTATCATGCACGCATGGATGGACCTAGAGATTATCACATTAAAGTCATACAGAGAAATACAAATACCATATGATATCACTTACATGTGTTATAAGTGATATCACTTATCCTTTCATTGCTGGAGAGGCTGTGGAGAAAAAGAAGCCCACCTACACTGCTGTTGGGATCGTAAATCAGCGCAGCCACCATGGAGAATGGTATGTTTTGTAAATAACAAGCAGAAATGGACTCACAGACATAGAAAACAAACTTATGGTCACCAAAGGGGAAAGGAGTGAACGTGAAAGTCGCTCAGTTGTGTCTGACTCTTTGCAACCCCATGGACTATACAGTCCATGGAATTTTGCAGGCCAGAATACTGGAGTGGGTAGACATTCCCTTCTCCAGGGTGTCTTCCCAATCCAGAGATTAAACCCAGGTCTCCCACATTGCAGGTGGGTTCTTTACCAGCTGAGCCACAAGGGAAGCCCATGAGGGAAAGAAGGGAGGGATAAATTAGGAGTTTGGGATTAACATATACACTCTACTGTATATAAAATAAACAAAAAGTACCTACTGTATAGTAAAGGAAACTGTATTTGATATCTTGTAATAACCTATATAGTGGAAAATAATCTGAAAAAGAATATATATATATTGAATATATATGTATACATGTGTAAATATGTATATACATAAAATATATATAAAACTGAATCATTTTGCTGTACACTAGAAACTAACACAGTATAATTGATTTATAATAAAAAATTTGCAATAAAGAAAATATGTGTGGAATTCACTCAGCATGGAAAGAGGAATTCCAATGATAAACCTTGCATTATAAACTTATTCAGAGATATTGTCATTTAAATGAATATGGACAATTTAAGATGGAAAAAATTTTTGTTAAAATTTCTAAAAATTTTTGGTAAAAATGAGAACTGTGAAGAATGTTGTTGCAAGTTGGGTGGGGGAAGCTGAGGAGAAGAAATTAAGAAAATAATGGGAGAAAGTGCTCAAATATCTGATAAGGGACTTGTATATAGAATATAGAAAGAATGATTACAATTCAATAATAAAGGACAATCCAATTTAAAATGGGCCAAATAAATCTGCATAGACATTCCTTCCAAGAAAAATACAAGTGGCTCATAGGCATGTGAAAAAGTGTTCAATATCATGAGCCATTGGAAAAATCATGTCAAAACTATGGTCGATATCATTTCACATACACTAAGATGGCTGTAATTTAAAAAATTAAAAAGTAATAACAAGTGTTGATGAGGATGTGGAGAAATTAGAAACCTCATAACCTTCTGGTAGGGATATAAAATGTTGCTGATGCTTTGAAGAATGGTCTCAGTGGTTAAACAAAGAGTTCCTACATGACGCCAAATTTCTACCTGTAGGCATATACCCGAGAGAAATGAAAGCGCATCCACACAAAAACTGTACACTGGTGTCCATAGTAGCATTTTTCCTAATAACCAAAAAGTAAAAACAACCCAATATACATACAATGGGGTAATAACAATAGAAAGGAATGAAGTACTAACACCTCCTACAGTATGGATGAACCTTGAATACACATGTTTAAGGAAAGAAGTCAGTCACAAGGACCACATATTACATGATTACATTTATAAAAAATGTCTAGGGCTTCCCTGGGGGCTCAGGTGGTAAAGCATCTGCCTGCAATGTGGGATACCTGGGTTCAATCCCTGGGTTGGGAAGATTCCCTGGCGGAGGTCGTGGCAACCCACTCCAGTATTTGCCTGGAGAATCCCCATGGATTGGATATGAAGTATTTTTTCATTAGCAGTAATCTCAAGGAATCAGAATGATCTATCAGTCAACTTAACATTAAAGTAGTTTTTCTTTTTTGTTCTGAGAAAGCAGGAATGTTGATGCCAAGAGCACCAAATAAAAAACCAGAAATCACATAAGTTCCCCTTTACACAGGCGAAACTACTGTATGTGGCCCTCGGAAGTATTAGCTTGTGAACATCCAATCAAAAATAAATGGGATAAGAAATAAAACAAAAAGTTAACTTGTGTTAAATTGTTGCTTCTCAACATTAGGGAGTATGTTTTATATCAAGAAATTCATGAAGAATAGATGGTTTAACTTAGCTCTCCTAAGCACCAAAATTTCTGTCCTAGCTTGTGCTGAAAGCTTCCAATATTTGGTAATTTTATATTTTTTCTCTTTTGGGAGTATTTTATGATTGATTACAATAGTAACCTTTTCTTGGACTTAAAATGAATCAAACCTATCTAGATTTAATCCTGAATTGTCCACAAATCACTTACTCCATTCTTGGCTAAAGGAAACTGATATGACTTCACTGTTCCAGCTAATGCTGCATATTAATCTGCGAAGTTGGCCCTTTAGTTTTCCTGTATGTTACAAAGCTTAATCTACTAACAATAACCTGTGCTAATGCCATACATGATAAATGTACCTGTCTTGTCTGCAAAAGGTCTCACAGGCTTTCCATTGCTTAAGCATTATCAAAGTCTAGTATCATATTATCTGCCAAAACCCCAAAGCATATCCAGTAGAGTGTGAAACCGTATTATGTGTGTGTGTGTGTGTGTGTGTGTTAATCACTCAGTCGTGTCCAACTCTTTGGGACCTCATGGACTGTAGCCCACCAGGCTCTTCCTTCTCCAGGGGATCTTCCTGTCCCAGGGATCAAACCCAGTTCTCTTGCATTGGCAGGCAGATTCTTTATCATCTGAGCCACCAGGGAAACCTGTTAAACCATGTTAGGTTTGTATTATTTAGCTGAAGAACATTAAAGAGTTAAGTAAAATGCAGCTTTGAAAGTATTTTAAATGAGTTAAGCTTGTTTGTAGTTAAGTGTATATGTGTGTAAATATTTTAAAATAAGTGCAAATGATTTCTTATGACTGTAGAAAAATCGTAATTATGTTGGCAAATTGGTCATTTTGCAAAGGGTGTGGAGTCAGACCATTCCAGGAAGGTATTGACATAAATTAACAGAGTAATGGTTAACTCTATTTTTGTAAATGTGGTGAATTTTTAAAGGCTTGTCACAAAATTCTGAAAGAATCCTACTTGTTGAATGAATTTTCTTATACTTTAACTTCAAACGGTGGTATTATTCATGTAAAATTAGAATGAGGAGGGACTAACCAAATTAAGAATGGTAAGATTATATTTGCCCAAACCACTGACATTACCAGTCTTTTTAAACTCATCTTCTCAGCCTCAGGAACTCACAGGTTACACTGAAAAATTGTGAGTCCATGATTAGAAATGATGCAGAAGATTTCTGAAAACTAGCTTTGATGATCTGAAAAATGATACTAGAAGAGCTAGTAAAAAATTTTTTTTAAGTGGACTCTGGAAAACTAGTCTTAAGAATACCCATTAATAAATACGATAATGATATCAGGATCACTTCAAGAGTTGCTGTGGTTCTACTACTTTGAAGAAAAGAACTACCGTCTCTGATTTACAACAGAATATTTTCACAATAATTTATTAAAGCTAATTGGAGATTTTATTTTGAACATGTGGATCTGAGGCAAAAATATTCTCTTTGCTAAGCTATGTATTTCTCAGAGGTTTTGAGTTTCAGCACATTTGGTGCTCTGCAAACTGCATTGTATCTGTAGTTCTTATACTCTGTTACAATGGGTTGATATTATTATAGTGGAGACATTGCTTTTGAAGCTTTATCTCATTCTAGGAACCTGCTTCTTGAGATCTCAAGGTTTTATTTGTTACAAACAAATGTATTAAGGAAAACTGTACCTATGGACTTTTGAAAACTAAGTGAAATGACCATATTCTGAAATGCAAATGTTTGTATTGTGAGCATATGATAACACCGTGGATTCTAGGTGCTGAACTTTTCCTATTTCATTAATAGTTATTTCTAGAACTATATTTTGAAGTGCTTGGTGAGCAATTTAGAGCTCTGGAGAACATGCATTAGGACATTTGAAAATCTATAAGAATGGCTCATTTTCGAAAAATCTGTAAGAATAGCTCATATCTTAAGAATGAATTATATTAATATGGGGCTGCAAAACTATCTCTGTGAAAGTTGTTGTTGTAATTGCTTTATTTTTCTTTATCTTTTCCTATGAACATAGTAGTTTTAGGTTTACACTTGCTTCTTTATCCTATCAAGGAAAATGCGGCCTTAGAAAACTTCATTTTATCTTGTTATGGCTCTTAAGAGCACTAAAGTAAATGCAAATGATTTCCCATTGATATAGGAAGTCTTTTCTACTACTTATCAAGTAATGTAGATTTGCAGTCTAATTACATGTGGTTCAAATGACATGTTTTGACTTTCACACCAAAATGAAATTTTATCCAACGAATATATGCCATGTCCATACTTTTAAAAAATGTTGAATCCAGAACAGATATAATTTGTATTTATCAAGGCATTGACCTTTTGGCATCTTATTATTTTTAATTCTATCTAGGTATCACCAAATTAAAATTTGGTTGATTTTGCGTAACTGTAGAAGAAATAAAATTCTGTTATTATTGTTATGAAATATATTAATATAAAGAGAAATATGTGCTATTACTTGGTGAAGTCACATAGTTGAACTCTATTATAGTTAATTTTTTGACTCTTGTATAATTTTACCTATGGAGCACCACTAAATGAAGCACTGGACAACTAACTCCACATACCTGAGATTTTTAGATCTGCTGGAGGTCAAACTACCCAGAAATTAGGTAAGATTATGACCACAGATAGATATAGGCTCTTACATCATTTCAATACATATAGTCAATGTTAGAAACAGCAAAACACATGCAGAGTCCCATATCCTCTATTGTTTGAAAATACTACTGAATGGTGTGTGTGCACACTAAGCCGCTTTAGTCAAGTCTAACTCTGCAACTCTTTGGAGTGTAGCCCTCCAGGCTCTTCTGTCCACGAGATTCTCCAGACAGGAATACTGGAGTGGGTTGCCACGCCCTCCTCCAGGGGATCTTCCCGACTCAGATGTTGAACCTGCGTCTCCTGAGACTCCTGCATTGCAGGTGAATACTTTACTGTTGAGCCACCAGGGAAGCCCCACTGACTGGTATGGGGATCCTATATTACCTGATTCATGAAATCCTTTGTGTTTTGTGCTAATATTGGTGTTCTGCTGAGAGTTTATCTCCTTGATCTGGCAGACATTCTCATAGGTCTTTCCTTTTGGCCCACCAATGCTTTCCTGGGTCACATAGATGCACTGTGGCTTGGGGATTTCTCCATCTACCAGCACCTCTTCATCCAAGCCATATGCCAGGTAGTGTCTACACTGACCATAGAGGTTATTATTTCTGTCCAAGTCACAGAGCTGACCTTCCATAGTCTCACTTTCTAAGCAATAGCCGCATTGACTGACATAGTCCCAGACAAGCAGATTGCAAGTTGGGAGCACAGTTCTAAATCATATTTTCCTTAGTCACTATCTACCCTGAATAATCTCAGCCAGCTCTTGTGATGCAAACTGGGGAGACTTTGCAAAACATGTAGTCAGGCTGCAGAGATCACTGTGCTTACTGGAGGCCTCATTCCAAGCAGCAAACAGGAGCCTTGAATGTTTAGTTTTAAGCCAAGAGGGGGTAAAGTCTCCATTTCTTCTTTTTCCTCTTTCCCCTCCAAAAAAAAAAAAAAAAAATCACGAATTTGCCACCAATGATTTCAAGCCAATATTGACATCAGATTCCAAGTCTAGAGAAGATAAATAGGATATTTAAACATCCACAAATGCTCTTCTGGGATGCAATTTTTATAAGGACAGCTTTTGGGTTTAAGACAAACTACACTCTTGGCAATGGAAGTATAGTTTTGCTTCCTGTTGGTTCTGGGAGTCAAATCCTGAGACAGTTATTATATGAGAATAGAATTGTTTTATACCACTTAATAGTGAAGCCCAAGAAGTATTAATGAAGAAAAATTGCTATGTAAAGTA
Organism: Giraffa tippelskirchi; assembly: GCF_054371585.1. Lineage (NCBI taxonomy): Eukaryota > Metazoa > Chordata > Mammalia > Artiodactyla > Giraffidae > Giraffa > Giraffa tippelskirchi. The sequence continues at coordinate 115,240,585 of NC_137282.1, forward strand.
TAAAGTTGATTATCATGTGTGATTTTTTAAAAAAAGCTTAGGGACTTTTAAGAGTGCTTCAGAGTGATGAGTAATGCAGGCAAGAGAAAAGCCTCTGATAGTGAAAGATGAGAAACAAATAAGCAAATAGGAAACACTACTTGTAGGAAACAGACAATTTAGGGAATAGAAGAAAATATAAAAAAACAAACTATATCTATAGAGAGGGAAAAGAAAAACATTCGTCTCTGGAATAAGCACAAAATGCCATGATAAACATTCAGAGAAGAGGAAATAGACCTTGGAAATGAAAAATAAAATACTAAAAATAAAAAGCTCACTAGTTTGAAGGAAAAGTTGAAGAAATCATCCAAAATAAAAAATAAAAAAGCAAAAAAAAAATAGACAAGAAGAGATGAGATAGAGGGTCTTAATTCTTGAGTTCCAATATTTAATTAGTAAAAGTTAAAGAATAGATGCTGTTAAAGTGCTGCACTCAATATGCTAGCAAATTTGGAAAACTCAGCAGTGGCCACAGGACTGGAAATGGTCAGTTTTCATTCCAGTCCCAACAAAAGGCAATGCAAAAGAATGTTCAAACTACTGCACAGTTGCACTCATATCACATGCTAGCAAAGTAATGCTCAAAATTCTCTAAGCGAGGCTTCAACAGTACGTGAACTGAACTGCCAGATGTTCAAGCTGGATTTAGAGACGGCAAAGGAACCGGAGGTCAAATAGCCAATATCCACTGGATCAAAGAAAAGGCAAGAGAGTTTCAGAAAAATATCTACTTCTGTTTTATTGACTATGCCAAAGCCTCTGACTGTGTGGATCACAACAAACTGTGGGAAATTCTTAAAGAGATGGGAATACCAGACTACTTTACCTGCCTCCTGAGAAATCTGTATGCAGGTCAAGAAGCAACACTTAGAACCAGACATGGAAAAGCAGACTGGTTCCAAATTGGGAAAGGAGTACATCAAGGATGTACATTGTCACCCTGCTTATTTATATGCAGAGTACATCATGCGAAACGCTGGGCTGGAGGAAGCACAAGCTGGAATCAAGATTGCCAGGAGAAATATCAATAACCTCAGATATGCAGATGACACCACCCTTATGTCAGAAAGTGAAGAGGAACTAAAGAGCCTCTTGATGAAGGTGAAAGAGGAGAGTGAAAATTTTGGCTTAAAGTTCAATGTTCAGAAAACTAAGATCATGGCATCTGGTCCCATCATTTCAAGGCAAATAGACGGGGAAACAGTGGAAACATTTGCTCACTTTATTTTCTTGGGCTCCAAAATCACTGCAGATGGTAACTGCAGCCATGAAATTAAAAGATGCTTGCTCCCTGGAAGAAAAGGTATGACCAACCTAGACAGCATATTGGAAAGCAGAGATATTACTTGGTTGACAAAGGTCCATCTAGTTAAAGCTATCGTTTTTCCAGTAGTCATGTATGGATGTGAGAATTGGAGTATAAAGAAAGCTGAACGCCAAAAAATTGATGCTTTTGAACTGTGGTGTTAGAGAAGACTCTTGAGAGTCCCTTGGACAGCAAGGAGATCCAACCGGTCAATCCTGCTGAAGCCGAAGCTCCAATACTTTGGCCACCTGATGGAAGAACTGACTCATTGGAAAAGACCCTGATGCTGGGAAACATTGAAGGCAGCAGGAGAAAGGGATGACAGAGGATGAGATGGTTGGATGGCATCACCGACTCAATGGACATGAGTTTGAGCAAATTCCGGGAGTTGGTGACGGACAGTGAAGCCTGGTGTGCTGCAGTCCATGTGGTTGCAAAGCATCGAATGTGACTGAGCAGCTGAAGTGAAGTGAAAGAGAAACAGAAATTATCACAGGGAAGGAAATTACCAAAGAAATCATACAGGAAAACTTTTCAGAACTGAGTGCCATATGTCTCTAGGTTGAATGGTCTACTAAGAGCCCAACACAAATGAGGTCAGCTTCAAGAGAGATTAGTGTGGTTTGGGGCAGTTTTAGGCTCCAGGGTGAATGTTGGGAAAAAAAACAAAACAAAGCATGCACACAGAGAAAAATGATAAATCACTTGATGCATTTGATCATACTGAAAGTTTTCTGGTTCTGGGCAGAGAGCTAAGGATTAATTAGTAACAGAAACATAAAATACTGAAGAAATGAAAGGGCAATGCAATTATTTAGTTCCAGAGAAAGTTATTATACAAGAAAAGAAAAAATATCAAGATATCACATTATTGTTGTTCATCTTTGAATAATATTTATATGTCTAAATCAAAGAAAATATTAACTATCAGTTCAGTCAACAATTCTTATATTTTTATATTAGAAGGAAAGAAGACGGGTGCTGTGGGGGAGGATATGGTGACTGAGAGTTAAACCTCATCTTTTATAGTAGTCATTTATAATTCAAAAATTTTAAAATAAAGAAAGAGCAATTAAGCATATTTTAAAAGATAATATGGTAGACAGTATGGGACTTCCTGGGTGGTCCAGTGGTTATGAGTCTGCCTTCCGATGCAGGGGACGTGGGTTCGATCCCTGGTCGGGGAACTAAGATCCCGCATGCCATGGGGCAGCTAAAGAAAGCCTGTGTGCCACAGAGAAGACCCAGTGCAGCCAAAACAACCAGTAATAATAATAAAGGAAATACAATAGGAGGTAAAGAGCAGAAAAAGCAGCCAAAAGTTGTTTGCTCTGGGGAATGAGAATTAAAGGTGGGAAGGGATGGGGCAAGGAATTGTTGCTATTTGTTTCAAGTCCTGTAGAACTTTTTAATATTCTGTACACATATTTCTTGGCTAAACATAAATTTTAAATTAAAAGTAATAATAACAGAACACAGTCAGATAATTGCTTATGGCTTGGTTTAAAGCTGCCTATCACCAGCTCATGACCTTGGGCAAGGATATTCACCAACTTGAACTTAAAATTTTCTTAAAATTGGAAAACATTTTGCAGAGTTGTGATGAAGATGTAATAAAATACATCTGTAAAAGCTTCTAGGGGATACAGAAGCACTTAATAAATAGCAGCTTTTCTTTTTTCATTAGTTCGTGGCAATCAATAATTATAGTAAAAGTAAGTCTTCTTAGAATAATTAACCTACTCTGGCACAGTAACCTTTGGCTGAATATCACTCTGGGCAGAATATTATATTGGCTTGCTTTAGACTCTTGCTAAGTGGCCTGGCTGTTGCCTGAGAAACAATCATTTAACTAGACATATGGATTTCTGTCTAAGTATAATAGATGAGGCAAGATAACAGCTGGAAAGGGGGGAATCTCAAGGAAGGTGGGTGGGAAGGGAATTGATTTTGGTTTTCTTCAAAGGGCTGGTGTCAGTTTTCTTAGATTTGTCATCATGTCTTGTTTGATCACTTGAAATCTAGGTGTCAAATACCAGCTGCATGCTTTACAAAAGCAGAAGGTTTAATAGAAAAATTTGAAAGGTTTGGGAAATAAAGAGGAAAGGAGGAGATAGTGTCTGATGACAGTTGCCATCCTAGTGAAGGACAGCTATCACAGGACAGGGCCCTTTGAGGGATCCTTAAAACCAGGAGGTAGGGTGAGAGGGGCAGCAGGATGTGAGTGTGGAGGGGACACATATGAAGTATCCTTTGTGTTCCAAGCCTTGGCTAGTCAGTTTCCTTTGAAACCTCACAGCCTCAACCTTAACCCGAATAACTAGCTCAAGATATGGCGATTTATACTCCCCTTCCCTACTTTGACAAATGAGCAAATTTAAGCAAAGAGGTTAAATAATTGCCTGACACTGAATAATTAGCAGAGCCATGAGTTGTACCCAAGTGAATCTCACTTCAAAGTCCATTGACATTTTTCATTCTATCATTCTCTCTCTCTCCAGACATGAACTTATTTTTATGAAATAATTGTATGTAAGTCTTTTGTATGGCATAAAGCATTATACAAATCCAATATATTTTAGATATTATTTAACATATGAAAGGCAAAGGTACCCAAAAATCAGGAAGCGATTATTCTCATGTAACACTCAGTGTATTTTAGTTTGTGGAGCAGGTTGAAGATAGAGATGGGAATATGAGGCCAAAATGGAGACAGAGATGAAAGGTGGTGAATTTCAGTTCTTCAAGAGAAAAAGAATAATAACTATTTCTGAGTAGTAGAAATTGCTCAATTGAAACACTTATTTCTTGCATGAAAAATTATATACTATGAATTTTCTATAAAATTAAAAAGGGATTTTTTGAGGCTGATCCACAAAAAAATTAGGTCCTTGCTACTTAAAGTGTGGCTTGGACAACTCACCTGCCTCACCTGGGAGTTTGTTGTAAATGCAGGATTTAGACCCCATCTGAGTCAGAGTGAGCTTTTAACAAGATCCCCAGTGATTTGTGTGCACATTTCAGTTTCAGAAGCATTGCTTTAGGCCAAAAGCCAAAGATTGTGGATGAAGAGAAAAGGGCATACATTTGGGTGAGGAGTTTTCAGGGCTACATACTTTTTATGAGAAAAATGAATTTCAAGGAGTACCCTGAGTATTTTTTATAACTAATCAGTATAAACAAATCACTCCAGCTGCCACAAAAGTGACTAGACAGTGGCTGGGAAGTGGAAGTATGAAGGGAAGTTATAAATAAAGTTCATTAGAGAAACAAACAAACAAAATGTCTAGGTATTAAAAGAGATCGGAGCATTTAATTCAACCTACCATTTATCAGCTACATTTTAATGAACTGAGAAGGACTTAAATGAAATCTTGAAAAGTTAGCTTAAAAATTCCCCTCTAGTAATGTTATATATGTTATGAATAAAATAAAAGCGAAATTTCGTGATTTCTTGCTTGTCAAAGCAATTCAGTATTTCATAAGGAAGTTTAGTTTACTCCTACAGTGTGCTAAGGAGGAGGAAACAAGGATCGGGCACTTTGGGAAGAACCCAGGAGCGGAGCGGGAAATGGTCCCCTTAGATCTCCCGAGTTCCCACTAGGGGATAGGGCACATTTCCTGGCGGCTTGTCATCACCATTTATAACTCTGCACTCTCAGCAGAGCATTACACTGGAAGAGATTGGTGGAGACATGAAGCAGGAGGACAGAGATTCAAGGATTCGCAGTTGTAGCTTCAAGTCTCTGAACTAAAGGAAATTACAACCCCTGAAGTGCTCAGGGGGTGAATTAAGCACTTACACTCTTTCAATCAATTCATTAACAGGCTTTTAGCAAACACATACTTTGTGAACCGCTCTGTGCAGTATACCAAAGTGTAAGCCATAGTTCTTCCAGAATACTTACATTTCCATGACAGAATTGGCAAGGTAATTCATGGGGGAGTCGAGAAGGAGGGATGCACATCTGGTTAGGAAGGGAACCATGATAATTCACTGCTGTATTTAGGACTTGACAGTAGACAAAACACATTCCGAGTTAGTAGCAGTCAGTTTTCTCCCTTTTTGGAACTGTGCAGACACATTTGAAGAGGTTTAATGACCCACCCAAGGTCGTCTCCACTGGTGAGCTTGCAGATCTGGAAATAAAATCCAGATCTTCCATTGTTTAACTCCATGAGAAAGAATAGCCCAGAGGATGATGGTGGTGATGGTGGTAGTGGTGGTGATGATGGTGATGGTAGTAGTGATAGTACTGATGGAAGTGTTGGTGATGATGAGGATGGTGATGATTGTGATGGTAGTGTTACCAAGTCCAAGCCTGTGCTGCTCACAGCTGGCCAGGCCAATAAGTTGAGAGACAAGGAGTTGGGGCAAGAAGTAGTGACTTTATCCAAAAAACCAGGAAACCAAGAAGATGGCAGATTAATGTGTTAAAGAGCCACTTTAACTCAAATAGAATTCAGGCTTCTTTTATGCTAATGGAAAAGGGGAAGCAGGAGGGTTCAAGGTCAAAGAATAAAGGTGGACTACAGACTTCTTGGAGCCACCTGGCCTTCAAGGAAAGCATAACATTTCATTTCTCCACTTGCTCATGTAGGCTGGATCACAGGGCTTCTACAAAACCTCAAGTTGTTAGCAGTTTACTATTTCTATCTGCTTATTTGCAAGGTTCTAGGCTGGAAGTAAATCTATCTACCGCAAGTAATAGCCATAACTAACCTGGGACCATGGTATGAGAACTTTCTTCAGGGAACCTAATGAGCTATTTGGGCACAAGCAATATTCCTCTAAGACTTAACTCTTGATGTGCAGGGCGAAAATAATAGAATGCATAGGCTAAAGAATGAGAGAGGCGGTTTCAAACATGGTGTTAGTTCTGTTCTTCCTTTCTTACAGTGTAAGGAAGGATAAAATTTGAGAAAAGCAGCGCTAAGGACTCTCCTTCTTAAACATAAAGGCATTCCTGGTACTTCTTCCACCAATATTGTCTGTTCTATCTGAAGGAGAAAAATGAGTGGCTTCAAGGAACTAAAACTGAGGAAAAAAAGAGGGATCCCAATGTGATCTTAGCATATATGGGGCTTCCCAGAGCTCTATGAAGTGGATGTAAGTGAATAATCCTTATTGTAACCCACAACAGAGGTTAAAAAATCAGGAGCTTCACTAAATGCATCTGGCAAGCATTTCATCTTCCCTTAAATAAAATAAATACCCTTAATAAAGCCAATGGAGGCAGGGTTGGTGGGAGGGGTAGGGGGTGGAGAGGGTGTGTATGATTTATTGTGGAGCAAGAAGAGGGCCTTGATGGCTCTGAACTATCTATTTTAGAACTGCTGACTCTAAAATGAAGTTGTACGTTGGTTTCTCTTTTTGTGCCAATCTTACATTTTTTAAAAAATATAACTTTTATGAATATCATCATTAGTGCTATAAGCACAGGGAAGTATAAGTTAATTTTACAGTAAAGTGATTATTAAATCCATTAGTCATATACAGGGAATCCATAATTAACTTATTCTCCAGCATCAAGTAAATGATTCTACTGTGTGCTTTAAGAAAGCAATTGTTCACTAATATGCAAAATACAGCAGAACTATTAGATCATAAAGCTATGCAATCTTATAATTAAATTATAAATTTTACATATTTTAATAATGTGCTTTATATACTTTAATTGTTTTCTACGCAAGATTAAAAGGAGGTGCCACAGTTTTTCTCAGACATATTATATCTTGACCTGAACCGTGCAATACTTAATAATAATTGATGAGTATCTACCAGGGATGGCAGCAGTCTTTCAGCAGCACCAGATATTTCTTTGGGTTATTGCCGAGGACGAAAATGAAGATACGCATTAGTCCTAAGTGGAGCCGCGGCCGTACCCTTGGGCTTTTCTTTTGTCTCCCCGCCCCCTTTGCTGTTACAACAACCACAGGCATCAGTGTGCCCTCTTTCCAAAACGGGCAGGCCTCCTTCTCACTGCCTTGGCCGACAATGTGGGTAAGGCAACACACACATTAAATTCTCTGCAGGGGACTTATGTGCCTGCATGCGCAATCTGTTGTTGTTATTATATTTTGGATTAAATAATGATGCCATTCTTTTCCATGTGCACAGTTAAATGTGTTTGAAAGGCCTAGGAAATAGCACAGGTCTGTGTCTCGGGGGCGCCTCTGTAACCTTCTGTGTTTCCAAACCCTGATTGCTGCCGTGGGAACCGTAGTGCTGCTTTCCTTTATTCTCCCTCAGAGGGAGCCAGCCTTTCTCAGATGGTTTCCCTGTTCTAGCCATCTTTCCAGTTTTCAGGAGTAACATTGTATTGAAGATGCCCTCCACACAGGAAGAATAAGAAGTTCATTCATTCTGTGAACACTTATTGAGGGTTTACGACAGACATGCCCAGCCCTGAGCTTAACGCTCAGATTTAAGTTTTTAAAAGATGAGGTTTCTTGACTTAGGTCTGTGAATCAGGTTTATTGCTCAGGCTTACACAGTTTGTGTTTGTTAGGGCTTTCGCAAGGTGTCATAGACTGGGTTACTTAACAACAGAAATCTAGTTTCTGAAGTTCTGGAGGCTGGAAGATCAAGATGACCACAGGGTTGATTTTTTTCTGAGACCTTACTCCTTGGCTTGCTCATGGCCCCTTTCTTGCTGTTTCTTTGCATAGTCTTTCTTCTGTGTGTGTCTGTGTCCTAATCTCTCCTTATAAGAATGCCATGTCTATGGTGTGGATAGGGCACACCAGAATGACTTCATTTTAACTTAATTACCTCTTTAAAGTAATTTAAAGGGCTTCCCTGATATCTCAGTTGGTAAAGAATCCACCTGCAATATAGGAGACCCTGGTTCGACCCCTGGGTTGGGAAGATCCCCTGGAGAAGGGAAAGGCTATCCACTCCAATATTTTGGCCTGGAGAATTCCATGGACTTCATAGTCCATGGGGTTGCAAAGAGTCAGACACGACTGAGTGACTTTCACTTCTTTCACCTCTTTAAAGACCCCTATCCCCAAATACCATCCCAATCTGACATACTGGGGGTTAAGACTTCAACACATGAATCTGGGGGAGGGCACGGCATCACTGACCCAATGGACATGAGTTTGAGTAAACTTCGGGAGTTGGTGATGGACAGGGAGGCCTGGCGTGCGGCAGTCCTTGGGGTCGCAAAGAGTCAGACCAGACTGAGCGACTGAACTGAACTGAACTGAACTATTCAGTCAATAACACTAAGGGATCCCCATTACTGAGCCCTGGCTAGGGTGGGGGAGGCTTTTTGAAGGATAACTCTAGACCAAGTTTCAAAAGATAAACAAAAGTTACTCAGATGACTTATGGGGAAGGAGGATAGGCAATCTAGGTGGACAGGGCAAGATGTGATGGTTAGTCTTGAGTATGGTCAGAGCTGAGTGTGAAATGGGTGTGGAAATGGATTGACACAATGTTGAGTCTGGAAGGTGGGCAAAAGGACAACACTGGAGTGCCACGTGAGTCATGCTAAGAGATTTGGACTTTATCCTGAAGGCTCAAAGGAACCAGTGAAGGATTCTAAGCTGGCGAGTGGTGACATTTGTTTTATTTTCTTACAAAAAAGGTGGTACATTTAGGGGTCCAATGTCCCAAAAGTCACCCATATCCCAAAATATCTTCCCTATGTGATTTGCTTCAGTACCTGAAATTCTCAATAACAAAGAAGCACTCCTTTGGGTCATTGTCCTGTAGATGCAATCCTATTTATTTTCTTGATGGCATTAATCAGGATCTGTAATGACTGAATTTGTTTTGTGTAGTTATTTCTTTGATGGTCTGTTCACTATATTTCCTCTGCACCTAGCATAGTGCCTGGCATATAGTGGTTGCTCAATACATATTTGCTGAAACAACACAAACACACACATTAAGCCATTAAAGCCAACAAGTTGACCCTGAACCCTTGAAATAAAATGAAGATCAAATAAATTTTGGCAACAGGGACATGTTGCCCGCCCTAAGTGAAGTTAGGTAGAACAGGCCAGTGGGAAGAGCCACAACACATGGGCCACTACCCTGCTTAGGCCTGTCCCTGGGCAGCTATGAGGGTGGGAAATGATGGCCAATTGAGGTAATACACATGGAAGTGATTTGCACACTGAATTGGGAAGCTAGATGGCCAGTTGGAATCACACCTCTGCCACTCACTACCCATGTGACCCTGAAAAAGTGGCTTACACTCTCTCAATTTCCATTTTCTCATCTTGAAATAGGATAATGATAGTTGCTACCTTTTAGGTTGTAATGAGGATTACAACCTCATGGTGTGATCACTCACCTAGAGCCAGACATCCTGGAATGTGAAGTCAAGTGGGCCTTAGAAAGCATCACTACGAACAAAGCTAGTGGAGGTGATGGAATTCCAGTTGAGCTATTTCAAATCCTCAAAGGTGATGCTGTGAAAGTGCTGCACTCGATATGCCAGCAAATTAGGAAAACTCAGCAGTGGCCACAGGACTGGAAAAGGCCAGTTTTCGTTCCAATACCAAAGAAAGGCAATGCCAAAGAATGCTCCAACTACCGCACAATTGCACTCATCTCACATGCTAGTAAAGTAATGCTCAAAATTCTCCAAGCCAGGCTTCAGCAATACGTGAACCGTGAACTTCCAGATGTTCAAGCAGGTTTTAGAAAAGGCAGAGGAACCAGAGATCAAATTGCCAATATCCGCTGGATCATCGAAAAAGCAAGAGACTTCCAGAAAAACATCTATTTCTGCTTTATTGACTATGCCAAAGCCTTTGACTGTGTGGATCACAACAAACTGTGGAAAATTCTGAAAGAGATGGGAATACCAGACCACCTGACCTGTCTCTTGAGAAACCTGTATGCAGGTCAGGAAGCAACAGTTAGAACTGGCCATGGAACAACAGACTGGTTCCAAATAGGAAAAGGAGTCCGTCAAGGCTGTATATTGTCACCCTGCTTATTTAACTTATATGCAGAGTACATCATGAGAAACGCTGGGCTGGAAGAAACACAAGCTGGAATCAAGATTGCCGGGAGAAATATCAATAACCTCAGATATGCGAATGACACCACCCTTCTGGCAGAAAGTGAAGAAGAACTAAAGAGCCTCTTGATGAAGGTGAAGGAAGAGAGTGAAAAAGTTGGCTTAAAGCTCAACGTTCAGAAAACTAAGATCATGGCATCTGGTCCCATCACTCCATGGGAAATAGATGAGGAAACAGTGGAAACAGTGTCAGACTTTACTTTTTTGGGCTCCAGAATCACTGCTGATGGTGACTGCAGCCATGAAATTAAAAGACGCTTACTCCTTGGAAGGAAGGTTATGGCCAACCTAGATAGCATGTTTAAAAGCAGAGACATTACTTTGCCAACAAAAGTCTGTCTAGTCAAGGCTATGGTTTTTCCAGTGGTCATGTATGGATGTGAGAGTTGGACGGTGAAGAAAGCTGAGTGCCGCAGAATTGATGCTTTTGAACTGTGGTGTTGGAGAAGACTCTTGAGAGTCCCTTGGACTGCAAGGAGATCCAATCAATCCATCCTAAAAGAGATCAATCCTGGGTGTTCATTGGAAGGTCTGATGTTGAAGCTGAAACTCCAATACTTTGGCCACCTCATGCGAAGGGTTGACTCATTGGAAAAGACCCTAATGCTGGGTAGGATTGGGGGTGGGAGGAGAAGGAGACGACAGAGGATGAGATGGTTGGATGGCATCACCGACTCGATGAACATGGGTTTGGGTAGACTCCGGGAGTTGGTGATGGACAGAGAGGCCTGGCGTGTTGCAGTTCATGGGGTCGCAGAGAGTCGGACACGACTGAGCGACTGAACTGAACTGAACTGAGGATTAAATGAGTTAATACAAGGAAAACTTTTACAATAGGGTCTGGCACATCGTAAGAGTTATGTCAATCTTGGCTATTATAATGTGTTTTTGAATTTTAATTAGAGGAGGTCCAATTAGTCCCCTTGATTCTGATTTCTACTCCTTTTCTTCCAGCTTCTAAGCTACTCCTATTCAGTTTCTAAAACCTAAATCATGTTACTTCCTTACTTAAAAAATCTTAGGCTTGAAAAAAATTCTAGGCTCAAGTTCAGATTATCACACAGATAGCACGTGAGTGTTATGTTCCAGGCCCTGGAACAGAAGTTGTGAAAAGATAAATACAGAAGCGCCCTCTATGAATGGCCTCACATTGTTTCTAGGGGTGTTTCTCAAAAACTTGGGCCACAGATTTCCCACTAGCATTTCTGGTGCTGAACAAAATGACAGGAAACCAAATCTGTAAGTGCTCAGAACAGAGGGACGGCAGATGTCTAGGGCATGACACTATCACCAGGATATGGAGAATGTTCTAGGAAAGGAGTGGAAGTAAGTGGGACATTGGGAGCCTCAGTATTCTTTCTAGAGAATTGGTGACACATTTTATACTGCCCGGAAGAGAGCAACTGAGGCTGAGGGAGGTCTCCGCTCTTAGAAAAAAAGGAATTGAATGAAGAATTCAGATGCTCTCAGGCCATCACTGTAGCTACACTGTGGCTACCCAAGCCAAACTTGGCTTCCTAGAATCAGCTGACAGAGCAAGATCCTGTTTCATTTGTGAGTTCTGGACACAGAATCATTCTCTGTGGCAGTTCTGATATTGGTGGATGGGAGATTTAGCTCTGTCCTGTTTATATAGCAGCAGTTGATAGATAGTGACTTCATAGTTGGATATTTATGAGAGGTTTCATTTCAAATAATATAGTTTTGGCCCGTGGCAATGCGAAGGCTCTTACCCATTATTACTGAGAAGCTAAATCTTTAGGATATTGTAACTATAACTGCAGGGTCTGTTTGATCTACCCGGAAGAACTGGAAAAGTTAATATTTTTCAAAGCAATGAAAGCTTTATTATAAAAAAGTCTCATTAGGAAGTTATCTGTCCCTAAAACATATAGGCTATCAGAAGGTCAGGTATTAAAAAAAGCAACTTTCCATACTTTTCTTATACCTTATGACTTCTATCACGTAACAAGGTAATTAAAAAGAAAAAAAAGTTTCTTGCTTTCCATTGCAGAAACCAAACACCTTGCCATGCCCTCCAGCCGGGTCCCAGCTCTGAGAGGAGCTGGTGAGGTCCATTCCTCACCCTTTCAGGGCAATGGTCTTTGCTGTGTTAGGAACTGAGACTTCTACTGATGCAGTACTGTTCCCAGACCTAGCGTGAGTGTCCTCTATTTCCTCGGTTGTAAAAGAACGCCACCCCCATTTTACACCACCTGGGCATATCTTCCAAAGTCTATGGGTTTTAAATCCTTGTAATGTGATGGGAGATCCTTGGCAGTTGGGTCTGGAAAAGATGGGTGAGTAGGGTGGTACCAAAGCACTTTAAGGTGGGTGCTGGGAATCAGGGCTTCCCTGGTGGCTCAGATGGGAAAGAATCTGCCTGCAATGCAGGCAGGGGTTCAATCCCTGGGTCAGGAAGATACATCAGCCAAGAAATGTTCGTGTCACTGCCGCTCTTCTCAAAGGGACACTGGATGGCACATACGCAGTCTCTTGGTTTGGGGGGAGCAGATTAAGAGCTAGATGGTTGGAGAAAAATTGGGCAAGTAATGAGGGTGATAGATGTAGCAGAGGGCTTACAATTTTTCCTTTTTATCTTTGTAGTGCAGGAAATTGACCAGGACACACACAGTAACCCTTTATGTTTTTAGAGGGCCAGTGAGGGGAGCTTTGCTGGTGTGATGGAAGAACTGGATCATCCTCCGCATCCCAGCACTAAGTTCATTTGTTGAAGTCCTAACCCCTAGTACCTCTGAGTAGGACTGTATTTGGAGATAGGCTCTTTCGAGAGATGATTTATTTAAAATGAGGTCATTTGGGTAGTGCCTAACGCAGTATGATAGCTGTCCTTACAAGAAGGGGGAATTAGGACACAGACATGTACAGAGGGAAGCCCCTGTGCAGACACAGGGGAAAGAGAGCCACCAATAAGACAAGCAGCGAGATCAGCCCTGTGGTCACCTTGACCTTGGACTTTCAACCTCCAGAACTGTGCGAATATAAATTTTTATTGTTGGAACGTCCCTGGCAGTGCAGTGGTTAAGACCTTGTGCTTCCACTGCAGGGGGCATGGGTTCAATCCCTGGCTGGGGAAAAGATCCTGCATGCTGTGGCATGGCCAAAATAATAACGTAAAAAAATAACAGCAGACAATAAATTTTAAAAAATAATAATAAATAAGGTTTTATTTTAGCCACCCAGTCTGTGACACTTTTTTATGACGGCCCCAGCAAACTAATACAGGTGTGGTTAAGTCATTAGGCAGCAAGCTGATACAGGTGTGGTTAAGGAGGAACAGGAGAAGGGCAGACTCTATAACCGTGCATCACCTGCACAATGCACTTCTTTCCGAAGTGTGAACCCCTGAGTGGGGCACTCCACCTTCCCTCATGCCTGGGCTCCTACACAGGCTGCGCTGGGCTTCCACCACAGGGTTTGCTCTCAGGGGCTACAGGGATTTCTTACCTTGGCCCAGGGGAAATGTTGAGCTCTAAAAGTTTGAGGCTAGATTTTTTTTTCATATATTTTATGTCTCATTAATCAGATTTTAAGGAAAAGTTCCTTTCTTGATATAGTCAGGATTTCTTCAATACCTACAATATTAAAAAATATTTGGACCCCAATTCTGTTTCTTGCTATGTTGCTACTATAGAATCTAATTCAGCATTTCCCAAAGTGTATTCTATAGAATATCTATAAGATACTCTAATATATTTTATTCACAAAAAGGATTTTATTGTCAAAAACCTTTGGGAAACACTGAGTATTATACTTCCCTCTTAGATATTCATCATCTACGTTACATATTAGAAGCTCTGAGAATTCCTGCATCAAAGGAAGCCCTTTAACTTTATTTAATCCTCTATCTTTCAAAATTATTTGACTAAAAATACCTTTTATTCCCAGATCATCTAGCCAAAGTGATATTTCAAGAACTACAACAATAGGTTACATTTGCTCTGGCATTATTGTGTGTAGAGCATTGCTTTAAGCAGTGCATTTATTTTAATTCATTTTCTACTGATAACAGCCCAGGAAAGCAAGGACTATTACCATCCCCAGTTGACAGATGAGGCACACAGAGAGGACTAATTTGACTAAGATGACACAGCTAATAAACCTCAGCCAAGTCTCAAAAGCAGGCATTCTGACTCCAAGGAGGGGTGCTTGGAAAAACAGCTCTGATCTCTAGGGACAGAATTTGGGTCAGTTTTCTTGGATTCAGTGAATGTATTCATTCATTCAGTAAGTGTTAACTGGATACTTTTCATGTGGGAGTCTCTCTGCTAGGCACTGCGGATGCCCAGTGAATAAAGGCAGACAGTTCTTGCCTGAAGGAAGTACGTATCTCACGGAATGACAGTCACCAACCAATGCTTCAAAGAGGTGTAAAATTACAGCTGTGATCAAGTTACAGAGCTTTTTAATAAAAGGCATATACTGCTACAAAATATGGGGCTTGAGTTGTTCAGAGAGAGAGGGAGGTGAAAATTAAGCCTAAAAGTAACTCTATAAAGATCCAGCCCTGTGGGTGATATTTGGCAAAAACTCCCACAAAGACTTTTTTAGTTTTGCTTATCTGAAATTATGGATTTTAGTGTTAGTCGTTCAGTCGTGTCTGACTCTTTGAGACCCTATAGACTGTAGCCTGCCAGGCTCCTCTGTCCATGGGATTCTCCAGGCAAGAATTCTGGAGTGGGTTAGCATTCCCTTCTCCAGGGGATCTTCCCAACCCAGGAGTAGAACTCAGGTCTCTTGCATTGCAGGTGGATTCCTTATTGTCCAAGGGGACACTAACCTTGAAATGTAGATATGTGGTGCCAGCCCTTGGTCAAATTGTCACTTCCAAAGCCCAAGGTTCCCGGCAGCTTCTTGCTCCTTCCAGTTCTTTGTTCAAATGTTTCCCATTGTTCATTCATCCTGAGGTGGATGTTTTGAGGATTATCTTTCCAAGAGGACAGCTACATTTTCTCTGGGATTAAGCCATAAGCAAAAAGACTGAAAGCCTAGTAGAGAGAGCTTCCTTGGGTAGGATCCCTATTGAGAGGTGGTCTCCATTTTAGCTTGGCATGTAGCCAGGCTAGTACTTTATTTTCAGTACATAATCCTATTTAGAGCTGTTTTTTTGTTTTTTTTTTTTTTAATGTGGGAATGGTGGCAATGAGAGCTAAAACTTTATTATGTAAAAATAAAAAAGGATGAGATGTGCATTTTAGGGTCTGACATATTAATTAGAAATTTTAGAGGCTTTATCTTCACATTCTTAGCAGCACCTGTTTCCTACTCAAACCAGAAAGAGAAATCAAGTGGGTTCTATTTTGAGCTATTCAACTAAACTTCAGTGTTAGCTGAGTCTAAACAAGAGCATCTGTTCTTGAAAGTAAAACCCCAGTGCTTGAGAGCCACTCTTTGTTTTTAAGTCTCTCTTAAATCAATAAGTCTAGAGCCATTAGGTGCCAACAAAAACCAGTTAAACCAGAAACTGTTATTTTTTTTTAACCAGAAATGTGTCCTTTATTTTTTATACAGCAATCTAACAGCTGAAGTTCTAATAAAATATAGATAGCATTTATTAAACATGCAACAATATATGCTAGGTATGGTGTTAAGTATACTGTACATTTTGTATCGTACAAGCCTACAAGGATATTTTCCTTTTTTACAGAGAAGGGAATAGGTTGAAAGAGGTTAAGTGGGGTCATGTAACTGACTAGCAACAGGCAGAGCCAGGGCTCAAACCCAGGTTGACTCAGTACAAAGCTGTATCGTCTAACCTCACCAGTGCACTTCTTGGATTTCTCACACGGTTAGTTTGCTTTTGCTCATCACCCATGAGTTACTGGCTTTGGAGATGGAAATTTCAGTGAATATACAGTGGTTGAAGGAGTCATGTTCTCACTGTTTGAGTTTGTTTCATTCCATAGCATCATCTAATTTGGATCCAGATTGTGAATACTTCTAACAGCTCATTGTAAGGGGGAGACAGTATGATATAATGAATAATGGATCTTGAGACCAAATAGACCTTGGATTCAAACCTCAGCCCTGCTGCTCACCAACCGTGTAACACTGAGCCAGGCAGTCAATCTCACTGAATCGTTGTTTTTCTTATCTGCCAAATGGGTTAGCAGCATTTACCTATAGGAGTATTGTCAGGGTGAGAGACAGCGTAAGCTAGGTGCTTATTATATGATTGCCACTTAGTAAATTGTAGCTATTGACTCTCATTTACACACATGGGCTCCTGTCCTTTTGTGTGACTCATAATATCAAGTCTATCTAAAATATCTGGGAAGAAGAGAAATGACTAAAATGAGAAATGAGAAAACTACTGATGGACTGCATTGTGGTAATTATTCTTAATAATTTCCCCTAGTAGAAGTTTGAATAAAAGTTATTTTATGCCTCTGTTCTACTTGGAAAACATTATAAAACTTTGAGTAGACAACAGTAGTGATAGCGCAGTAAGCTTTTCTGATAAAGATATAACTTTATTGCCTTTTATGTACTCTCTTGGTTAATAAAGTAAGCAAATGGAAGGTAATTTGAAATACCTTTTCTACCATTTATAGTGTCAGAATACACAACTTAACTTTTAAAAATGCAAAAGATTCATTGCAATGAAAGGTATGGCTTATACATACAAATGCATTTTTAAAACAATTCGCCTGTGTAGTGCTGAGAGGATTCATGATCTGAGATCTTTCACCATTGCAGGAATGAAATAGGATTTTCTTGCTAACTGTGTTTGAGGAGCAGCTAGCCAGGTCAGAGACACGTTGTGTGAGCAAGGGCTTTTAGAAGGAACTGGTGAAAAGCTGGATCCTATGTGCTGAAGGATGGCTGCAGAAAGTACTTTCTAGGGAAGAATGATCTTATTTGGTGGCAAAGATTCCAGAGATATACTCTGCCGAAAATTTCTTGGGGTAGGACAGTCCTGGCAGCTTGAGAGAGATCTTTGAGACATAGGCCACAGATAATAACTTTACATCTGAATAGGGTTGTGACTTTTCATAATGATGCCATGGATGCTGTCATCTTGCCACGCCTTGTGTGCACGGGCGGTGCACAGAACCGTATGAGGAGGTGACGGAATCAGTGAAGGGAGTGCTGGGCTTAGACGACACGGCTCCTAGTCCTGCTTGGTGCACAGAACCGTCTGAGGAGGTGACGGAATCAGTGAAGGGAGTGCTGGGCTTAGACGACACGGCTCCTAGTCCTGCTCTGTGCTGCGTCTGCTCTCGGGTGCATCCTCTGATGCCTCTGACCATCCGCTACTAAAACGTCATATAAGCTTGTTGAATGTCAGGATGTCCCAGCCATATCCCAATTCTGATTTTCTAGGGGTATGTAATATGTGCATAACCATATGTCAACTTAATTAGGACCTGCTTCTATTACACATTTCCAAAATACTTTCATATTTATAATCTCCTTTTTAACTCTATCACAAACCTGATAGCTCAGCAGGTAAGAATCTGCCTGCCAATGCAGGAGACAAAGGAAATGCAGGTTTGATCCCTAGGTTGGGAAGAGCCCCTGGAAGAAGAAATGGTGACCTACTCCAGTATTCTTTCCTGGAAAATTCCATGGACAGAGGAGCCTGGCAGGCCACAGTCCATGCGGTCACAAAGAGTTGGACCTGACTGAGCACATGGCACACACACCCACAAACCTGTGAGATAGGAAGGGCAAATATTTTTGTTTCATTTGACAAATTAGTGAATTTAGGCAAATAGAGATTAAGGTAATGGCAGAGCCCAGATCTCTTGACTTTCGTTCCTGGGCTCCTACACTAAATGAAATTGGATTAATCTTTCATGATATGTTAAAAGAGTATGGAATTAGATTCTTTGTGGAAAAAAGATAACTAGGTAAGTTATGTTCAATTACTACAGGAGTAGATAAAATAAAGACGTATTTCCGTTGTTGAGAATTTGCCTGTGATTCCCTCTATAAAATGGATAAGAATGTTTTGTTAGGATGTAAAAAACATACAAACCCAGAAAAGGTACATCTCATATTCTTTTAAATGGATACTTTCTCCTGAGACTCCTTTACATTCTGAAAATTCACTTTATTATTACATTCTAAGGTTCGTAGCTTTAAATGCCACAGCATCTAACTTTTATTGGTGATATTTGTGGTTATCACTTTCCCCTGTCATCCTTTCCCATTTCCTTTGTTTTGTTCCACAATACGATTTGATTTATGAATGAGGGCTTTTGATGCTTCAAGATATATTTTGGTGAATTGGTTCAATAACTTGTTATTGAAAAGCAAAATCCATCAGGGACATATTTGCCTACTTCCCCTAAAAAGAAATCTCTCATCAAAACCAACTGTTATTCATCAGTCATGCCACGTTTCTGTATGTTATGAGGACATATCCACATTTCTTTTGTTAAATATGTCCATAAAAGTTTTCAACCTGAAAAGCCAGCTTCAAGACTACCTCTAAAATTTGGAAATTAAACAACTGTTGTAATCCAGAAGATAATAAGTGTTAGTTGCTCAGTCATATCCAACTCTTTGCGACCCTATGGACTGTAGCCAGCCAGGCTCCTCTGTCCAAGGAATTCTCAAAGCAAGAATACTTGTGGGTAACCATTCCTTTCTCCAAGGGATCTTCAAGACACAGAGATCAAACCTGGATCTCCCACATTATCGGCAGATTCTTTACCGTCTGAGCCACCAGGGAAGTCTAACTGTAATTTGGATTCAGGCTAAACTTGCAAGACCTGCTTTTGGTGTAGATGCAGAGTAAGTTGGTGAGCCAGCTCAAAGAAGCCCTAAGAATGAAAAAGAAATTCGAATTTGGAGATGACCTTTTACGTCACAACTTTGATAATCTCATACTTCTCAACTGAATCTTCTTCTTTAGTCACTCTGAGAATTTTTATTTTAAAAACTTTTTATTTCTTATTGGGGTAGGGCCGATTAGCAATGTTGTGACAGATTCAAGTGAACAGTGAAGGGACTCAGCCATGCATATACATGTACCCCTTCTCCCCCGAACTTCCTTCCCATCCAGGATGCCACATAACATTGAGCAGAGTTCCATGTGTTCTGAGAGTTCTTGATGAGACTTTGGGATCCTATCCCTAGCCTCCCTGAGAGCTACCTTCAAACCTAATTCAAGCCTACTTCTCCAACCCATTGCAGAAGCCAAAGCCTTTGGTTGCATGGAGTCTAACTCTTTGCTTCCCTGTGAAGGTTTTTAGTTCATTTCTGTGCCTGTTAAGGTTTAGTGTTTCACAAACTAGGAATTGCAATGAAGAATTGCTGTATCCTCCATGCTGCTGCTGCTGCTAAGTCACTTCAGTCGTGTCCAACTCTGTGCGACCCCATAGACGGAAGCCCACCAGCCTCCCCCATCCCTGGGATTCTCCAGGCAAGAACACTGGAGTGGGTTGCATTTCTTTCTCCAATGCATGAAAGTGAAAAGGGGAAGTGAAGTAGCTCAGTCGTGTCCAACTCTTAGCGACCCCATGGATGGAAAATCCTCTATCCATGGGATTTTCCAGGCAAGAGTACTGGAGTGAGGTGCCATTGCCTTCTCCGTGTATCCTCCATATGCCTTCCTAACTCCTCAACCACATGTTTTTCATTGGGTGTCTTTTTATCATGTTGCAGCCTATCAGAAATAATAGCTGTCCTGTTCCTTCTTGGTGCTAATATAGAAGATTCAATGAGACCAAAGAAAATTTTGCTTTCCATCTGTTGTACACATTATTCATGTTCAATAATCATGTTGAGTTGGACTCCTCTTCCATGTGGCAAACACACTGAATTTTTTTTTCTCCTAAAAAATATAGCTTTAATACAGCTGTTGTCTTTTCCACCAAGGCATTTGGCATTTGTCTTCCCATTTGACTTGACATCAAAGACATCTGGAGAGCTCTGAAAAATATAGATCTTGAGTCCATAGGTCTAGGGTGAGACTCTGAAATGTATTGTTTACAAAGCTCTCCCGGTGAATCTAATGATCAGCCAGATTTGGGATCCACTCTTCCAAAGCATGGGCTTCTCTGGTAGTTCAGCTGGTAAAGAATCTGCCTGCAATACAGGAGACACTGGTTCAATTGTGGGGTCAGGAAGATCCCCTGGAGAAGGGCTAGGCTACCCACTTCAGTATTCTTGGACTTCCCTGGTGGCTCAGATGGTAAAGAATCTACCTGCAATGCGGGAGACCTGGAATCCCTGGGTTAGGAAGATCCTCTGGAGGAGGGCGTGGCAACTCACTCTAGTATTCTTGTCTGGAGAATCCCCATGGACAGAGGAGCCTGGTGGGACAGTCCATGTGTTCACGAAGAGTTGGATGCAACTGAGCAACTAAGCACAGCACAGTACAGCACTTCCAAAGCATGTGTGTTGGGAGTCCCTAAGACCACCCACAGGTTCAGTGATTTTCTAGGAGAGCTCTTAGGACTCGGCATATGGTGGGCCCCATGGCTATGATACATTATAGCAAAAGGATATAAAAAACAACCAACCGAGGGAAAATGAAAGCACATGGCATGAAGGAGAGAAAACCAGACATGGACTCCCAAGAGTCTTTTCCCTGTGTCCTCCCTAGGACATGCTTAATGTTTTCCAGCATGCAATTGTGACAAGTGTGGAATGCTGTCTACCAAGAAGCTCATTAGAGACTCAGTACCCAAGATTTTACCTGGGGGCTGGTCACACAGCACCCCTTTGCTTAACATGATCCCAAATTCCAGACTCCCAGAAGAGAAGCAGGTATTCAGCATAAACCATATTGTTTGTACAAATAGATTAGGCCCAGTGAACCACTCTAACCAATTAGGGAATAATGAGAACTTTCCCTGAATACAATTTCCCAGATGCCACCTAAGGGTCACCTTTCAAAGAGACCATTTTTAAGGATAGCAGTCTCAGGCTTGTTATGTTAATAATTTTCTACACCGTAAGTGAACTAAGTTTTGGGTAGGAGGAGAAATTTACAGATGAAGATGGAGGTTTAGGTGATGAAGTGTGAAATCCTATTCCTTGAGGATTTGAATAAATTTCATGCCTTGACTTGAATAGGAAGCAGGCCCATCATGAATGCAGAGTATGAACCACTTCGCTCTCAAGATTGGTTAGCCTATGGCTCTAGTCTGGGCTAATTAAAGAAGAGATAACTAGTTTGTAGATGCAGATGTTCTCGAAGATCACAGGGACATTGGATCAATATACAGTTAATCACTCACTTTTTAATGCCCTATTCCCCCTTCTAGTTTTCCAAATGGGATTATTTCTTCTCTAATTTCTGAAAAGGCTCAATTTTAAATAGTTAGATTGGATGGTCAAAGCCTATTTCACATCCAAGTCACTGAAAGCTGTGGGTCACATGACTCCCTTTCAAATCCCCCAGAAGAAAGCATAATTTTGGAACTCAGCCTTGTGGGCCACCAGGAATATTCTTAGGCATACATTGTTAGCAATACTTGTTATGACACTTTAATTTTTTGAAGCCAGAGGCATCTCCTTGTATCTACAACCTCCCAAGATTACCTAGCAGATTCTTCTGCTTTCAAACAGGTGGATGGCAAAATCAAAGAGGAGAAAAAATTATTTATTCTCATGGGAAGTTTCCAGATGGATACTAGATGTTTATCTGAGCATTTCATTATTCAACTGCATTTCATTATGCAAACTGCACATTTTCTTTCTTCAAAACAATTAGATTTTCTTTTAAGTTTTTTTCTATTTACTTTTCTTCAGTTCACTTACTCAGGTGAATAGTGGTACAGTATGTCTCATGTACAAAACCTTCCCGAACCTAATGACAGTCATTATCATTTAGTCCTGCTTTTCAAAGTGCAAAACGGCCTTCTCACTGATCTGTTTTCCAAAATTTTAATCACTTCTGCAACTTTTCTTTGACTCTTTTTCCTTTTCTGTACATCCTTTTTAAAAGTGTAGTGGCTAATCTTGGACTCAATGTTTTTCAACCCAAATATACTACAGTCTGATATATACATATATAAATTCTCTACAAAAACTCAAAAAAGATGTATATTATATATTTTAAAAATCATTTTTAAAACATGAGATATGTATTCAAATGTTCTTTCCTTCTTCTTTAAATTCATTAGTAAAACACACAAATTATATTGACTGTGTAATGGGGTATAATTCCTATTAAGCGAGGCTCTTTGGCAGTAAACACACTACTAATGGATCAAAATTGACTGTGAGCAAGTAGCTGAGAAGAATTGTATGTGTAAGAGTAATGCATAGTACTGAGGAAAGACCACACCTGAGTCCTGGTGGTCAAACTTTCCCTAGCTACAGATTATCAGTATACTTTCCTGTGACTGAAAACTCAAACTATATTTTTTTCTCCTAATGATGCTCCTCTGCGTTGCCAACTTATTTTCAGTTTGTGGTCTACTGTAATCTCTAGTTCTTTTTTGCTATGCTCATTTCTCCATTTCTTCCTTTCATTTGAAATTAACCTGCTGGCATTTGCTTGTTATTGAATATATCTACATCTATGTATATATATCTTCCTCCCTGTATTGAGAATATTGATATTGATATTAAATATTGATATTCTCAATGTCAAAATAATTGATGAGATTAGTCTTGCTATTTTTACCCAAGAAATAAATGCTTTGGATAAAGCGAGTTGGGGACTGATCTGAGCAGGTACGGTACGTGGGGCAGCCTTAGAATATTTGCAGTGTTTTTACTGAGAGCGCTAATATTGCAACCAAATGAGTTTCCTTCAAGAATTTTTTCCCCCAAAGTATATTCTCAAACTATGAAAATATCACTCAACAAAAACAAAAGAGAATTTAAAATTAATGGAGAACACTTGGAAGGGAATCTAGGACATTTTTTGAGAAGTAGGTCTTTCAATACCACCAGGCCTAGCTGTTTATCTACAAAGCAGGTGTTGTGATACAGTGGTGTCAAAGAATGACACTGACTATTTCACGAGTGTCTACCTTCCTCAGTAGGAAATAGTAGGGGTGTGTGTGTGTGTGTGTGTGTGTATGAATATATATGTGTATGGTCTAGGGTGAAGGGAATATGAGGATGGAAGCTGTGAGTCCACTGAATTTGTATTATGATGAACACCTTTTCCAAATGGAATCTTAAACATGTTCTATAGATGACCATTTGACTTTGTATGTAGCTAGTATGATATATTTATTTCACAGTTTCACATCTTTATACCTTTTTAAAAAATATAATGCTTGAGTAGAGTTTCAAAATAGATTATTTCCTTTCGATCCTTACTAAAAAGAATCACAAACATTATTGAACCATACAGTTGCATCCACCTCTTTAATTCTTCCATTCCCATCAGAAACATTTTGTTTAAAAAGCTCAGTTGATCAAACCCATAGAAACTGAATTGTTAGCAGTATCATAAAGGGGGAAAGAATGAGAGCCTATGGTACAGGAATAGGAGAAAGATGATCTTCCAAAGCCATAGTTTATTTCCGAAAGGAAAAGTAAAAGGATACATTTATTAGACAAGGAAGATAAAGAATTAAAGATGGCAAGATTCTTTTAAAAGATTGAGCCTGACCAAAGCCTTTATCATGGCACACTCACAAATTACCATTTATGGTACTGTCGGCTGAGCTAGGCCAGGAGGCAGGGATGCACCTGAGGTGCTTCCTTTGTTGGGGTGAGAGTGGCTGGGCATGGAAAAGATAGCTCGCCTGCAGCACCTTGTTCTGTAACAAGTTACTGACTGTTACTCAGAAAGCTCTGGACCCAGGATCAAACTTCTTCTACTGAGGTAGGATAAGCCACTCAAAGTAGTCCAGCTAGAAAGATCAGGTGTCTGAGCAAGCCACTTGTGATAAGCCACTTGTTTCTGGGTGATGCAGCTCATTATCTATTATAATAAGCATCCTTCCTCGTCATTAGAGCATAGGGATAAAAGCTCCTCACGGAAGGATGCCAGGGATCCGCTGCTGGCAAACTGTTGCTCAGTGTCAAAGCAGCAGATAGAGCTGGATTTGATTCTGCAAGGCTTCATGACAATAGTCCGTATAAAGACTCTTAGAGTAAGTTTTTATAAAGCTCCTCCATTTTTCCCATGAAGTGGGGAAACGGCTTCAGCATTGTTTAGAACTGGCTTGCATATAATAGTAAAATGATAAGACATGTCAAATGGGGGAATGAAGCCCCAGAGCTCTCCCAGTATCTTTAAAAAAGAAGAGATTCATGTTTGAGATTATTGGTCCACTAACTTTTTCTTCACTTATATTTGATTTTCAATGGTAGGACTTACTGGAATATGCAGACAGTTCTGCTGTGGCAATAGATACTATATTAAGGGGAACACATGTAAACCCATGGCTGATTCATGTCAATGTATGGCAAAAACTATTACAATATTGTAAAGTAATTAGCCCCCAACTAAAATAAATAAATTTATTAAAAAAAAAAAAAAAACTCATCTTGGTATTTACTGCACTGACTTTCAGTTAATTTACTTAAGCCCACATTTCATTTTAATCAAAACCAAAAACTAGAAAATGTTACTCCCCAACTAAGCAACAATGTATTTTTTAAGCACTGTAGAGATTTACTAAACAGCATGTGTGATTGATTCAGAAACAAGCTCTGCCAGTTGACTCCATACATGTAATAGCTCCCTTGTCCTTTTCTGTATGAGTTAAACACAGACCAGGGAGCCACTGGGCAGTCAGTCCTGAGTAGGCTTGTAATCTTGGGCTCCATAGGGATGTCTTTCATAAAAATAAAAAATAAATGGGTAGATATTCCTATTAAAAGACGCAGTGCTAGGACTTCTACACAGCTTAAATAATGGCTGGGTGGACCATTCCTTGAGGAGAAACGCTCAGATGTTATTTTAGTCACTTGGGGCACCATTAGGCTAGGGTGCGCACTTGGCTTAGAAGATCGTTTACTTTATTACGTTGCTTTATTGATGATCTTTGGCTTGCAAACAGTTCAACATCTTCTCAAAAATACATATAGTATGCCCAGTAAAATACATTGGCTAGCATAAAAATCAAAGGAAACAGTAGTTTGGAATATCGATCAACATTACTAGGGTTTTGAATTGTGAAATAATCAACAATCCTGCCCAACTTATCTCGGAAGACAAACTTGAACTTGTCACTGGTTTTCATTGTCAGGTCGCTGTAGTCAACGTTTTCTCCGGAAATTTCAATGCTGGCAAAACTGATCTTCCGTTTAAAGCTGGAGATGGAGCTGTTGATGATGTTAGTAATGTTGACTTCTTCCACTTCCTTTGCTTTCCCCTAGTTCATAAACAGGGTGGTTAGTTTGATAGACGACTTAGAAAAATCAGTAAGTGGGTATTTATATACGTGGGGCTTCCCTGGTGGCTCCGTGGTAAAAGAATACACCTGCCAATGCAGGAGAGGTGGGTTCGATCCCTGGGTCAGGAAGATCTCCTAGAGATGGAAATGGCAACCAATTCCAGTATCCTTGCCTGGGAAATCCCATGGACAGAGTAACCTGGAGGGCTATAGTCCATGTGGTTGCAAAGAATCAGACACGACTGAGTGACTAAGCAACAACAATTCATATACTTAGAGGTCTTAATATTGAATAATTAGGTTTAGGAGAGAGCAATACTGAGTGCCTTATATACTGGCTGATAAGCAAGACTTGGCAGTCCTGATATCCTGCTTATAGGCATCTGTCTTTAAGTCATCGGCTTGTATAATGGGGAGAATAACCATTCCCCATTCTAGATGTGCAGAGTCGAGTGTGTGTGTGTGTGTGTGTGTGTGTGTGCTCAGTTGTGTCCAACTCTTTGTGACCCCAAAGACTGTAGCCCACCAGGCTCCTTTGTCCACAGAATTTCCCAGTCAAGAATACTGGAGTGGGTTGCCATTTCTTTCTCTAGGGTGTTAATTGCTCAGGCTTTGAAGATAACTGACCTGCATTCAGATCCCATTCTGTCTTTCACTATTGTGACGTTTTAGTCACCTCAATTCCTTTAGAACTCGATTTCCTTGCCTGCAAAATGTTGATGACATTAATACCTACCTCTTGAGAGTAATGGGAAGATTAAATGGTATAAATTATGTAAAGCATTTAGTAAGTGTTTGACGATTGCATTCTATTTCAGGGAGAAGGGAGTAACTGATTATGGAAATTAATAGAAATCAGCAGTGTCTTAAGGCTTTTGCCACACAAACAGAAATAATGATGGTTCTTGCAATCCCATGGAGTTGCCATTCTCCACCACAGCTGGAACAACATAGCATGTGGACTGGAAAGAAAACTCAGCTATGGAACGCAGAGGCAACCTGATCTCAGGGCAGCGCCTGGGTGAGGTGGTGGCAGCCATTGCTGACTCTTACTCAAGCAGCATATCAGAAGCAGCCCAGGCCTCTGACAATGGTTGGTACACCATAGCTCACTGCCCCCAATCCACACAGAGAGCCTACACAGGTCCTGCTTGCCCTGTGGTGCGACTTCACAACAGGGCTGGGGTGGCAGAGGCTGGAGGAGTGATCAGCTACGAAGGAAAAGAGGACTCGGACCTGAGGTTGCACCTGAGCAGAGCAAGGGCAACAGTTGCTGGTGCCTGCCCAGACAGTACATCAGAGAGAACTGGGACCCCTCTCTGCAGCCTACCCAGCCTATAGGCCTCCCTTTCTTCAGCACCCCCTGGGGCTGGGAGCGGGAAAAGCATACATTTAAAAGGGATAGAGCCAGCATGGGCCCAGTCCTCAGGGCTTCCGCTCCAGCAGCTTGGGATCCACCCTAACAGGGTGAGGAGGGTCACTGGGCAGAAAGGAAGTCACACCTCACACCAGGCTCTAGCTCCTCCATCTCCAGTCCCACCTTCCACCAAGGTGACAGCTGCCAGACATGCTGAGGAAAGGTATGACCAGCTTCCACACCAAGTTCAGCTTTCCCAGCAAAAGCACTCTGTATAGGGACATATCCACATAAGGCCTATGCAAGGCCGCAATAGATTGCTGTTTGACCTAAACTCATAGAGGCAGAGAAATTTAAGCAAAATGAAAAGTCAAAGAAACTGATCTCAGTTGAAAGAGCAAAAAAAATCCCCTGAAAAAATAATGAAACAGAAATAAACAGTATCTGATAAAGAATTCAAAACATTATTATTAAGAATGTTAACTGAATTACGGAAAAGAATAGATGAACATGGTGAGAATTTTAACAAGGAACTAAAAAATATTTTTAAAAAGACCCAATCTTAGGAATTCCCTGACGTCCAGTGGTTAGGACCCCACACTTTCACTGTCGAGAGCCTGAGTTCAACCGCTGGTCAGGGAATGAGATCCCACAAACTGCACAGCGTGGCCAAAAGAAAAGAAATGAAGACTTTAACACTGAAGTAAAACACACTAGAAGGAACGAAGCGACTAAATGATACAGAAGAACGCATAAATGATCTAGAAGATAGAATAATGGAAACCACCTCATCAGAACAGCAAAAAGAAAAACAAACAAAAAAAATGAGAACAGTTTAAAAATGAGAGCAGCTCTGGGATAATGTGAAGTGTATCAGTGTTCACATTATAGGGGTCCCAGAAAGAGAAGGGGCTAGAAAATGTATTTGATGAAATTATGACTAAAAACTTCCCAAACCCAAATAAGGACCAAATATCTAGGTACCGAAAACACAGAGGGTCCCAAGCAAGATGAACTCAAACAAATTCATACCAAGATATACTTAAAATGCCAAGTGTTAACGACAAAGAGAGAATTCTAAAGGCAACAAGTGAAAAATACAGAATCATATACAAGGGATCCCACATAAATCTGTCAGCTGATTTTTCTGCAGAAACTTTGCAGGCCAGGAGAGCATGGCATAATACATTCAATGCTCTAAAAGGTAAAACCTGCAACCCAGGTTATCCTAGACTATCATCTAGAATTGAAGAAAAGATAACTTCTCAGACAAGCAAAAACTAAGACAATTCATCAAAAGTAAACTTACCCCTAGAAGAAATGGTATAGGATTTTCTCTAAGTGGAAAAGAAGAAAGAATCTATAGGAAAGGGATAATCCCACTAGGAAAGGCAAACGTACTGTAAGAACTGAGGCTTAACCACTTAAATAAGTCAGTGTGAAGATTAAAAGACAAAAAAATTGTAAAAGTAACTATAACTGCAAAAAACAGTTGAAGGACACGTAAATTATGATGTCAAAAACACAAAGTATAGGAGAAGGGAGTAAAAAATGTAGCTCATTTAGAATGTGTTTGAACTTAAATTACTACCAGTTTAAAACAAGTAGCTACCACAAGTCAAAAACCTACAACAGATACCCAAAAACCAAAAAGAAAGGAACGTAAGAATGTTATTAAAGAAAATCATCAACCATAAGAAAAGAAACAAAAAAAAAAGGAACTGAGAAGAACCAAAAAAACAACTAGAAAATGAGTAATAACATGGCAGTAGGTACATAACTGTCAGTAGTTATTTTATTTTTTATTAAACTTTTGCTTTTGTATTGGAGTATAGCCAATTAACAATGTTGTGATAGTTCCGGGTACAGCAAAGGGACTCAGCCATACATATACATGTATCCATTCTTCCCAATTCATGAACTCCCTCCTAGACACACTGCTGTATTTACAATGGACAACGACCAAGAACCTACTGTAGAGCACAGGGAACTCTGCTCAGTGTTGTGTGGACGCCTGGATGGGAGGGCATAGGTACTTCAAATGTCAACAGACTCAACGCTTC
The DNA here is from genome assembly GCF_054371585.1 of Giraffa tippelskirchi. Lineage (NCBI taxonomy): Eukaryota > Metazoa > Chordata > Mammalia > Artiodactyla > Giraffidae > Giraffa > Giraffa tippelskirchi. The sequence continues at coordinate 115,269,690 of NC_137282.1, forward strand.
AAACAAAAGACAGGGTGAGTGATAGGGGTGAAAAACAAGACCCACCTGTACGCTGCCTACAAAAAAGTTCAATGCACACAAAGACTGAAAGTGAGGGGAGAGAAGGAGATATTTCATGCAAACAGAAATGATAAAAAAGCCAGGGTAGCAATACTCACATCAAACAAAAAAGACATAAATCAAAGACTGTAACACAAAACAAAGATGGAAACATACAGTAATCAAAACAGCATGGCACTGCACAAAACAGACATACAACTCAAGAGAACAGAATAGAGAGCCCAGGAGTAAATCCACTTCACAGTCAGTTAATCTATGACAAAGGGGGTGAGAACATACAATGGAGAAAAGAGTGACTTCAATAAGCACTGCTGGGACAACTGGACAGCTACATTTACAAGAATAAAATTAGAACATTTTGTCATACCATATACAAAAATAAACTCAAAATGGATTAAAGATCTAAATGTAAGACCTGAAACCCTAAAACCCCTAAAAGAGAACATAGGGAGAATACTCCGACATAAATCATAGCAATGTTTTTTTTGGATCAGCCTCACAAGACAAAAAGAAACAAAAGCAAAAATTAAACAAATGGGGCCAAATTAAACTTAAAAGTTTTGCACAGCTAAGGAAACCATTAATAAAATGAAGCAACAACTTACTGAATGGGACATAATATCTGCAAAATTAGCAAGGGGTTAATATCCAAAATATATAAACAGGTCATACAACTGAATAGCAAAAAAACAAACAACCTTATCAAAAAAATGGTCAGAGGGCCTGAAGAGACATTTTTCCAAAGAAGACATACAGAATGACTAACAAGCAAATGATACTTGACATATCTAATTATTAGAAAAATGAAGATCAAAACAACAATAAGATATCACCTTGCATCGTCATAATGGCTACCATCGAAGAGTCTACAAATAAATATTGGTTAGGATATGGAAGAAAGGGAATCTTTGTACACTGTTGGTGAGAATGTAAGTTGGTGCAGTCACTATGGAAAACAATATGGAGGTTCATCAAAACACTGAAAATAGAATTACCATAAGATCTAGCAATTACACTCCTGGGTATATATCCAGATAGGGTATATATCCAGATAAAAATGAAAGTACTAATTCAAGAAGATTCATGCACTCCAGTGTTCAGACTTGCACTGTTTACAAGAGCCAAGACGTGGAAGCAGCCCAGGTGTGCCTCAACTGACCAATGGATAAAGAATATGCGAGATATACATATAATGAAATATTAGCCAACCATAAATATGAATGAAATTTTGTCATTTGCAGTAATGTGGATGGATCTAGAGAATATTATGCTTAGTGCAATAAGTCAGAGAGACAAAGACTGTGTGATATCACTTATATGTGAAATCAAAAAAAAATAAAACAAATGAATACAACTAGCAAAACAGAAACAGACTCACAGACATAGAAAACAAACTAGTGATTATGAGAGGGGAAAGAGAAAAGAGAAGCGGCAAGAGAGGGATATGGGATTAAATGATTTAAACTACTATGTATAAAATATATAAGCAGCAAGGGTAAATTGTATAGAACAAGCAATAGTAGCCATTATTTTGTAATAACTTTTAATGGAGTATTATATATAAAAATAATCATTATGCTGTAAACCTGAAACTCATATAACATTGTAAATCAACTCAACTTCAATTTAAAAAAATAAATTTAATTTAAAAAAATTAATTTTTAAAAAAGAAAGCCTACAGGGAGTAAAATAAATGAAATACATATTCTTTGGCTGGCACATATGATCATTTGCCTTTAGTAGTTGAGTAATATGACTGTGTGAAACATTATTTACGATAGTCAAGCCCAAGAGAAAAGTCAACTGGATCACTGGCTATTCTGAATCCTCCTTTTCTCCCCATTAAACCTTATACAGTCCTGGCCCTTTGCTGAAGGTGGGCAGCTCTTCTGCATTGGATTCCTATCATTTTTTTTTTTTTTTGTCTGTTAGCAAGAGCTTTAGTATGCCAATGTCTATCAAACTGGGCTTCCAAAAAATCCCAGGGTTCCATGAGCCTGCAGAGAATAATAGTTAAGGGCATGGTCCATTGCCCACTGCAAGTGGGAAAAACAGATGTGTCAGACTTTGGAGCCAAGCAGATTTAGGTTCAAATCTCAGCTCTGCCTTTTCCTGTCTTTGTCCTCTTGAATAAATTACTTATCTTCCCATACTCAGAACCCACAGCTATACAAATAGGGATAGCCTTCCTGAGTTGTTATGAGCATTTTTAACAGGGCTCTACAGATGGTAAAGAATCCACCTGCCCATATAGGAGATGTGGGCTCGACCCCTGGGTCAGGAAGATCCCCTGGGAGTAGAAAATGGCACCCTGCTTCAGTGTCCTCGCCTAGAGAATGCATGGGCAGAGGAGCCTGGTGGGCTACAGTCCACGGGCCACAAAAACTCAAACATGACTGAGCACGTGACACGTGACATGATGACCATGAGCATTTACATGACATGATATTTGCAAAGAGCTTGTGACTATGTGTGGCACATACATGCTCAATTGATAATAATCATTATTATTATTATTCTGAGAGATGAACCGTGGTGTTTCACTGCTAAGCCAGATAATGAGTCTTTCCCTGTTAGCAGGCAAATATGCTAATCATGAAATTTGCTACAGTTTAATTTTTCCATACATTTTTCTGTAAACCATTACTTGTATAATTTAAGAAAACAAGAAGGCAACAAAAGAATAAATAGTAAATACATATTAATCTGGAACTTATAAGCAGCTGATCATGTTTGATTTGATCCTAGGTTTTTCATGGATGCTTGTTCTCGTGGTTGTGATTTTATGTTGCATACAGATAACACAGTTATTTTCTGCTAGAAAATTAAACATATTAATATCTCACTGGCAAAAAGAGTTGTCTTTTTAAAAAGGTTCATGTCTATCAGATTCCCCCAATTGAACAAGGATGAGAATGACTGGTGCAAAGTGAATCCCTGGGGGTCAGGAACCAGGTCCTGGTCTTCTCGACAGACCAGTATATGGCACAGGTGATGAATTATATAGAGTCCTCAAATTCTTACCCGATCTTTGGCTGCCATCTGCTGTAAGGAGCTGTAGTGGGCAACTGCATATTCCAGGAGGGCCCCAAACACAAAGCTAAAGCATATTCCCAGGTACACATCGATGGCCTTTATGAAGCAGTTGGTGTTTGGGAGAGAAGTACGGGACCCAATCATCAGTGTGGTCATTGACAGTACAGTGGTCACTCCTAGGGAGAAAGTGAGCAATGTACCCATGTCAGTGGTCAGTGCACCTGCCATCACCACCTGGCAAACTGTCTCCATTCAAGAGCTGGCAAAGTAGGGACAGGACTTGGAAATGGAGCAGAGCTCATTCTAAAAAGTCTGTGGTCTTCTGGAAAAGAGTTGATTTGCCCATTTTGTACAAGTATGAGTGATAACGACTTTCTAAATGTTTCCTTCTGTCTTCTCACTGGAGGGAGGTGTTCAGTAAACAAAATAACTGATAATAGTCCATCTAATCACCATTCTTCCTTATCTGTCACTGTAAAACAAAGTTTAAAAATACACTATTCCTAACATAGTCTCTCTGTCTCTCTTTCTCTCTCTCAAGAAACCAGCTCCTAGAACTGTCCTGTGAATATCAAATAAAAGGATGGCAGAAAGTTAAAAAAATAATAAGACCTAATAACCCAGTTCTTAGAAATCTCCCATTGGAACTACTTACCAATGCAGGTTCTTGCAGGAACTGAATCAAGGGAGATCCAAAATGAGACCCAGGATAATACCACCAGGAAAGTGGAAGGAACATAGGTTTCCAAAATGAAATACAGGACATTCCTCTGAAGCTCAAATTGCAAGACCAATCGTGTGTAATTTCCTGTTAGGGTGAACAAGGAATAAGAGATCAACCCTACTCACCTGGCATTCCCTGTGGGATGTTTAACTTAGCTATATTTGCATTAAACCATCCATTGTTCACCAAAACATAGTTAATAATGAACTGTCATAGTTTCAATGAAAGAAATTGTGGTTGTATAGAATGGCATTTATGGGCACGCTGATGCCCCCAGCCATGAGCCTCTTCTTGTGTCTTTCTCTATCAGAGTATTCCTGCAGCATCATAACTGCTGGTTTCCATGATATCTGCTTCACTGGACTGTGAGCCCCTTGGGGCCATTTCAGTAGTGGGTGTAAAGCAGGTAAAAGTGCCAAGCCAAAACGCTTGGCATATCACAGAGGCGTTCTTGGGCTCAGAAGGGGCCAAGTGAAAAAGAGGTGATATTTCTTACTCAGAATACAACTAGGCTATATTGCTCTTGTGCAAACTGTCCTACGAGTTACCTGTTTCCTGCTGTGATCTGGTAACTGAGGTGAAATATTGTTGTATGGTGTACTGAGCAAGTCGCAGGTTTTCCAATCCCCGCACAGAGTCATTCCCTCTCAGCCAGCTGAACTCGACGTCATTTCCATCATAGCCCCCTGCCAAGTGAATGAGTGCCCTGATCAGTGCAAGAAGGTAGCAGATTGGACTGGTCTGGAAAACGTTGTGATGTAGAGACAAAAGAAGCTCTCTCTTGATGGTGCTAAGTCCAAGGATGATCCCACGCAAGACTTGGCATGATTTCTCAGGTGTAATTACAGTGTGTACCCAGAATGAGATGACCTTGTTTTTCACCATCAACTGAGAACCAGTTCTGCGCTAAGCACTGCATACACCTAGTAGATGATAAGTAACTAGAAATGGCCTCTATCATTATTTAAATGATATTTTAACACATATCTGTGAACTCACAAAGATCTATAGTAGACATTGCCTTTCAGGGCAGTCTAACACTTTGGAGGGGATTCTCAGGGACATTTGGTCTGTTTATATTTTCATATTGGCATAATGCAACCAAAAAACCCCAAAAAACTTTCAGCCAGCCACTTTATTGATGTTTGCAAACATAAGTATTTGATAAATCTCAAAGCAGTTTTACTAATATAGTTGATGATAGTAATAATAGCTACCTTTTAGTAAACATTGAAGGCGATGGCACCCCACTCCAGTACTCTTCCCTGGAAAATCCCATGGACAGAGGAGCCTGGTAGGCTGCAGTCCATGGGGTCACCAAGAGTTGGACATGACTGAGCAAATTCACTTTCACTTTTTACTTTCATGCATTGGAGAAGGAAATGGCAACCCACTACAGTGTTCTTGCCTGGAGAATCCCAGGGACGGGGGAGCGTGGTGGGCTGCCGTCTATGGGGTCGCACAGAGTCGGCCACGACTGAAGCAACTTAGCAGCAGCAGCAGCTAAACATTTATATTAAGGCCTTTACATATTATGTCTCTAAGATTCTCACAAGCTTGCAAAGTAGAGCTATATATTTCTTCATTATTTAAAGTTTTTTTTACATTTTATGAAATTGAAATGAATCTTACAGTTGATATATATTAAGTAGAGCTTAGAGCTTACATTTTTTCTGCCATGTTACCATTCGATAAATGCTGTGCCTTAGAATTGAGAACCTGTAATGTTTTGCCCCTTTTATACATGAAAATTATCAGATTCAGAGAGACTGCATAACTTTCTCACGATAGCAAAGCAAATGAGAAATAAACCAGTACTGGACCTCAAGAAAGTTTAATACCAAAGCCCATGGATGATGATGATAATATCTATCACTTAGTAAGCAATTATCTTTCTAAGTGCTTTACAACATTACCATCTCATTTAATCCTCAGTTAATACCTTTGAGAAGATAGATGAGTGGTTAACAAGCATATAAAAAGATTCTCAAAATCATTAGTCATAAGGGAAACACAAATCAAAACCACAGTAAGATTCCACTTCACATCCACTAGAATGGCTGTAATTAAAAAGATAGACAATGATAGATGGTGAGAGTGTGGAGAAGTTGAATGTTGCTGGTGAAAATGTAAAATGGTGCAACCACTTTGGAAAACAGTTTGACAGTTTCTTGAAAAATTAAACATAAATTTGACCTGGTGTTTTAGTCCTAAGTCCATAAAAGGACTTGTACAAAAGTGTTCGCAGCACTGTTATTCGTAACAGCGGAAAGGTGGAGACAAGTCAGAGCAACTTGTACTGCTTGTATCATTTTGTCTGGAATCCCAAAGGGAAAAACTATCTGAAAAAGTAAGTTGTACAAGCCTCTACTTAGATACTTTGCTTTTATAACTGATGATGGGATTGTTGTTCAGTCACTAAGTTGTGTTCTACTCTTTGTGACCCCGTGGACTGCAGCACGCCAGGCTTCCCTGCCCACCATCTCCTGGAGTTTGTTCAAACTCATGTCCATTGAGTCGGTGATGCCATCCAACCATCTCATCCTCTGTCGCCCCCTTCTGCTCATGCCCTCACCCCAGCATCAGGGTCTTTTCCAGTGAGTCGGCTCATCATATCAGGTGGCCAAAATATTGAAGCTTCAGCTTCAGGATCAGTCCTTCTGATGAATATTCAGGGCTGATTTCCTTTAGGATTGACTGGTTTGATCTCCTTGATGTCCAAGGGACTCTCAAGAATCTTCTCCAGCACCACAATTTGAAAGCATCAATTTTTCAGCACTCAGCCTTTTTTATGTTCCAACTCTCACATCTGTACATGACTACTGGAGAAACCATAGCTTTGACTATATGGACCTTTGTGGGCAAAGTGAATGGTAAATGTTCACAATCATTATCTTCTCACTGCTCTGTCCCTGAGTGGATATGGGCAATTGTGGCATGATATCAATTCTTTTCTAGGGATAGCATTCAGCAAAAAGCCCTTGGTGAGGTTTCTGAACCCAGATTCAGTGAAAGCTTCCTTGCTCACTGGGGACAATATTTGTGCAAGCAGAGTGCTGGAGTTTCCAGGAGAATCTCACTCCTGAGATTTGAGATGAGCACAGCCACCCATGAAGGGCAATTGCTTTTTGTACGTGGGGCTGAAAATGAGCTCTATTTTTGATAACCTCAAGTTTTAGTCTGCCCCCAAACAGATACATTGCTTCAAGAAGGTTTTTCATGCATTTAGTCAATAAGGTAATTAATCTGCCTGCCTGAGTCTTTAATTAAAAGTCTATCTCTGAAAAATGACTGCTGTCTCATAACGGTTCTGTTTCTTGGATGTTGGCCACTAGTGTCCCCATGTAAGAAGTACCCAGTGGTTTCCAGAGCTTGACTATAGTTTTCCCTCCTTGTGCAAGCCATGCCTTGATGCCTTAATAATCATTATCTGTGGCATTTTCTTCCTAGGACTTGTATTACAGGTGCCACCTCCCCATGGTGGGCATTTCAGAGTGGTTTACTAAGGAACCACAAGATCACTCACAGTACAGGAATTCATTTGACACCCATCAACTTAGAGTAAATCCTCATTCTTCATCATAAGCAAATCCCCAGGATGCAGTTTAGATGTCCACTTACTGGCATTATGCTATTAAGCTTTATGTATATCAAATAATTTATTTTAGAAGTTTAAAGCAGTCTTGCAATAAATGTCAATGATTGTTTTGTATATCTGCCATTTCTTACTTCTGCTGTGCTCTTTCTGACTTCCATGACTTAGTAGTTCCTGAGACTCCTTCCTAGTCCTATTGACTCCTGTTTGCTTTGCTGTCCTGTCTACTTTTAGGTGGAAATACTTGGTGCCAATGCACAGTGGTCCTCTCCCAAAGACATAACGTTGAAAGGTTTATTTTTGAAAGTCTCTAAGTCTCTCTGGACATACACCCAGAAGGGATGAACCCATTGTCATCAACATCAAGTAGAGAAAGTCTACTATGAATAGGACACTCCTCACACATGCACAGACCTAAGTCACCCCAGAAACTCTTCTAAGGGGCCCGCATGAGGTATACTCACAGCTCTCTAGTTGCAACTTGCATGTCTGTGTGTCCATGGGGTATTTAGACAGGTCCATGTTGCATGCAACAGTTGTTGTGATTCTAAGAAAGGAAAAATGGATTCATAGAGAGTGTTATAAGGATGCTATAGAAAGTATACATTCCCTCTTAAGGGCCGCTCCAAGAGAACTTTCACCTTGACTCTTAGAGTGAATGTGTGTGACTTGGTGCCTACATTCAAAGCAGTCCTGAGTTCTTCTGCACTAAGCAACACCCATGAGACTTGGTTAAAGCCAGAGTCCAGAGTGCAGAAAGTTACAATGTTGGCAATTCAGAGGCAAACTTGCAACAATATCACAGAACAGAATCATTCATTGGCTTTTTTGAGATGCTTTTGCATCCAGTTTATTCTGGGCTCTGAGAGTCAATAACTTGCCTCAGGTCAGAGAGCAGGAGTGAAGTCGCTCAGTCGTGTCCAACTCTTTGCGACCCCATGGACTGTAGCCCACCAGGCTCCTCCATCCATGGAATTTTCTAGGCAAGAATACTGGAATGGGTTGCCATTTCCTTCTCCAGAGGATCTTCCCGACCCGAGGATTGAACCCAGGTCTCCCACTTTGCAGGCAGACTCTTTACTGTCTGAGCCACCAGGGAATCCCAGAGAGCAAGAACTTGCCCTAAATCTATCTGACTCTAGAGCCAGGCTATTAACCATCATCCATTATTTGTTATCCTTGTACAAGACAGTGTTATGTGCCATAATACAGAGAGACACACACACATGCCCACTCACACTCACACATGCTGCGGGAATGCAAGGAAGGGGCACCTTACTATTAACTGGAGTTAGGGTCAAGGGAGCGGTCTATTGGACTTCTTGAAAGAGGTGTGGGGGTTTTGCCTGACCTTTGTGGCTCCGCTGGTAAAGAATCTGCCTGCAATGCGGGAGACCTGAGTTTGATCCCTGGGTTGGGAAGATCCCCTCGAGAAGGGAAAAGCTACACACTCCAGTATTCTGGCCTGGAGAATTCCATAGACTGTATAGCCCATGGGGTTGGGCACAACTGAGCGACTCTCACTTTCACGAATATTTGGTCCCTAGCCTTCTACTGAAGGCCTCTAGCAGCGTTAGGTTTGCAGTCATTGTCTAGCCCTGGCAGAGGCAGTGGTGAGTCCTCTGCCTGGAGGCTGCCCCAGGGAGCACCTTAGGGGCATCTTTCCTGTTGCCGCCAAACAACAACTTGATGAACACTTGGGTGGGAGGAAGTTTTGGCCTCGGGGATTTGAAGAAGGGGCAAAGCGGAACCCATGACTAACAGGTGGTGAGGCTTTGGAGGACTGTACTTGATTTTCTATTGGTACAAGAACAGCTCACCTAAATAGAGATGTATTCTGTAGCCACCAACTGCCCCATTGTGCCCATGAAAAGGAAGTTCTTTGTATCACCTCTCTGTTTGTGCTTGCTGTCCCCCTTACCTCTTCCTTGCTAACTTCCTTTTACTCTTTAAGACTCAGCTTAGAGTCCCGCGGAAGCCACCTCTAACATCATCCCAAACCACTGTCCCACTCCCACCGCGGGCCCCAGTGCCCTGACTTCCTTGGCTCATGCGTCTGCGTCAGGACAACATGTGATTCAGCCCATGTCCTCAACAGCCAGCACAGGCCTGGCACAGAGCACGCATTCTCAGTAGAGACTTGTTGAGCCAAACTGGACTGAAAAAGAGCCCTTCTGCTCTGGGGACAAGGATCTAAGAAGGCAGGCCCATGAGAAGGTGAGGTGGTTATTTAAGACTGGTCAGAACATCCTTTGCCTTTCCTCCCCGCTCTTTCCCCTCCAACCCTGAGGTCACAGGTGCCCAGTTACCTGAGGGCGTACAGGACTGTGCCGTTGGAGAAGAGGCGGATGAGTCTGTTTCCCACAGTGACTTCGTGGAGGAAGGACGTTTTGGACTCCACGATGTAAGTGTCTGGCACCCAGAGGAACTCCACCAGGCGAGCATCCAGAGTGAAGCTCTTGTTGCCTTCGAACACCAGCCGCTGGTCCGTCCAGCGCTGTCTGAGGTATATGGTGGCTGTGTAGTCCTGAGGGGCAGCCAGGGAGAGGAAGTGGATGGAAGGAGAAAGCTCAGAAAATGCAAGGAAAAGGGTCAAGTCTTACTTCCCTCCCCACTTCCACTGAAGTCAAGAGCACATGCTACAGTAGGCATGGGTGAATTGAGCTTGTCTTGAGGTGGTGGCCTGTAGCATCAAGAGAACAAAGCGCCTTATTTATTCCAGATAATAACACCTACTGCCAAAAGGGAGCCCCATAGGAGCATGTTCGGGCCTTAGCTTGCTTTCCCTTGATTGCAAAGCCCACACTAAATTTTTCAAGGCTTTGGTGAGCGAAGCGCTCAGGTTGCCCCGTTTACCTGGAGCCTACTGCAGACTCTCACGGCAAACTGCCTGTAGTGTCACCTTATCTAAAATGTCTTCTCTTAAGCGAGAGGATGGTTGAAAGAAGTTATGTGATTATTGGTTTTCATCAGCTTGTCTCCTGCTCTGTGAGGAACCATGTGATATTTAGGCTTCCTCCCTGCATTTTTATTTTTCCCCATTCTTATCCCTCACCAAGCACACCCACTCCCTCATCTCTCCCCTCCTAGCCTTTGAACCCACTTTCCCTCTGATACTCAGAAGATTTGTTTTACAAGCATCTTCCACTGTCTTGAGTTTCAGGATAGGTCTCCAGCTCCTGCCATTCCAAGTAAGTCTCTGTTCCTTTTTGAGTAGCTAGAATGGGTATCCTCATAAGACACAGGAACGGCGCTCAATGGGTGGAAGGCGAGGGAAGCACTTACCATGTTACTCTCTGAAATACTGGAAATACTTGCAACGTCCAGAGTCAGTGCTATCTGAACAGGTTCTCCTAAGAATGAAGAAAACACAGCAAGCCTTACATAGAAATGTAAACAGATTTGCTAACATTAGCACAGTTTAAAAATATATAGTTATACATATTAATAATTAATAAAAATATATATAAGAAATACATGGGCTTCCCAGGTGGCGCTAGTGGTAACGAATCTGCAACACAGGAGATGCAAGAGACGCAGGTTTGATCCCTGGGTCGGGAAGATCCCCTGGGGAAGGGAAAGGCAACCCATTCCAGTACTCTTGCCTGGAAAATCCCATCGACAGAGAGCCTGGTGGGCTACAGTCCATGGGGTCGCAAAGAATCAGATGGGGTTGCAAAGAGTAAGACACAATTGAAGCAACTTGGCAAGCACGCACATAAGAAATATATATATTAGAAAATTTAAAAAGTAACAGTGACCTACTGCAAAATTTTAAACAATTTAGATGCTCATAAATAAAATTAATTTCTATCCTCCCCCTCTCAGGAGAAATGACTATACAGGGTGTGCCTCCCTTTTGTATGAAAAAACAACGCACACATATATACTTAGCTAAATACACGAAAGCGAGACCACACTATATTCATTAGTGTTTATTTTAAGGAATGGAATGGTATTTGCTACTTCTTACTTGGAGGACTTTTTCCTATGGTGGTTGCGAGGGACTCATTTATTTAGAAATGTAATAGAGATTTGGGAATTTGTACGCAAATATATTTCCCCCCCTCAACCAAGTAAATTTACCACCAGATGGCATTCAAGACTGCTCATGGTTGAACTTCCACTCGCTTCCTGACATCTTTCTCCTCTTCCTTTGCTCTCCAGGAACCTTAAACTATTTAGAATTGCAGAACCATCCCCATTCGGTCTGGTGTACAGATGCTGGGCCTCGATCTTGGAGTCTGGGCAGATGGGCCTGACTTCTGACAGTGCCTGTCTTACTTCTCGAGTGAAGTAAGAAGAAGTGAAGAAGAATGGGAGCCACCATTCTCAGTGGCCAGGCCAGGAATGTTTGCTCCCCCTGAGACTAGAGATGTGGAACAAAAGTCCAGGAGTCAGGAAGATGTGAGTTTTGATCTGACAAGTTAGCAGACCTTTCAGAACTGCAGCTTTCTCACCTGCAGGTTTGAATAATGCTCATGACATCAGAGGAGAAGGGTAAATGAGAGAAGATGTGTGATAGCTTCTTTGCATGGTGGTGACGAGACAGAATATACATGAAGTGGCTTCCTAGCTGGACATACAGAAGGTGCTCAAAAATAATTACGTGTACAAAGCTCCCAGCATGGTTTCTATCATGTAATACCAGGCACTCAGTAAATAGCATTTCCCTTCCCTTACCCCTCTCTTCTATGATCTTAGCTAATTCTGGAAAAGAAACAACTTTCCTCACCAGGTTAATAGGTGGAAAGCATTCACTTGGGATAATAACTGGGGGTAACTCAGGTAACTGTGACAACATGTTAACTAGGAAAAGGAGAGGCAGAATTCAAAATGCTTCCACACATCAAACTGGGAGGAATCAGAGAGCAGCCTAATTATTAATTGAGAGAAATCAAGCCACAGGATATAGGTAAGAACTTGGAATTGGAGTTTTAAATCCACTGCAATTAAAAATAATTAACTTAATACTTGGTGGGAAAGGGGTAGATCTTTCAGGGCAGACCCTGGAAAGTGCTGAGGGAGTTAAGGTGCTAAGTGGCTTTCTGCCCCTCATGGCAGCAAGGTGCCACATCAAGAAGAGAAGCTTAGGGTCAGAGTGGCCACATCACAGCAGCGTGACCTTGAACAAACTGCTAAACCTTTCTGTTCTACAGTTTCTCATCTTTAAAATAGAGCTACTGATGTTGGTCCTCAGGGTGGGGTTGGGAAGGTCACGGGACCTATTGTAAGAGCTTGGCACACAGCAGGCCACGGGTCAGCGCTGGTTGCCATCCCTGAGGAACGTGGAGAACCGAAAATGTACGAGAGCTTCAGGCTCACTGTGGGTTTTTGTATGTTTAGTTTGTTTCTAGGTAGTCCAGTCCAGGCTTTTCCTCAGTTGGCTTTTTTTATGGACCAGAGTTTGTTCTTTCTTCTCTGTGAGTTAGAAAAGTAAGCAGTGCCACCAGAGGGCAGCTTTCTCCTAGGAAACAGGTCAAGGCCAGGTCCTGGGCAGAGGCTTGCAAACCTGTGCCGCCAAGCTCAGTCCCTGAAAAGCCCTATGGAGGTCTGGTCACTCAGGGACCTCAGGGTCCTAGACCTGGGTGGACAGATGTTCCTCCAGAGAGCTACAGCCCCTCCAGGGGCCTGGAGGCTGCCTCATAGATGTAGGTTCTTTCAGGAGGCAGAGTGCCGGAGGCTCGTGACAAGGGGTGGGGGCTGTGCCTTCCCCTCCTTTTGACTGAGGACCCCTTGCCCCACTTCCACCCCAGGTGGATCTGGGCCTCATGTCCCTGAGGTCCACCTCACGCTCAGAATGTACGTTACCCAGGGACTCTGCACCCTGTTGGCCCATGAGCCAGCAACAAGAAGGGCAGTGTTATGGCCTAGCTCTTTGGCATTTGGGAGGCAGAGAAATTGTTCAGCAAATCTAACCAGATGTGCACACTCCCGGGCTTGTCATTAGCATTCAGCTGGTCCTGGGAAAACCAGGGGAGGTGGAAGCCCCCCAAGGCCCCTTCACATAAGGACCTCAAATCCTCATTGCGTGGCCGTGAGGTCGGGTCTCTCAGATCTCCATCTGAGGGGGTGTGAGTGGCCCCAGCTGCTGTGCTCTGAAACCTTTCACCACACTTGTTCAGAGGCCACACTTCCCGTGGGCTGCACCCTACTAGGGGCTGAATGTGTTAGGAATACTAAAGCAGGCCTGCTCCTGGGAGGCACAGAGATGGGAGACTCCTCTGATGGGAACTTCTGCTCAAGGACTTCGTGGTGGACTTTCCGAACACGCTTAGAACTGCACTGTGGTCTAAGGCACCTCCACCAGCCTTTCTTCCCTCCCTCCCTTCTTCCCTTGGGGTCAGACCTGCATTGCAGTATGACAACTCTCCAGCTTCCTCCTTTTCCTGCCCCGTATTTTGTCACAGATACGGCCCCAATAAATATCTTGCAAGGATAATCCCCTCTCATTGTCTGCTCCTCACAGGACCTGAATTAACCCACTAATCCTAGATCTGACCAAAGAATTTTATTAATATCAGCCGAAGGGAGGAGCAGGAAGGCCAAGGGATTAAAATAGGTGGCATCCTGCTGATATATTTACACACTTCATTCAATCCTCCCTGTGAGGTAGATGAGATGCCCCCTAGTTACAGAAAGCTAAGATGCTTGCCCAGCAGTTGAGCCAGGAGCCAAACTCAGGTTAATTCAACTCCAAGGCTCTTTCTACTACTCAAGGTAACAAGACATTAGTAACCACATTGTTCAATCTTGCATTTTACAGAGAGGCTGAGACCCTGTGAGAAGGAGGTAGGTGGTGGCCTCATTCTTTCCATCCTTGCCTCATTTTACAAGATATATTAATTGACAACTTGCTACCTGTTGAGCACCGAGATACCACTGGGGCCAGTGAAGTAAATAAAGCAAGATTTCTGCAAGGGATTTCAGCCGAGAGCCGAGACAGACATAAAGCCAGTGACAGCATCACCCAAACAGCTATGATTTAGAAATATGTTCAAAATAAAGTGTGAAGAAAGGGCATGAGGTCTGGATGAATCTGTGTGGGCTGCTCAGAAGAGGAAGCCTTGGATCTGAGACATGAAGGAAAACTGGCATTTTACCAGGAGTCAAATTGGAACAAGCTCTTCTTGGCAGATAAACAGTCTCAGCAAAAACCACGGAGGCCAGAGAGGCCAAGGAGGTCTGGGGGCACATGTGTATAAAGGCACAGCGGGGAGAAGCTGGGGAGATGAGGTTGACAGACAGACAGATGTGGGGCTGGGAAGTGCCTGGTGTGCCACGCAGAGGGCTCTGGACTCTAGGCTGGAGATACTGGGGAGCAGGAAGTATTCTGAGCAGCAAAGGGCCCAGGTGGGTCATCCAAATGGCAGGGTAGAGGGTTAGTCTTGAGGTGGCAGGCTGAGGCATGAGGAACAGGTGGAACAGTCCTGGTGAGACATAGTGGATTTCTTGAGTAATGATACCAGAAGTGCGGGTAGAAGGCAGACAGTGTGTGCGGGGTAGTGAGGAGGCTCTAGTAACCTCCCTAGGGAGGAGGATTTCTGTATCCTGCAGGTGGAGAAACCAGAGAAAGTGCTTTCTCCCAGGTAGCATGAAAAATCATTGGCAGCTGTTTGTATCCATCACTGCCAATCTGTTAGATCAGAAAAGGCAGTCAACTAAAGTCTCCTGAAACCCTCATCTGCATATTATCTCTGATCCTGTTCCTTTTGAATTGATGTCCTGGGCAAAAAGAATGACCTACCGCCAAAATTGGGCCTGAGAAACTTGTTATATCCTGCTGTGAGATTCTCAAAGCCAGGCAGGGACAGTTTGTCGCTTCTGCTGACCTCGATGTTAAACTGATTCCCCTGGACGCACATCCTGCAGAAGAAAACAGATTTCAGTGAACATGTGTGCTGATGTGTGAACCAACATGCATACATACAAACTTGAAACTTGAGCTTGTATGTGTGTGGTTATATGGGCTTCCAGGTGGCTCGGTGGTAAAGAATCCGTCTGCCAATGCAGAAGACGCAGGAGACAAAGGTTTGATCCCTGGGTCGGAAAGATCTGAGGAAGGACATGGCAACCTACTCCAGTATTCTTGCCTGGAAAATCCCATGGACAGAGGAGCCTGGCGGGCTGCACACAGTCCATGGGTTGCACAGAGTCGGACACAACTGAGCACGCACGCACACACACAACTGTGTGGCTGTTTTCATGCACCAGTGGTGACTCGTCTGAAGAGAACCCTCGAATTTTCAGCTGCACTTTATTATGCATTTGCTGGATATCATATATATCATAATGTCATGGTAATTTGGAAACACTCAAAACCTTCCCCCAAAACAAAAGGGATTTATCCATCTCTGACAGTTTTGGAAGCTTGACTTCTCCAGATAGAAAAAAAAAAATAGCAAGAAACTATTGTCCTGCTACGTCAGAGGGGTGAAGGCACTCAGTTTTGTCTTGTCATTGCTAAGTAGAAAGGGCTGCCACCCCTCCCAGCATGTGCAAAACACAAAGCGACTCAGACCAAGGCCATGTGGGGTAGCGGAGCTCACCGTGCAGAGAAGAGACTCAGCCACACGAAGGTCAGTTGGAGACCGCGCTTCATGTTGAAGAGCCGCATCTGCAGCGCGAGGCCGGAGCAGAAACCACCTAGGGAAACAGACGGGGCGGGCAGGAGCAGACCCCCCGGAGCTCCCCTCCTCCCAGCCCAGCTCGTCTCTCCTGGGGGGGTCAGGTGCAGCATTTTCTCCACCTCTGTGGGGAGCAGCCTCTTCCCACACCCACATGCAGCTCCTCCTCCCTGCCTGTCACCCAGGAATGCCTTCCTTTTGGAAGATCACATTTATTTTTTCACCTTTTAAAATTGGGATATAATTCCTTCACAATGTTGTGTTAGTTTCTGCTGTACAACATCATGAGTCAGCCACATGTATACAGATATCCCCTCCTTCTGGAGTCTCCCTGCCACCACACCCCCATCCCAGCCCTCTAGGTCATCAGAGAGCGCCAAACTGAGCTCCCTGTGCTATACAGCAACTTCCCATCAGCTCTCTACTTTACACATGATAGTGTAGGTATGTCAATGCTACACTTTCAACTCATCCCCTCTCCTGCTCCCCGAGCACTGTGTCAAGTCCATTCTCTACATCTGTGCCTCTATTCCTGCCCTGCAAATAGCTTCGTCAGTACCATTCTTCTAGACTCCATAGATATGCATTAATATGTGATATTTGTTTTTCTCTTTCTGACTTACTTCAGTCTGTATGACAGGCTCTAGAGTCAGCCATATCGCTTCAACTCACTCAATTTCATTGGAGGATCACATTTCAAACAAAGGCCGAGGCCTTGTTTAGAGAGCGGTTCTCCAGAGCAGAACTGTAGCTGGTGCATCCTGAGGTGCATGCGTGGAGAGCCCCAGGACAGTCCTTACCCTGTCCTTGTCCTGATTTTCCAGGAAGGACATCCCAACCACACACTCCCCTCCGACCATGCCGTATATCGGAGGGTCTAGGCCTGTTAAGCAGGAAATGAGAACTTCCCGAGGACCTCCATGTGCCAAGGAACATGTTAGGTACTTTCCCATAGAGTCTCCTCATCTGTGCTCACAATGGCCTTGTGAGATGGGCAGGTTTATCCCCATACTACAACGAGAATACAGCACTCCTGGAAATGCCTCTGTGCCAGTGAATGTCAGAGGAGGCTTCGCAGACAGGGCTGGCAGCCTCAAGACGCAGTCACACCGGCTGCTCTCCACCCCCTGGACCGCTCCCTGAAGCTGTTGAGCCCGGTGCGGGTGAGCATCGTGTGGTGTGGTGTGCGTGCGGACTGTCAGGGGAGGCAGCATGGCCTGGGGGCTGGCCTCCTCTGTTTGGGGACAGCTGTCAGATGTCTCTGGGAGGAGCAGGCCGGCGAGCCTGCGACCCGTCATGCTGGTGACAGCAGTGGAGGTCCTCAGGGCGGGGGCGGGGCTCATTCCCAGGCAGCCCCAAATTTGACCTCTTTGGTAGTTTCTGTGAACAAGGTCACTTTCTAGAGTCTTGCCATTCTGGGGCTTAGGGTGCATATCAGCCATTAATTAACATTACTTACAAAACAAACACGTGTTTATTCTAGGAATGGAAATGAACTAGAGATGTATACAGTCAAATGTGAAAATCTCAGTGATGTGTTGAAGTAGGTGTATCGATTTGACACACGTACCACTTGGGTGGGAGATGTTGATGGTGGAAGAGGCTGTGTTTGTGTATGGAGCTCAGTTTTGCTGTGAAGTTAAAAGTTCTGAAAAAATAAACTCTTAAAAAAACAGTGTAAATCCCTCCCTCACTTCTCTAGTCTCGTACATCCGAGATAACCATTGTTAACGGTTGCTTTATTCACACATCCACTATATTTTTATGTACACATATATCTTTGCATGAAGAAAAAGATTTAAAAGCAAAACTGGAATGATGGCATACAGTTTTTGCTACATACATTTTCACTTAATAATAAAAGCAAATCTTTATTAAATATTGAATGCATGCTTGTACTATGCCAAGAACCTCTTCAATCCTCACAACAAATTTTGAGGTAGTTACTACCATTGTCATCTTACAAATGAAGAAACTGAGGCTTAGAGATGATAAGAAAATACCAAGGTTATACAGCACGTGAAGAACAGAACTGAATCCAGGCAAGCTGACCCAAGCACTTTTTTTTTAGCATTTTATGTTTTTTTTATGGTTATTTCACTTTCATATTTCTTAAAAAAGTTGAAGTATATTTGATCTACAAGTAGTTTTAATCACTGTACATGGACACAGGTACAGTCACATGTGTCATGGAAACATACTCTTTCCCAATGTCAGTGGGAACTTTCCATGTCATTTCTATAGATCTGCCTCATTCTGTGTGATGGCTACAAGATATTTCATAAGATTAGTGTACTAACATTTATATAACGCATGTCCTATATGGTTACTGGCTTCCCTGGTGGCTCAGACGGTAAAGCGTCTGCCTACAATGTGGGAGACCCAGGTTTGATCCCTGGGTCAGGAAGATCCTCTGGAGAAGGAAATGGCAACCCACTCCAGTATTCTTGCCTGGAGAATCCCACGGACAGAGGAGCTTGGTAGGTTATAGTCCATGGGGTCACAAAGAGTCAGACACGACTGAGCTACTTCACTTTCACTGTATGGTTACTAAGTTATTTCTGAATCTTACTGTTACAAAATCAGTAATGAACATCTTTGCACATATGTAAACTCCTATAAATCTGCACTGTCATATTTCTCTGCCTCAGTCTTTTCCTTCTCGTGCATCAACAATACCAGCCATAAAATCACCTTTGTCAACCCACCAACGTTCGTAATCACACTTTCTCCCTTTAGTGCATCTCCCCAACTCTTGTCCTTCCTCTTAATCCCAGTGTCATGTTTAAGAAGGTCCAGGGAGCACTGCCATGCCTTCTATCCCTTCATTCAATCTTCCAAAGGCTTAACGAGATCCTCCTGTGAATCAGACTCATGTGAGGCACCCCCAGAGCTGCGGTCTGCTGGGGAAAGAGGAGTGTGAGCGGTGAAAGAGACCGGAGCTCCCAGTGACTGTCCTATGACAGGGGCTGAGGGAAAGGGATTCAAGGAAGGAATGCAGAGGAAGTGAGTGGTCAGCTCCATGGGGGACGGTGCGACAGCGCTAGGGTGGAAGCCATAGAGAGGGTCATTGGGTTCCTGAAGGATGTGTGTGCGTTTGCCAGGTGAATGAAGGAGGCCAGGGGCCCTCCAGACGGTGGGGACAGATGTGGAGTCTTGTCTATGGACACCCTGCTACCTACTGTACTTAGTCTCTCCCTGTAGCCCACGGCCACTGACAACTTCTTTCTAGTCTGGCCTGAATTAGCTCCATTCTCATTTGGGCTATTTCTCAACTCTTCCTTCTCTCATAAGGTACTACCCTCAATCAAGTAAGTTTCAAACACCCAGTCTTCAGCTTCAAGACTCCAGTTCAATCATGTGTTTCCTGTGGTCAACCCTAAGTTAGGAAGAGAGAAAGTCTGGGCCCCAGGCCTCTAAATCTGCTCCAAAGAGTCCATGCTCTGAGAAGCTTTACCCAGGCTAGACTTACACGTGTGATCCCATCTCACTCTGCTTGCTCTGGTTACAGTGCTGAGAATGTCTCATGTTATAAGGGAAGAAAAGAGAAAAGGAGAAAGCCCTCTAAATGCCTGCTAGGTGTCACTCTTGGTGATTAATCTCGTTTAATTCTCATGACCAACTGGCCCAGTAGATGTTAATTTCGAGTGGTGACTCTCAGATCAGTGAAAGGTTTTGACTGAGATCACATGGCCATTAAGTGCCTGTGATATGAACCCCGGTCTTCCAAGCCCCTCTTTTATGTGTTATCTCTGGGAAGAGAGGCCTCAGGTCCTTGAGCTGAACTGGATTCCACTGAGCTCCAGTCCTTCCGATACCAAACCCATCTCTGGGATGGAGCACTGCATCCCCAGTGTGGCCTCGTGGCAAGTGCAGCTGGTACCTTCATCCCACGTGGCAGAGGCACCAACCCTTAAGTGACGGTTCGTGTACCCACCTGCCTGAATGGAGGCTTGGGCCATCAGTTCTGATACAGACACCAGGAATGGCATTTGGCAGAGCTGGGCACTGAGCCACCAGGGGCAGCGCCCAAAGGGTTGTCTTGCAGCCACAATACTCAGAGATTCTGTCTGGAACCACCTAGCCTCTTGCATCTGTAGGGAACATGGTACTCATGTACTCAGATCCACTCCTGAGTAGGGGCAGCCTATGCACTCTTACCCTCCTCTGAGGGGGTCTCTGCCAAGATCCACCTTCTCCTGGTAGAACCTGAACTTTGGATTCAGACACCCCTGAGCTGTTTAACCTCTCAGAGCATTGGTTTTCTCATCTAACAAAAGGGGACAGAAAGCAGTCAACAAACACTTGCTTTCATTCTCCTCTACCTTCTGCATCTTCCATGGGGACTCTGGTGACTCCGCTATGACTACAAGAATCCAAAGCTCAAGCTCTTTCTCATATACCCAGGGTGTGAGCTGACTGTAGTGTCATTCCGAGGGCACTCAAGTTGGCATCACCTCAGGGAGGACAGTGTCAGACACGGGACTTCAGGGTCACCTAGGTGACTGATGCCACATTTTTCTAGATGGGCTCTGAGAAGCAGTTGTTGTTGTTTAGTTGCTAAGCCATGTCTGACTCTTCGCGACCCCATGAAGCAGAAGTAATTCCAGTATGTGCTGGCTTCCACTCCCATTCCCGGAATCGCCATCACACAAATACTGTGAACTTAAATTTGTCCTATTAGCCTCCTTCCTCCATGGGCACTGAGCCCGTCATCGGTCACTTCTGCATAGACAGAACCACTTGTTGGAAAGCAGGTGTGGCACCTGAATTAGGCTGAGGTGAGGAGAGACATTATCACCACAGGTCCACCTTGAGAAAATCACAGAAGCTGGACTTGTGCGGTGCGTGTCCTGGGTGGCAATACAGAGAGGAAGACCTGTGGCTCTAGGATCATACCAAAGGTGCTCTGATCTTGATTCTGTGCTTTCTCTGAGATTGTCTAACTTCTCCCTGAAGTTTAGTTCCCTTCACTGTATTAATAAAAGGGACAGTTTTTAAGACAACGGAAGGAGGGTCTCCGAAAATCCCAGCCCAGCCCCCTTCCCCGGGTGCCTGCGGGGCTTAGATTTGGCTCGCCTCCCTTTTCTTTGCTCCAAGCACAGAGAGGGGCCAGCAGCTTTCTTACCAGTTTCCTTACTCTGTTAGGACCGGTCCTGCAGGTCTTCAGGCTGGGCTTTCAAGTGGGGCATAGTCTTCCGGGTCCCTGAGATTCTTCCCATCGTCAGCCCTCACCCCTGGGATGCAGACACACAACCACTCTCTGATGGAGTGGCTCTCTCTGTGGGAAAGAGGAAGCTGCAGGACCGCCCGGCAGCCGGCTGGGTGGAGCCTCTCACAGCTCCTCCCCTGGGTGGGGCTCTGACCAGGTTCTGGGTGTCTGTGGGAATTCTTAGCTCTGGCTAGGGCTGCCGGCTGCCAGGGGCTTGATTCTGAGCTGTGTCTCAGCCATGCTCCTGCACCAGAGAAGATTCTTAAGATGAAAGACCCACGAAAGTCAAATAAAATGGGTCACCCCACCCATCATGTCTGGAAGATAAGTCTCTGGTTCTGGATTTGGAGGACTCCTCTCTACCTTGGTCTAATGAAATGAGAATTTGCAGTGTGTATGACCTTGGGCAAGCCACTTCACCCCTCTAGTCCTCAGCTTCCCATCCATAAAATAGAGCTCGACCATCTCTAAAATTATGATTCCTGGTTATGTATATTAAATGCCTCTTTGGGATCAACAGAGAACCTTATCTGTGTAGAAGGAGACTTGCAGAGCCCAGCACCTCATGTTTCCACTCTGTGAATTTTAAAAAAAAGAGACACAGAAGTCAAGAGAATAGGGGATAGAGGCTGACCAGACCGACCCAGGAAGAGATCGGAGGGACTCTGGGACAAATCTGGAGAGATTTCTGGACTGCTCCAACTTCCCTGTCTCTACCCCCGACTCAGATGATTTTCCATTCCCCACAGAGTACGCTGTCGGAGCCTCCTTCTTCCCTGGCTAGTTGAACCTCCTAACAAGTGCTTCACAGTGTTCTCTGAAAACTGAAGTGCCCTCCTTGTCACTGTAGCCAGTGGCCTCGAAACTCAATCTTGGCTTCCTGTGGGAAGGCACAAGGAATTCCCTGGAGGGTTGGCCTGCACCCTGAGAGCGCTGGGAGCCAGGGAGGGAGTCGGGTGGAGAGGCCCAGGGGCGAGCTGGCAAGGTGCCCCTCAGCGCCTCCTACCCTCCTGACGTCACTGCAGGGCTCCTGCCCAGGTCCCTGCCTCTCCGGAAGGTGGGAAGGTAGGGAGAGAGGGAGACAGTTGAAGAGGGAGTAAATGAAAATTCAGGAAGCTAAAGGAGGTAGGAAGGATAGAGGGGGCCTCCATGGGCGATGCCCCATAGATGCGTTTGGCTCCAAACAAGTTTCCTTAATGTGCCCCTGGAGGCTGGCCAGCCTCACAAGCATTTCTGTGCTGGTTGGCAGGGAGTAGGTACCTGAAAAGAAAGCTCTTTGATTTCTCCTGAGAGACCTCACTTTGACCTGAGAAACTTGAAGGTGGCTAGAAAAGGAATGAGGGAGGATCCAGTTTCAGGTTCTCAATGAATGGAAAGTAGTTTGGGGCTTTTCTCAGAATTTCCAAGATGGTCTCATGTAAAATGAAGGTTCAAAAGTAACAAAGACAATTCAGAGATGGGAGGTGGGGATGGGAGAAGTGGGTGTCCTCTGACTCAGGAGCAGTTAGATGAACGACCAGGTGGCAGCTAGCTGGGTGGCTTTGCCAAGTTACTTAACCTCTCTGTGCCTCAGTTTCCTCATCTGACAAATGAGGATGATGGTTTCTCACAGTGTTGCTGCAAGAATTCAGCAATGACATGTTTGAAACTAGCTTGCGTATTGTGCCTGGAACATTGTGGATACTTGATAAATTGTTCTTTTTATCTGATGTCGTTAGTATCTTCTCACGTTTGTGCTTACCTATTTAATTCTCCATCCAAGTATCTACCTACCTACCTATCTATTTAGCTGTCTGTCTATCTATCAATCTAATCATCTACCCAACCATCCAGTATTTAGACTTCCCAATCATATTGTCATAGATTGATTGCATCAGGGTCAGGGCAAGCCAGACCTCAAGTTAATAAAGTAGGTATAATGAGACTTCTTATCTCCCAGCTTCAAATAATGCTTCAATTTAGTGCCAGCTTCTTTGATTTCTTTCAGATCAACTGAAGAAATGCTCAGAGTGGGGAGTTTGCAGGAAAGGCATGTTCTTATCCAGAAGACCCAGCACCCCTGCACCATCCAGGTCTCCTCATTTCCAAGAGTGACCTCTTGTCTCCAGATGCCTGAGGTCAATGGTATTTCAGGATGTTCAGCTATGCAGGCACACTGCCCACGGGTTATTCATCATGGTGTTCACCTCTTAAGTCACCTGGCCACACACCCTCCTAGAATGTGTCCAGAAAAACAAAGGCCAGGGTGAGTGCCTTGCCAGGGACCTTGTAAGTCGTAATAATGCTGTGCATTTATATAGTGCTTTGCTGTTTTCAGAGCCTTTTCACATGCCTATGCCTTAGGTTAGTTGAGCCACATTATAATTCTGTGAAGCAAACAGGATTTGTTTCCTTATTCTCAATTACAGATGAGAAAGCCCAAGAGTCACAAAACTGCTAAGCAGTAGGTCAACTCAGGCGAGAACCCAGGTCCTAGGATCCTGAGTTGGCTGCTCACCTCACACCCCTGCTCAGTGATGATGGGCAGGATTCAAGTGAAGCAGGGGATGCAGACAGCCCTTGGATCTTCTCCTGGCCTAGAAGGCCATGGTGGGAGAAGGCTACCTAGTACCCGATTGTCAGACTGATGCCCCACCCACCTGCAGCCCCAGCTGGAAGCTCTAGGCAATCTTTGCGCCTTTAGTTTCTGTCTCCCCTCCCCCTTGTCAACACCCAAATGACCCCTACCCTAGACACCTCTTCATTTTGTCTCATCTGCCAGTGCCTGACTCAGGGTTGTCTTACCTTGGAGTCTGTGGTATCCAAAAAGAGGCTTACATGCACCAGGTCCTATGAAAGATGAGTCTCTGAGGTGTGGGGAGAAAACAGTAGAACTTCTATGGCTTCAAACAGTAGGGAAAACATTGCACTCTAGTAATATTTACTGCGTAGGTGGACACTGGCCTCCCATTCCTCTGTCGGTCAGGCTGGCCAAGGCCACATACCAAGGGCCACGTACCACGCACAAGCCTGAGGATGGAGCAGGGGCTTCAAACGTGGAGGGCTTGTAGCCTCTGCTCCTTTTCTGTCAGTGTCACTGGACCTTCTGCAGTGCGTGTGGGCCAGGTTAAATGGATTTATGATTTGTTTTCACCAAATTAACGCTAAAGCAATGGAAACTTGACTTAAAAATGAGTCCTGCAAAAAGAAACTACCGAGAGATGATAGCATTAATAATGCAAACAGAAGCAAACAGCAAGAAAATGGTAGTATTGACACTTTGCCTACCTAATGCATACCTTAATTAAACATCTTCCAAAAGAAGCTTTTCAAAGTTTTGGGTCAAAATATAAAAAAATGCAATAACTAGCTAGCAAAAAAAATTGATAGACATCAGAGAAGATAGAAAGTCACAAGCTGAATTTAAACAAAAGCCTTTACAGTAGTATTTTACATTACTGTGATACATTATCAGATTTCCATTTGGATCTCTGAACCTTAGTGAAGTATCATTTTTTTTTTTCAATTCTGAAAACTATCAGAACCAAGTATCAAAATAATTTGAACTTAAAACCAGACGGCATAAATGTTGAAGGGCAGAATGTCCATATGAAGGTAAAACAAGCAGAGTAACATGCATCAGCCGTGTGTGGGTTGCGCACAGGCTCAGCTGCTAAGTTGTGTCTGATTCTTTGCGCTGTAAATATTAGTATTCAAAATAATTCCTTTCAGTGAAAAGTTGTTTGTTTTTTTTTCGGTATGGTTAACAAAGTAAGAGCTTAAAAGGTAATGTAATTTCATCTTTAGCTCATCTGTTTAAATAGCTCTTTCTGTCTATGTCTTACTGTAGGAATAAAAGCTATAGTGGTATCTTCTGTTAAGAGGTGACTTTTGGACTGACCCTAGGTTACTTAAGGATGAGAGCTGGTTGCCAGAGGAGCCAATTATGTGATTAAAGGTCTGGAAATGTCTGGACCTCCAGGAGGGAAAAGAAGCTGAAAGTTGAAAGTCACCAGTGGCTAAAGATTTAATCAGTCGTATTTAAGTAATGAGGCCTCCGTAAAACCCCATAGGGACAGGGTTCGGAAAGCTGGGCTGGTGCACAAGTGGAGACTCGGAAGAGTGAATTGCTCAGAGATGACAGGGAAGTTCCCCATCCTCTCCTCACACTTTGCTGTATACATCTCTTCCATCTGGCTGTTACTGAGTTATATTCTTTTAGAGTAAACCAGTAGTCTGCTAAATAAAACATTTCTCTGAGTTGTGTGAGCCATTCTAGCAAATTACCTGAACCCAAGGAGGGGGCCCATTGGAACCTGTTGCTCAGAAACACAGGTGACAGCCTGGACTTGAGATTGGCATCTGAAGGCGGGGGGTGGGTCAGGCAGTCTCTGGATTGAGTCCTTCAACTGTGAGATCTGGATCCTGTCTCTGAGACACTGAGTCAGGTTGGGCGCCAGTATGTTTTGGGGGCCAGACACCCCCTCCTGGTCCAGACACACTGTCTCCTACCTGGTCAATGTCAGTGTCTTCCCCACTGCTTCTGCTCGGACAGCCGTATTTCATATTCACCTCCCTGGCCTTTCCAGCCCCTACCCTGCTCTTTCCTTTTTCTCCATATCTTATCCTCTTCTACCACCCTCCATAATTCAGTCATTCACTGCGTTTATTGTTTATCATCCACGGGGCTCCTCCCTACAGAACACGAGCTCTATGGGGGCCTTCATCTGTTTTGTTCCCTGATGTACTCCAGTGCCTGGCACATAGGGAGTCTACAAATGTGTTGAGTGAACCATAGCGACTCAATGCTGTTGGCATTTCAGGACTCCTGTTCTAGGAAGCAGAACTGGGGAGGTGGGATGTCCTGCCCAAAGAGACACAGCCAGAGAGGGGCTGACTGCCGAATCTGTGTCTCCTCCCCTGGGCCTGGCTGAGGCTGAGCTGAGGCAAGCTGCGTGAGCTGGTCTCAACCTCAGGGATCCCACTGCCCCTCCCCTTGACTAAACTCCCCATGGGGTTACTAAGTAAGTATCCTTACTCAGCACCCCTCTTTTGTATTGAATAGGGAGAACCCCTAGGCTAAGGAGCTCTGTCCTAGTTAGAACCTGGGGGAAGAGGCTGTACTTGGCTGTGGTGGGCTTGTGCTGAACTTCCTCATGCTCCAAAATATAGAAATTAGAGACTCTTGGCTTAGGGTGAGGGCAGTGGCAGTGACTGGCAGACAGGGAGGACCTGGCAGAGAGTTGAGCCTTGCACAAAGCAGCTAATTCTAGCAGTGTCTTGAAGACCCACCTTCTGAGCCTAGAGAAATCAACCCCACCCATTTTACCACAGGTTCCTGGCTTGCTCCCATCCCCTCTTTCCCTGAATATTATAGCCAAGCTCAGCTTTAGAACGTGGCTTTCTAATCCTTATAGTATGCATTTACTTTGTAAACACTCATGCAGCCAGTTCAGGTGTGGCCGTGGCCCTGGCCTTACCAGACCTTCTCCTGGGTTGCTGCTGGCATCTCTCCCAAAGGCTGGGGCACTTGCCTAGAGCCCTTACAAGGTGCTGAGGTCTCCAGGAAGGTCCTGCTGGTGTGACCCCAAATGGACTCATCTCCTCCCCTTCTCCCCGTCTCCGCTCTGCTGCTGCTGTGCCCCAAACATGCCACATTTGGTCCTGCCCCTGGCCTTTGCACACCCTGTTCCCTCTTCCTGGAACACCCGCTCTGCTCTCCCCCACCCACTGAACTGCTCCTCATTCTCCAGGAGCCAGACCTAGTGCTGGTCTCTCCAGGAGGTCTTCCTGCTCCCTGTGCCTTCACGTGTGTCTGTGTGCGTGCACACGTGCACACACACACACAGATATTCTGAACACAGACATATACATTTATTTTCCATACACACACACACACAACATGCACACATGAATTACATATATATCCATAATTCCCATCCCCTCCACAGGTACACACACCATAGTCCCTTCCAAATACCCCCACTCGCACATACACACACATATTCCACGTCCCCACACGTGTTCACACACCCTCCTGCCCTCTGTACCCACTCTGCAGACATAACCCAGCCACCCCCTTCTTTATGCCTCAGATCACTGGGCACAGCTGTCTTTTAGCAGGGTCTGCACTGGACCATGGGGTGTCCCTCAGCCTGGACCAGAAGTCCTGCCTGAATCCCACTCTTAACAGGGCGGCTGGCACACAAGAGGACTGAAGAGCAATTGGGAGGTGGGGACTGAATCAAAGTGAACTCATGAAGAAAGGGCGGGGTGGAGATGAGCCCTAAAAAGGATTCCAGCCTGGTGTTTTTGCCAGGAGCATTCAGCCCGGGGCCTCAGTAGAGCTGAGCCAGACAAGGGCATCTTTACTTTGAAAATCAAAAATAAACAAGCACAAAAGAAACACAGCAATCCAGCAACTCCGCAGGTGAGTCTCATGTGCACCTCTGGTTAAGAAGCCCTGGTCAAGGCCACCAGCCCTCTCGTTCTCAGAGTTGGGTCGTGGTGGCCGTAGTTCACACAGCTGGGCCAGGACCTGTGCCCTGGTTCCTAAACACCCTGTAATACACAGGCAGCGCCCTCCACCACTCCAAGAAAGAACCATTCAACCTAAAATGTCAACTGTGCCCCCTTGAGAAATACTGGTGGAGAGAAAGAAAAGACCATGGGTATTTGGAAGCAGTGTGAATCCCAACTCTGCCCCTTCCTGCCTGTGTGATCTGGGACAAGTCACTTCCCTGCTGCCTCTGAACCTCAGTTTTCTCACTTGCAAAAGGAGATACTTATGCCTGTGTCACGTGGTTATCGTGAGGATCAGATATACACAAAGCGGAAGTTCCCTGGTGGTTCAGAGATTAACACTGCATTCTCACTGCTGCGGATCCGTGTCTGATGCCTGGTCAGGGAACTAAGGTCCTACAAGCCACGGGGCGCAGCCAAAAAAAAACAACTTTTCTTTACACAAAGCATCTACCTAGCTGAGTCACAGGGTACATGGAAGGTATGTGATTAACAATGGCTTCACTTTGGCCCTGGAGCCTTCCAGAGCTAGACTTCTGAAGCCAAGCATTTTCCTCTGCCACGCCTTTAGCAGATCTTCCTCCTAGTATCTCCCTGGTCTCTTGGTTTCAGAAGTGTCCTTGTTCTATCACTGGCCTTCCTCTCTTCTCTTTGAACTGCGTCCATGTGAGCTGGAGTTTTGAGCCCTTCATCTGCAGTCCCCTATCTTGAATACATACATATCTCCGCTTGAGTGGCTGTGCTAGCTCTGGATGGGTAGAGCATTCCTTGAACGCAGGACATGGTGTGTGTGTGTGTGTGTGTGTGTGTGTGTGTGTGTGTGTGTGTGTGTGTGTGTGTGCACGTGTGTGCATGTGCCTGCATGTTCACGTGCATCTGTACACTTCCCTAACTTCTCCTCTGATATGACTTTCAGAAAGGAGATGGTAGGGGAATCCCTGATTTGGAAGTGTGGCATTTTCATTTCTAAAAGGGTGAAAATTCACATCCTTCCATGGTAGCTCAACTGGTAAAGAATCTGCTTGCAATGCAGGAGACCCCGGTTCGATTCCTGGGTTGGGGAGATCCCCTGGAGAAGGCATAGACTACCCACTCCAGTATTCTTGGGCTTTCCTGGTGGCTCAGATGGTAAAGAATCCACCTGCAATGCAGGAGACCTGGGTTCGATATCTGGGTTGGGAAGATCCCCTGGAGAAGGGAATGGCTACCCACTCCAGTGTTCTGGCCTGGAGAATTCCACAGACAGAAGAGCATGGCTGGCTACAGTCCATGGGGTCACAAAGAGTTGGACAAGACTGAGTGACTTTCACTTTCACTTTCAAGTATATTCATGACATAAAAATAAGAAGACCCAATAATAAAACAATGCCCACAACAGAAAGTGACATTCCCCATCTTCTCCCAGTCTTGCTATAACTAACTTTTAGAGGAAACTGTCATCCTTGTTTGGACAGAAGAGTGCCAAAGAACTCTAGAAGGGGACTGTGAGGGTCCCTTACCCTTCCTGAGCTTCTCTGGACATTGATACGACCCATCTCAAATATTTTGTCTGTAGCATATATTTTGTTTAAAGATAATAAACTTGCCTTTTGGTATTATAGAGGAGCAGAATTTGACACCCTAAAATACATCTCTTAGTCATATTAATTATTTTAAGCTTATTATTTTCTGAGAAATAGGATATAGGAGAAGAACTTGGAAAACAAAGTAGGCCCTTTTGTAACTAACATTTACTGTTGCAAGAGAAATCCCATTTTTAAATGTGTCTCCCTCTCTTACTCTCAAAGGTCACCTTTATAAGATCACCAAAACACTAATTCAAATCCCTGCTTCTTCCCAGTGGAGCCTTTTGGGAGCTTCAACCTTGATGCTTTTGCCTCCATTTACTTCCATCTGCCATCCACTACCCCAGGTCTTGTTCCAAAATGCAGTTCAGATTATGTCACTCCCTTCCTCAAAAGCTGCCCTGGTGGCTCAGACAGTAAAGAATCTGCCTGCAATGCAGGAGACCCTAGTTTGATCCCTGGGCTGGGAAGATGCCGTGGAGAAGAGAATGGCCACCCACTCCAGTACTCTTGCCTGGAGAATCCCATGGACAGAGGAGCCTGGTGGGCAACAGCCCATGGGGTTGCTGAGTTGTGCACAACTGAAGCAACTTAACACACAAAATTTACTCATCCTTTAAGACACCCCTCAGACACTTCTCCCCTCCCAGAATCTCCTATTTGAAGTTCTCCCCTCCCTATAATATAGCCAAGTGCTGGAGTTGACTGGATACACATTTTTCTTCTCCAGGACTGAAAGCTTCTGAAATTCAAGGACTGTGTCATTAATCATTGCGGTCGATCTCCTTCCCCCTTTCCTGCATCCGAGTGCTTGGCACAGATTAGGGATTAAATAAATCATGGAATTGAAGGGTTTTCACAAGCTCTTATAGGAACCACTGACACTGACAGATGGGGAGTGGGGCTTGATGACTGCTGGAAATCCTCCCCAGCCAGGCAAATAGCTGGGAGAAAAACCAGGAAAGACTCTAAAAATTTTTGAAATGTGTATTCCAGTGGTTGGGAACCCACTCCAGCTGATGCCATATTATTTTCTCTTTTGTAAGAGCCAAGCAGCCTCTTTCCTTTCTAGCCTCCTTCCACTTCTCTCCAGCTCCCATCTCTGGCTGTTCTCCAGGGGAAATTTATGTCTGTAATGGTGGAATAATTAGCTCCCAATCCCGGTATGCATTAACCTTGAATTGATGGTGTCAGCTAATGAGAGAGAGGGAGCAAGAGGGCTCAGGCATTATGCCGCCTCTAACTGCAATTCTTTCTCTAGGGCCTGGCTTGAACTAGCCACAGCTAATCGGCTCCCAAGCCCTTGCATGTTTTTCACTCCCAGCTAGGAAAGATTGTTATAGTTTTTTGCATACTCTATGACATCAATAATCTCCATTTTAGTCAAATCTTTCTCCCCCATCCCAAATAAATTTAACAATATATTTCTTCCCACAAAGATTTCTTCACCTGTGGACTTCTTTTTGCCCTGGCAAATGGGAGGCACCAGGTATAACTGTCAGTTATTAACTGTGACTTTGGATGAGTTGCTTAGCTTAGTCTGTTTTCTTATCTGTAAAATGGAGATAATTATAATGTCTACCTCATAGGGCTGTTGAGTGGATCCAACGATCTGACAGATGTAGACACTCAGTCATAGGGTTGTACTTAGTGATTGTTAAGCTGTCGTGATTCTCGCTTGCTCCACATGAGCACTGGCACCCTGCACCCTCTCTGGGCCTCAGCATCCTTTTCTGTAAAATCGGGGCTGAGCCTAGAGGGGTGGGGTGGGGGAGTGGTGGGAGGGAGGCTCAGGAGAGTGGTGATATATGTATACATATAGCTGATTCACGTTGTTGTACAGCAGAATCTAACACAACATTGTGAAGCAATTATATTCGAACTTAAAAATAAAGAAGTAAAATAAAGAATATAAAGAGAATTATAATAAGATAAGAGTTAAGAAAAAAATAAAACAGGGGCTCAGACTTGGCCATATGTAACTGTCAAGTGGAATACTAAGATGCGATAGTTTTTTTTTTTTAACTTTTAATTTTGTATTGGGGTATAGCCAATTAACAAACAATGTTGTGATAGTTTCAGGTGAATAGCAAAGGGTCTCAGCCATATATATACATGTATCTATTTTCCCCCAAACTCCCCTCCCATCCAGGCTGCCATGTAACATTGAGTAGAGTTCCCTGTGCTATAGAGTAGGTCCTTGTTGGTTATCCATTTTAAATACAGAAGTGTGTACATGTAGATCCCAAACTCCCCAACTATCCCTTCTCCCCATCCTTCCCCTGACAACTATAAGTTCATTCTCTAAGTCTGTGAGTCTGTTTCTGTTTTGTGTAAGTTCATTTGTATCATTTCTTTTTAGATTACACATACAAGCATGTCATATATGTCAAGCATTCTCCTCTGTCTGACCTACTTCACCCAGTATGACAATCTCTAGGTTGAGATGGGATAATTCTTTGGTCGCCTCACCACTCTATTTGTATATCAATCTGGCTGCTGTTTCTTATTATTTAAAGTCTCGCTGGATTTGCTGCACTCACTACTGTAAAAGATTCCCCTAATAGTAGTCATAATCGTCCTAGTAACACAACTGCAGAGAAGGGACTTCCTTAATTAGAGCTGCTCCCTGCCATCCGGAGAAGTCACTGCACTTCGTCAGTTGCTTCCTCAGATGGTCTTCATTTCTGGCAACCAACGATATCAGTTCACGTAGTGATTCTTGTAACTGCTAGTGTTTTGTATTTTAGAGAGTTCTCCATCTCAATGGTCTCAATTCGTGCTCTCAAGTAACCCAGTGGGTAGCTGGAGTAAATATCTCTCGATCCCATTTTATAGATGGTAATACTTATTCATTTATGAGTATTTGTGGAACATTTTGTACGGGCTTCCCCAGCTCCGATGATTGGTGTGAGTGGCTGAGGTGTCATGGCTCTCCGTGGCGTCTGAGTTCCAGGCCTTCCTGTGCCGGGTCCAGTGTGCCCTGCACCCCGCCACATCCCTCCCATGGAGTCGGCCCCAGCCACTACTCTGACGCCTGGTACTGAGGTCCTCACTTGATAATCACCTCCAAGAGAGTGCATCAGCCCAGGCAGCCCCCTTGGTGTTGTTTGCTGAGCCCACCGTTCCCTGGTGAATTGCTACCCACCCTCTAAGCTCCAGCTCCTCCCCTGTGGACCCTCCCTCACTTTGCCTTTCTTTGCTCCTCCCAGCAAGGTACTTTAGATTCATCTCCATGACCGCATGTATCACACTGTAGTGTGATGGCTTATGTACACTCCTGCATGTCTGTACCTGCACCCTACCCCCCTCTGCATACATTCCCATCCATATACAATGCTACTAACTGGAAAATTCAGGAGATCGAGGGCCCATTCTCTCATTTCTGAGTCTCCAGAGTCAAGCCCAGCATCAGCAAAGGCTCAGTAAATGTTTGTTGAATGGATGGAGTAATTCTGAATGGGTCATTCCCTCTCTAAGTAATGTTGGTACCTTATATCCTCTGGGTGTAGTTGGGTAAGGAAGGGGAGAAGATGGGGAGATGGTGAGGGGAGAGAGTTATTAAAGATGGAAGCAGAATACCAGGCCTGGCACCTCTGTGCTTCTTGGGGTATATTGTTTTAATATGAGATGTGTCTCGTTTATAGATGTCCAGTAGCCATTGTGGATAAGTACTCCTCCCAATTTGTTGCCATGTCCTTTCCTCCCAATAGATCCTGGGTCAGGAAATTAGAAAGACACAAAGCAACCAGTCAACTTGCTTAGCAGAAATGGAAAGGAATTTCTGATGGTCTCTCAAGTGCCAGGCTTCCTTGTTATGAGGTAATATTATCACCATTTTACAGGTATAATCAACAGTCCCAAAGTTCAAGTAACTTACCCGAGCTTACACAGTAGGTCCTGGGCCAAGGTGAGATTTGACCTAAGAACTCGCAGCAACGGGAACACTAAATGTCTCCGGGCTTCATTGGGAACCAAAAACTAAACAGGCTGGGAGGTGGGAAAGGGAAAGACCTGGAGAAAGTTATGTCAACTCTGGGAAATGACTGATGTCTCCAAAGGTGGACTCTGCTTCACGTCTATCTGGTATTATCTTACTTGTAAAGAGTTACTGATCTGAAGAAAATGGCCAGGAGTAGGGGGCAGTAAGGGTCACTTATCTCTCCTGAAGGGACCACCACAGAGGGGCAGGTGGAAAGCTGTAGTGTTATTTGAAGCGACCCTGAAGTAAGAGCTCCAAAGCTCCATGAGGGAGAAGGCTGTGTCTGTGTGTATGCCCTCATGTGTGTGAACTGTGAATGTATGAACTGTGTGTGTGTGTGTGTGTGTGTGTGTGTACCACATGTGTGCACTCTCAGGAACATAAACAGAGCCTTGTTCACTGTGGCTGTCTGGGCTACTATTCCTGGCACACCAGCTGCGCCATCTGCAGTGAATCTTCCTCTACCTCAGTCGGCTCCTACTCCAAAGGACCATCTGGGCCACCTCCCCCCACCCTGCAGGGGCCCCTGTTTGACTAGCTCTTGAGCAAGATCTGTCAAGGAAGTGTAGATTAATTCTATTTTCTCAAGAGTCACGTTGTCTGGAGAACCATCTCGGGCTTTCAGGCAAGTGATTGGACTATGGGCTGGTGAAATGCCATGGGGTGGGGACAGTCACCTGAACATACAGAGGGCCCTCCTTCACCCCCTTTGTGTTCAGCACCCAGGTGGGGCTCAGGCTGAGCTTGGGGCAGGCAAATGATCCACCCATCCGGTCCCCTTTCCCCAGCCTCCCCCAGGGCTCCAGTACTGAGCCCGGAATCTAAGTGGTTTCCCTGCCTGTGTAGTGGCCCACTGAGGAAGTACTGGCATCATCCCTTACTCACACCCCACCGTGACTTCCCGCTCCCTTCTACCTAATGGAACAATGGTGTGCGTGGGACTCTTCATAGATTATGAACCTCATACACTATGAACTCTTCGTAGATTGTGAACCGTCTCATCCAACAGCTAATTTACAGGCCAGAGAAAATGCTATTTGAATTATCTGTGGTTTATTCATTCACTGACTCGGTGAACATTTATTATACCAACCCTGGGCTAAGTGCTGGGGAAATAAAGATATATAAGACATGGGCTTTCCCTTGAGGGGTTCATGGTCAGCTGGAGGAAAGTTGTAAACAAGCAACCCGTTATGCAGTACGGGGAGCAAGGAAAGTGGCATTAGAGACAAAGGAGCCAATGAGGTAGGAGAAGAGAAGAGAGAGGATGGGACCACCTGTGGGCTATAGGAAAACTTCACCAGGGAGGTGACAACTGAAATGGTTCTTGATGGATGGGTGTCTGTATCCAGGTGAAAAAATAAGGACAGGGTCCTTCTGGGCAGAAGAAACAGTGTGTATGAGAGGCTGGAGCGGGAGAGCGTGTCCCAGGAAGACACCAGGAGAGGGATGAGGAGTGTCACATGATGGGCCTGGCACCCCTCTGGGGAAGCCAAGAAGTGTGGATTTTATCAGATAGTGAGGAGCCAGCAGAGGACTATCCAGAGAGCTGCCTGCTTGCCATACATGGTGTGAGAATACGGTGAGCAGGTTGGAGAAGCACCCCAGCTCTGAGGTCGCGTGGTTGGTGCCCAAAGAGGTGGTAAGATTTGAGTGGGGAAAACCTCTATGCTGGGAATGCAGACTAACTGTGGCTTCCCACCTCATTAACTCTGCAGATTGGGCAGGAAAGTGTAGACAAACTCCAGTCCCTACAGCTGGAACATGCAGCTGTGCTGAAAATACATCTTGTCCTTTGAAGGACAATGTGTAATAATTAACAGGAATAGATCCTTCATTCTCCAGCCAACATGAAAATGGAATGTTTACTCATACAAATTTAGAGTGGAAAAGTCCTAATATCTTTTCATTGGATTTTGTTTTTCCAGTGAGTATGGGGACTAAAGATCCTCCTCCTCTTCCTTTTACTTTTCTAATGAACAAAAACCTTCCTTTGTTTTAAAGGTTGGAAAGCCAAGACCCTGAAAATGTCAGTGAATTCCTCCAGATTCCACTGTGTTCAATGGCAGAGAGAGTGTTCATACTCATGAAGATAGGGGTGGGTGTGGGGTTTGTGATTCCTGAGTATGAAATGGCCTATCTATGAAGTCCTTAGAAGGATGCCCTGATGCAATTGCCTAGGAATTATTATTTTTTTTTTGAAACAAAGAAACAACCACCCTTTATCTTCCACTTGAATTATCTGGATCCCAAGGCCAGAGGCTATTGCCACCCATGTTTTCCCTAGCTTCTGCAAGATTGGTCTTCACATCCCAGGTAGAGATAACCAGACAGTGGGAGAGGAGAAGAAAACATCTCCCTTCCTAACTACTGCTTTCACATCCAAAGAGTCAGATGGGGCAATCTTTTATTTTTATTTATTTAATTAATTAATTTGAAGTAGACCATTTTAAAGTCTTTACTGAATGTGTTACTATACTGCTTCTGTATTTTTATGCATTAGTTTTTTGGCCACAAGGACTTTTCAGGTGGCACAGTGGTAAAGAATCTGCTTGCCAATACAGGAGACACTAGAGATGTAGGTTCGATCCCTGGATGGGGAAGATCCCCTGGAGGAGGGCAGGGCAACCCACACCAGTATTCTTACCCGGGAAATCCCATGGACAGAGGAGCCTGGCGGTCCACAGCGCATGGAGTCGCAAAGAATAGGACACGACAGAGTGACTAACACATGCTTGGCCATGAAGCATGGGGGATCTTGGCTCCCCAAACAGGAATCGAGCCCACAATCCATGCATTGGAAGCCAGTCTTCACCACTGGACCTCCAGAAAAGTCCTGGGACAGGGCTTTTAGCTCAGAGCATCTTTGCAGGGCTTTCAGTGGAGGGCAACATTATAAAGATATAGCCCTCTCTGCTGCCCTTCATGCCCGAGAAGTTCGCAAAGCAGAGAAGCAGCCCCTCTTACCCCTCACTCCTACGATTCCTTCCTCTGGTTTGAGCCCATTGTCTCAGTGTGAATCTTTTGCTACTGTTGTGGGGGCATTTCTGCAGCTGTGTTTTATATGTTAAAACATCAAGAAGTGTGAATTAGAAATTTTCTCTTTCATTCCTATATAGGGTAACCAGATTTGACAAATAAAAATAAAAATATAGGACATACAGTTAAATTTGAATTGCAGGTAAACAAAGAATAGTTTAGTTTAAAAAATATGCGTGTTCCAAATATTGCATTATTTGGTGCTGATCTGAAATTTTAATTTAACTGGGCATCCTGTATTTTATGTGGCAGCTCTACTCTCTCTACAAGGAAAATGGCTCAATATCCATTTTCTCTGACCAGAGAGCAATTGTTTACACTTGTTTTTGCCATGATGATCTGCTTTGAGCTTGTTAAAATAATTGGTCAAAATATACATGTGCCTGGGGAGTTCAGATGTCTGCATTTTCAGAAGAGTGTAGGAAATTGAATCCAAATATTGATATTTCTGATGATTAATCATTAGCAGTGTTTGTGCCTGATGCCGGCTCTTCCTTTTGACTGAACTGACAGATTAGTGAAAAAGATAGCCAGTCATTTGCTTCTACCTAAGCCCATATCATTAAGCAGCTTCACTTTTCAGTGGGTTGCTTTAGTGTTTATAACCATTGTAGTTAGTGTGTAATTAAGACATGGAAATTACCTCCTTGAGGCTAGAGGCTGTCTGGCTCTGTAAACAGTACTTGTACTGACCAAGCCAATAACCTGTTCACACCTGAGGGACAAGCTGTGCACCAACCCTACCCCACCCTGCCACTGATCCCAGTAATTTAGAACGAAGGCAGTCCTTTGCGAGTTACAGAATAAAATTCACAGAATATGAACGAAAGAAGTCATCTCTAGACGTTATTCCAGATGATAACAGGGGTGTTTGCCAGTATTTTCCAAGAGCCTTTTAATTTTATTGTATAAATTCCCATGGATGGGCAGGCACAGATCTCTTTTGGAGTTAAGGGAGGCTGGGCATCTAAAGGTGGATAATCTCCCGTTAAATACTACTTTTTAGAGAAAAAAGGGGCTTCCCTGATGGCTCAGCGGGTAAAGAATCCACCTGCAATGCAGGAGATACAGGAGATATGGGTTTGCTCCCTGGGCTGGGAAGATCCCCTGGGGGAGGAAATGGCAACCCAGTCCAGTATTCTTGCCTGGAAAATTCTGTGGACAGAGGAGCCTGACAGGCTACAGTCCACTGGGTCACAAAGAGTCAGACACGCGTGAGCGACTAAGCACACACACATAGAGGAAAGAAGACAATCTTCCTCGGGTGGAGTTGAGGTGAGTAGACACTGTGCCGAGTGGTGCTATATAGAGTGCAGTGTTCTGTGTCCCCTGAGCTGTGGATTTAGCGCTTCAGTCTGTCTGCTGATTATGTGAGAAACAGGCCCAGAGCCTCTGTGTTCAGTAGCAATTCACTGCCGGCTTCCCTTGGCAAAATGCCAACTGGCTAACCTTTCTGCATTGCTATAGAAAAGCTAAGTGCATGCTCAGTCATGTCCGACTTTTCATGATCCTTGGACTTAGCCCTCCAGGCTCCTCTGCCCATAAGATTCTCGAGGCAAGAATACTGGAGTGGGCTGCCATTTCCTCTTCCAGGGGATCTTCCCTACTCAGGGATTGAACCCATGTCTCCTGTGTCTCCAGCATTGACAGGCAGATTCTTTACTGCTGAGTCATCAGGAAAACCCATAGGAAAGATAAGTAGCTGTTCGAAATTGCAAGCGGTTGGACGGCATCACTGACTCGATGGACATGGGTTTGGGTAAACTCCGGGAGTTGGTGATGGACAGGGAGGCCTGGCGTGCTGCGATTCATGGGGTCGCAAAGAGTCGGACACGACTGAGCAACTGAACTGAACTGATAGAGGAGATACACTTCTGTCATCATCTTCTACATTTTATACAGTGTGTGTGATGAAACTGTATACAGAGGCAAGGGTTCTTCTAGCAGGTGAAGGCTGACTGTTGCATCAAATTCCATTGCTGTCCATTCTGGAGACTGTGTTTGCCATGAAGACACTGAGCCGAAAGAAATGATTAGAGTGGCATTTCAGGTTTCTCTCCTTTTGGGTTCTATTTTGTGTCCCATTGTTCAGGAGATTAACTTTATACAAGAAGGAGGCAGTTAATTTAGTTTAAGGGAAGCCTATTCATT
The DNA here is from genome assembly GCF_054371585.1 of Giraffa tippelskirchi. Classification (NCBI taxonomy): domain Eukaryota; kingdom Metazoa; phylum Chordata; class Mammalia; order Artiodactyla; family Giraffidae; genus Giraffa; species Giraffa tippelskirchi. The sequence continues at coordinate 115,308,182 of NC_137282.1, forward strand.
CACTAAATAAACATGAGCAGAACACCTGCTCTGTGATGCCCTTTTGGCCTAACAAGAACAAACAGGAGAAACAGACATCTTGCTTGCTGGTTCAGTGGTGCCAGCGATGTGTGGTTTGGTGGCCTAGACCTATGTGTTTCTGTGCATATTAGAATTATAGGTCACCACTAGGTCATGAAGACATGGTGGAGCTGAGTGCTATAGGTAGGGGACAAAGCAGGGAGGAGAGGGCGAGAATGGTCTGGGAGCTGTCCAGACCTGGGCAAGGATGCAAGACCCCTTCAAGATTCTAATCCAGAGCCCTCAGACTCCTTGGGTCTAATTATCTATATCTAATGGCTTTAGCCAGGCAAATAGCTAGCAAGGTAAGTGGTTAAAATACTGGATATGATGGCAGGAGCTCAGAAAGTCACAGGACCAGAAGGGAGAGGGTTGAGGAAGGCTGCCAGGGTGCCATTTTTCTGTTCATCTATTCACTCACTCATTAATTCACTCAGCAAACAGTTATGAATATCTGTTCTGCAAAACTCAAAGATAAATAAAGCTGACTACCTACACTCAAGGATCTCAGCACCTTGTGGGAAAGAAAGGCAAGTGACAATGGTTAGAAATACTAACTGAAGAAAAGAGAGATACTAGCTAAGCCTTCCTATGTACAATCTTTTTGTGCCAATCCCTCATTTCCTCAGGGTGACAGAAAGAGAGCCGGGTGTCACCTGTACAGGCCGTGGGTGGCAGCACAGGACAGGGACACTGAGCTTGGGGAGCCCACTGCTTTTATAGTGGGTAGTAAGCCTCCCTGCCCTTTACTTTGAGGGGGATGCTATCTACCTTCTGAGTCCACTTGCTATATAAACTTTCTTGAAAAGATAACCTATAGTCAAGATAGTGTCTCCATTCACAAGATACGCAGATACACAAGAGACTCCAGAAAACTTTTATTTTCTCAAAATAAACGGGGTCACCAGCAGGAGTGGGAAGGGGGTGTGGTGTAATCAGACACTCTCTCCTACTGGCCAATGGTAAAGGCTTTTCTTTATGAGAAACATGTGGCTTCCCCCTGTGAGCCTCTTAGAGCAGATATCTGAAGAGAAAGGCGGCCTCCGAACGAAGGAGGGAAATTAAAATCTGCTGAGGACCTCCTGTATCTCAGGCTCTGCAATCAATATTTCTACAACTTCTATTTCACTTTGTCTCATAATAAACTTTCTTTTTTATTGTGGTAAAATTCACATCACATAAAATTTACCATTGTAATAATTTAAAAGTGTCATCAGCGTCATCAAGTTCGTTCACCAGGTCGTGCAACCACCACCACTATCTAATCCCAGACATCAGCATCGACCCAACAGAACCCCAGACCTAAGAAGCAGTCACTCCTACTCCTCCCTCCTGCTCAGCCTCTGGCAACCACTAATCTGCTTTCTGCCTCTATAGTCTGCCCATTCTGTATATTCATAACAACCTTTTTTTTTTTAAAGATTTTCTTTGGATGTGGACCATTTTTTAAAAGTCTTTATTGTATTTTTTACAATATTGCTTCTGTTTTATGTGTAAGTTTTTTGGCTTTGAGGCATGTGGGAATCTTAGCTCCCCGACCAGGGATCAAACCCACACCCCCTGCACTGGAAGGCAAAGTCCTAACCGCTGGACCACCAGGAAAATCCCCATATCAACCTTTTGAAATAAGCATTGTCAACCCATTTTACAGATGAGCAAGCCATAGCTCAGAGAGAGAGGTTCACGTCCCACCCAAGGTCGCAGAGCTGCTCGGCGAGGAACGTGACGGACTCTGCACTGAGCCCTCCAGGTAGAGGAGCATGGTCAGTCACTTATGTGGCCCTTGAACTTGGCCTAGAAAGGCTCTCAGGAGCCTGCCCCTAGTTGGTGCGTCCAGGGTGTGGCGCAGAGCAGAGGAAGGGAGCAGGAATCCTGTGCGCCAGGCCTGGATCAGAAGGCAGGCAGGAAGAAGAGGCGCTCCAGGTGAGGAAGCATCCAAGGTGTTACCAGGAGTGGCCCGTCGGCCAGTGGAGCCGGAACCCCTGCTGTGGGAGGCTCTCTCTCAGTTAGGTGGCATCTGGTGGGGGGGGCAGGACCCTGATTCTGGAAGTGCTTGCAGCACAGAAGGCTGTGACTCCCCTAGTCCAGCTCTAACACCTCTGTTTATTCCAGTGAGCCTGACAAGAAAGCGCCCGAGGAAGTCAGCTGACTCAGGTTTCATTTTCTCCAGGGAAACCCAGACCTGTCTTTGGGTGAAAGTCTCTCTTGGCAGCTGCCAACACCCTCCACTGCCCCGGGGGTGCTGAGTAATTGAAGGGGAGTTCACGGGTGGCCTCTGGTCACAGCAGCTGCCGTGTGAGATCTCCCCTGGCTGTGTGAGCCTTTTGTTTGTCTCCTGGGAACCCCTGAGAAGCTGGGTCAGGGCACCACACGCCCATGGCAGCCGTCTCCTTCAGCCTCATGGGGCCACTTTCTGGGCCTTCCCCCAAGCCTCTGGGACTCAGCAAGCCCCTTTTCTTGCTTGGGGGAGTATGAGAGGTGTTTGGGGATGTGCCTTCTCAGATTCCCAAAACTCAATAAGCTCATGGTCTCTGCCTCTGGGGAATGTTGGCTTCCCGCCTCCCCAGCGCTGGCAAGCAGAATCGGGTGGTGGAAGGGGGGCTTCTTTGGGCTGTCCTGGCTCACCCTCTCCTCTTGAGAATCTCTCTCAGAAGGATATGCACCCCTTAGCTCTGACCCGAGGGTCTTCAGAAGGGTTATGTATTCAGCAAAACGAGCCTTTCCAGATGGGCCAAGCTGCAGCAGCTGTCACGTAGGGCCTCCGCCAGCCCCTGCGGGCCCGTGGGATACAACCGTCACTGCATCTGGCTATGTCTGACTCCGGTCAAATGAGCTGGGACGTGAGGTATGTGCCTTCCTCCTGGCAGGGAGCTGGGTGAACCTGTTCTATGGGTTAGGGTGACAACCCTAGGGGTGAGTGGGAAGAAAGGGGGATGGCCTAGAAGATGTCTGACTGCCCACAAAGATGGATCCTGTAGCAAATACCCTATTCTCACTTGGCAGAGTGGACATGGAATCGGGACTGACTTGGGTTCATCCAACTTTGCCACATGTGGCCAGGTGGACTTGGGCAAATCCCTTTGCCTCAATGAGGCTTTGCTCCCTCTTTTTACAAAGCAGGTAATACCCACCTCACTGAGTTGTTATGAGGCTTAAAAGAGAATGCGTGTGAGATACCCAATAGATGGGTAATAAATGTAAGTTTATTAAAGTCTGGTTATTGGAGACTTTGACTTTCCATGTAGCATTCAAATATCCTAAGAGAATGAGTGGATTTGCTCATGGCCCCTTATCTCTTGGCCTCAATGCCTGCCTTAGCCATTTCTGGGACATTTTTCTGACCAGTCATCGTGGTCCCAGCCTCTGTCTGACTCAGGACTCTAGTCCTTTCCAGTTTCTGTGCAACTCTAAATTAAAGGCTGCAAGCTGCGCTTCTAGATTTTGAGTGAGGAAGTCCCCTTGAGACCCCCACTCTCTCTGCTTACCTCCTTTGGTTTAGAGTGATCGAGGCTGAATGTGTAATTCCTGCTGTCCTGTGGCTTGGGAGGCAGAGAGAAAGGTGGCTACGTATGCTTTGGAGCCAGATGGCTTGGGTTGAAATACTGGCTCCATCGCTAATTGTCTAGGTGATCTTGGACAAGTATCTTCATCTCTCTCTGCCTTAACTTCACCTTTTCTAAGAGGTAGGTATGATCATCTTACATGTGTATGTCAGGGCTATTGGGCAGATGAGACACTTAGGACAAAACATGGAGGAAGGAAGGACGCCATAGCTTTCCGTTGTTATCAAGACCTTACGTTCTGTGCATTTGCCTAGAAACCCCATGGGCTACGAGCCAAGCACCCATGAGGGCGTCAGCAGCACATTCTGTTTTCTAGATCCAAGAGATGGGGTGACGGGCGAGAGGGAGGCAGAAAACGAACATTTCTTGGTGCCTGCTCTGTGTCCGCCTGCATCCTACTATCTGCCCTACATTTATTCATTTACCGTGACGAGGATCCTATCAGGCAGGTGTCTGTCTTTATTGATACTTCACAGAGAAGGCAGCAGGTTCAGGGAGGTTAAACACCTAGCCCAGATGTTAGAGGTGAGTCAGGGTTCAACCCTGGGTCTGTCTGAAAAGCGCATTATTCTCCCATTCTCCCTCACCCTTTCCTGTTGGCTGAAATGGAAAGTTCCTAAACACAGAAGGGACTGTTCTTTCAGACCTATTGTGCTCCTGTTGGTTGTGTTTTAAGAGCTGCCCTAAGTGACTGTGAGGCAATCTATAAAGATTAAATACAAGTTCCTCATCCCAAACTGTCCTGGGAGCTTTCAGGTCAAATTGTTAACATGCCGATGGTGGTTCTACCATCAATCTGTTCCTCTGCTGACCTGGGGATTTGATTGCCCATGGTTATCATTTACAGCCACAACAAAGGCAGAAAGATTCATGGCTGGTTCTATGACATTTGTCACTTAATGTTAACTTCCTTCCATTAAAAAGTGTGAACTAGTCCTTGAAGAAATTCTCTCTGACTCTCTGCAAATAAATATTTGCATCAGAGTGTGGCGGTTCTGGTGGCCCAGCAGAAACAGGCTTAAGGGGAATGAGAACGGCTAGGGAACACCACAGAAAACTGTGCTATCAGACGAAGCTGTGAGTGAAGTGGATGTCGTTCGTAGCAAAGGTGAGAGCTAACACAAATGTGCTGTCCTGTGCGGTTACAAAGAGTAACTCGTTAACCCCTGGCCACAACCCTAATGAAGAAGGTACTGTTACTACTTTTTATTATTGTATTATTATTAGTTATTACAAGTTAGGGTCCTTCAAGAAGCAGAGGTCAAGAGGAGATTAGATGTGCCAGAGATTCGTGGGACTAAATGGCTATGAAGGGTAAAGGCTGGGAGACTGATGTAGGGCTGACAGCTGTAAAAAGGAGAGAGGGCAGGAAGACTGTGTAGGAAGGACTTCAGAGAGCAGTGCAGTTCTGAGACACCCCCAGCCAGGCTGATGGCAGTCTCCAGGCAGAAACCACTTTCTAGATCACCTGTCCTGCAGGAATGGGCTGAAACTAACACACCCTCCCCGCTCACTCACTGTCTGGCACGGCCTGGAGGATCACGTGGCCCCTGGGCTCAGCAGCGGTCAACCCTGGGCTCCTTCTCTTCTGGGGTAGAGGGGGACGATCACACCCACATCACAGCCCCTACTCTGAACCCATACGCAGAAGGTAAGTTCTCTTGAAGGAGATCTGGGCAGCACATCGCCATGGCCACCACACCCCCATTTTACAGGTGAGGAAACCGAGACACAGAGAGGTTAGTCACTTGTCCGCAGTCTCATGGCCAATAAGTGGAAGAGCTGGCACCAAAAGGGGCCTGGTGCCAAAGTCCACCCTCTTAACCTCTGGTCATACTGTGGGCTGTAAGATTATCTGTTGGGTTTTAGGGGAAAGTACAGCTTTGGAATCAGGCAGACCATCATGTCCCTTCTCCCTTTGGCTATGGCAGGTTGAGGCTAGAGTCCGCAGAGTGCCTGGATTGTGGCTAATGGAGAGGAGGTGCACACTAAATAGTAGCTCCTGACCTTGTTGTGGCTCCGAGGGGTGGCCACCAGAGGTCATGCAACACAGACAGTGACAGGCAGGAGAAGCAAGTTCCAAACTAGGAGGATGTTCTCAACAGTTTCTTGGAGCTCTCCAGAGAATCTGAGAATCGACTCCCCAGGCAGTCCCCTCCTTTTGACCAGCACCTTCAGGTTAGACTCACGTGTAGAGCTTGGTTATCAACTGAGCCCCTCCTCCCCTCATCTCTGGTCTGATCTCAGCCTAGGGCTCTGTCTCCATGCAGAGTCTGGGGGTGTTAAGATCCAGCTTTCTGGACTATTTCCAGGAATCCCATAAAGAATCCAGCTTGGGTCCCCACACCATGACCAGTAGGATATGGAAGCTCTTCTGGTTGATTTCAAACACCTGCTTCCTGTTGTCCTCCATGTCCATGCACCGAGACCTGCGGGCAGCTTGGCGCTAGGGAAGGCCCAACCATCAACCTGGCGAAGGAAAGGTGCCAGGTACTGGCTCTCAGGTCAACTCCGTAGTGACAGCCATGTTGTTAAAGGGCTTTGCCTGAGTTACTGTGTTAATCCTCAAATTTAAATTAATACTGTGAAAGGTGTCACTAGCTCCAAACGTGTTGTTAAACGTGATGCTGGTGAGGGATGTGTTCACTCAGCAAATGATTCCCAAATGTCTGATACGTGCAGGCGCTATGTGAAGTGCCAGCACATGTAGGGAGAAAAATGTGATGTGGGTCTTTCCCTTAAGAAGCTTGAAATCCTGGGGGATTTGAACAGAGCAGCAGAGGAGCAGGTGCTCAGCTGTGAATACGCAGAGGTGGGCGCGCCAGCCTCACTCGAGGTTGAGCCGATGTCTCAGAAGTGGCGACGGGGACTTCCCTGTGGGCGCAGTGTATAAGAATCCGCCTGCCAAGGCAGAGGACACAGATTTGATCCTTAGCCCGAGAAGATTCCACATGCCAACGAGCAGCTGTGGGACTGCCCGTGCGCCACAGCTACTGAGCCCACGTGCTGCGACTGCTGAAGCCTGCACGCCGAAAGCCTGTGCTCGGCCACCACAAGAGAAGCCCATGAACTGAGACTACAGAGTAGCCCCCTTCGACACAACTGGAGAAAGTTCACGCAAAGCAATGAAGAACGCAGCCAAAAAACAAAGTGGTGGCAATTATATGAGGTCTTGAAGGATGAGCTGAGGTTTGCCCAGGGGCTAGGTAGAGAGAGAGCATTCTACAGAGAGGGACAGTGTGTACAGTGGCATGGATGTAGGCAGCACTAAAGCAGGGCAGCCTAGAGTTGGCTTAGTTGTATACAGACTCCTGGGGAAGAAGTGTCAGCAAACAGAAGTGGGCAGTACATGGGGAGTAGGCCATGAACCATGTTGTAGGCCTCGCTAAGTAGGTGAGATTGTATCATATACATTACGTGAGAGTCTTCTTATGGAATACAACAGCATAGAATCAACAATGGTAGTAATTGCTATTATATAGATATAATAATTATCATAATTTTATTCTATTTTTTTTTTATAAATGAGTATACCAGGCCTTTTTCTAAGGGCTTTGCGTGCATGCTAAGTCGCTTCAGTCGTATCTGACTCTTTGCAGCCCCATGGACTGTAGCCTGCCAGGCTCCTCTGTCCAAGTGATTCTCCAGGCAAGAATACTGGAGTGGGTTGTCATTTCCTCCTCCAGCGGATCTTCCCAACCCAGGGATCGAACCTGCATCTCTTATGCATTGGCAGGCAGGTTTTTTACCATTACTGTTACCTAGGCTTTACCTGAGTTAATGTGCTAATCCTTAAATTTAACACATTAAGTGTTAAAGTATTATTTTAAAGTGTTAAAGTATTACTGCAAAAGGTGTTATTAGCTCGACTTTACAGATAAGGAAACTGAAGCGCAGGAAAAGAGTAAGTGACTGAGTTTAAACCCAGGCTGCCTGGCTCCAGGGTACGCATCTGCCCCTGCTCTTTGCCTAGTGAAGAAAAGCAATGATGCAGAGCCCCAAACTGATGAAGACTCTACTCCTTTCAGTGATTTCAGTTCCTGTCCTAGCCTTGTCCCTGAGATTTGGTTTTTACTCAGTGTTTCAGTGCAGGCAGCCCCGAGGAGGTTCTGAGATCTTGGTATGAAAGATCCAGATTTCAGATAATTCACAGTCTTTCCATTGTTGATATTGCCTGGTTAACATCCTGCTCTCTCCGAATGTCAACTGTTACTCCCAGAGGGGGCCTGCTGACAGCAGGAATGCTTCTGAGCTGATTGTTCCGTGAGCAGGCGCCAGGCTTGGTCCTGGGGTGGCCTCTGGAGTGAAATGCAGCAGCATTCCCCTCCTTCTCACCAGGGGAGATGAATGTGATTAACCCTACAACAGACCAGGCAAGGTGTCTGTATGTACACGTGTGCTGAGTTGGTTCAGTTTTGTCTGACTCCTTGTGACCCTATGGACTGCATCCTGCCAGGCTCCTCTGTCCTTGGAATTTCCCAGGCAAGAATACTGGAATGGGCTGTCATTTTCTCCTGTAGGGGATCTTCCCAACTTAGGGATCGAACCTGCATCTCTTATGTCTCCTGTATTGGCAGGTGGTTTCTTTACCACTAGCACCACCTGGGAAGCCCATAAGCTGTCTACTGATTTCTAGCTACCTTTAGGCAGGAGTTCTTAACATCCCCATTCTTCAGATGAGGAAGCTGAGCCTTATGGAGGTGAAGACTTCTTGCTCAAGATCATATAGCTCATAAATAGCAGAGCTGGAATCTGAACCCAGCCTGACAGCCTTTAAAACCCACTCACTTTCCCCCACAACATTCTAATCTTGTGAGGTAAGTATTACCATCCCTGCTTTATAAATAAGGAAACAGAGGCTCAGAGAGGTGTAGTCACTTATCTGAGGTCACAGAGCAAGTACATCGCAGCAGTGGGGTGGGAGCCCAAGCCTGTCTGTCTCCAAGGACTTCGGGACAGTCTTTCATCCTGGTTCAGCCTAGACTCTAAGGAGGCCACAATCCCTGGAATCATGAGAATCTTCTGTTCTTCAGTCCCCAGTCCCCGAGCCCAGTACCCACTCCTAGCTCTATGCATCTGGAAGAGCAAAGAGGCTTATTCTGCCTTTTCTGTCTCTCCATCCCATGACCTGATTCTGCAGCACTAGGGTGAACCCTGAACCAAAATTCAGAAGACTGGGTCAAGTCCTTGTGTCACCTTCTTGACCTTGGGCAGACCACTTATTTGTAAATTGGGGTGGTGAGTGCCCAGTTGGCTTCATAGGGGAGCTGCGGGGAGAAGCAAAGCAAGAAAAGTGGATCAGAAAAGGCTTTGAAAGCAGCCCAGAGTGATATAGGAGTATTATTATCATTTTGCTGTTTTCTTCCCTTCAGTCTCCCCTCTTGCTTCTCTGCAGGGTCTACCAGCAGGAAGGCACCCTGCAGGCCTCTCTCCAGACCCACAGTTAGTGACTCCCCTCTGGTCTGGCTTGTTGGACCACATTTCTCAGAGTTTTCCCACCCTCAGCCCTCCCAACTGTCTCTGAGGCCTCTGGCTCCTAAGGGGAAGATGCCAGGGCAGATAACCCAGTTGCTTTCACGATCAAACCCAAAAGTAAATAAAGGAAGATTTACAGAGGACCTGCAACTTGCCAGGCACAAGAAGTGTTTAATTGTCACGGCCACCCTGAGAATTTTTCTGGTTTACTTTTGATGAAGGCGAGGCTCAGAGGGGTCGCCCACTTAGGGCATGCTGGAAAGAGAAGTCCACCTCTGGGCTGTCGCACTCACTGGGAGGCCAGACCCGTGACTCCCTTCTACGCACCCTGCCAATGGGCAGGTCCTTCTGTACCCACATCTGTGGCTGTCTGTCCTGGAGGCCTAACAAGCCAGGACTAACAAGTCCTGGGCTGGGAAGATGGGCTTTTCCTTCTGGCAGCCCAGGCTCTTTCAATCACCCAAAGAATTGGAGGCTCTGGGGACATCTCTACTCCTGGCCTCTTCATCCCAGCTCCACTTCAGCGTCAGAGCACCAGGTGGGCCTGAAGTGGGCAAGGGGCAGAGGCTTTTGTCTGCATTCTGGCAGGGCCAGTGCCTGCAGAGGGCAGCCTCTGATGTGGGCAGGAAAGAACTGCTGTCCTTGGGGATCAAAGATGCTGCTTCCAATGGGCAACACCATCAACCAGCATGTGATCTTGGACAAGTCGCATCCCTTCTCTGAGCCTCGGTTTCTTGGTCTGTGAAATGGGACCATATCCTCACCTCTCCGGGCTTCCCTGATAGCTCAGTTGGTAAGGAATCCGTCTGCAATGCAGGAGACCTGGGTTCGACCCCTGGGTTGGGAAGATCCCCTGGAGAAGGAAAAGGCTACTGGCCTGGAGAATTCCATGGACTGTATAGTCCATGGAGTCGCAGAGTCTGACACGACTGAGTGACTTTCACTCACTCACTCACTCACTCACCTTACCTCTCTGTGGTGTGGGCGGGATAAATGAGTCACCACGTGAAAGTAAAGGGAAAGAAGCATCGGACCTGCTGCGTGACGCACAGGCCTCACAGCAGACGTCAATGTGGGTTCCCTTCCAAGGCGGTGGCAGCGGAGCGTGACCCGGCGCGGAGCCCTGGGAAGCAGGCGGCCCTCCGCATGCCCAGGCGCTGAGGTTTGGAGTGGTGGGGCGCATCCCCTCGTTCCCTCTCGGGCAGCAGCTGCGCACCGCCTGGCTCCCGGGCCCTGCGGGGAGGCCCAGGCTGAGGGTCCCGCGGCGCGTTCAGCGTGGCGCCTGCTCCATCTAGCGGCGTCTGGCGAGCAGCACCGTCGCGGGCGCCCGCGGGCCGCAGCCTCCCGGTTCCTCTCCTCCCGTGTACGAAGAGAGTGCTGCAGAGTGCACTGCGGCCCCGTCTTCATACTGCGTCTCCCATCGGTCACCTCGTCCTCTGCGTTGCCCTGCAGGCTCTCACTCTGGTCCTACCGGGCTTTCGGTTCTTTGGTCCACTCACCCGCCAGCCACTCCCCATGCTTTTGGTCAAATTCGTGAGGTCCCCGCCGATCCGTATGGGCTTCCCAGGTAGCGCTAGTGGTCAAGACCCCGCCTGCCAATGCAGGAGACCTAAGAGACATGGGTTCAGTCCGAGTTGGGAAGATTCCCTGGAGGAGGCCATAGCAATCCACTCCAGTATTCTTGCCTGGAGAATCCCATGGACACAGGAACTTGGAGGACCACGGCTCAAAGAGTCATAACGAGTCAGACACAACTGAATTGACTTAGCATGCACACACGCATGCACCACCATCCTTCCCAGAGCTGGTCCTTCTTCGTCCTCTGGAGACACCTCTCTTCAGCTCCATATCAGCCTGAGGCTCCATCTTCCTCAGAACCCTGTGACTCTCTGCCCCCTCCAGAGCAAGCCCCTTCTGTTAGCCTGGCATCTGAGGCCGTCCATCTGGTGGCCCAGGCTGAGCCTTCACCTCCCCCATCTTGGCCTGCTCGTGATCCTTTAAGCGTCACTGGCTTCTTGACATCTCTCCCTGATTGGTCACCTCCTCCTGTTTGTGGTCTCTCCAGGTCCCACCTCTGCTGGGAAGCCTTCCAGGACTACTAGAATCCTGAGGGATGCCATCCCCTTTGGAAAGCAGTATGGAGGTATTAATGGAGTCAGAGGTGGCCAGGTCAGAGGTGTGCGAGGAATGAATTTTTGTTGTTGTTATGAGGATTACATGAAATGACTTTAGGCACTTAGAATGGTATCTGGCTCATTGTAATGTTGTTATGGCCATTATTATCATTATTAAAGCCTGTGTTCATTAACTACCAGCAGTGACTTTGAGCCCCTGATTTCACTTCACTGAGTTCTTCCCATCTGGAAAATGGGTATTTTTTTATTATTATTATTTATATTTCTATCCCAGAAAGTTTCCGTGGTACTAAATGAGGTGCTGTACAGAGATGCTTGGCACATAGCAGGTGTCCGAGAAAGACTAGGCCTCTCCGTTCAGTCCACACTCTGGCTGCCCATCAGCTTTTCATAGATCCTTCTTAGTTATCCAAAAGTTCTTCTGCCTCTCTGGAGGCAGAATGCCTTCTTCCTGGCGGACTATAATCTTTTCTCTTAAGGCCTTCAGTTGATGTAAGGAAGCCCAGTACGTTTTAGAGCATAGTCTTTTATTCAGATTTAAATGTCAATCACATCTGTTAATGCAAAATTCATGCATACATGCTAAGTTGCTTCAGTCGTATCCAACTCTTTGAAACCCCATGAACTGTAGCCCGCCAGGCTCCTCTGTCCATGAGATTTTCCAGGCAAGAATACTGGAGTGGGTTGCCATTTCCTTCTCCAGGGGATCTTCCCTACCCGTGGATCGAACCCTCATCTCCTGCATGTCCTGCATTGCAGGCAGATTCTTTACCCACTGAACCACCTGGGCAACACAACATCTGGAATGGCATTTGACAAAAAACTGGGTACCGTGGCTTAGCCAAGTTAACATAAAAAACTAACCATCAGGTAGGCTACCATTTATCTTGTAAGGAGTTTATAAGCTCATTCATTTTCTTTCATTCATTCTTTTTAATTTCCTTCTCTGCCTCCACATACTCCTCTCTGCTTCCTTTTCTCCATCTTTTACTTACTTGCTAGCAGCCAGTTTAGAGCCTCTGTTGCTTTCCCCGATAGAATCCACAATGGTCCATCTCCCTCCACCTCTCCCCAAGCATTCACTATTCTGTGTCAGCACTGAGACTTTGGCTCCTTGGACTGGGCAGGGAGTCGGGGGCTAACAGATTGGAGGACTTGGTACTCTCAGTTCCCAGTCACCTGCCACAAGATTCTGGCCACCCTTCAGGTGTTCTAGTCTGGAGAAGGGGCCTGACTTGGACTTTGGGAGGGGCAGGTGAGGTAGGACTTCACTTGGCAGGCTTCCTGGTGGGGGTAGAGAGCGAAGTGATACAGCTGGAGAAACTTGGCTAGAATAAACTGGCCAAAAGACTGACCAGGGAAGGTAAAATGATGAGGCTTGTTCATGTAAAGTGCTTCTTGAAGAACAGAGGTCCCAGAACTGTAGGTAAACCATGAAAGCTGGTGGTGGTGTGCTCTGGGATCCCAGACCAATTTTAAAAACACCTATATGATATAATTTGACATATAATACAAAAAATAAACTACACATATTTTAAATGTATAATTTAATGTTTTTGATAGATGTATATACTCATGAAATCATCACACAATCAAAATAATAAGTACACCCACCACCCCCAAAAGCTTCCTCTAGCCCCTTGGTGATATCCTTCACTCCTTGTCTCTGTGCTGACCGCCCCCCCCCAGCCCCAGATAACCATTGATCTGCTTCTTGTCACTGTAGGTTAGTTTGTGTTTTCTAGATTTTATATTATAGATGCATACAGTATGTATCCTTTTTGTCTGGCTTCTTTCATCAGTATAATTGTTTTGAGGTTCATCCATGTTGTACCTGTCAATAATTCATTTTTCTTTATTGCTGAGTTGTGTTCCATTGTATGGTGATTGCACTGGCTTAGGTCTTAAGCCTATCCCTGAACCAATCACTGTGGCCAGAGGCATGGGAGGTAATGATTAGCCTAGACTACGTCATGTGCTCCATGTCTGGAACTGTGAGTACAGTTAGCTCTCAAAATCTCATGCAACATGGGGAACACATGTACGCCCATGGCTGACTCATGTGAATGTATGGCAAAACCACCACAATATTATAAAGTAATTAGCTTCCAATTAAAATAAATTAAAAAAAAAGAAAAAAACCTCATGCACCATCAAAAGTCTACTCAGTGGGGCTGGTGACTTGTCAGATTTTCCTCTTCTCTTCAAGATCTGAGGCTTTTGGTCTCCAATCAGTCTCTGGACTAGGGTGCAGAGGTTGTTTTTTGAGGTCTGTGAATTAAATTGGGCCTTATTTTGATGTGAAGAGACTTCTTTCAGCTCCTGTAAGAAACTCATATGGGCATCTTTGCACATGTTTTTGGCATCATTCCCTCTAGAGGAACTGTAATTTGGCTTGAATTTGTGGACTTGTTTTCATTGCTTTAGTTTTCATGACTGCTGCTTTCTAACACCTTCTGGTGTTTATACATCATTACAGCTAGTTTTAGGAATAGGTGGAGACAGTTTTCATGTTCTCTAGGAAATGGAGCTGGGCTTGGATTTTGGAGCTGGGTAGGCTTTAAAGCACATTTCCAGCTGTTGTGAGCACTTCCCTCCATGTCTCTGGGCATCGTTGTCTCATCTGAAGCACAGGTGCGTAAGTACCTGCCTCACAGGGTGGCTGTGAGGTTCAAGTAGGATCTCATCCATGGAGAACCTGGCACTGGGCAGTGGTCCCCACGCCATCTACATTTCCTCCTGGCGGCCTCTCCTGTGGGCCTTCCTGGCCTCTGCTCAGGATTTCTTCAGAGATGGGATGTTAGAGAACCACAGGATTGGTCATGATGGGATTTTTCATTTCCACATCAGATCGGATTTCTTTATTGGAACAAGAGAACCTCAGAAACCTGAGCAAGAAGTCACAGCAAGCCTAGATCCAGGTTTTCTGAAAATGCCTGATGATCCCCCCAACCTCTGAGATCGCGTCAAGTTCAGCTCGAAGGAGCCTTTCCTCTCCACCCTGTCTAGAGCAGCTACCCCAGTCATTTTCTATCATGTTACACTTTTGGTCTCTTCATACCACTTTAACGACCCCAAATCATTTTATTTGTTGTCTGTTTGCTTTCAACAGAATATAAGATTCGTGAGACCAGGACACAGATCTGTCCTGTTCATTGCTTGTTTTAGGTTACGTTCCTCCAGAAGCCAGTCCTGGGACAAGGGTGTGGAATTAAGTAGTTTACCTGGGAGGTGATTCCAGGAAGTAATGGTAGGGGGATGCAGAAAATGAGACAGGGAAGAGAAAGAGGTCAATAAGGGGTGCACTTTTGAGTAGGTCACTACTGTGGGTGATTAGGGCTTAATTCCAGTGGAGAAAGAAGTCTGGGAAAATGTAAGAGTTCTTCCTATTGGGATCTGGGGTATTGATTCGCCAACTTGGCATTAGTCTTTGGCTAAGGGTGGACTCAGGGAGTTGGTGCTGGACAGGGAGGCCTGGTGTGCTGCGGTTCATGGGGTTGCAAAGAGTTGGACACGAGTGAGTGACTGAACTGAACTGAAGGGCTGCTCCTAGGAAGTGTTAACAACCTGATTCTTCCTGCCTGCCCTGCCCACAAACAGAGTGGGGCTATCTTGGCCACAGTCTGTCTGTGACAGTCAGAGTCATGGGCAAAAAGTCACACGCATTTGCAGTCGGCAGCCGTTGAGTCCGCAGGAGTGAGTGCCAAGGGTGTCTGGCAAGGCATCTACTACATAGTTGAATCCCCATCAGCCGGCATGATGACTGGCAAATAGTGATAATCTGTTGGATGATTCAGGAGGAGGAGGATCCCTCCAGGATGCCAAGGGGATGGATGTTCCAAGCTGAGAACCTTGTTTCTCTAACACCTCAGTGGCTGAGGGAGCATGGATTCCAAGAGGCCAGGCCTCTTTTTGTTTCTGTGCCTCTGTGGAAACCGCAGTTTACTTTTATCTCATTCCTTTATTAAAAGCTTTGACGAATGCTGGCCCATTTCCTTGCAATTGCTCCAACATGGTGTCCTTTTCTCCCTACCCACCAGGACCACCAACGTCCTTTCTGTTGCTTATTCATCTTAGGACAAGTTTTGAATCTTCCTTCCATTCTGATTTCTCTCTGCTATCTCCAGATGCTGATTTTCCTGTCAGTATTAGGTTCTGAGGACTGAATTGGGTTTCTTATTTGTGGTCTGGCCAGGACAGGGAGAAGGGTAGCAGCCCTTCCATTCTAGAGCCAGGGCTCGTAGCCCTAGGCGTACAGCTGGAATCACCTGCAGAGTTTTTAACACATACTGATGCTCAGGGCCCCACCTCTGGAAATTCTGATTCAGAACCTGGGATAAGGCTCAGGCATTAGGTACTTCAAAAAATTTCTGTGATTCTGATAGGTAGCCATGGGGGAGAAACGCTGGGCTAAACTAACATAGGCATTAAACAAAGGCATCTGGAAAGGTCATAGGTGTGTGTAGGTTCAGGTGCAGCTTGATCCACAGCTCAATGATCTCACCAATTTCTGGTTTATTTTTACATTGTTTATTAAAAAAAAAAAACAAACCTCTCTGCTTATCTCCTGTGATTCTGGTTTATATGCCCTTTGGTTATCAGATAAGCTCTCAGAATTCCCAAATCACTGCAAGCTGTCCTAGGACTGTGTCTTATTCATGTCTGATAGGAGAAAGAACATCTTTGTCCCACTGTTCCTAGCACAAGTCTTGAGATTCATGCTGTATGGACTGACATATGTGCAAAGCCTAGCTCTGAACCAACGATCGTAGGCAGTGGGATGGTTCAGATCCTGTGCTCATTCCCCACTGTAGCTCGGTATGCACTTCACAATCACTGGGCAGCTTCTAAGGAATTCTGATGTCTGGGTTCTACCCTCAGAGATTCTGCTTCAGTGGGTCAGGGATGGGGTCCAAGTGTTGGCATTCTTCAAAACTCCCCAGGTGATTATGAATGTGTAGCCAGGGTAGAGGACCATGGCCTAGACATTGTACAACCTCAGGATGCAGGTGCACACCCAGTGTGGGAAGGGTCACAAGTAGAGATCCTCTGCTTGGGCCTAACTGTGTGCCTTGTTAGGGGCCAGCTACATGTCCAGCAGCCTTAGATGACTGCCTGGCTGCACTCAGGAAGCTCAGATAGAGAAACAGAGCAGTGGCCTCTGTATTCGTAGCCATAAGAAGCAGCAGCCGATAGCAACCAGATCAGGAGTATTTCATGCATGCAGAGGTGTGGTGACCTGCTCTTGCACAGACACCTAAGGCTTCCCCTTCTCTATATCTGTTTCCCCATCTGCTATTTGTATTCAAAGAATGCCTTTGCCTCTCTGAGCTGGCTAGAGATGAATGAGATTTGTGTGAGGGACCCTTGGTTCCTCGAGGTGAGGTAGAATCCCCTAGTAGGAACGCTCTAGGGTACTGTGGGAAGAGTTTAATCTCTCTAGGGAGCTGTCCTACCTTAGTCAGTGTCCCTTACCTCTCTGAGCTTCAGGGTCCAAACCAGCAAAATGAAGACTCTACCTTCCAGAGCATTCTACCATAAAATAAGGTAATGTATATAAGCCCCTAGTGCAGCCCTTGGCACATAATAGGGGTTCAGTAAATTGCTTTCTTTCCAAGAATGCCACTGTTAACTCTTAATCTTTTTAATATGATGTCAAATGAGGAAACCAAGTCTCTCAGTGTCCAATATAAGCAATTATTTGCTGTTTATAGGCTGGAGTCTCTTGACTCCTGGACTCTAAGTCCCTCAGCAGGAGGTCCTGCCCACCGCTTCATCTCTGTATCCCCAACCACACCATGTGAGGCTCCAGACTTTCTACACCAGAGGGTCTTGGGAGTGGCACCTGTGCTAGAAGGGACAATGTGAAGAGTCTCATCTTTAAGCTGTATTCGCTTATGGTCACAGTCTTTGCATTTGAATCAGATGTTTGCCTGGGGGCAGGGGAGGGTGATGCTCTGCTTGGCACAGTGCCTGGCACAATGGAAGTACTAACAACCGGATGCCAAAGGAATGGAGTAGCCTTCCCTTTTCACAATTTACCTTTTCTGCCCAATGTAGTCATGGATGAAATGAAGATTAAGAGTGTAAGAAATAGTTCTGTTTATTGGTTAGAAGATGGTATAAAATTACAGCAATTTGCAGGCATCCTGGGCTTTCTGGGAGGGTCATGCAGTGCTGGACTCAAGCAGGAGATGGAGTGAGGCATGGGTCACTGGGCATTGGCTCCCTGCCTGTGCATGTTAAGGACTTGCGCCACTAGCGCAGATGCCAGTATGAGAGGGCACTACTGTCCTTGCCTCTGGAAACAAAGCACGTGGGCAGTTTGGGTCATCAGACAATCGTGCTTAATAATTCAGTCCTATCCTACGTGCGTTAGGTGCTGGCTCTCCCAGTCTCGTCAAGGTAGATTCTAACTGTGCTGTATGACACTCATTCTTCCCACCAAACAAAGGGCAACAGGCACACTGGTTTGGGAGGCCGGAGGATGGTGGGTGTTTGGCTCAGGTCCTGCTTCCAGATACACCAAGGTCTGCTGGACTTGGAGGCAGTGGCCTGGGACACACAAGAAGAAAAGTGTGCACTACTGTTTAAGCTCAAGCAGAGGGACCTTCCACAGGGCAGCAGTGTGAAGAGATGAGCATGCTTCCAAAAGAAACCCGACTTCATCTTGTCTCTCTCAAGAAGAGGGAGGAGGAAGAGCTGGCAATCAGAGACTGAGCCACATAGTCCTGGGTTCCATAGTATGTCTTCACAGAGAATTCTCCCAAAGTGTAAAAGGTGTTTCTGTCCCAAGAGTCAGTGTGTAAAATCAGCAGGAGGGCCGATCAAGGTGTTCAGTTGGCTGTTTAGTACGTCTCTGAGAGCCGGAAGGCTACGTGCACAGTTACATGACATTTTGGAACAGCTGGAGGGACCTCATGATGTTGTCATCCTGGGAAGGGAGGAGGGAGAGAAGAGGATGGTTAGAATTCTCTGAGGCTTCTCCCTGAGAAACTCTGTAACTGGTGAGCACATCTCCCAGAATGGGGGACTTCCCTGGTGGTCCAGTGGTTAAGAATCTGCCTTGCAATGCAGGGGATGTGGGTCTGATCTCTGGATAGGGAACTCAGATCCCACATGCCAATAAGCAACTAAGCCAGTGCAAAAACTACTGAGCCAAGAGAAATCCAAAGCAAGAAGCACCTTCTCTGGCTTTAAAGAGAAATTCAGAAGAAACAAATTATTCAGTAGACCAGTGAAGACTGCTTCTTTTAAGAAGCCGTGGGGAAGTGCATTTTATCAAATGCTTTTTCTGTACTTATAGAGATGATCACATGTCTCGTCTGTTTTATTCTATGATGTCATTAATCACAGTGATTAATTGTTGAAGATTAAACCATTCTAGCACTCCTGTAATAAACCCTATTTGTTCATGATGTATTATGCTTTTTACATATTGCTGGATTTGTGTTTTTGCACCTGTGTGCAGAAAGAATACATTAGCTCCCCAAATTTTGTATCTTGTAGTGGCCTTGTCAAGTTTCCATAATACGGTTATGACAACTTCATGAATTAAAATGGGAAGGTTTCTCTTTTTCTCTGTGTCCTTGACTTTGTGTATGATTAGCATCATTTCTTTGTTAAGTGTTTGGAAGAATTTACCAGTGAAGGCATCTGAGCCTGATGTTTTCTCTGTGGGAAAATTTGAAATACAGATACAATTTCTTTAACAAGCATAGGACAGTTCATATTTTCTGTTTCTTTTTGTGCTAGTTTTGATAAGTTGCATTTTGTAGGGGGTTTGTAGACTATGCCAAAGCCTTTGACTGTGTGGATCACAATAAACTGTGGAAAATTCTGAAAGAGATGGGAATAGCAGACCACCTGACCTACCTCTTGAGAAACCTGTATGCAGGTCAGGAAGCAACAGTTAGAACTGGACATGGAACAACAGACTGGTTCCAAATAGGAAAAGGAGTATGTCAAGGCTGTATATTGTCACCCTGCTTATTTAACTTATATGCAGAGTACATCATGAGAAACGCTGGGCTGGAGGAAGCACAAGCTGGAATCAAGATTGCTGGGAAAAATATCAATAAACTCAGGTATGCAGATGACAGCACCCTTATGGCAGAAAGTGAAGAAGAACTAAAGAGCCTCTTGATGAAAGTGAAAGAAGAGAGTGAAAATGTTGGCTTAAAACTCAACATTCAGAAAACTAAGACCATGGCATCCAGTCTCATCACTTCATGGCAAATAGATGGGGAAACAGAGGAAACAGTGTCAGACTTTATTTTGGGGGGCTCCAAAATCACTGCAGATGGTGATTGCAGCCATGAAATTAAAAGACGCTTACTCCTTGGAAGGAAAGTTATGACCAAACTAGACAGCATGTTAAAAAGCAGAGAGATTACTTTGTCAACAAAGGTCCATCTAGTCAAGGCTATGGTTTTTCCAGTGGTCATGTATGGATGTCAGAGTTGGACTATAAAGCTGAGTGCAGAAGAATTGATGCTTTTGAACTGTGGTGTTGGAGAAGACTCTTGAGAGTCCCTTGGACTGCAAGGCGATCCAACCACTCCATCCTAAAGGAGATCAGTCCTGGGTGTTCATTGGGAGGATTGATGTTGAAGCTGAAACTCCAATACTTTGGCCACCTCATGCGAAGAGCTGACTCATTGGAAATGACCCTGATGCTGGGAAGGATTGGGGGTAGGAGGAGAAGAGGACGACAGAGGATGAGGTGGCTGGATGGCATCACCGACTCAATGGATGTGGGTTTGGGTGGACTATGGGAGTTGGTGATGGACATGACTGAGCGACTGAACTGAACTGAACTGAACTGTAGACTTCATATATTGTCAAATTTATTGGAAAATTGAACTGTTGACTTTTTAGTGCCTGTAAAGCTTCTGGTGATGTTACCCCTTTCCTTCTGGATATTGATAATTTGAGTATTCTCTCTCTTTTTTGTTTAAATTGACCTTGTTAAACATTTATCAATTTAATTAATTTGTTCAAAGTGGCAATTTTTGGATTTACTGATTTTCTTATTGTATGTCTCTATTTTATATTTTTCTATTGTATATTCTCTAAGGAGTAAGTATGAGATGTAGAAAATCCTCAAATGTTTGGATCTTAACACATTTCAAATTCCATGTGTCAGAGAAAAAAATATCTTAAAATGTAATGAAAATATGACATCAATAATCTAAGAATCTAAAGCAGTACTCAGCTAAAGCAGTACTCAAGGAAAATTTATCCCTTTAACTGCTTATATTAGAAAAGAATGGTTGAAGATCAATGATCTAAACCTCTATCTCAAGAATCTAGAAAGAACACCTAGAAAACTGAATTAAAATTAAAAAGCAGAAGGAAAAAAATAATTTGGAGCATGTGCATGCATGCTAAGTTGCTTCAGTCACAACTGGGTTGCTATGCCCTCCTGCAGGGGATCTTCCTGATCGAACTCATGTCTCATTAAATTTCCTGCGTTGGCAGGCGGGTTCTTTACCACTAGCACCACCTGGGAAGTCCACTTTAGAGGACACATGAGTGAAACAGAAAGCAGACTAAAGTAGAGAAAGTCCACAAAGTTGATGATAGGTATTTGAAGTCTTTTAAAAGTACATGCATTTGAAAGTCAGGCTCCCTAGATTCTGATTCTGGCTCTGTTACTAGCGGAGTGACCTCAGACAAAGTACTTAGCCCTCTGTGCCTCAGTTTCTTTGTGAGTGCAATGGTATGGATCACAGTACCTACTTACAGGGTGGTTTGTGAAGAAAAAGTGAGTTAATGAATAGCTATAGAAGTTGCTAATGTGAGAAACTAAACTGATTAAAAACCTGTAAGCAAAGTCAAAAAGCACAGTACAATAGGGCATAGTATTTAAAATTAAAATGATACAGTTCAAGTTCCATCGCAATCATTTTTTGAGGCTTAACTATATCTCTTAACTTTGCAGTACCTCAGTTTTCTCTTCTTTAAAATGGGTATGATGAACACTGGTGGTCAGCCAGCTCAGAATGATTAAAATGTGGAAATGTTTCTAACCGTGCTGGTAAATAACTGCTGACCTGAACCTCTCCTTCACAACTTCCCCTCTGGCTGCCTGATAACTGGTTCAGAACCCCTAGACTACCCAAAGATCCATCAGCTAACAGGTTAGTACCAAGTTTAGCAGAGCTTCTCTAGGGCACTGCTCCAAAGCATTGGTCAAAGTCAGCTGAGAATGATCAATTCTCAGCCTATTCTAGTTTTTAAATATATTGACTATGGGAAGTTTATGTAATGTACCTAAGGTGCTCACTGCATGTTAATAACTTCTCCCCTCTCCCACTTTCTTGCACTTGCAGTTCTTACCAAGCGGAGATCAGAGTAACTGTATATCTTTCTGAAACAAAGTAGGGGTATAGATTCATTTTTCTAAATTAGAGCAAAGTGATTATTTCCAGTTCAGTCTCTGGCTGATTCTGGGGCCAATGTATCCTTTAGCAACAAAAGCATCACCGGAGACCCACTGAATTAGAATCTGCATTTTAATAAGAACTTCAAGGAGGTTGGTTTGTACATTAAAGTTTTAAAAGCATTGGCTAGGGCAATTGTGCTAAAATGAAGTTTTCTAGATCCACACCCAAGATCTAGAGTCTCTGGGATTGAGACCTGGAAATGTGCATTTTCACAATCATCGGAGGCAATTCTTATGCACACTGTGGTTTAAGAATCACAGCTTTAGACTTTTTCCAGCAACTCCCTTATAATCTAGGGCAGTGGTCCCCAATCTTTTTGGCACCAGTGACTGGTTTCATGGAAGACAATTTTTCCACAGATGATGGGGGGTGGGGAGGGTGGGATAGTTTTGGGATGATTCAAGCGCATTACATTTATTGTGAACTTTATTTCTATTGGGCTTCCCTGTTGGCTCAGCCGGTAAAGAATCCACCTGCAATGCAGGAGACCTGGGTTTGATCCCTGGGTTGGGAAGATCCCCTGGAGGAGGGCATGGCTACCCATCCTAGTATCCTGGCCTGGAGAATTCCATGGACTACAGTCCATGGGGTCGCAAAGCGACTTTCACTGTGTTTCTGTTATTATTCCATCAGCTCCACTTCAGATCATCAGGCATCAGATCCCGGAGGTTGGGGACCCCTGGTCTGGGGAGTGGGTCCTCAGGCAGAGGAAGATGGAAACATGACAGTGTTGCCCACTTGCAAGTCTGTGGCTCCACAGAGAGCTCTGGGCTTTCACGTCCCCCTGCGCCCCTTGTTAGTCTGTGTGGCTCAACCTGCGCTTAGCCAAAATCTGCTGCAGGCCAGTCTAAGAAGCGGAGGTTGCTGAAGTCCTGAGTTGGATTGCTGGTGGTCGTGGTGGCTCTAAGTTGGAGGACTGCAGGTCTCTCGTTTTCTCCCTTCTTCAGGTCTCTGAGCCCCAGATTTCCTTTCCCAGATTTAGAGGTTTTGTGCCCTGAGATCTCTCCTTACCTCCTGACAGGATTCAAGAAATTCGTCTAAAGTCACGATGCCATCTTTATTTTTGTCCATTTTCTGAAAGACACAGGAAGCAGTTTAAAGAACCTGGTAATCTGGATTCCAAAATGTGCTTTTTGTTCACCAACATTCCCCTGACAATTAGGATGGTCTTTCATTGGCCAGACAACTCCAGGCCCTGGTTACAGCACTTTGACCCCCAGGAGCATCTTTCAAATGATAAAATTTGCTCTCGGTGCTTGTCTTCTCATCACCCGATTTTTCTGCTGACACCCTAGCATGTTTTCCCCAGTCTCGCTTCTAGCCTGTCCGTTTGGCAGTAAGAACACTGGACATGCACAGTTCTCCTGCTGTCTGTGTCACCTACTGTGTGACCTCGAGTTTCTCTGAGCCTCTGCTTTTCTCACCTGCAAAGTGAGAGGATTAGACTAGAATGAGCCTCATGTTCGCCGATCCTCTCCTGCCGGGTGAAGTTTTCTCTTTTTACTAGCATCCCACTAAGATCTCGCCACTCTTCTAGTCACAGGTTAACAGCATCCACCTGCTTTTTACCAGAGCAAGGCCAAACTCCTCAGTTTAAAGATCTCACTCTAGTTTCCAACCTACCCTAGTTTCCATCTGATTTCCCCCGGCTCCTCAAGCACAAGTGCTTAACACCAATGACACAAATATGCTTAATGACATCTTCTGTATTTACTCTGAGGGCTTCCCAGGTGGCGCTAGTGGTAAAGAACCCTCCTGCCAATGCAGGAGACATGAGAGACACAGGTTCGAACCCTGGGTTGGGAAGATCCCCTGAAAGAGGACATGGCAACCCACACCACAGTTCTTTCCTGGAGAATCCCATGGACACGCAGCCTGGCAGGTCACAATCCATAGGTTAGCACAGAGTTGGGCACAGCTGAAGCGACTTGGCACAAGGAATATACCTAACAATAGCTTTGATGTATGCACATGTGCATTTACTCTGATGCCCCAGCCATTTTTATGAAATTTAGAGTCCACACGCTACCACTTATACTTAATAATATTCATCCTTGTTCTCTTCCATAGTGTATACTTGTCTATTTAATAAAGTAATCTATTCTTGGGGATGGTACATCTTGTAATTCTTCTCTATTTCTTACCATGTATAGTGGAGGCTTGGATACAAAACACTGCTCAGATGCTTGTGGGTTGGTTGGTCTAAGTTGAGCTTAAAGCTTACGCACAGGGTGCGTGCTCTTACCTGGAAGAAGATGTCCACGTGCTGCCTTGGAGTGTCCTCTTTAAGCACAGGGTACGTGTATTTCCCCATCATGTCATAGATGGCTTTGACAATGTCCATCATCTCCTGGAGGGGGGACATGGAAGCACACAGTGCGGGAACCAGGAAGCTAAGCTCTTCTAGGTGACAATCTGGGGCTCTCTATCTCCCTTGAGAATGAAAGTGATTCAAAGGAACTTCAGCTAGTGAGAGGGAGTTAGAAAGGAAGCTGAAGGGTATATATCCTGGGAGCCTCTTCCCAGGGCAATTCTCTTTGTTGTCAGAAGTTCTTGGGTGGCTCACCGCTTCCTGAGCTTTGCCAAGTGATGTGTTATAAGTGGAATTTGAGTGGACATGTTCATGTGCTGATGGACCCACACCCCATTTTTGGAACACCTTCTCTCTGCTCTATAATTCCTTTGAATGATTGGCCTGTGTGGCTTTGTTTGAACCAGGTGACCTGTCACTGACCACAGCTGATTGGAACAAAGGTGGGTATCTGACGATGGAACTGAGTCACTATGTTGTTATCTCTTGAGCAGTCTGAGCGAAAAGTTGGAGTTTGTGCCAGAGTTGGCACCATAGGCAAATCATCTCCAGGTTTTAGTTGAGATCAGAGGAGAGCAGACACTGACAATACATACAGAGATGAACTTCTGTAAAGAGTAGGCTGGAGCAGATGGAGAAGAGGAGATGAGAGAAGTGCTGGGAGAAAGGGAGAGAAAGCAGAGAAGTGAAAAGACTCGAGGAGTAGAGAGAGGAGAAGGGAGGCGGCAGACGGAGCAGGACACAAACTTTCTCATGAGTAATTGTTCACGAGCATAGACGCATACACGTGTACCCACACATGCGTGTGTTTTCTGAGAAAAGTGGTTGAAGTAGACAGAGATGGTAACGGGGATGCAGAGGAACCCAGGAGGCAGTGTCTGAGGATGGTTACCCTGTTCACTAAAGCCTCCTCCGGGGTCTCCCCACCGCCATTCCTGCAGAGGACGGTGTGGCGGTCTTGACCTAAGACGGTGCTGCAAAAGGGAGACGAAAGAGAGGCAGGGGAGACGGTGTAGCATAAGGGAGACCAACAACTTTCCAGTTTTAATGGGGATTAAAATATGCTACATTAGGCTGCCTGTAACGTTTTTCACTTTAATAAGAATTATCAATTTTTTAAAAGACTTTTTAGAGAAATTACCTATATTTTTACAAGAAAGGTCTCAGCTTAAGCTCATTGCTGTTGATGGTTTTCTCTCTTTGTAACCAAAAAGTCCCTTTCTACAAAGACAAAAATTACCATGGGGCCAGATAGGCATTACAAACCCTTTCTTATTTTCTTTCCAATCTTTCAGTAACTGGAACAGTGATCAGGACATACTCATTAAAATAAGTAAGTGGTTCTTATTGCTCTGTGGATCTGGTTCCCCTAAACTGTGAGCTCTGAGGACACGCTTGATCCTTCATTGCTAAATTCTCTGCACCTGGCACTGTGTCTGCGCGAGCTGGGAGCCCCATATTGGTTGAGTGGCCCCGAGGTGTTTTCCTGGTTACACTGGCCAAGCATGGTGTTCCATGGGCTTCCTCGATCCCTACTCGGAATGAGGAAAAGGAAGGTAGGAAAGCAGCCTTGTCTTCAGGATATTTGATGGGGTGTCTACTGAGACCCGGAATTCCCAGGTGGCACTAGTGGTAAAGAACCTGCCTGTCAATGCAGGAGATATAAGAGACTCGGGTTCTATGTCTGGGTCGCAAAGATCCCCTGGAAGAGAGCATGGCAACCCACTCCAGTATTCTTGCCTGGAGAATCCTATGGACAGAGGAGCCTGGTGGTCTGCAGTCAATGGGGTCGCAAAGAGTCGGACACAACTAAGCGGCTGAACAACATGAGTATTTATTTTGCAGATTATAATCCCAAACTATAAATGTGTATTGTGTTGCTCATATTATAGTATTAATAGCTTTGGCTATTGTGAACTCCTTCAGGCTGACTTCTGTGACGTTCGGACATGCTCTTCACCACCCTTTTTTCTTTACTAGCACTCCCAATTTTTTTGACACGGTAAGATGCTCTAAGATCATGTATTTTCTCTTTCCCAGGCCTGGAATCAACCAAGTCCAAGGAGACTGGTTGCTTTAATTGGAGAATGGTATTTAGAAACCAGAGTCTAGGTGCCACTCATTGTTACAGGGGTGTCATTGCTCTTAGGTCCTAACAATGGACAGAACTAGGAAATATATACCTGTCCACATGCTTATTTAAAAATGTGTGCTTTAATGAGTCTTTAAAGATGGACAAGCTCTATACAGTCAGCAAAAACAAGACCAGGAGCTGACTGTGGCTCAGATCATGAATTCCTTATTGCCAAATTCAGACTGAAATTGAAGAAAGTGGAGAAAACCACTAGACTATTCAGGTATGACCTAAATCAAATCCCTTATGACTATACAGTGGAAGTGACAAATACATTTAAGGGACTAGATCTGATAGACAGAGTGCCTGATGAACTATGGATGGAGGTTCATGACATTGTACAGGAGACAGGAATCAAGACCATCCCCAAGAAAAAGAAATGCAAAAAAGCAAAATGGCTGTCTGAGGAGGCCTTACAGATAGCTGTGAGAAGAAGGGAAGTGAAAAGCAAAGGAGAAAAGGAAAGATATACCCATTTGAATGCAGAGTTTCAAAGAATAGCGAGAGATAAGAAAGCCTTCCTCAACGATCAATGGAAAGAAATAGAGGAAAACAATAGAATGGGAAAGACTAGAGATCTCTTTGAGAAAAGTAGAGATGCCAAGGGAACATTGCATGCAAAGATGGGCTCAGTAAAGGGCAGAGATTGTATGGACCTAACAGAAGCAGAAGATATTAAGAAGAGGTGACAAGAATACACAGAAGAACTGCACAAAAAAGATCTTCACGACCCAGATAATCACGATGGTGTGATCACTCACCTAGAGCCAGACATCCTAGAATGTGAAGTCAATGTGAAGGCCTTAGGAAGCATCACTACAAACAAAGCTAGTGGAGGTAATGGAATTCCAGCTGAGCTATTTCAAATCCTGAAAGATGATGCTATGAAAGTGCTGCACTCAATATGCCAGTAAATTGGGAAAACTCAGCAGTGGCCACAGGACTGGAAAAGGTCAGTTTTCATTCCAATCCCAAAGAAAGGCAATGCCAAAGAATGCTCAAACTACCACACAATTGCACTCATCTCACACGCTAGTAAAGTAATGCTTAAAATTCTCCAAGCCAGGCTTAGCAATACGTGAACCGTGAACTTCCAGATGTTCAAGCTGGTTTTAGAAAAGGCAGAGGAACCAGAGATCAAATTGTCAACATCCGATGGATCATCAAAAAAGCAAGAGAGTTCCAGAAAAACATCTATTTCTGCTTTATTGACTATGTCAAAGCCTTTGTGTCGATCACAATAAACTGGAAAATTCTGAAAGAGATGGGATTACCAGACCACCTGCCCTGCCTCTTGAGAAACCTATGTGCAGGTCAGCAAGCAACAGTTAGAACTGGACATGGAACAACAGACTGGTTCCAAATAGGAAAAGGAGTATGTCAAGGCTGTATATTGTCACCCTGCTTATTTAACTTATATGCAGAGTACATCATGAGAAATGCTGGGCTGGAAGAAACACAAGCTGGAATCAAGATTGTTGGGAGAAATATCAATAACCTCAGATATGCAGATGATACCAACCTTATGGTAGAAAGTGAAGAAGAACTAAAGAGCCTCTTGATGAAAGTGAAAGAGGAGAGTCAAAGAGTTGGCTTAAAGCTCAACATTCAGAAAACTAAGATCATGGCATCCTGTCCCATCACTTCATGGCAAACAGATGGGGAAACAGTGGAAACAGTGAGAGACTTTATTTTTCTGGGCTCCAAAATCACTGCAGATGGTGATTGCAACCATGAAATTAAAAGATGCTTACTCCTTGGGAGGAAAGTTATGACCAACCTAGACAGCATATTGAAAAGCAAAGACATTACTTTGTCAACAAAGGCCCGTCTAGTCGAGGCTATGGTTTTTCCAGTGGTCATGTATAGATATGAGAGTTAGACTATAAAGAAAGCTGAGCACCGAAGAATTGATGCTTTTGAACTGTGGTGTTGGAGAAGACTCTTGAGAGTCCCTTGGACTGCAAGGAGATCCACCCAGTCCATCCTAAAGGAAGTCAGTCCTGAATATTCATTGGAAGGACTGATGCTGAAGCTGCAACTCCAATACTTTGGCCACCTGATGCGAAGAGCTTGGAAAAGACCCTGATGCTGGGAAAGATTGAGGGCAGGAGGAGAAGGGGACGACAGAGGATGAGATGGTTGGATGGCATCACCGACTCAATGGACCTGGGTTTGGGTGGACTCCGGGAGTTGGTGATGGACAGGGAAGCGTGGTGTGCTGGGGTTCACGGGGTCGCAAAGAGTCGGACATGACTGAGCGACAGAACTGAATATCCATATGGCTATAGGTTTCTTTCCTGAATAACTTTTATAAGAGAAAGGACTTAAAGATAAATTTTGATTGCTCTCTCAGGATTTTTTTTGCTATGATTTTGATGAAACTGTTTCCAAATGACTGCCAGGGGAAGGTCCAGCTATCTTTTCCAGGAAGCTGCTTATCCACACTTTATTTTCTTTTAAGGAGAATTTTATTAATCCTGCCTCCAGAAAGGTCTTATAGATATTTTCTGCTACTGCTAAGTTGCGTCAGTCGTGTCCGACTCAGTGACCCCATGGACTGCAGCCCGCCAGGCTCCTCCGTTCATGGGATTTTCCAGGCAAGAGTACTGGAGTGGGGTGCCATTGCCTTCTCCATATAGATATTTAATGGGGACAATTTTGTCTAGTTTGTAAATTAAAGAAGGGGAGCAGGATTTAGTAAGATAATTCAGAGATGGAATAATGGTTGAACCAAGGTTGAAGATCTTGTTATAAGTCTCACTTAAGGGTCCTTTTTAAAAATATATTTTGTAAAGTAGTATTTGAATATTTTAGACTATCTTTTGTTGTTTCGTCGCTAAGTCATGTCCGACTCTTTTGTGACCACATGTACTATAGCCCAGTAGGCTCCTCTGTTCATGGGATTTCCCAGGCAAAAATAATGGAGTAGATTGCCATTTCCTTTTCCACAGAGTATCGTATATTTGAGTATATATAGAAGCATTTAATTATTTACAACATTGAGATAATATTATACATCCTACTGTAAAAATAATTTTTAAATGGAATGTATAATACTAATTTAAAATTATATCTAACTACTTTTGTATGGTTTTACATGGCCACTTGTTATTCCATTATATACTGGAATTCTTACCATATCTGCTGTTAGTGGATATTAGGATTTTTCACACACTGGGGATTGTTCACCACTTTATCTTTAGCACCTAGAACACCTAACAAGCCCTCAAATACATGTTGAGAAAATCCATGACTGAATGAATGTGGGATGGAAATTGGAGGGTTGAGGTGAGGATTAGAGATGATATTTGTAACTCTGGACACCATATCTGGCACATAGGAACTCAGGAAGTGGGATGCTGCGAGATGCTAAATCCAAGCTTTTACTGAGATTCCAGGATACAGTAGATACCAAAGTGAGTTTTGAGATAGACCTGTGGGTATCTCACTATCTAGGTACCACATCTACTTTGAGGCTATAAAAGTGTCAAGCAGTGAAGCTTCATAAATTATTTGTGATGAGTTATTTAGAGATGGCTGCACTGGATGCCCTTCTGAAGTTTTATTTGTTGTTAAAATAGGTTGTGGCTAATAGGAGAAGGCGATGACTGGAGGGTTGGATGGCATCATGACAGAGGATGAGATGGTTGAATGGACATGAGTTTGAGTAAGCTCCAGGAGTTGGTGATGGACAGGGAAGCTTGCTGTGCTACAGTCTACAGGGTCGCAAAAAGTAGTACATGACTGAGCGAGTGAACTGAACCACACTGAATATGATTCAATTGTAATCTCCTTTTCTCAAAGATCTCCTCTTCTCTCTTCTTGGCGATGCCTGCAATGTTACTGTTCCAGTTTTTACTTTTAACCTGTGGCCGTTGACCTGTTAAAATGCAAATCACCCTGGGAAGAGTTATTCTACACTGAAGTAAATCATTTATACCCCCTTTGGAATGTACATTGAATAACTGAGATTGAATGAATGAATCTGCTTAATCCTGAGTGTCCATGAATGGGACATGAAGGAGTGTCCATGAATGGGTAGGACAATGGGGGAGGTCAAAGGTGACCTTCATTTTGTCAGGAACCAACTCTGCCCCAAAGCAGATCCCTCCTGGTTCAGCCCATTTCATCCTCATGACTGGGCTATTTTCTCTCTAATTAGCTCTCTCATGCTCCTGGCCTCAGTTCACTTACCTCCTTGTTTATGTATCCATCTTTATTGATGTCATACAAATTGAATGTCCATCTTAGTTTCTCATGGACGGTTCCTCTCAGTAAAATTGACAGAGCGGTTACAAAGTCCTGAGAAGTGGAAGAGGCATGAGAGACATTAACCAGCAAGCCACTGGGTGGGGCGATGCTCTGTCTTTGGGTCAGACACTGTGACTGTCTTTACAGAATGGTGTCTCCCAGGTCCTCCGTTTCCTGAAGGATGTGGCCAAGTTCAGCAAAGTACGCCACCCACCTTCCACTGCCTATCTTGCCCCATACTGGGGAAGGAGCTTCTGGAGGAAGAAGGGAAGTCAGTGTGTGCTGACATCAGCTGTCTCCTTACCCCATGGCTGCAATTACTGTACAAGTGGTGGCATCATCTGGCGGCTAAGAGTGTGGACTCTGGAAACATACCACCTGAGTTCAAAGCCCTCCTTTACCTCTTACTGTTTGACCTTGGGAAAGCCACTCCGTCTCTCATTATCTTACTTTCCTCTTCTGTAGACTGGTAATATATAGTAGAATCCTACCTCGTTAGGGTTATTGTGAGGGTTAAATGAGTTAATCCGTGTAGAGCGCTAAGTGCAGAGCCTGCAGCGTGGTCGGCTCAGAGCACATGCGAGCCGTTAGACTGATAGTCCCTGAGGCCCTGCGTTCTTGGAGGACAGTTGTTTCTTCTGTCGTCAAGAAATCCTTCTTAAATGGTAAAGAACTGAAGCATTGAATGATCCACTCCTCCCAACACCCCCATCATTTAAAGGAAGAGTTGATGGGGCCCTGGGGCCTCTGAGAGACAAACGTACCTCGAACTTCACGGAGCCTGTCTGCGTGGTGTCGAAGGCATGGAAGAGGTAATGGGCATACATGCTGGCATCTGCAAGGCACAGAAGGAGAGGCAGGTGATGGGAACAGGGACGCCACACAGGGGAGGGAGATCACTTAAAAACAGTAAGAAAGAGAAGTGGGTGAGGCTGGGGTGATAGAAAGGAAAAGATTACTGAGTGGGAAAAACCACTGGTGTGAACTGAGACCTGTTTGGTTTTCCTGGGGTTTAGGTGGGAAGTTCTAGCAAAAGCTGAGACAGGTTTTGCCTCTAAGTCGAGCCATCCCTGAGAGAGACACTCCTGTCTCTGTGTATAGTTCCTGTTGAATGAATGACATGGTCCTGTGTGTAGATGTTCTTCCGGATGGCAGCAGAATGCCATGGGACGAGCACCCACTGAGGATCAGGTAGACCTGGACTCAGAGAGCAGTTCTGTCCCTACCTAGCTGTGTGGCTGCAGGAACATAACGCAAGCTCTCTGAGCTTCACCTTCCCATCTCTGCACAATGTTTAACTTTTCACGTAGTCATAACATTAGAACCATCATTGTTTGCCACATAGTCAAAACTCAATAAAGAGTGGCTCAATAAGACTCAACAGATAGTGGGTCTGGGGCCTGCATGGGGTGAAACGGCCCCCAGCTGGGGAAGGAGCCCTGTCCTGAACGGACGCCCGAGGAGGCACCTGTGTGCTGCAGAGGGAGGCGCGTGAGAAATAGAGCCCCGAGGTGTCGGGGCGCTTGGCTGTCTGGGCCGTCAGCACCGAGGAAGGGGTCCTGCAGGAGATGGCTCCTGGGCAGGAAGTAAGTTGACATGTGACACACTGAAGCCATGGGAAGAGCCTCTGATGCCCCAGACCCCGGAGCCAGAGCAGGTTCCCGCAGGAGTCAGGCAGGGTGGCAGAGCAGCTGGGAGCCTGGCACACAGGCTAACCTTATTGATAAGCACAATTTTATTCACCCTTCATCTTTTTGGATGCCTTTATTTTTATAGCTTCTGCTATTTACTAAAGTTCTTTTTCAAAAGCCCACCTTGCCTCAGCTGTTTTAAGGAAAAGATGGAGCATGGCCCAGTGGAGTGTGGGCTGAGCACAGCGCAGCTTTGGATGGACTCTGGGCTCTAATTCTGGTCTGCTGCTCTCTAGCCGTGGGCTTCGGTGAATTGCTTAGCCTCTCCGCGACATAGTGGCCCCATTCTCCAGTGACAACAGCAGCTTTCCAGAGCTGTTAGGAGTCTTCATGATACTGCTTTATCACTACCATCTCTGGGGGAAGGTCCATTTTCAGAGCTCTTTTCTGCTAAAGCTTTAGTGAATTCCACATCTTACAATAAGGGAGGAATGCTGCTCTGGGTCCTCCCCAGCCTTGAGGAGGAGGCAGATAACCAGGACCTGTGGACCTGGAGGAAGGAAGGGTGCCTGAGGAAGCAGAGAGGGAGCCGGGAGGGATCTTTTTCAAGACCGGACTCACCTCCATGAGGGAAAAACTGAGCGTAGATCTGCTTGAATGTTTCTTCATTGACCACACCGCTGGGGCACTCCTGTGTGAGGGAGAGAGGGTCAGAGGGAGAGTCTGAGAGCCTTGGGGGTCCTCATGAGCCCCGGTGGGCAGGAACTGGGTGACCACCTGTGCACTTCCGTGACTCCAAGGAGAGTGGCTGGAAGTCTCTGACGTTATCAGAGAATGGGCATGGTGAGGTGGGAGTCTGGGCTGTGGGATTATTAACAGAAAGACCTGGGTTTGGATCCTGGCTCAGCCCCTTCTAAGCTTTGTGACTTTGAGTGAGTCAGGCCCTGATTCTCAATGTCTTTACCACGAGAATGTAATAGAGGGCTACCACTGCCTTCCCAGCCAGGCTATCAGGAAGTTGGATCTATGAAATCATGAGATGAATTAACACACTGGCTTTCAAACTGCTACTTCAGTCTGTGAGGTTGGTTAGCAGCAGACATAAATCCCCACATTTCTGGGACGCTAATGTCAGTGACAGTGTGATGGGCTATCCTGAGGCGAGTACTGGGCAGTGCCACCCTGCCAGGTCTCTGGGCCACCAGCCAGCTTCCCGTCCATGGAGACTGCCTTTTTCTTGCTTGGCACCTTTCTCTCTAGCCAGGTGAGTGACTGTGCTCTCCTGACTCCTTTGTAGAATGGCCTTCCTTACATATATGCAAAAATCTCTCTGACGGGTCCCTTTGGCGTTTGAGAGAGCAGAGTCCCAGGTGGGAAATCCTGCCTGGGCCTTCAGAGGCCATGTGGGTCTTACATTTTTGAAACCTCGATAAAGGACTTGCAGCTCCCTCTTGGTGAAGTTGGTCTGTGCCTCCAGCTGCTCTAGCCCCTCAGGCCGATGGCAAACCATGGTCATCTCCAACTCGTCTTCAATCTTATCTGGAACCAGAAGAGATGGCATTGGGGTGGCTGACCTTGGTGGTCACTTGTCAGACTGCAGTCTGGGTTGTCAAAAGGGGGGTGTGGTGACCCAGGACATAGGGTCACGGGCTGGGGGGTCACGCTGCAGATGCCCTTCTTGCCTTGAACCCCACCTCTGTATTCAGTCACGGTCTATCTCACCATCAGTCCATTACTCCCGGTGTGTTGGACACCACCGAGGGAGGGAACCGCAGCCTCGGAGAAACATGTGTTCCAAGTGCTAAAAACAAGTCCACACAAAAACACTTCCTTTTCTTTCAAAATATCTGTTTTGTATGTTCAATTTGCTGCCCACTGAATATTCCACTGCTCATCTGAATATTCCAGAGACACAGGTAAGTGAGCAGATGGATTAACATCCTCCAAACAGCAAAGGGAGACAAATCTATTAAAAAACCATAGAGTAAACTCTCACCATTTGGGAAACTAGAGGTAGGCTAGCTTGATTTCACAAAAAGTACAAATTATAACATGTTAAATATTAATTTAAAAATATGAAAGCATTTTCCAGTATTGTAATATCTAACAGACATCCTTAAATAATAGGAAAGTAACTTAAATGGGAGCTACTTTACATAAATGAAAGCTTTGGAAGCATTTGAAGGGCTCTACAAACAACTGTTTCCATGTACCACAGTGCAATAGTTTTGCACTAGTTATTTAGGAAGCTTTAAGTCATTTAAAGCATCCTATTGCCCTGTCCATCTCCTACTGGAGGATCACAAAATCCAATAAACGGAACTTTGAATGTTTTACCATCATCATTGGGCTTCCCTGGTGGCTCAGCTGGTTAAGAATCCACCTACAATGCAGGAGACCTGGGTTCGATCCCTGGGTTGGGAAGATCCCCTGGAGAAGGGAAGGCTACCCACTCCAGTATTCTGGCCTGGAGAATTCCATAGTCCATAGGGTCGCAAAGAGTTGGACATGACTGAAAGACTTGCACTTCACTTCACTTTACCATCCTAGAAGTGTTTTCCTTTGGGCCCTGCCAGAATGCTTTCTACAGATTTACTTCAATCAAGAATCAATTGCCATCTAACCTTCCTGACCCATTGTTGTCAGGCAGGCATCACCAAATCCATGTATTGAATGACTGTAAATCTGAACTGGCAAGAGTTGTGATGAGAACGGCAGGCTTCTGGAAATGTACACATACCATCATATCCCATGATGGTGGAGAGTGAGGCTAGGCTGAGTTTCCATCTGAGAGGATAGGATGGGTACATCACACTCTGTGCATTTCCCTAGCTAGTGTCAGTCTCTTTGCATCAGATTCTATCTGCAACTGTCACTTTTCCTTTGGAGACAATGACCCCAATGCAAAAGGAATCCATCAAAGAGAGTTTATATCTTGTACCTCTTCTCTGAGGTAATGGACATTGGGGTAGAGTTCCAAGGGAGAGGCAGAAGAACTCGGTGACAATTCCCAATTGTTATCTTTTTTATGTGCTAAGGAACACATGTCATCTTATCCTACAGGGATCAGAGCATATTACTCAATATAAATGACACTTTGTTTACACAAAATAGCTGCCAGTGGCCAATTTCCTTATAATTTGAATAGAGCCTTTAATTATTGTTATGTTTCCAACTAACAAGTTAAGTAGCAATTATGAAACACTGTAACATTCTCAAACAAACAAATAATCCCACATAAATATAACTCAGAATACTCCCATATATTTTTAACTCATTTAAAAATAGAAAACAAGTTGTTGGTTTAAATCTTCTAGCATTAGATTTAGTAGCAACTTTATTTTAAAAATGCACAGAAATTTAACACTGAAAAGAGGTGAAAGTTATATTAAAAGGTAAACAAGGAAGACATGAAAGTATTTTTGGAAGAACTAATGTATTTTTGAAGGCATCTAGTATATCTTTTCAAGTCTGTCTTATCCAGAAGCTTAAAAGATTTCTCTTTTCAGTATTGACTGTGATCAGCTTCTTCATAAGCTCAGGGAAATTCCTTTGCAGAAGTTTGAGAGACTCTAACTCAGAAACTGCACTTGCTTACCATCTCTCTCATTAAAAATGCACTAAGTAATTATAGATATATCAAATATTAAACTCACTTCATTAAGACAGAACTGGTTTGTTTGCTGGCTGAACAGCAGGGTCAATTTCCATATTAAAGAGATCCTATAATATCTGAATATTTGGATATTGACTGCCAAGCTTTTGTTTGGTTTTTTCATCACCCTCTAATTGTCAGACTGTGGTCACATCAGTTACTGAAGAAAATTTACATATTTGGGATTCAAGATGCTAGTGCTAGGAAATCACTGGCATGGTGAGTGTTAGGGGCTTAAACCAGTGGTTCTTAGTTTTTTTTCATTGTAAGAATTACAATTTACATCACAATCCATATACATAAAGGAAAAATTTTGTAAAACGTTTTGAAGCAAAGGTTTCATGAAAAAGTACTTTTTCTCACTAATGGGAACTGTCCTCTGTTCTCAACTTTAATCTATTCCTTTATAAAAATGTGCTGATTATGACCCTCATGGTCATGATTTGGGAATGGACAACACTAATTTGTTTAAACCTAGAGCAATCTTATGGGGGTGCCCATAATCTAAGCATTCTTTTCCTTCACATCAGCTGTCCCTTCTTTTTCTTTGTAAGGTTCA
The DNA here is from genome assembly GCF_054371585.1 of Giraffa tippelskirchi. NCBI lineage: Eukaryota > Metazoa > Chordata > Mammalia > Artiodactyla > Giraffidae > Giraffa > Giraffa tippelskirchi. The sequence continues at coordinate 115,344,410 of NC_137282.1, forward strand.
CGGTTCTGGCCACAGTAGCTATATTCCAAAGCAACTTTGGAAGGAGCTGTGGAGGTTTTCACATCCCTGTTTTCCCCTAGGGAGCCTCTGAGTGCTGTCCAAGTGGTCCCACTAAAGGAAGGAGGATGGTCCAGCACTCTGAGTGGAGGAAAAGGAAACAGAATTAATAGATGGGAGCCTCTTTGACAGTTTCTTCTGAGGTTTGTTAAAAGTTTCTGAGGCCAAGTGCTAGTTGCTATTACTGTATTTCTTATTAAAAATAATGATGAACCAGTTACAAGGTCAGGTTGAATTTGAATGAAAAAGATAAAAATTAACCCAAAGAGCGAATACAATGGGGATAACCACAAAGAAAGAATAAATCAGAATATCTTTTGTTTGTAAATTGCTTTCATCCTGTAAAATGTTTTCATGCCCATTGTCCCATTACAACCTGCGTGTGGTGGGGAGTGGGGAACATTACCTTCTCCATCAGAATATTAGGAAGATGGGTGTCCTAAAAGATCAAGTGTTTTTCTAACTATAAGAACCTTGAAAAGTGATGAACAATCCAACACTGGGGGTAGTTAAAGCAAGACAGAGTACCAGAATAACATCTAAGGACTGTAGATGTTACACAGGTAGTTCTTAGACCGAAGGCAAGTTTGGAGAAGATGATTCAGATTACGTGTCCCTTAATGTTTCGGGGCCACAGGCTCTTCTGAGTGTGGATGAAAGCTATAGGCCCTCTCAGAAAAAGAAAGTGCACCTAACTCACATTCCATGAGCTCCTGTCTCTTTCAAACACTTGGAGCCCACGTTGAGGACTTCTAGCGCAGGAGATTTCTCCACACTCTGTCACCTCTGGCTTTGCCTGAGTCCTGGGTCACATAGTCATTTGGAGACAGAACTGGACCTCAAATCCGGCCAGTCCAGGCAGATCTGGCTTCCATGTGCCTCTCCAATGGCTTCTGCTTCCCTCCAGCATAAGCTACAAATTGGTTTGTAACCAGCCTCACAGTAGTTCTGCTTTTGGCAAGCTTCTGGGCTGTGTAAAAGTGAGGCCCTTAGACTATGAGCAGTCTTTGGTCTTCTCCCTAGTAAGGAGTCTCCTCTGTTAGGTTCACAACCATGATATGACCAAAGACCAAGGCCATTTCCATCTCCTTCTCCTTGGACTGGAAAAAACTTTCCGGATTGGATTTTGTGCCAACCGTCTAGCTTTGAGGTTGTAGAATGTGTTGGTCCTTGGCTTGAACAGAGCTCAAAGACAGGTCTTGTTTGGCCTATCAAATGTATTTTGTTTGGAATTTCCAATATTTAAAGATGAGAGATTCATGCCTGGTTTGGAATTCTAGTTTGTCTTGGAAAATGAGATTCTCTGACGACTTTGGCAACAGTTTATCAGAGCTGAGCGGGGGCCGACTCCTTGAGCAATGGAAACCTCTAGTATGCCTTCCGTCTACTTCTTCTCGCTGCCTGGTACTGCAGGCATCTGATCTCTACCCACTTACCCTTCCACCCACCTACCTTTCACCTCTCTCATATACCCAGCTGCCACCTTCTCTTTTCCTCAGTATTTGTTTATTTAAACACATTTTGCTTTGTTTCACAAAGGATTTGAAGTTGATTATATGAAACACATATAATAAAATAAAAAGAGATAAAGTAATAAGAAAAGCTGCCTTGGAAAATATTAATTAGATTAGGAGGTTGAGACCACAGGGAAAAAGGGAACACAGAAATTCAGGTCATTTGTTCCAAGCAGTTACTACACTTGAGCCACAAATTGGCTCTGAGCTTTTACATGTATCTTATAGTCTGTGAGAGGAAAACATACCAGTTTCTTTAGGGGAAGCAAAAATTTTCCTATAATTTGTCTCTGAAAGAATGTTTCCAACTGTTTCTATTTAAAAGAAGTTTGCTGACAGGGCACAGAAATTTGGTCTGTGAGAAGACTAATGAAAAAATACATCTTTGATTAAGAAGCTCTCCCACTGAAAGTAATGTAACCAAAGCAGTCAACTTAGTTTAAACTTCTTTACCTCTCTGATACTGGTAATACCACCAGGCGATGTCTAGGAAAAAGTAAGAAAACATTTTACCAAAACCGTTCATCAAACAAACAAAATACACTTTCATTTTCCATAAAAAGTCTGCTCTGAGGGTGTCCAGGTCACCATCCAGCACAACATATGTGAAGAGGTGTCTTGCTAGCAGAGCTGGAACTGACCTCCCATGGCCAGAGCAGCCAAGAGCAATGGGTTACCTTGCAGTGCCCATGGCTCCCAGCAGGGGGCTCATTGAGCATGCCCGCAGCCATGCAGCCATGCAGCCCGAAGAAAGGTGGGTGGCAAGGGGCAGAGGATGCGCGGATGTGGATGGGTCTTGGAAATACCTGCATGTTTGATTGAAGGATGCCTTATAAGATAACCCTCCACAATAGAGGCCCATTGCTGCAATCTGCCATTTTGTGATTTGAAGCTGCATTCTTGCAGGATTCTTTACTCACACACTCAACAGCTATCAATGAAGTATCTACTATGTGTACATTGGTGAATGAACAACTTTTTCCCCTGCTCTTGTGGAGCTTACAGTCTATGAGTCTTTGCTTCTCTCTTTCCCTCTCAGTCGTGATAAATAACACAGATGCAGAAAAGGATAGAGGGTTACTGAAAAAATGACTTAGCACTTTGGGATGACCGGACAGATTGGTTGCAGGCAAAATCCCCTATTACACTGAATATAAAACATGAGACAAAACATCAGACCTGGAAAATCCTCCATTTCATGGTGGAGTTGGGTGGAACTAGGTCCCAGAGAGTGGGAAACAGGTTCTAGTTGCTGTTCTTCTGTTGGCCTTTTGGGGGCTATTTGGGGGTCATCCTAGCTTTCTCTGTAGATTATTACTTGAACTTCCTCCTATTTTTCCAGTATCCCTGATCAAGAGTGCATAAAGCAGACCAGCCACCACCTTGTGTGCCTGAGTCATTCCTTACCCACAACCCCAGACAAGAAAGGCTTCTTTTTCTGCTGCCCCTAAAAGTGGTGGGACAGGTGAGTGTCCTATAGTAAGTATTTCTGCTCTTGTCGCCTAACCTGAATCCTGTGGGAGGAACTTATTTTACTGGATTTATCACTCTCATAAGTAGCATTTGTGTTTATTTTTCTAATAGAGGCTACTTTTAGAACAGTTAAGGTTATGGAAAAATTGTACAGAAAGAAAATAGAGCTCCCATGTACTCCACCCTCACAATGTCCTCTATTTTAACACCTTGATTTGGTATGGCATATTTGTTACCATGGACAAACCAGGATTGATATAGTATTTTAAACTAAAACCCGTAGTTTACATTAGAGTTCACTCTGTGTGGTACAGTCTTGTAGGTTTTGACAAACATATAGAAGCAACTTAGCAGCAGCAGCATAATGCCATGTATCCACTATTATAGTATTCTACAGAATAATTTTACTGCTCTAAAAGTGTAGCATTCTTGTAGCGATATGTCTACAAATATGGTCTGACTTCTCTGGCATGCCAGGAATGTGACAGGTATTGGGAGAGAGATGAAAAGATGCAATGTCTATTCATAAGGAGTTCTTAGACTGATGGGGCACACGCATAGACCAAGGATTACAAACTCAAACGCCAATCATTGTTGTTGTTCAGTCGCTAAGTTGTGTTCAACTCTCTGTGACCCCATTGACTATAGCACGCCAACCCCCTCTGTCCTCCACTATCTCCCAGAGTTTGCTCAAATTCATGTCCATTGAGTCGGTGATGTTGTAATTCAGATGAGTTTGGTAATGTGAGTACAACCACAGAGAGTGATGGGGACTGAGAACTGGAGAGCCATTGACCCACGAAAGGGAAATAGCTGTTATGCAGCCAGTTGTTGTTGTGTAGAATTTAAGCCTGGTGAATCCACATCTTCAGGTTTTTCAAGAGATGCTACAATCAAAAGATGATTTGTGTCCTGATTCTTGGCTGTTATCAATGTTTAACATTTATATATATATATCATTGGACAAGTATAATATTACTGTTGGTAGAATAGTGTGGATTTCTGGAATGGAATTCTTCATTGACAAATCATTCCAAGTTCTGTGTGTGTGTGTGTGTGTGTGTGTGTGTGCACGCTCAGTCACTCAGTTGTGTCCAACTCTTCTTGATCCCATGGACTGTAGCCTACCAGGTTCCTCTGTCCGTAGCATTTCCCAGGCAAGAATACTGAAACGGGTTGCCATTTCCTTCTCCAGGGGATCTTCCCGGCCCAGGGATCAAAACCATGTCTCTGTGTCTCCTGCATTGGCACTAGGAGGATACTAATGCCACTTGGATGGCAGGGGAACAGAAGAAGTCACAGGGAAGATTTCAAGGGAAAGTGATCATTTATTGAGTCTTGAAGGAAGAAGGACAATGGAACAGCTTATGAAAAGGCACAGAAGCTGAAAGGGCCCTAGAATTGTAAGCTCTCTTGACGCAGGGCTGACTTCTCACTGAGAAAAACAAGAAAAGGAGGGTTAAAAAAAACCACAACTGTTTGGAGAGCTACCAGGATAGCCTGCACTTTAGAAGCCATGATTCTGGAGGGAAGAAAAACTCATTAAAAGTGAGTCTGACAATCAATGCTGCCAGACTCATCAAGAAACAAAGGGAGAAAAATCAAATCAACAGAATTAGAAATGAAAATGGAGAAATCACAACAGACAACACAGAAATACAAATGATCGTAAGAGACTACTATCAGCAACTATATGCCGATAAAATGGACAACTTGAAGAAATGGACGAATTCTTAGAAAGGTATAACCTTCCAAAACTGAACCAGGAAGAAATAGAAAATCTTAACAGACCCATCACAAGCACAGAAATTGAATGGCTTCACAGTGAATTCTACCAAAAATTTAGAGAAGAGCTAACACCTATCCTACTCAAACTCTTCCAGAAAATAGTGAAGGGAGGTAAACTGCCAAACTCATTCTATGAGGCCACCATCACCCTAATACCAAAACCAGACAAAGATCCCACAAAAAAAGAAAACTACAGGCCAATATCACTGATGAACATAGATGCAAAAATCCTCAACAAAATTCTAGCAAACAGAATCCAACAACATATTAAAAAGATCATACATCATGACCAAGTGTGCTTTATCCCAGGGACGCAAGGATTCTTCAATATTTGCAAATCAATCAATGTGATACACCACATTAACAAATTGAAAGATAAAAATCATATGATTATCTCAGTAGATGCAGAGAAAGCCTTTGACAAAATTCAATATCCATTTATGATTAAAAACCCTCCAGAAAGCAGGCATAGAAGGAACATACCTCAACATAATAAAAGCCATATATGATAAATCCACAGCAAACATTATCCTCAATGGTGAAAAATTGAAAGCATTTCCCCTAAAGTCAGGAACAAGACAAAGGTGCCCACTCTCACCACTACTATTCAACATAGTTTTGGAAGTTTAACCACAACAATCAGAGAAGAAATAGGATTCTTCTTTTCCAAATTGGAAAAGAAGAAGTAAACTCTCACTGTTTGCAGATGACATGATCCTCTACATAGAAAACCCTAAAGACTTTACCGGAAAATTACCAGAGCTAATCAATGAATATAGTAAAGTTGCAGGATATAAAATTAACACACAGAAATCCCTTGCATTCCTATACACTAACAATGAGAAAACAGAAAGAGAAATTAAGGAAACAATTCCATTCACCATTGCAACGAAAAGAATAAAATACTTAGGAATAAATCTACCTAAAGAAACAAAAGACCTATATATAGAAAACTATAAAACACTGATGAAAGAAATGAAAGAGGACACAAATAGATGGAGAAATATACCATGTTCATGGATCAGAAGAATCAATATAGTGAAAATGAGTATACTACCCAAAGCAATCTATAGATTCAATGCAATCCCTATCAAGCTACCAATGGTATTTTTCAGAGAACTAGAACAAATAATTTCACAATTTGTATGGAAACACAAAAACCCTTGAATAGCCAAAGCATCTTGAGAAAGAAGAATGGAACTGGAGGAATCAATCTGCCTGACTTCAGACTATACTATAAAGCTACAGTCATCAAGACAGTATGGTACTGGCACAAAGACAGAAATATAGATCAATGAAACAAAATAGAAAGTCCAGAGATAAATCCATGCACCTATGGACACGTTATCTTTGACAAAGGAGGCAAGGATATACAATGGAGGAAAGACAATCTCTTTAACAAGTGGTGCTGGGAAAACTGGTCAACCACTTGTAAAAGAATGAAACTGGTACACTTTCTAACACCATACACAAAAATAAACTCAAAATGGATTAAAGATCTAAATGTAAGACCAGAAACTATAAAACTCCTAGAGGAAAATATAGGCAAAACACCCTCTGACATAAATCACAGCAGGATCCTCTATGACCCACCTCCCAGAGTAATGGAAATAAAAGCAAAAATAAAAAAATGGGACCGAGTTAAACTTAAAAGATTTTGCACGACAAAGGAAACTATAAGCAAGGTGAAAAGACAGCCTTCAGAATGGGAGAAAATAATAGCAAACAAAGCAACTGACAAAGAATTAATCTCAAAAATATATAAGCAGCTCGTACAGCTCAATTCCAAAAAAAAAATAAGTGACCCAATCAAAAATGGGCCAAAGAACTAAACAGACATTTCTCCAAAGAAGACATACAGATGGCTAACAAACACATGAAAAGATGCTCAACATCACTCATTATCAGAGAAGTGCAAATCAAAACCACAATGAGGTACCATCTCACCCTGGTCAGAATGGCTGCTATCAAAAAGTCTACAAGCAATAAATGCTGGAGAGGGTGTGGAGAAAAGGGAACCCTCTTACACTGTTGGTGGGAATGCAAACTAGTACAGCCACTGTGGAGAACAGTGTGGAGATTGCTTAAAAAACTGGAAATAGAACTGCCATACGACCCAGCAATCACACTGCTGGGCATACACACTGAGGAAACCAGAATTGAAAGAGACACGTGTACCCCAGTGTTCATCGCAGCACCGTTTATAATAGCCAGGACATGGAAGCAACCTAGATGTCCACTGGCAGACGAATGGATAAGAAAGCTGTGGTACATATACACAATCAAATATTACTCAGCTATTAAAAAGAATGCATTTGAATCAGTTCTAATGAGGTGGATGAAACTGGAGCCCATTATACAGAGTGAAGTAAGTCAGAAAGAAAAACACCAATACAGTATATTAATGCATATATATGGAATTTAGAAAGATGGTAATGATGACCCTATATGCGAGACAGCAGAAGAGACACAGATGTAAAGAACAGACTTTAGGACTCTGTGGGAGAAGGTGAAGGTGGGGTGATTTGAGAGACAGCATTGAAACACGTATATTACCATATGTGAAATAGATTGCCAGTCCAGGTTTGATGCATGAGACAGGTGCTCAGGGCTGGTGCACTGGGATGACCCTGAGGGATGGGATGGGGAGGGAGGTGGGAGGACGGTTCAAGATGGGGGAACACATGGACACCCAGGGCTGATTCATGTCAATGTATGGCAAAAACCACTACAATATTGTAAAGTAATTAGCTTCCAATTAAAATAAATAAATTAATTTACAAACAAAAAGTAAAAAAAAAAAACAAAACGGCATGGGTAATGAATTTGAGAAATTGAGCAAAAATGGTGTGCTAAGCAAAGAATGTGAGCATGACTTTCAGCACTCTGGGAGGACAAAAACTGGGTCAGTGCCACAAAGACATTGAGGACCTGAAGGGCCCAGACTGGAGGGACTGCAGAGAAATGAGCCTGGTAATGCAAGCTGCTTATTCCCCCGAGACTTTTGCTAATTCCTAAGTGACAGAAGTCAAGAGAAACTGAGAGGTCAAGAGATACCACCACAAAATGCTGTAGTGCCAAACAGAGCTTTTTGCAGGCTCGTGGTATTAAGAGATAACTGTTGGAGCTCTGGGTCTTCCTAAGAAGAGGGTTCCTGGTAAACACCCAGGCTTTCAGTTTGACCCCTGAAGGATTACATTTTAGGAGCAAAAACAAGTTAGGAATAGATCAGGCCTTACAAAGACTGAAATCCAGCCTCAACACAACTCAGTCCATGTTTGGGTTAAGTTTATTGCCCCTATTCTAATACTTCCTAGAAGTGGAAGTTCAGCTAGGTAGTTTACAAATTTTTAATTCTAATACCCATCTTCCATTAAAAATGCCAGTCATATTAAGAGACAGGACCAAAAGTAAAAGAAATAACAGGTAATAGAGATTTATGAGACCTAGATATTGAACCTCTCAAACATGGGCTTTAAAACAATAATGAAATATGCTCTAGAAAATAGATAAAAGATGGAGAATGCCACCAGAAAACCAGAATATATACAAGAAAGTAAGTTTAAAATTCTAGAATTATAAAGTATATTATCTAAAATTGATAATTAAATAGATCAATTTAACAGTAGGTTACACACAGATGAAGAGAAAATTAATGATTTGGTAGACAGGTCAAGAGAAAAATATACTCACTGACGCACAGAGAGAAAAAATGGAGACTAGAGGTAAAAGCACAAGACGTGATGAAAAATTCTAACATTTATAATTGGAGTCCTGAAAAAAAAAAGGAGATAAAGAATGATTCTGAGGCAATATTTAAAGAGATAAATAAATGAGAATTTTAAAAATGGATGTAATAAATCAAGCCACAGATTCAAGAAGTACTACAAACCTCAAGCAGATAAAAGCAAAGAAAACTACATCTAGAAACATCAGAGTAGAACTACTGAAACATAATACAAAGACAAATAAAAACTCTTCAATATAAGACAGCAAGCTTCCAGTTATAGCCAAACCCTAACTAAATGCTGCTTACAAGCATAAGGACAACAAAGGCAAAAGTAAACGTATGTAAAAGAATACAGCATGCAAACAGGAATCAAGAAATTCTGGCATGGCTATTTTAACATCAGATAAACTAAACTTTAAGGCAAGAGGCTTTGCTGGAGAGAAAGAGTTTTCAAAATGAAAGAGGCCATTCACTGGGAAGACATAGCAATCCTAAATTAGTATGCAATAATAATATAGCTTCAAAATACATATAAAGCAAAGGCTGACAGACCTAGAAGGAGAAATAGCAAGCTCACAATCAGAACTGGAGATTTAAAAACACCCTGGGAAGATCCCCTGGAGGAGGACACAGCAACCTACTCCAGTATTCTTGCCTGGAGAATCCCATGGACAGAGGAGCCTGGTTGGGTTATAGTTCATAGGGTCGCAAAGAGTTGGACATGACTGAAACGACTTAGCATGCATGCACACACAGTTTGTAATTGATGAAATAAAAGACCAGTAAGGGGATAGAAGATATGAACAATGCAATTAGCAGACTTGGTCTCATTGACATATGTAGATCCCTTTACCCAACAATCATAGAATATTACACATTCTTTCCAAGCGCGTATTGAACACTTACCAAAATGGACTGTTTCCTGGCTCTTAAAGCCAATCTCAAAAAATTCAAAGAATTGAAATTTTCAGAATGTTTTCTGTCCAAAGTGAAATTAAGAAATCAAGAGCTAAAAGAAAACAAAGAAATCTCCAAATGTTTGGACATCAAGCAACATGGTTTTAATGCCTAAGTGTCCCATGTATCAAAAGAAGAAGCATCATAGAAATTAGAAAGTATTTTGAACTAAGTGATAATGAAAACATGACATATCAAAACTTGTGGGATGCCGTTAAAACTGTACCCAGAGGGAAATTTAAAAAAGCATAACATACTCGAGCTGCAAATGATTTATGTGACAGGGTGCATAAAACTGAATGATGTGCTATCTCTTGTTATCATATTTTTAGTGTTTCCAATAATTCAATTTTAGTGTTGCCTAAGCTATGTTGGTTACTATAGAGACTATATTTGTGATGGCATGCTGGCATCTGAAAATGTAATTTTTTCTCTCCCCTAAACATGGTGTGTTGGTCTATTCTGGATAAGTTTAATAACATCTTTCGATTGACAAATTACCCCAATGTAATCAGGGGTGAAGATCCTCGTTGGTGCCTCTGTGTAGCCAAGGGGGAAACAAGTTCTATTTGACCCTTAAGTGTAATCCTGGAGGCTGAAATCCTTACAGCCAAGACTTAGAGGTGAGTCACAAGCTCAAGTGGACATTCACAGCAAACAACTCATCAGCTCTGAATTTTATAAACGTAAGGATGAGTCCCCGGAGTGCTGAGTTGAGACTTGATAAAGATTTTCTGAGTGTTCTAGATATTTTTTTCAGTCTTCTTGGTTCAATAAAACTCAAATCATGTTTTGCTCCAAGCATCTGTTCTCTTAATCTTGAAATCCTCCTGCCCCTTTTAAGCAAAATTGAATTTATGTATTTCTCATTCATTTATACCTCAGTCCTAAAAATGTTCTGGCAAAGGAGAGTCCTACCAAAAAAATATTTGAGTACTACTACTTTCATTAGATTGGAGGTTTTCTGGATGAAGTGTCTCAAAAATACATTTAGTGTACCTGAATTCTCTGACCTTTCTCCTCAAATGGGGGTGTTTTGGAAGGTGACCTTCAGATCAGCATACTAGGTGGAGTGTGTGGAAGGGAGTGTCAGATGTATACTGCAACTTCTTGCAGATGGTGGTGGTGGTAGAAATGAATTTTCAGGAAGGTAATGCATTATTTAAACTCCACGAAGTCACTACACAGATTGTGATGTAAGTCACAATTCTTTTGTGACTTCATTTTTCCACCAAGACTGAAAAAACAAAGAAACTTCTGGGAAAGGAGTGAGTCACCTAGATACCAGGGTTGACAGCAAGAAGGAGCCCTAACTGGTGTTTCAGGACAAGGAGCAAGGCCATAGACATTAGGGACTCTTGTGTCCTCTCATCTCCAAAGCAAACATTTCTGTCCAGCTTAGCCCCACCCAGGTTGCAGAGTAGAAATATATGTCAGGTTCACTGCAGCGTCTCAGCCACAGGCGAAAATCTCTAGATAATGTTTTAAGTGGACTTCTTTGTCTAGAAAAAGTGTCCCAGGATGAAACTTTGGATGATTTACTTATATAACTCCTGCAGTTCCTACAGCTCAAGGGGGCAATTAGTTATATCCTGCCATCATTTAGTAGTCAGGAAGCAGTGGGGAAACCTCCCACTATTTCTCCTTTAGTCTCAGCAGGACTTTGCTCTGAAGTTCCAGCACATGGAAACAGCCAGTTAATGAGCAGTGGTTGCTCTGCTTTGGGGAAAGAGGGCATACTACCCAGGATGAATGGGTCTAGAATATTTCTGCAGGAAATCAGAGGATTACATGGGTGGGATTTTGCTACTTGACTGAGAGGCTAAAATGATTTTTTTGCAAATGATGAGAAAAAAATAGTGTCTAGGGAGAAAAGATGCTCTTAGTATTCAGTTCAGTTCAGTCACTCAGTCGTGTCTGACTCCTCGCGACCCCATGAATCGCAGCACACCAGGCCTCCCTGTCCATCACCAACTCCCGGAGTTTACCCAAACCCATGTCCATTGAGTCAGTGATGCCATCCAACCATCTCATCCTCTGTCATCCCCTTCTCCTCCCACCCCTAATCCTTCCCAGCATCAGGGTCTTATCCAGTGAGTCAACTCTTCGCATCAGGTGGCAAAAGTATTGGAGTTTCAGCTTCAACATCAGTCCTTCCAATGAACACCCAGGACTGATCTCCTTTAGGATGGACTGGTTGGATCTCCTTGCAGTCCAAGGGACTCTCAAGAGTCTTCTCCAACACCACAGTTCAAAAGCATCAATTCTTCAGCACTCAGCTTTCTTTATAGTCCAACTCTCACATCCCTACATGACTACTGGAAAAACCATAGCCTTGACTAGACGGACCTTTGTTGACAAAGTAATGTCTCTGCTTTTTAATATGCTCTTAGTATTAAGATGGACAAATGAAGGTACAGAGAGAAGCTGAAGGAATGACTCAAAGAAAAAGTAAAATTGCCACCTGAACAAGACTTATCTCAGGTTGGCAAAGAATTTTCTCATCCATGGAAACTCATTGGATTAAGGTCAGGCTAAGGAGTCAATAGCCTGTCTTTCACTCTGCTTTTTGAGGAGTAGTTCACTGCCATCCAGATAACATGTCAACTTGCTGAGTGATGGTTTCCAAGCAGGGAACTTGAGGGAGTGGGGAGAAGCCTGCTTGATACCATTTTCCAATTTCTTGGTGTACATACCCCCATCATAGCCTAGTTCCGACTATTAACACGAAGTCACTGAATAAGGATTTGGGAAGCAAAGCCCATGATCTGACAGTATGACCTGACTCCATCACTTTATTACTGCTATTTTAGAAGAGCTGGTATATGCTTAACTATTCAAAATTAGTGTACTAAAGACCTGAAAACCAATTTAGTACTGGTGAAATACTCAGTTTCATAGTCAGTGTAGCCCTTGTAACCCAACTAAATAAACCCTTCCTTTTTTTTAATTGGAGTATAATTGCTTTATAATGTTGTGTTAGTTTCTGCTATACAAACAAAGTGAATCAGCTATATATGTATACATATAACCCTTTCTTTGTTAGTGGGAAAATAAACTCTTGTATACCATACAGAATAATCACAAGCAGGAAAATAATGGAGACTGGCCAAGTGAGCTTTTTCTGGAATTCAGTTTTAATGTATCCTCATATTAAGTGCCTCTCTCAGTGAGCTTAGAGAGCATGGCAATAGTTTTAGAATTGATCTAATAATCTCACTATCCCTAGGAGGTATGTGGTCATTAGACTAATTTGATACTCATCTTGTAGCTGTGAATCTAAATAGATAAGATATATAATGCTCTCTCTGCATACAGTAGGTGCACAAAAATGTTATTCCCACCTTCTAGTATATTAAGATTGCAATCTTAAGGGTCATTCTCAAGCACAGAATCCAAAATCATATCTGTTAGACTTTCTGGGTCATGATTACATTGTCTCTGATGGATCTCGTTAATTATGTGTGGTTCTCTTCACAATACAGGAAGATTTCTTGTTCTGTGATTTACTCTGTCAGAGAGTCATCCAGCTGCCAGTTCAAGTTGGATATTGACTAGCTAAAGTGAATATTATTATTCTATATTAACTGCAATGGACATAAGCAAACACAAGACACTGAATGAGCTGTGAAGCACTTCAGTCCGCAGACTGCCACGAAACAGGGCAGTTTCTGTGGGTGAGGACGCCAGACACGCAGCGCCTGGAGCGTGAGCAAGCAGACATAATGACTGGCGGTCACTGAGAAAATTCTCTGCCTCTCCTCCCCTGGAGTTATTACACAGCTCTGCCCTTAATAATCCAATAGTCACAGGGTGCATTGCGGTGGTCCACTTCTCAGCTGGAGGAGAGAATTGGATGTTACCCTCTCCTGGAACATGAGCTGCCAACTGCAAGGACTGCAGCCAGGTTGTCTGCCTGCCTGCCCAGAGGCAGGGAGAAGGCGGCAAGGTGTCATCTCCAGGACTCAGCTAAGAAGCCTCTTAACTGTGCACTTAATAAATGAAGCCTTGGCAGACACACCTTGAATTATTAATGAAGTTATTCAGCTTTGATTGTTTTCTTCTTTGGGGGAAAGGTTATTCACTCAAACGCCTTTGATTAGACTATATAATACATTACAACTGGACCTATTTTATGTGCAACTTTATGGTGATAATAGTTCTGTCTCATTTAGAAGCAAATCAGACATTATGAACTTCGTGATTTATTAATGTATTGATTTCTGTAAATGTCAGTGCATCTCACATCCCGTCAGAGAGCCTGAGAACAATCAGTGCAGGACCAATAAAAATGTGAAATGAAATCATCATGAAAAAAAGAGAAAGACTGCATGTTAAAAAGCCCTGCTGCCTCTCTGAAATGTTTCAGAATCCAGATCATTACCACGAAGGGACCCCTCCCTCGGAAGCACAGCCTGCATGAGACTGTCTGGGGCAGCTCTGTCCCATTTGTTTATTCTGTATCGACTGCAGTAAAACACAAAAGGTGAACAGTCAGACCTGGAGGGGCCCCCAGGAGCTTGTGCCCTGACTTTTTTTCCTGGAGAAGAAAATCGGATAAAGGGGTCCTTCTCCATTAGATTTGCCCGACTAAAATCCAGTACCTCCTTGCTGAATCTTCAGGACAAAGCTCAGACTCACCAGCTGGCATCGAAGGATCTATCCTAAAGGCCCAGTTTACCTTTCCAGAACAATTCCCCACATCTACATGACATGGGTCTTTTGCAATAGCTGTAGAGTCTACTGGTATGTGGACCCTTATCTCTGACAAAGCATGTGATCAGTTGACTCCAATTGCAGCCACTTTTGAAACCTGACTAAGAGCCATCTCCTCTTGCTACCTCCTCCTGGCAGCTCTCAAAGATCACCACATGAAAAGCTCTCTCTCTGTCCAAACTCCAAAAGCACTTACTACCTATTAACAATCACCCAGTGGGTATCAGAATCTATCTTTGGGTGTTTCATTGTGGGGTGAGGTGGAGTGGGGAAGGGAGACTGTGTCTTGTCTTTTTTTTTTTTCCTACCCCACTCCCTCCATGATGTCTACTTTGCACATAGTAGGTGCATAGTAAGTGCTCATCAGTGTATGCATGCATGCTAAGTTGCTTCAATCGTGTTAGATTCTTTGCGCCCACATGGACTGTAGCCCTCCAGGCTCCTCTATCCATGGGATTCTCCAGGCAAGAATACAGGAGTGAGTTACCGTGCTCTCCTCCAGGGGATCTTCCCAACCCAGGGATCAAACCCGTGTCTCTTATGTCTTCTGCATTGACAGGAGGGTTCTTTACCTCTAGCACCACCCGGGAAACCTCTAGTAAGTGCTCATTATTTGCTAAAAGTGTGTAGAACTATTAGGAGCTGAATGGGAATTACATTAGGAGTACCAAGACAGCAGCCAAGAGACTATCTGGAAAGCAGTTGGCTAATTTGGTGACTAATTCCGTCATTTAACAGTTTTGTTCAGAAATCACAATCTGGCAGTCCACAGGGTATAGCTGTTATCTCACTTCTTTCAGATGTGAATTTTGCCAATGTTGTTTTCACATGAAATATGGATTTGGTTTCATATTTTATGTGCAAACACATAGCGCAGCTGGCTGGAGCAGAGGCGCTGCTTGCTTCAGAGCAAGTGCACTCGAGTAAACCGCAGACTTCACCACTCCCTATTACCTCTCCAACACTGAGATCAAGGGGAGTTGTTGTCCATCATCACTCATTCACATTACCTGCCTGGGTCTGTGAGCCCTGTTTAACAGCCAGTCTTCTGCCACATGCCATGTTCTTCCAAGTGACTTTTGTGTGTTTTGTGATATTCTAGAAATGACTGAATTTCATTTTGGGGGGTTCTAAGCAACACAGAAAAACAAATGAGTGCCCTGTGATTACAAAATCTGTGTCTTCGTACAGATTTGGGCTGTGTACTAGGTGATGCTTCTGTGCTGCTCACATCACGTGTATCAAGAATGGGGTTGAGGGAGCTCCCTGGTGGCCTAGAGGTTAGGATTTGGCACTTTCACTGCAGAGGCTGGGGTTCAACTCCTTGTTGGGGAACCATCTTGCAAGCCACACAGCATGGTTGTAATACAAAAATAAATACATAAATATTTTTTAAAAAAGAATGGAGTTGACTTACAGGTTCTATTTCAGTACATTTCAGGCTTCTATTCTACAGAACACTCTTCAAATCACTTAGCTCTTGTGAGGTATGTTGTTATATTATTCCCATTTTACAGAGGAAAAAACTGTGGTTCAGAGAAGCAAGAGAAAATATTAATATTACCTTTTTATTAAGAGAAATGGAATCAGAGCTCTCATAAGACATCCCTGAGGTCACCAAGATGGTGAGTAGGAGAGCAAAGGCTGATCTCATCATCTGATTGACAGGTACTCCTGGCATAAGGGACCAGCCTCTGGGTCTCCCCTGGGCCCACTCCTGTGTCTTTGCAGTTGTTCCTCTGTCTCAGCAAATGAGGGGCTACATTCTTCTATTTAAGCTTCCCACACTCTCCGCACTGGAGCCCAGTCTGTGGCAGGAGGGGAGAAACCAAGCAGCTTCAGGGTTTTCCTCCTCCCCTTCTCTCCTGCCTCAGGCTCTCTGCCATCCATGTAGCATTTCCAGTTTTGCTTCCCTTTTCTCAGCAGGAGAGTGGCCTTCATGCTGGGTGACAAGTTGTAGAAGTCTCAGAGCATGAGTTACGGAGAGGTTCTTTTAGCCTCTGCCCTCTAACTTCATGGATAAGGCTCCTGGGCCCAGAGAGGGAACCAGACTTGTCCAAGGTCACACCCTGGATTCCTCAACAGCAGGATTAAACTCAGGTCAGCCCTTCTGGCAATTCAGGATTCTTTTCAAAGCGCTGTTTACTCCTTCAACAAATAATTACTGAGTGCCTACTGGAGGCCAGCCACTCTTCTGGGCACTGCGGATAAAGGTGGTGATGTGTCCTGTGAATGACGATATAGTAGGGTTACGGAGCTAGAGAGAAATGGGTTATGGCAGGCACTGTTTTAGACAGTGGTCAGGAAAAGCCCAATTAGGCATCAGTAAGTGGCGAATGATGGGGAGCTTTGCAGTCAAAATAGTCAAGCTTGAATCCCAGTCCTGCAGTTTAATAGCTGATCAGCCTGTTACCTCCAGTCTCCGAGACTCATAGTAAAACGGACACAGTAACATCCATCTCCCAGTCCGCTGGGACCACTGCAACGACGGCAGAGCAAATGCCTGGCTTGTTGAAGGCGCTCGGTGAAGCCCCCTCCTCACTTACTGCGGTGGGGCAGGGAGCTTAGCTTAATAGCAGGTGTTTTGCTCGGCCATGAATGGAGTGCAATCTACACGGAGCCCACATAACACTCCGTTAACCAGGATGGCCAGCTGGAAGACTCCTGTAGTTTAAGAAGGTGAGCAAGCCGGCATTAATTAGTCTGTGAATGCCTTAGTGGGTCACAGGACTCGGAAGCTATTTAATCCGAGGAGTGGTAGGTGGCAACTGCTAAGCTTGGAGGGATTCTTTGATAAAACTTTCTAGACTGGAGCTCTGGCTTGGAAATCCCAGCCCCTCTGAGAGAGATCTTATTCTCATCATTAGACATAAATCTCCAAGTGGCTTACTGAAAACCTTAAGTTGAATCATAGGAGTCTTTGAAAATTAAACCTCAAATACAAGCAACCCAAATAGCTTCCACTCATGCCTTCTCTGTGAAGTCTTCCCAGACCTCCCCACCTGATCTCAAGACCTGAAATGTTCTGTCTATAATGATCTCTTCTGTGGGATTATGGGGTGGGGACACTGGAAGAGGAGGCACACTTTTTCACTTTATAGTCTATGTTACCGGAGAAGGCAATGGCACCCCACTCCAGTACTCTTGCCTGGAAAATCCCATGGACGGAGGAGCCTGGTAGGCTGCAGTCCATGGGGTCCTGAAGAGTCGGACACAACTGAGCGACTTCACTTTCACTTTTCCCTTTCATGCACTGGAGAAGGAAATGGCAACCCACTCCAGTGTTCTTGCTTGGAGAATTCCAGGGTTGGCAGAGCCTGGTGGGCTGCCGTCTATGGGGTTGCACAGAGTCGGACATGAATGAAGCGACTTAGCAGCAGCAGCAGCAGTCTATGTTACTGTTTGAAATATTTCTTTAAGCTATATGTATGTGCTGCTTTTATAATTTTAATGTTTTGGTTGAAAACACTACATTTTGAGTAGATAATGGTAAATAGACGCCATTTGTTTCGTCAGGAAACTGGCTAAGTCCAGTCTACTGTAGTTGTTCTAGTTGTATTTGTTGTGATGTTGGTTTTGTGTAAGCAAACTTTTTTTGAACAAAGCGTGATATTTTGATGATCATTAGTGCTTGTCACGAACTATTTCTGGTTCTTCTTCCAAGCACTTATTGCTCTTTTCAGTTCAGTTCAGTTCAGTCACTCAGTTGTGTCCGACTCTTTGCGACCCCATGGACCACAGCACACCAGGCCTCTCTGTCCATCACCAACTCCCAGAGCTTGCTCAAACTCATGTCCATTGAGTCGGTGATGCCATCCAACCATCTCATCCTCTGTCATCCCCTTCTCCTTTCACCTTCAATCTTTCCCAGCATCAGAGTCTTTTCCAATGAGTCAGTTCTTCACATCAGGTGACCAAAGTATTGGAGTTTCAGCTTCAGCATCAGTCCTTCCAATGAATGTTTAGGACTGATTTCCTTTAGGATGGACTGGTTGGATCTCCTTGCTGTCCAAGGGACTCTCAAGAGTCTTCTCCAACACCACAGATCAAAAGCATCAAGTCTTTGGTGCTCAGCTTTCCTGCTCCTTTTGAGAAAGCTAATTTTTAGGTAGGTTGTTAAGAAGTCCAGGGTCGCTGATGAGAAGGAAAAGGAGAGAAGGGGGAGGAGGGGAAGGAAGAGAAAGGGGCCTGGGGATCTCAGGGAGGATAAAAGGACAAAAGCTTTTTTCTACATTGCTTTGATTTAGTATAACAATGTATCTTGCTCGAGGACCTGTTTATCCTTAATAAGAACCTTCTGACTAATCTTATTATCTTAAGATTTATGTTGTGGGAGTAGGTCTGGTAAGACCTTTCAACTGTTAGTTCTAATCTTGTTAATTTAAGATGTTTGTTGGGGGAGTGGGTCGGGTAAAAGTGTATAAGGCCTTGATAAGACTATCGAGGGAGGCACTCCCCGCCCCCCTGCTGATGTCTATGTCAGAAGCTTTCTCTGTCTTCTTTTCATACTTTAATAAAACTCTGCTACACTAAAGCTCTTGAGTGATCAAGCCTGGTCCCTGCAAAGCTAAATCTTTGGAGATCAGGAATCTAGCTATCACTTTGAGGTTAGGTGTGATCATGTGACCTGTGCTGGCCAATCATGTGTGAACAGGAGTGACACCGCTTTCCAGGGTGGAGGTAGAGATTAAGCGAATAATTTCGGAATTATAACTGAGCAGAGTGCTATGGGGGAAAGGTATGGGATGCCATAGGAACTTAAACTGTAAGACTGAGCCGTGACCACAGGGCTTCTCTGTGGCAATCCAGAAGGACAAGAAGGGAATGGCCAAGTGGAGGGTGAGGACAGAGGGAGGGAACAGCCTCTCTCCAGGGACTCTGCAGTGAGAAGGGAGGCCTCCTCTAGGAGATGAAAGAAAGCCCATCATTATGTCTGCAGGCTGCTGCTGCTGCTGCTAAGTCGCTTCAGTCGTGTCCAACTCTGTGCGACCCCAAAGACGGCAGCCCACCAGGCTCCGCCGTCCCTAGGATTCTCCAGGCAAGAATACTGGAGTGGGTTGCCGTTTCCTTCTCCAATGCATGAAAGGGAAAAGTGAAAGTGAAGTCACTCAGTCGTCCGACTCTTAGCGACCCCATGGACTGTAGCCTACCAGGCTCCTCCATCCATGGGATTTTCCAGGCAAGAGTACTGGAGTGGGGTGACATTGCCTTCTCCTCTGCAGGCTGGGACATGGTGAATAAGGGACAGAGATGTGTGAGGAAGGCATGGACCATATTGTGCTGGGCTTGGGGCCTGCATTAACAGTTTTAGAAGTGGCAAACAGCGAATAAAGTACAGTATAGAGAATTTTAGTTTTTGAGAAGCCAGTGAAGAGTTATAAGTTATAACATTCATCACCTAATGAGGGCTGATGTTAATCGTAAGAGAACCAGGACATCCTTAGCTCCTCCCCAACTTGCTGGGACTTAGTGGAGAACGGCTTTGCAGAGCAGTTCTCTGTCTGGTGGCTTCGCATCCTTCCTGTCCTTATTGGCTCTTTGCAACAGATAGCCTCTGTTAACCAATCAGGCCGGAGAATTTAGACTTGGTCTCAGCTCTCTATAAGTGAGAGAAAAGGAAGAAAGTCTGTTTCTCCCTATTAGTTAATAATACCTACCATTTGAGATATTAAAGTTTCAGCTGGAATGCCAAGGAGTCTGGTTGTCTCTATTTAGAATTCCAAAGGCTGAGTCAGGCTTGGCTGGAGACCTGAATCCATGGCATCAAGAATATTATAAAACTGGGGAAAATCTCTTAGGACTAAGACTTTTTGTAGTTAACCAGAAAATTCCTTCTTTATTCTTATTTTATTTAGCCCATAACTCTGAAGGGGGAAACAGGTCCTGATAATTGTAATTAAAAGGAAGAGATTAAATAATGCAAAGAGCTTCCCTGGTGGCTTAGTCAGTAAAGAATCTGCCTGCAATTTGGGAGACCTGGGTTCGATCCCTGGGTTGGGAAGATCCCCTGAGGAGGGCATGGCAACCCACTGCAGTATTCTTGCCTGGAGAATTCCATGGACAGAGGACCCTGGTGGGATGGCAAAGAGTCAGACATGATTGAGTGACTAACACTAGAGGGCTAAGAAGCAATGAGACCAGGATCAAGGATGCAGGTAACCTTGTACATACTTCAGATCATTTCTCAGAAATATTCCTAGAAGGGGATAAAAGTAGGCCTCATAAAATAGGAAATTTCTGTCTATCTATCTATATGTTTATTTCTAAGCTAGCATACATAAAATTTTTAGCAGTGGTTATCTAAGAAGGTTGAGGTTGGATGGCTGTTAAATGCATATGTTTTAAACTTTCTGTAATAAGTAAGTACAAATTTCTAGAAAGAAGAAATCCATGAAGGTTATTTTTAAGTCAACTTACAGAACAAATGTGGAACACCTTGGAAGCTTTGGTAGGGAATGGGCAGGTGAGGATGGAGCCCCTCAGACTTGGGGAACTTTGTGTGACCTTGGTGACATGTTATATTCATCAACCTCAGTTTCAACACTGGGAAACAGTAAGAACAATCTCTACTTGTTAGGGCTCCTGTGAGATTTCAATGAGTTAATGAATGAAGATGCAACTGGCATGGAGTACAGGTTCAATAGGTGATAAACAGTTCCTGATAACTATTCCCTGACTTATAAAGAAAAAAGACAGTCTGGCTAGAGGCAGAGGAGGAGGCATTTCTCAATATCAGGGGTTGGGAGTGGGGCCCAGAGGGTCTTCCTTTGGTCAGAGCAATAGCTGATGTTTCAGAAGTGTTTCCTAGGTACCAGGCCAGCATCTAGTGCTTCATGTACATTATTTCATGTAACCTTTCCCAAACCCTGTGAGCTCTACATTGCTACCCTTTTAAAGACAAAGAACTTGAGACCCAGAGATGTAAGGTCATCGGCCCAAGACCACACAGTTAGTAAATGACAGACCTGAGACTCAAACCCAGGTCTGCTTGAATGCCAAGATCTATGTTGTTAACTGCTACATTATATTGCATGAGCCTTCTAACCACATGCAGCTGGATTAAAATTCCAACTTTGTCACTTGAATGTGATCTAACTCATGTGTCATGGTCCTTGTGGGGATTCAATGTGACAAGGCGTGTGAAAAACCTGTATCTGGTACCCAGCGGTGCTTGTCATGTAGTGGCTCCCTTGGTCCCACATCTGGGCCGCCAAGAGGACATTCCCACAGCTTTTTTTGTCTTCTGAGGAAGTTTCTCAAAGCTATGCTGCTGAAAAAGCAATTTTTTTTTCTGTAGCTATGTGGATAGATTTTTAATATTTAATTAGAGAGACCTTCAGCTTGGAGAGAGGGCAGGACTTGTTATTAAATCCCCGCTGCTTCGTCTCCTTCACTTGCCCGTGGGATTATTCATTCATTTCCAGTCACACAATTTAATATTGCAACAGCTAATGGGGAGATGTTGATAATTTGTAAAACTGGTTGGTCCCGAGGGCACTAGAGAAGCTCCACGCCTGGGCCTGATGTGGGGGCTGGAGCAGATTCTCTGGAGAGAGGGCTTCCAAGAGCTTCTTGTTTATTATCTGCAAACATTCATGAGTGCCTTCTGAGATGCCCTGTTGGGGATAAGTGAAGATTAGAATGTTCACTGTACATTTGCATCCTCAAGGAGTTAGGACCCTGGGACACCTGAATGCATTAAGGGTTTTTGTGGTAAAATTTGTATCCAGGGTTTGTTTTAATCAGGTACCTTAATACACTGGAGAAGGAAATGACAACCCACTCCAGTATTTTTGCCTGGGAAATCCCATGAACAGAGGAGCTTGGCAGGCTACAGTCCATGGGGTTTCAAGAGTCGGACATGACTTAGTGACTAAACCATTACCATCACCTTAAGGGGCTTCCCTTGTGGCTCAGCAGGTAAAGAATCCACTTGCAATGTGGGAGATCTGGGTTTGATCCCTGGGTTGGGAAGATCCCCTGGAGAAGGGAAAGGCTACCCACTCCAGTATTCTGGCCTGGAGAATTCCACGGACTGTATAGACCATGGGATAGCAAAGAGTCAGACACAGCTGAGTGACTCACCACCTTAAGACACACAGATGTGAAAATGACTGTCATGAAGGAAGAAGTTTATACTCACAGATCCTTGGATATAGGAGGCATAGTACACCAATGCAGGGCCACACAGGGAGCACCAAGGTTGGCAGGAGGCAGAGACAGACGAGAGGGGAGGAGGCATGGCCCAAAGCCTTTTTGGGGATTTTGTGGGAAAGAGTGGGCAAGGCAGGATGGATATGATGAGCAATCTTAGGATTGGAAAGTTTGAATAATGTGGCAGCTCTGGACTACAGGGGTGGTCCCTAGTCACCTGGTACCTGGTCCTGGGATGATTTAGGGTAGAGTCAGTATTGGCGTGGTGTGTGAGAGTTAGATAAAGGAGATGATTGCATTTGGGCTCATTTGCTATCCTTAGGAATTAGCTAGCTGGGTTGGGGGAGGGGTGGAGTTTCTCCAGGATAAAGGCCCCAAATGCCAGAGCATCAAGAATATAGGAAATAGGGACTTCCCTGGTGGCCCGGTGGTTAAGAATCTGCCTTGCAATGCAGGGGATGCAGGTTTGATCCCTGTTTGGGGAACTAAGACCCCGCATGCCATGGAGCACCTAAGCCCGAACACGACAACCTAAGCCTGCATGTTCTGGAGCCTAAAAGCCCAGGAGTCAGTGCGCTGTGACAAAGATCCCACATGCCACAGCTAAGATCCAACCATCCAAGTAAATAAATAAATATTTTTTTAAAAGAATGATGAAATATAGTCAATGGAGTTTTGTTCTGTAATCAGACAGACATGGGTTTAAAAATGCCTACTTTGACACTTCCTAGGTGGGGCATCAATAACAAACATCCCTGGGACTCATTTCACATCCTCAGTATCTCCTCTGAGGACAAGTGCAAGGACTGTGCCTCCTGTTTCTAGGAGTCTGTGAGTATAAACTTCTTTCTTCATGACAGTCATTTTCACGTCTGTGTGGATTAAAGGACCTAATTACAACAAACCCTGGGAATGACCTTTACCACAACAGTCATTCTAGAGTGCATAATTATGGAGTATCTTTGACAGGCAGTATGATTACATCGGTGGACAAAAGCAGATATGGTTCTTATTCCCAGTGAAGTTACAGTTTGTGCATGGGAGACATAACTTCAGAATCACAGAAGACACACATATAAAATTATCACTGAGAAGTTCTGGAAGGGGGAGCGGCTATCTGATGCTATGGGAGGAAGTGGCAGGGGTTGTGGTGGAATGTAGGCAGTCAGGGAAGATTTCCTGAAGGAGTGATCAGTTCAGTTCAGTCGCTCAGTCATGTCCAACTCTTTGTGACCCCATGGACTGCAGTACGCCAGGCTTCCCTATCCATCACCATCTCCCACAGCTTACTCAAACTCATGTCCATTGAGTCAGTGATGCCATCCAGCCATCTCATCCTCTGTCATCCCCTTCTCCTCCCGCCTTCAATCTTTCCCAGCATCAGGGTCTTTTCCAATGAGTCAGTTCTTCACATCAGGTGGCCAAAGTATTGGAGTTTCAGCTTCAGCATCAGACCTTCCTATGAATATTCAGGACTGATTTCCTTTAGGATTGACTGGTTGAATCTCCTTGCAGTCTAAGAGACTTTCAAAAGTCTTCTCCAACACCACAGTTCAAAAGCATCATTTCCTTGGCACTCAGCTTTCTTTATAGTCCAACTCTCACATCCATACATGACTACTGGAAAAACCATAGCTTTGACTAGACGAACTTTTGTTGACAAAGTAATGTCTCTGCTTTTTAATATACTGTCTAGGTTGGTCATAGCTTTTCTTCCAAAGAGCAAGCGTCTTTTAATTTTATGGCTGCAGTCACCATCTGCAGTGATTTTGGAAATGAAGGCGTGATAGTGGACATGAAATCTAAAGAGATGGGAGCTCATTCGGTGGGAAGAAAGCTGTGTGTGTGTCTACGTGTGATTCTAGGAGGGGAAGATGGGGTGGAGCTTTTCAGGAGCCTCTTATATACAGGCCCTGGGGAAGGAGACAACCAGGTGTCCAGAGGAACCACGTCTGAATACATCCTTTAATGGCTCCCATTGCCCGAAGGAGAAAGGCCACGCTCTTGAACGAGGCAGTCAAGGGCCTTTCTGACCCGCTCCCTGCTCAGCTCTCAGGCCTCCTCTGCTGCTTCACTCGTGCCCACTGTCACCCTATTACACGCAGACTCACTCTCTAGAAGTTCTTGCTGTTCCCCCAACATGATTTCCTGGGTGACATTTTCATAGCTTTGCATGTGCTCCTGCCCCCATCTGGTGCCTGATTTCCTTCTCTCTCTCGGCTGGGTTATTTCCTGGGTCTCCTTCAAACCTACCCCATTGCGTGGCACACCCACAAGGACACTATTTAGACTGCAGCATGAGTGGTGCTTGCTGGAGTTGTGCAGCTCTTCAAAAGATGTCACTGCAAGAGCTACTTCCTCTGAAATGGAAGTTGTTCTGTCTCCCCCAGACAGCATCAGTATAAGATCTCACTCTTTGCAGCATCTATCATATGGCATGGTAAATACAGAAAGGCTTTTCTGTCTGTCTTGATCATGGGCTCCTTGAGGGTATGGCAAGTTCAGGCGCTCACTTACCAAATACACAATATGTTGAGCTCCTATTCTGGGTCAATTACCATCCCAGGCACCAGCAACATGGTCACAAATGCTCTGTTCAGCAGGACTGACACATTAAACAAAGAATCACTTGAATGCATAATTACACAATTATTTCTGTGAAGGAAAAGAGTGGGGATAGCATGAGTCAGAAAGACCAGAAGGAGTCAGTTTAAGTTAGGGGAAGGAGCATCTGCAGACACGTAAGCTGAAGTGTAAAGGTGAGAAAGAGTGGTAGAAGAGTTTCAGGGAGAGGGAATAGCGTGTGCAAGGATTATGAGATGAGAATGAGCTTGGCCTTTTGAGGAAGTAAGTGGAAGCCAAATGGTGGAGCAGAATGATGGAAGGAGGAAGTGGTATCAAATAAGAACACAGTTGGTCAAGTTAGCCAACTTCAGGATATTATCTTAAAAGCAGGGAAGGCAGAGGTATCAAGTTTGTAACTGCCCCTAGACTGACCTAAACTTCAAAGCTTTTGCACAGCAAAGGAAACGATCAACAAAACAAAAATAAAACCTACTGAATGGGAAAAAATATTTGCAAATGATATGACTGGTAAGAGATAAATATCCAACATATATAAACAGCTCATACAACTCAATGTCAAAAAAATGAACAACTTGATTAAAAAATGGGCAAAGGAACTGAATAGACCTTTTTCCAAAGAGGAAATGCAGATGACCAACAGACACATGAAAAGAGGCTCAACACTGCTAATCATCAGGGAAATGCAAACCAAAACCACAATGAGACATCACCTCACACTGTCAGAGGGCTATCATCAAAAGAAAACAAATAATAAATTGTTGGCAAGGATGTGGAGAAAAGGGAATCCTTGTATACTGTTGGTGGGACTGAAAATTGGTACAGTCACTATGGAAAACAATATGGAAGTTACTCAAAAAACTACAAGCAGAACTAACTATGACCCAGTAATTCAACTTCTGGTGCTGGTGCTAAGTCGCTTCAGTGGTGTCCGACTCTGTGCGACCCCATAGATGGCAGCCCACTAGGCTCCGCCATCCCTGGGATTCTCCAGGCAAGAACACTGGAATGGGTTGCCATTTCCCTCTCCAATGCATGAAAGTGAAAAGTGAAAGAAGTCACTCAGTCAAGTCTGACTCTTCGCGACCCCGTGGACTGCAGCCTACCAGGCTCCTCCATCCATGGGATTTTCCAGGCAAGAGTACTGGAGTAGGATGCCATTGCTCAAATTCTGGACATATATCCAAAAAAGCAAAAAAGTAACCTCAAAACAAAAAACTAATTCAAAAAGATATATGGACCCTAAAATTCATAGCAGCGTTATTTACAATTGCCAAGATATGGAAGAAACTTGTGTCCATCGACAAATGAATGGATCAA
Organism: Giraffa tippelskirchi; assembly: GCF_054371585.1. Classification (NCBI taxonomy): domain Eukaryota; kingdom Metazoa; phylum Chordata; class Mammalia; order Artiodactyla; family Giraffidae; genus Giraffa; species Giraffa tippelskirchi. The sequence goes on from NC_137282.1 coordinate 115,370,702, forward strand.
GAAGATGTCATATACATACACTCCCCCTAACTCAGTTCAGTTCAGTTCAGTAGCTCAGTCGTGTCCGACTCTTTGCGACCCCATGAATTGCAGCACGCCAGGCCTCTCTGTCCATCACCAACTCCCAGAGTCTACCCAAACCCATGTCCATCGAGTCGGTGATGCCATCCAACCATCTCAACCTCTGTCATCCCCTTCTCCTCCTGCCCCCAATCCTACCCAGCATTAGGTAAGTTGGGTCAACCCTTCGCATGAGGTGGCCAAACTATTGGAGTTTCAGCTTCAACATCAGACCTTCCAATGAACACCCAGGATTGATCTCTTTTAGGATGGATTGATTGGATCTCCTTGCAGTCCAAGGGACTCTCAAGAGTCTTCTCTAACACCACAGTTCAAAAGCATCAATTCTTCGGCGCTCAGCTTTCTTCACCGTCCAACTCTCACATCCATACATGACCACTGGAAAAACCATAGCCTTGACTAGACGGACTTCTGTTGGCAAAGTAATGTCTCTGCTTTTAAATATGCTATCTAGGTTGGCCATAACCTTCCTTCCAAGGAGTAAGCGTCTTTTAATTTCATGGCCGCAGTCACCCTCAGCAGTGATTCTGGAGCCCAAAAAAATAAAATCTGACACTGTTTTCACTGTTTCCCCATCTATTTCCCATGAAGTGATGGGACCAGATGCCATGATCTTAGTTTTCTGAACGTTGAGCTTTAAGCCAACTTTTTCACTCTCCTCTTTCACTTTCATCAAGAGGCTCTTTAGTTCTTCTTCACTTTCTGACATAAGGGTGGTGTCATCCGCATATCTGAGGTTATTGATATTTCTCCCGGCAATCTTGATTCCAGCTTGTGTTTCTTCCAGCCCAGCGTTTCTCATGATGTACTCTGCATATAAGTTAAATAAGCAGGGTGACAATATACAGCCTTGACGTACTCCTTTTCCTATTTGGAACCAGTCTGTTGTCCCATGTCCAGTTCTAACTGTTGCTTCCTGACCTGCATACAGGTTTCTCAAGAGACAGGTCAGATGGTCTGTATTCCCATCTCTTTCAGAATTTTCCACAGTTTATTGTGATCCACACAGTCAAAGGCTTTGGCATAGTCAATAAAGCAGAAATAGATGTTTTTCTGGTACTCTCTTGCTTTTTCGATGATCCAGCGGATATTGGCAATTTGATCTCTGATTCCTCTGCCTTTTCTAAAACCAGCTTGAACATCTGGAAGTTCACGGTTCACGTATTGCTGAAGCCTGGCTTGGAGAATTTTGAGCATTACTTTACTAGCATATGAGATGAGTGCAATTGTGCGGTAGTTTGAGCATTCTTTGGCATTGCCTTTCTTTGGGATTGGAACGAAAACTGACCTCTTCCAGTCCTGTGACCACTGCTGAGTTTTCCAAATTTGCTTGCATATCGAGTGCAGCACTTTCACAGCATCACCTTTGAGGATTTGAAATAGCTCAACTGGAATTCCATCACCTCCACTAGCTTTGTTCGTAGTGATGCTTTCTAAGGCCCACTTGACTTCACATTCCAGGATGTCTGGCTCTAGGTGAGTGATCACACCATCGTGATTATCTGGGTCGTGAAGATCTTTTTTGTGCAGTTCTTCTGTGTATTCTTGCCACCTCTTCTTAATATCTTCTGCTTCTGTTAGGTCCATACCATTTCTGTCCTTTATCGAGCCCATCTTTGCATGAAATGTTCCTTTGGTATCTCTAATTTTCTTGAAGAGATCTCTAGTGTTTCCCAATCTGTTGTTTTCCTCTATTTCTTTGTATTGATCGCTGAGGAAGGCTTTCTTATCTCTCCTTGCTATTCTTTGGAACTCTGCATTCAGATGGGAATATCTTTCCTTTTCTCCTTTGCTTTTCACTTCTCTTCTCTTCCCAGCTATCTATAAGGCCTCCTCAGGCAGCCATTTTGCTTTTTTGCATTTCTTTTCCATGGGGATTGTCTTGATCCTTGTCTCCTGTATGATGTCACGAACCTCTGTCCATAGTTCATCAGGCACTCTGTCTATCAGGTGTAGTCCCTTAAATCTATTTGTCACTTCCACTGTATACTCATAAGGATTTGATTTAGGTCATACCTGAATGGACTAGTGGTTTTCCCTACTTTCTTCAATTTAAGTCTGAATTTGGCAATAAGGAGTTCATGATCTGAGCCACAGTCTGCTCCTGGTCTTGTTTTTGCCCCCCTAACTACTTAGCCATAAAAAATAACAAAAATTTTCCATTTGCATCAATATGGGTGGACTTGGAGAGCATTATACTAAATGAAATGTCAAACAGAGACATACAAATACTATATGACATCATATATATGTGGACTCTATAAAAGACAGCAAACTGGGTGAATATAGCAAAAATGAAGTAGCTTCACAGATGTAAAGAACAAACTAGTGGTTACCAGTGAGGAGGGAGGAGGGACAATATATAAGTGGGGAAGTGGGAGATACAAATTATTGGGTGTAAGATAAGCTACAAGGATGCATTGTACACCATGGAAAATAGAGTCAATATTTTATATTTATCGTACATGGAGTATAGCCTTTAAAAATCATATAAACATTGCCCCAAACCAGAAATTCACCTAAATATTCATCAACAATAAACAGCAAATTGTTAGTATAGTCACACAAAAATGCTACACAGTGATGTGAATAAATTAACTACAGCAGCATCCAACAGTATGAATGGAGTGCAAAACCAAGTAAAATTAACCTGTGCTTTTAGAAGCCAGGATAGTAGTTCTCCTTGAAGAGCAGGGACTGGAGTGGAGCAAGTAAGGGCTTCTGGGAAGCTGAAATTGTCTTTCCCTTGTTTTTTGGAAAAAATTATAGGTGTTGGTTGCATGGGTTTCTGGTGCATATTTCAATAAAAGTTTTTTTTTTTTTTCCTTCTAAATCTGTTTGTTTGTTTTTCAAGTTGCAGAAGAAAGACCTGCTAGGAGAGTGCTGTAACTGGATGAGAGATGATGTAGACTTTGAAGGAGACCCATGAGAAAGTGATTTTCAATCTCTCTGTCTGAGGAAACCACCAGACTTGCTGATGTAGTAGACAGGGTGTGAGGGAAAAGGATGGGGAGGTGACAAGGAAGATTTTCCAGGCTTGAGTAATTGGATGGGTGATGGGATCATGTTGTACAGTGGGGAAAGGCCGGGAGGGAGTTGTCACATTTCTCTCTGTACCCCTCGGCCCAGCAAGGGTCTCTTACAGAGCGTGAGTTTGGTTAATGGACGTTTACCTTTGATTCGTAACCTAATGATCAGGGGTTTCCCAGGTGGCTCGGTGGTAAAGAGTCCACCTGCCAGTGTAGGAGACATAGGTTCAATCTCTGGGGTGAGAAGATCCCTTGGAGAAGTGAATGACAACCCACTCCAGTATTCTTGAAAATACTGGAAAACCCCGTATTCTAGGAAACCCCATAAACAGTGGAGTTTGGTGGGCTACAGTCTATGGGGTTGCAAAGAGGTCACTAGGGCTTGGTTATCTGAGCAAACTTCAGGAGACAGTGAAGGACAGGGGAGCCTGGCTGCAGTCCATGGGGTCACAAAGAGTCAGACATGACTTAGTGACTGAATAACAATTAGTAATTCAGTGACAAAGGTGGAATTTGAACTATGTTTTTTAATGTTGCCACACTACTTCTGTCTGATCTGGGGATCGTGTGTCTTAGTGGGAGATGGAGGATGTTCTCCATTTCAGCCTCTATGATGACAGGAGGGAGTCCTGATGCTCAGAAAGTGCTTGGAGATCTCCAAAAGAGAACAGCTCTCAGGTTGTGTTTTGCCCTACTTAAAAAAAATTTACTCATAATGTCTCTTTATAGGATAATAAAAATAAGCCACACGTCTCAGGCTTATTAAAATATACAACTTTTTACTTTGAGACAGCATGGCTATCTTAAATTTTGAATCATATTATTCAACATTGTAAGGCAAAATGTATCATATATTATTAATTTATTTTTAAATAGACATCTTTCTTATAGATTAGCATTCTAATTACTTCTGAAAAAGCGGGCAGCAGGAAAGCGGTGGTTCCAATTAGAATCGTCCTGAAGATAAATTGAGGTCGCTGGCTGAGAACACTTCAGCCTTTTCCCCATCTGGGAACAAGACCATCTGTCATCCTGGAGGGGCCAGGCTGGGATTCTTATTTGTGCTAGATCTGCCCCAAGTGTTGGAGGTTCTCCCCAGGAGTGAACTGGGGTGCTTCCAGCCATAGATCCTGCAAAGGCACCATCCAAGGCTGCACGATGAAGGTGAAAGCCATCAAGACAGAGCTGCCTCCGATCTGCCTCTTGCTGCATCTCTCCTTCTGGTCAGTGGCCCTTTCTAAGCACCCGCTTCCCCCCAGGCACACACAGACTTTCTGTTTTGCTGATTCCTCCCCCAAGCAAACACCAAAGCTTCCCTGTGGCACCCAGGAGGGCAGCTTATGTGATGACAGGAGAATTTATGGGTCTTTCAAATGTTTCACGTGACTGTAAAATCTCAGCATTTACAATTTGGATGAAACTCAATCATGTCCATTCATATCAGGACGTGTTGATTGAGAGCCTTCTGAGGTCAGTTCAGTTCAGTTGCTCAGTCGTGTCCGACTCTTTGTGACCCCATGGACTGCAGCACGCCAGGCTTCCCTGTCCATCACAGACTCCTGGAGATTGCTCAAACTCATGTCCATCTGAGGTTAGATGTTCGGATCTGTATAGCTGGAGAAGTGGAAACAGGTGGATGCTGCCCCCAGGGAGTGTGGCTAGAATTCCATATCTGTCATTTACTAGTTGTGTGGCTTCTGCAATTAGGTCGCCAGCCCAATGGCATTTCTTTGTATGTGACGGACCCTCGCTTTTCAGGTTCTTCCCAAGGACACCCAGGACACAGCGCATAGTAGGTGTGCAGTGCTTGTGGCTCCTTTCCTTCCCCCTCCGGTCTATTCCTGTGTGAGGTGGCATGACAAACTGAGCTCTGGGTCACCACGCCTGGGAGCCACTCTGGACTGCAACGCACACTGTCCGGGAGGGCTGGCCTGACCCCGGGAGCCAGCTCAGGGCAGAGAACATGAAAACACACTCTTGACCCCTGGTTCAGTGTTCTCTGCAGGGCTGGACATTTCCATTCTCTGGGTTTCAATTCCTCCACAGTGGAGAGAGGGGGTGGGGAAACAGGGGCGCTGGGTTTCCACCTGCTAGCCTTGGGCAGTTCTCTCTATGTTGTTAGTTATTCATCAATTATGGATCTAATCTCCAGAAACTTCTCTAAAGTCACCTTGAACCTGTGCTATCTTCAATTTATATTCAATTTCCTCTTGAGATACCAAGTTTCATTAAGTTTATTGGCTTTGGGTAAGTCAAATTCCTTCTAATCAGTCCTAGTTTACTTCTTTTAATCTAATTTTAGTATGTTTAGGATTTGCTCGACATTTATTTTTTTTAATGTATAAGCATGTCCATGCTCTCCATATTCAGATTTTAAGGATGAGAAGATTTACATAAAAGAGCTTAATGAATCTCTACTACGTAAATTAATGAATTCCTACTATATGTAAGGATATGCTAAGTGCTTTCACATTTGTTAATCTCCTTTTATCTTCCCAGCAATCATGGGAGGTAATATTCATATCCCCAGTTTGCCATTGGCCAAACTAAGTCTCAGAAAGCTTAAATGACTCTCCCAGGGTCCCAGAGAAAGTAAATGCTTGCAATGAGATGTAGAACTGGAGCTCTCTCTCTATAATCTGGTCCTATCACTTCATGGCAAATAGATGGGGAAACAATGGAAACAGTGACAGACTTTATTTTCTTGGGCTCCAAAATCACTACAGAAGTGTTGGCAGCCATGAAATTAGAAGTTGCTCACTTCTTAGAAGAAAAGCTATGACCAACCAAGACAGCATATTAAAAAGCAGAGACATTACTTTGCCAACAAAGACATTGCTTTGCCAACAAAGCAGAGACATTACTTTGCCAGTCAAAGCTTTGGTTTTTCCAGTAGTCATGTATGGATGTGAGAGTTGGACTATAAAGAAAGCTGAGAGCCGAAGAACTGATGCTTTTGAACTGTGGTGTTGGAGAAGACTCTTGAGAGTCTCTTAGACTGCAAGGAGATTCAACTGGTGAATCCTAAAGGAAATCAGTCCTGAATATTCATTGGAAGGACTGATGCTGAAGCTGAAACTCCAATACTTTGGCCACCTGATGTGAAGAACTGACTCATTGGAAAAGACCCTGATGCTGGGAAAGATTGAAGGCGGGAGGAGAAGGGGACGACAGAGGATGAGATGGCTGGATGGCATCACTGACTCTATGGACATGAGTTTGAGCAAGTGCCAGGAGATGGTGATGGACGGGGAAGCCTGGCGTGCTGCAGTCCATGGGGTCACAAAGAGTCGGACGTGACTGAACTGAACTGAACTGCTTACACAATGTTGCAATGTTGCCCTCCAGCTTCTTTCTGCCTTCCTTTTCCTTCTCACTCTTTATATATTGAGAGATGGAAGTGATTATTCCTGGAGTTGCTCAGCATTGATTCTTGCTTCTCCAGACATGGAGGATTTTTTTTCTTGAAGCTTCACTGTCTTGTCTGAAAAGGACTGGAAACTCGAGAGCAGGGTTCCTCTGGGGCTCCCGTCTAGCAGCCTGCTTCATTTCTGTTGCACTTGGCTTATGTGGTATCTTAGGATAAAGCTGTCACTGCTACAGCTTAATGCAGACCTGGCTGAACAGCAGCACATGCATTTAATAGCATGTATGTTTAATTGCGTCTGGCCAATGAATGCATTGCATGTTTGTGGATCTTTACTTAGGTGGTTCTTGGGGAAAATTGAGGGCATGTATATCAAGCAATTTTTGAATTATGTCTCTATTAGAATCTGTGAATGTCTCCCCAGGGGAGCCAGGAAAACTCTATTAGCTGAGCAGTTTAAAACAGGATTGGAGGAAGCAGTAGGGGAATATCCCATAGGGAACAATAATTACAAACAGCACTTCCATGTAAACAGGTCTTAATGTGCTTTCTATATTAAATTCCTGAGAGTGAGACTCTGGGGTGGTATCTCAGCACCCCCTCCAGGACCACACCCCTGAAGTGCTGGAAACTGAGGCAGAAGACTCAGTGGGCCCTGCTGGCTTCCCCAGCACTGGAAGCCTCTCAGACCTTGACAATGCTGAGCTGTAGGCAACAGGACAATAATGGCATTGTTGTGTGACCTTGAGGAAGTGACCTTGGGCAAGTCACTTCCTCCCCTTGGGCCCTTAACATTTTAGCACTGAGCCAAATGCTTTCATACAATTCATTCCAATTAATTCTTACAACAGCCTTTAAGGTGAGTTATATTACCCCATTTTACAGACTGGGAGTTAAGTACCCCACCCAAAGTCATTAGTCAGCAGATGGCAGAACTGGGGTTTAAATTCTGGCCTCTGACTCCAACTTGAAGGTTATTTCCACAAGACCAGATTGTTTTATGCTCTTTAGGGAGTTGTCCAGCTAAATATTCTATGAAATCTATCTTTTTGGTACCAGAAGCTTGGTGATCTCACCTTGGCTTTTGCAAAACTCTCTCTAAATAAAACTCATTTACAGTCTGGCAGCCATGAAAACAGATATATCACTCACTACTTTTGTATTTTATTTATGACTGCTGCTGGTTCCAGTGTTCTAGGGGTTATGGCTGGGGCCAATGCACCCATAAAACATCCGAACCGATGGTTGGTTGTCATAGTGATGGTATGTAGGGAAATGCTGTGGTCCTGGTGTAACCAGGAAGGGTTAATTTGGAATTTATGCTGGATCTGCTTCTGTGACTTGAACCCTCATCTGGCCACTTTTGTAAGCATACATAATGGCCTGCCTTGGGGATATAACTTGAGCCATCCACCTGTGAAGCACTGTAAGGAAGTGAAACTGACAGGTCCCCCTGCCTGAGGCCATTCTAGGGGACATTTGCAAGAACTGAACACTCTTTTTACTTTGTGTCCTCACCCCCACCCCTCATCTTTGATCCATGAAAGAACCTGGCCTTGACAAGATGGTTATTTTGAGGCGCTATCCTGCAGTCTTCTCGGTTAGCCAGTTTGCAAATAACGTCCCTTCTTAATCCCAACACCTCTTCTCAGATTCACTGACATCGAGTCAGTGCGATGCCTGGACTCGGTAACACTGGCTGGATTGCACCTCTTCTGTCTACCTTGAAAGCAAGTACATGGGTCTTCTTACATAAAGTGGAATCATGGGATCATTAAAACTTCCAGTAGAAGTTAGATCATCCAGTAGATTTCAAACTCCTAGATAGGCAAAGAATTCTTTAATCAAAGGAAATTTGCTTGGTAGTTAAGTATGTAAATGAGATGAAAGTGTCAGATGCTGAAATTAAAGTGAGAGATCATAAGAATGTTGCTTTTCTTCTTCAAATCCCATAAGGTGGTCCTTCAGGAGATTTTACAATTCATCATTGGAAATTAGTGATCTAATCCAACCTGTACCTTTTATAGTTGGCTAGGGTGAGCTCAGTGAGGGGGACATTGGTGTGCCCAGGGATTGGAACTGAGGCTGGAGTCCAAGTCTATTGACATGCTGTCCAGGGCTCTTTTTTTTTAACCTCATAAACAGTGGCAATGAGTGTGTCCCAGGATTGGGCTAAAAAGGATTCTAGTCTTTTTGCTATGAATAATTTGTACATTAACCCATTCATTCATCAGCTTTTACTATGTGTCAAGTAGTAGAACTTGCCCCATTCTTAGAATACTCTCTGGAATATCAGAGTATTACCCTAGGGCAGGCCAGAGGGAGAATAGCATACTTCTGTCAATATTTAGAATGTATATTAGGAAGATAATAGGTTTAGAGAAGGAGCCAGGCTTTGACCCACAAGAGAAGAGCAAGAAGTAACTGTGCTTGGTGTGGGATGTGGAGTCTTTGCTGGTGAACTTGGAAGCCTTTGTCTTGGGCTGCAGAATGCATTGCAAGGTGTGAGAAAGTTTTGTAGATAAATCACTGAGTCTGTCACCTGTCATCCATTAGTTATTGGTTCATCCATTCAACATTTCTGGAGCATCCTATGTATTGGGCACTGTGTTGGGCAGAAGGAATTATGGCGAGTAGGACAGACATAATCACTGTCTTTATGAGTTGGCCCCTTCCCAAGTTTCCTCTTTGTGGGATGAAGATATTTATTCATTCGGTTCACTCATTTAACAAATACATGTTCTTGTTGCTAGAACCACCTATCCCCTTAAAGTTGATTCCCTTAGGAGACGCAGCTTAGAATGACTCTTGAAGTACAGGTCACCCCAACCATATTCTCTCTAATTTTTAAAGTAAGCACATGTGAAAGCAGCTAACAGTCTAAAGCCAATTTATCATTGTTCCTCAATGTCCATGGGGAGACTGACTCCAGGCCATGTCTCCCCTAGCAGATACCAAAATCCACAGATGCCCAAGTCCCTTATAATGTAAAATGGAATGGTAGTTGCGTTTAACCTATGTACCTATTCCAGCATACTTTAAATCACCTCTAGATTACTAATACAATGTAAATTTTATGTAAATACAATGTAAATGTTATGCAAATACTTGCTCAGATGCAGCAAATTCAAGTTTTGCTGTTTAGAACTTTCTGGAATTTTTTTCCCAATATTTTCCACATGCAGTTGTTTGAATCTTCACATGTGGAACCCACCAATGTGGAGGGCCAATTGTACTATGTTAGCACCATAATTGAATAAAAAAAGATTGCACTTGGGCTGTTCCCACACAAATTCACTGATGAAACAATTGTCTAAGCAGTGATCTATTTTTCAAGAGTGATTTGAGGGCAGTCAGGGTGCAGAAGTAATGGAACATAGTCTAGATAAATTTCAATAGAAATGGATTAAAAGCAGGGAAGTCAGGGAGAGAAAGAATGGAAAGAGCAGCCTAAGTGGTCATCACAGGAAAAGGCTCTGAGCAGCATGAGAGAGATTTGGACTCCTGGGGCTGGACAGAGAGGAGACCAGGGGCATGGAGAGGGAAGGCAGGAAGGAGGAATCTATCAATTTGCCGTTTTAATCCTTGAACGTTGCCTTGAGGGAAATAGAGGAACAATACTACTGCTTACTTATTTCAAGGGTATTGGATCAAAGAAGTATTATGTTGAATATACTGAACAAGTGACTATGTGGCTGACACTGAACTTTGGAAAACCTCAAATGGCCGGCTGGCAAGATGTCTAAGAAGGTAACTAGGCAGACTGCTTTTTACAGTCAGGTTTGTGGATGCTGGAGACAAAGGCTGGGCTCCTCCTGGGGGCTGACTTTGTCTGGGGGCAATGGTGTTCTGGCCACAGGTCAAGTGCAAGGTTGAGCTGCTGTGACTTTCTTGTGCAGAGTCGAGTCTCTGGAGACTGAAGCACACAGAGCAGTTGGTAAAGTATTAACCAGCTGAGCAGACTCCTCAGGGCTCGCGATGATGGGATGGAAGGTCCTGGACACCCGGGTGGATCTGGGAGAACGAGTGCTGGTCTCAAAGCTGGCTGCCTTCCGGTCATTGCCTCCCCTTCCCCCGCCCTCTCTCGCTCACTCGCCTCTTCACTGCTTTTTCTAACCATTTCTCACTCCTCTCCCCTCTTTCCTTCTACCTCTCACCTTCCTGCCTTATTTCACCGCCTTTCTCTCTGTAGTTGAAAACATTATGGACTCTTTAGAATGGATCATTATATTCCTTAAATAGAATTTCTATTCACTTAATATAAAAATCAGGTTGTGATCCTCTGTCAGTAGCCAGGAATCTGCATCATTATCTTTAGCTTCTGAGGAGTGGTGTCACCATAGTATTTGGGGATAAAAGCGGAACCGGGATGTCAGGGAAAGCTACGGGCACTTTCGCTATATCTGTATTGGAAGAAACTGTTTTCAAAAAGTGACAATTCACTTATCAGTTGCTGGTGTAATTACTGTGTAAACAAACAGGTAAACCTCTTTTTACAAATCAGGTGAGTTGAACATTTTATGTTTCTCTTTCTCTGAAGAATCTCAACCGAGTTCCATGCAGTTGCTTTGACTTGTATGTGGCCCTCACTTTTCTCAGAATCTATGACTTTGGATAGAAAAGTAAGCTTTAAAAAGTTCACTGTGCTTGTATGATATACTGTGAAATACCGGCAATGCTATGCCAGCAAATCCTGTGTGTCTTTGTGCTGGGTTTCAGATTTTCTCAACTGCAAGATGGGGCTGGGGGAGTGGGCAGGGAGCAGAGTGGGGCCTGCAGTCCGTCTCGTTTTGTCAGTCAGGTTAGGGGTCTCAGGCTCTGGCTGAATGAAAAAGAGGCTGCTTGAGTCTGGGCACCTCTGGGTAGCTCTTTAGGATCCAAACACTAGAAAGGCTTCTGATCACAGAACGCATTCTCCTGATTAGAGGAGAGGAGGTCCTGGTTGTCCTCCTGCTTGTCATACAAGTGGAAAAGTTTTAGATAAAGAATGGGGGCATTCCCCAGAGCAGAAGAGGAGGTTGTCCGTATGCGGAATCAGAGGTCTCAGGAGACCTCTCCCATTTACCTTGAAAGGGAACATCATAAGTTTTGAAAAATGATAATATAATGAACAGGCTTGGCAGGGAAAGAAAAAGGAGAAGCGGAAGAAATAAGTGTCCTTTTCTCCCAATATTTCAGAGAAGGTGGATAACAGACACACTTAAAGCCAACATTTAAGTAGTCAAGGATTAAGTGTGCCATTTAAAGCATAATTATACATACAGAAGAATTAAAAACAACAAAGCAAATCTGGAGGTAGAAAGAGGGAAAAGAAATGATGAGGATATAGTATAGCACAGGGAATCACAGCCATTACCTTGTAATAACGTTTAATGTAATAACGTCTAATCTGTAAAAACACTAAATCACTATATTGTACACCTGAAACTAATATAGTACTGTAAATCAACTATACTTCAATTAAAAAAAATGAAAGAAGGAGAAAAAAAGACAGAGAGTGAGGTTAAGGCTGTCGATGAATAGTCCGCTTGAACAGTTTCCGCTCATTCAGTGGTAGGCTGGTATACGGACACACATGCAAACACACAGACGCACAAAGACACATTGATCAGGTCACGCTCCTTTTAAAGGCTCCAGGGGAGACTTCATTCCTTCGCCTCTTCTAGCTTCTGGGGGCTGCCAGTATCCCTTGACTTGTGGCCACATCTTTCAGTCCCTGCCTCCATCGCTTCCATTGCCTTCTCCTCTTCTGTCTGTGTCTAATCTCTGCCTGCATCGCTTTTATGGTATTTATGATGGCATACAAGACCCAACAAGAGAATTCAGGATAATCTCAAGATCTTTAATCATACTTGCAAATAACTTTTTTCCTTAGTAAAGTGATTAGGATCTGATATCTTTGGGTGCCCACGTTTCAACCCAGTATGACCCAACTTTATTAGGTTACAAACATTTTTTACCAAAAGGAATAATACAGATATTTAATAAGTAGACATGATGATATTCCTAATGCTCTAGGCACAGTTAAAGAGCCAGTTTTGCTGCACTTGGAAATGAAAAGTGTTCTGGGACTCAGAAGGCATGAACTGAGTCCTGAAATTGTTATTTTCTAGCCATATGACTTTGAACTCAAAGCCCCAGAAACTGAGTTTTTTTTTTTAACACTATAAAAATAGTTCAATGATGATATAAGATTTTTATCTCTCACAGGATTTTTCTGTTGTCTCAGTCAAACATGAGATGGGGAATGTTTTTTCAACCATAAAATATATGCAGGCACTAAGTTCATAAGAAATGGTTAAAGTCAGATATATGTGGGTAGTTGGCTTCATATGAACCATACTTCAAATCTTTTGCCATTAAGTGGATCCAGAAAATTTTCTGAGTAATACTGTATGTTTAACACAATTTAGAATGCAGAGAAAATGGACTTTCTAAAGACCCCAATAAACACACATGGATTCTCATGGTTTCCCCAAGAGCTTTGCCAAGTTATTATTGCTATACTTTTTGTCTGCTGTTCTTGTGTAGCTTGTGACATTCCTTTTTTCATGAACACGTTACAGTCAGAGACAGCAAAATAGCCCTATATTTAGATGATATGAGATACGACCGCAGGCGAACACGCTTTGAGGGACACTGCCATGTGCCTCACTGCTTAGGGCAGCGCTTGGAGTTAGAATCCCCAGAAAGATCCCCAAGAAAAAGAAATGCAAAAAGGCAAAACGGCTGTTTAAGGAGGCCTTACAAATAGCTGTGAAAAGAAGAGAAGCAAAGGCAAAGGAGAAAAGGAAAGATATACCAATTTGAATGCAGAGTTCTAAAGAATAGCAAGGAGAGAAAAGAAAGCTTTCCTCAGTGATCAATACAAAGAAATAGAGGAAAACAATAGAATGGGAAAGACTAGAGATCTCTTCGAGAAAATTAGAGATACCAAGAGAACATTTCGTGCAAAGATGGACTCAATAAAGGAGAGAAATGGTATGGACCTAACAGAAACAGAAGATATGAAGAAGAGGTGGCAAGAATCCACAGAAGAACTATACAAAAATATCTTCACGACCCAGATAACCATGATGGTGTGATCACCCACCTAGAGCCAGACATCCTGAAATGAGAAGTCAAGTGGACCTTAGGAAGCATCACTATGAACAAAGCTAGTGGAGGTGATGGAATTCCAGTTGAGCTATTTCAAATCCTAGGAGATGATGCTGTGAAAGTGCTGCACTCAGTATGCAAGCAAATTTGGGAAACTCAGCAGTGGCCACAGGACTGGAAAAGGTCAGTTTTCATTCCAATCCCAAAGAAAGACAATGCCAAAGAATGTTCAAACTACTGCACAATTGCACTCATCTCACACGCTAGTAAAGTAATGCTCAAAATTCTCCAAGCCAGGCTTCAGCAATACGTGAACCATGAACTCCCAGATGTTCAAGCTGGTTTTAGAAAAGGCAGAGGAACCAGAGATCAAATTGCCAACATCTGATGGATCATCCATCGAAAAAGCAAGAGAGTACCAGAAAAACACCTATTTTTGCTTTATTGACTATGCCAAAGCCTTTGACTGTGTGGATCACAATAAATTGTGGAAAATTCTTAAAGAGATGACCACCTGACCACCTGACCTGCCTCTTGAGAAGTCTGTATGCAGGTCAGTAAGCAACAGTTAGAACTGGACATGGAACAGACTGGATCCAAATCAGGAAAGGAGTACGTCAAGGCTGTATATTGTCACCCTGTTTATTTAACTTATATGCAGAGTATATTGTGAGAAATGCTGGGCTGGATGAAGCATAAGCTGGAATCAAGATTGTTGGGAGAAATATCAATAACCTCAGATATGCCGATGACACCACGCTTATGGCAGAAAACGAAGAACTAAAAAGCCTCTTGATGAAAGTGAAAGAGGAGAGTGAAAAAGTTGGCTTAAAGCTCAACGTTCAGAAAACTAAGATGATGGCATCTGGTCCCATCACTTCATGGGAAATAGATGGGGAAACAGTGACAGACTTTACTTTTTTGGGCTTGAAAATCACTGCAGTTGGTGACTGCAGCAAATTAAAAGACACTTACTCCTTGGAAGAAAAGTTATGACCAACCTAGACAGCATATTAAAAAGCAGAGACATTGCTGACAAAGGTCCATCTAGTCAAAGCTATGGTTTTCCCAGTAGTCATGTATGAATGTGAGAGTTGGACCGTGAAGAAAGCTGAGTGCAGAAGAATTGATGCTTTTGAACTGTAGTGTTGGAGAAGACTCTTGAGAGTCCTTTGGACAGCAAGGAGATCCAACCAGTTCATCCTAAAGGAGATCATCCCTGAATATTCATTGGAAGGACTGACGCTGAAGCTGAAACTCAGTACTATAGCCACTTGATGAAAAGAACTGACTCCTTAGAAAAGACCCTGATGCTGGGAAAGATTGAAGGCAGGAGGAGAAGGGGACAACAGAGGATGAGATGGTTGGATGGCATCACCGACTCAATGGACATGAGTTTGAGTAAACTCTGGGAGTTGGTGATGGACAGGGAGGCCTGGTGTGCTGCAGTCCACAGGGTAAGAGAGTCGGACATGACTGAGCGACTGAACTGAACTGAACTGGAGCTAGGATAGTGAATCATTTCTGAAGTTACCATCGCAGAGTCGGTAGACATGGTGCTTTGGGTAAGGCTCTCATCTGGTGAGGGCAGAGTTTCATAAAGCTGGCCCAGCAAGAGTGAGAAGAGAGGCAAAGAATTAACTGGTATTGGTCTCTGAATCTCTGTGAGGCATTACTTACCTGTCACCTCCACATTCCTGTCTCTATCTTCTCCCTGCAGCCCTTGCTGTCTTCACTTTGGTGGAAGTGAAGATGAACTTGATTGATTAGCAGGCCCTGGCAATGAAGGTTAGGTATGCATGGTGACATTAGCATATCAGGGATAAGTCATCCTAGTGTTCATACTCTGGACGTTTCATTGGCAGCTTTCAAATCCAGGAGGATTTGATGAACTTTAAATCAAAGACATAAAGCATGGATTTTATCTTTTTCCCCTGATGAGTGGTATATTCATTTGATTGGCAGGATCTAAGGCTGCAAAGAATTATTTATGAAGTACCTGCTATGAAATAGATAATAAGCTTGGTACTTTCCCATATGCCACTTCATTTAATCCTTACATTATGTAGCATAACTACTGATGTTTTGGGCTTAATTGTGTCATCCAAAAAGATATGTTGAAGTCATAATCCCTGATAACTGTAAAGGTGACTTTATTTGGAAATAGAGTCTTTGCATATGTAATCAAGTTAAGATGAGGCCATTAAGGTCAGTTCTAATACAATATGACTGGTGTTCTTGTAAGAAGAGTAAAATATTATGTGAAAACAGAGACACAGAGAGAAGGTGGTCATGTGAAAATGGAGACAGAGATTAGAGTGATGCTACCACAGACCAAAGAAGACCTGGAGCTACCAGAAAAAAACTGGAAGAGGCGAAGGATTGTCTTCTAGAGGTCTGGGGGGTAGTATGACCCTGCCAACACTGTGTTTTCGGAATCCTAGCCTCCAGAACTGTGATGGAAGACATTGATATTGTTTTGAGAGTTTCTCATACCACACAAACATTAAAAATGGTATTTCAGACTATATGGTGAAGGTTGTGGCATAGGAGCCTACGTGTGGTATAGCTTAATGACAGATCACAGGCTCTATCTGGAGCTGACTTACTTGTTGAGGTGCTAGGTGGTCCAGGATGGAGCATGAAATTTTAGAGACAAATACCTGCTTGTTGCTATTTCTATATCTTTGGAAATTTTATGTAACTTCTCTAAAACTATATTCTTCCTTCCATAAAAGGAACAATAATATCTACTTTCCACAGTTATTAATTTTTTCCTTTAGAGTGTTATTTTGAGGGCTACATTAGCTCACGTATATAAAAGCACCTGGCACCCAGATATTGTAGGTGCTGAATAAATGTTAATCCCTTCGTTCATCTGGGTTCCTGGAGGCAGTCTTAAACATATGTTCTTTACATTTTACCTTAATCCCCTCATTATTATAACATTAGATGAATAACTGATATCTTCTGTGGTAGTAAAATCAGAAGCTGTAGCCTCGAGATGTTAGAGCAGAGGGAGGGAGATGATTCCTTCTGGATGTGGAAAGGAAGAACAGGGTAGTGTTTCCACTGCACCTTGCAAGGAAGTAGGCAGCTCTTATATGAATTTGTAATCTCAGTGGGTATCTACTCTGAAGGTCTGAAAGGGGACAGAATACGTTGTCTTGGGACCTGGTGGAAAAGAGAGGCTTTTCTCAATTTTTATGACAAATTTTATGGCAAGATAAGTTTGGAATTTTAGAAGGGCACAAATAAGGGGCTGAGGGACAGGAGGAATCTCTATGTGCATACAGAGCTATTCTTCCAGATTGTTAGATTTCCAGTGGTTTTTAAGAAAGAAAAAGTTTTCTGAATGTGCTTCAGCTTTTAAAATCTCAGGGAAACACAGCCATAGACTTTAGAATCATTTTGATTTTCACTAAATTTTAGCTAAAGATTAAAATTTCTTACATAGAGATAACATATAAAATAGATAAAACGGAGCTGGTTTTCTGGAAGCAGGAATGAAGGGCTCAGGGTCTGTTTTACCAACCCAACCACAAAGCCAAATACAAAGCAATCTTGGGGTTACTCAAGAATTCCATGAAGCAGAAAGACTGAAAATCACCAATAGCCTCATAGGAAATTGAGATCCAAATAAAACAGTGTTTAACCAAGGTTAAACAGAGACAGATTATTGGTAGAAACCAGGTCTCTTGGCTCCTAGTCCAGAGCTCATCCAACCACATCATTCTGTCCTTCAGTCTCTGGTCTCCCTCATCTTTGGTTTGTAATTTAGCTAATTCTTTGTCTGCAAATGTATTTCATTATTATGTATGTTACCTTTTGGAAGAGGCATTCTGTCTACACTATGCAGTTATGAAAGAATATACATCAAATATGCATCATACATGCATTTAATATACATTGTTGGAGGCTGGCCTTGTTTAATGCACAGCTTATCAAAATTAGAATCTAGAAAGTTTCCCGGAGTCTAATTTTATGTGATATGAATAATAGAAAAACTATGTTCTACTTGGAACAAAATCTCATGAGAAGGAAGAAAATGCTTTTCATTTTTTGAGCTCCTTTAACTTTAGGAACCAAGTCGCTAGCTTTACAGTAATAAACAGCCTGGTCAACCTGATTTTTAAACTACATTTTCAATAAGGAATGGCTGATGAGGTGGACTTAGAGTAAGAGTTCTTTTGAATATTGAGGGTTAAGGGTCGGGGAAAGGAATTGATATTTTTGTTTAATGTCTTTTTATTGTTGGACACTGTGATTGGCATTTTACAAAATCTTTTACTACCATAATCTTCCCAACTACTTCCTAAACAAAGTTAATCAACACAATAACCTTTGAAAGTTATTGACTTCTACCAACAATATAGTTATCAGACAGTTTGAGAGAGAATTTTGATGTATGCTGCTAGTCTCACACAGCTAGTAATCCACCAAGACTCACATGCATATAGGGTGAGAAGAGAAGATCCTAATTCCCCCCTGCTTCCCCACCACTCTCCAGGCGCCACTTTTCAGCACCATAGACAGTGCATCACTCCAGTGCTGTGAGTAAGGCTGGGATCAATACAGCTCTGATTTAGCCGGGCTTTTTCAAATCTCTCGGGTCTACGCGCTACTTTCTGTGCATTTTCTAAATTACTCTCACAACAACCTAAGCCGAAAAACACATTCATATGAATCGGGGAAGCTCGAGGGTTCGCTTACCGTCTGACAAGTCAATCAGCCCGAGGTAGTGCAAAAGTTTCAGAGAGGAGCACACGACCACCGCTATTCCCAATGTTTGAAGCCCATCGGACTCTCCCTCCGCCCACATCTTCACGGAACGCTGGCGCACCAGCAAGATGCCAAGCGGGCATTTAAAGCCGGGAAATCACGCTGCCAAGCCTCCTTCCCCGCTGTTCTAAGTGCACGGTTTATTTGCACCAGTCTCTCCTCACAGTCTCTCCCTCCCTCCCTCCTTTCCTCTCCTCCCAGCTCCCTCCACCTTTCTCCTCCTCCTAGCTGGCAACCTCTATGTTATTTCATAGTAATCTTTGCTTTTATCTCATTTTCTCCTAAGGCAATCCCCCTAAAGTTTTATCCAACCCCTAACCATCAGCTACCCAATTGTTGTTGCTGTTTAGTCGCTAAATGATGCCCAACTCTTTTGCGACCCCATGGACTGTAACCCACCTGGCTCCTCTGTCCGTGGGATTTCCCAGGCAAGAATACTGGAGTAGGTTGCCATTTCTTTCAGCAGAGGATCTTCCCCACCCAGGGATCGAACCCATGTCTCCTGTGTGTCCCCTACATTGCAGGTGGATTCCTTACTGCTGAGCCACCAGGAAAGCCCAAGTGTGACTGTAATTGGCAAAGTCTCATAGCATACTCTATCTGATACTCAGGGGGACTGCATGTGAGTGTAGACATAAAGGAAGACAGAAAAGGAAGAGATTTATGCTTTTGATCTGAGATGGAGTCGAAGGTTATTTTTAAAAAGGACAACAATTTGTCTTTACTTCTTCAGTTGCAAAGAGTCAAGCTTATTCTGGAATACAGGTGGCCCCTCTTTTGACAACACAAAATGTCCCTGAAAACTGAGTCATCAAGAAAGTAACTATAACCTGGGCCAAGTCCACAGTTATATTTGTGCTTAGGCAGGTTTTATATCAGTATCAGAAATTATTAAGAGGGTAGTCAGGCTGACTAAACAATCACTCGGCAGCACTGAATGAGCAAAACTTCAGGAAATAAAGCAAAAAAAAAAAAAAAGAGTGAAGAAAAAGATACATGATGTATCCTAAACTTTGGGGCTCTATGGGGAACTCTGCAATTTCCTTACACTGGATTGTCAGCAATGAGCCTGGAGGGGAACAGTGGTCAAGGTGGTAAAGAAGGAAGATGGGAGACTAATGTCACAGACCTGTCCTTGGGAAAGTTATTTGATCTCCATGAGGTCCAGTTTCCTCTTCTGTGAATAGACCTACCTCAAATAAGAGAACCCATGCCACGTGTGAGAACAGAGTATGCACTTAACAGATGCTGGTCTCGGATTTTGAGACTACACTGTGTTGGCAACAATGTGGGGAAAACACTCTCGTGAATTGTGGGCGGGAATGTACATTCATACAACCTCTTGGGAGGGTAAAAACTCATCAGAAATAAATAGTGTATATACCCTTGGGTTCTGAAATTTCACATAGAGGGAGGCATACATGTCTGTACAAGTATATATATATGTGTATAGGATATTTATCACATCATTTGTTCATAACAGCAAAGGACTGAAAAAAACATATGCTTATCAGTGAGGAAACTGGTTAAATAAATTACAGTGCATACATAAAAGGAATACTATACAGCTATTATAAGAATGGGATATAAGGAATATCGTTGTTGTTTAGTTGCTAAGTCATATCCGACTCTTTTATAACCCCATGGACTATAGCCTGCCAGGCTCCTCTGTCCATGGGATTTTCAAAGCAAGAATACTGGAATGGGTTTCCATTTCCTTCTCCAGGGGATCTTCCTGACCCAAGGATCAAACCTGTGTCTCCTGCTTGGCAGGCACATTCTTTAACACTGAGCCACCTGGGAAGCCCATAAAGAATATTATACAGTCATTAAAATTATACATCTTGTAAATTTAATTATAAGGTAAAATTAGTCTTTTGGGGGAAGAATATAAAAAACTATAATTAAATGAAAATAGTTGCTCAGTACAGTAGTTTAATTTTGAAAAGGACATTTTAATTTTACCATTCATTTTAATTTTGAAAAGGGACACACACATACACAGGTTGGCATATACATATTTCCAGAAGGATAACTGATAATTGAGAATTTTAGCTGCTTCTAGAGGGTCTGGGGCTAGAGGAAGACCCATTATTGAAATTTTCTCCCGTGGGTGTAACTGATTTTAGACAGCCAGAATAACTAAATGTGAACACTGGTCTCTCCTCTCTTTCCTTCTCTGTGATGGGGGAGACATATCCTACATACCTGAGTGAGGCTCAGGAAACTCTTGTCTTCCCTGCTCTGCACCTCCCGCATTGGTTCTATGTATCAATCTCCAGTTTCACTGGTGCCTGGGCAGTGCCTGGAGTCAATCCATTCCAGCTTGTGAAAGCTGATTGTTAAGATTTCAGGAAACCAACAAGGCAGTTGTTAAGCCTTTGGTGACTCAAAATCAACCACAGCAGGAGTATTTACATCATGGAGATTGTCAAACACTAAATGAGTGCTTCCTCCCCCTCCTCAGTATCACAGGTTTACCAGGACTCTTACTCTGCCATTCCAGACCCCACTTGCCCACAAGGAAGCCTGACAAATACATCTGACCAGAGATTTTCCTGCCTTGCTGTGTTGTGTTTTCTCCCCTCTGGAGCCCTAGCAAGTACAATGCTTAACTCAGTGAGCTTAGTGGTATTTTAGGCCTTAGCACAGCCAGACATGAGGAATTAAATTAGGAGTACAGATATTTCCAAGTTTCTGGTAAATCAGTACTTTGTTCTCCTGCCTTCCCTACAAACTCTCCCGGTTTGTACCTGCTCCTTCCTGTCTCTCTCGTGCTTCCTTTCCAACAAATCTACCTTTTAAGATTGTTGCTGTCCCTGACTTTCTCCTGCCTCTGCATTTTCACTCTTTGCAAGATCAGGCATGCTCACTGCTCTAGATGTCAGCACTGGGTAGATGGCTCTGGTCTCAGCCATATTTTTGTCCTGCATTTTTGCCTCTTGTATTATTTCATCTTGCATACAACTTTCTCAGTTCAGTTCCACTAACATATATATTACTCAGCATTTGTTAGATGCAAGGCCAGATGCTAGCAACTAGACTTAACCCTTTGTCACTTTCTAGAATTTCTGGAAATAAAAGACATGAGAAGGAGGAATTGTGGTCCCCTCTTTATGCTTTGCTGTTGCCGTACAAACACACATCCTTTCAAGAATTCTGGCCACAAAGACAAGCCCCTCCTGATTGTCTCCTAACCCTGATCTTCAGGAATATCTATCTGCCTCTCATGTGAATTACCTCAAAGATAACTGCACAGACTTAACTACAATTTTCTAGGAATTGTGGGGTGCTTTATACAAGCCGCTTCCCTGTCTGAGGGAATGTCTCAGCCACTAGGGAAGCCCACATGCAGGTCTGCCTGCCTTCAGAGTCCACACTCTCCCACATCTCCAGTTAATAAGTGGGGTATCTGTGCTGAGGTACTTGTGAGAGATCCATGAATTATTTATTAAAGAACCTGCTTTTTCCCTCACATCACATTTTCAGCCAGCATCATGTGGTGTCTGCACAAATTTTCCCTCTACATGTAACCTCCCTTTAAATTTTTATTGAAGTTCTGTCTTTCACTTGATGAGAAATTCTTACCCTAACGGGAACACTTCACAAATTGCTTTTTCTTATTACCATATAGATTGTAAGGTGAATATGTTTGCATTGTAGACATCAGCTTGCATAGAACTGGACATTTTTCTCACTTTGTCCCAAATTATTTTTTGGCCAAGAATCCTTGTTGGCCTTCTTCAATTCTTTATCAGCACTAACAGGCATTTTTTTTTTTTCTCTCTGGGTCATTTGCCATAAAGAAACAAAGGACTGGGTCATTCATGAGATGTTCCCTCTGAGTGAGGATGGTAGGGGTGGGGGTAGTGTACTGACCTCTTGACCTCTTGTATTAGATACCTGACTTTTGCTCCAACCCAGACACCACAAAACACAGGATTCCAATTCAGAATTGTCACAGTCTGACAAATGAATATTGGCTGTGGCTTTCAAGGTCCCTTAGGACTCTTGGGATCCAAGACTGTCACACTCAAAATGCCTAGCATCTTAGTCAGCTTAGGATTGTTGTTGTTGTTGCTAAGTTGTATCTGATGCTTTGAGATCCCATGGACTGTAACCCGCCAGGCTCTTCTGTCCATGGGATTTCCCAGGAAAGAATACTGGAGTGGGTTGCATTTCCTTCTCCAGGGGATCTTCTTTACCCAGGGACTGAACCCATGTCTCCTGCTTGGCAGGCAGATTCTTTTATCACTGAGCCATCAGGGAAGCCCCAGCTTAGGATACTATAACAGAATTCTGTAGCCTGGGTGACTTAAACAACAGATATTTATCTTTCACAATTTCAGAGGCTGGAAAGACTGAAATCAGGGAACCAGCATGGTTGGGTTCTGGTAAGATCTCTCTTTCTGGCTTGTAAACGGTTGCCTTCTTGCTGTATCCTTACCTGGTGGAAAGAGAGAGACAGCCCTAATCTTTCCCCTTCTAGAAGGACACTAATCTAATCATGAGGACTCCACCCTAATGACTCCATCAAAGCGAAATTACCTCACAAAGGCCCCACCCCCAAGTATCATCACATTTCGAATTAGGGCTTCAGCATATGAATTTTGGCAGAGACACAAGCATTCAGTCCATAGCACGTAGTTGTCACCAAACAACTTGCAGGTACACAGAATCTCTGGGTGTGAATTTCAGCTCTGTCACCTGTATGACCTGGGACAAGTCATTGAAATGCTTGAAGCCAGCTTCCTTACTTGTAAAATGGGAATACTCCTGGTACCCATATTATAAGATTGCTGCAATGATGAAGTGCGATATTACCATAAACTGCTTTACACAATCCTGGACATTCAGTGAATAGCAGTGTGGCATAGAGGTTTGGAGCAAGCCTCTGGGGCCCGACTACCTGCACTGACTCTTAACTTTGCCTCTTATTTAGCTCTGTGACTATCAGTGAATTACTTAGCCTCTCGGGGCCTGAGTTTTCTCGCCAGTAAAATAGATCTGATCATAGTACATATTACAGACAGTTGTTGTGAAAACTGAAATGAGTTAGCAATTATTCATAGAAGGAACTATATTAGTATCATTATCATTGTGGTTATCCATATGCTCCAGGAGATAATAATCAGCTGGGTCCCATGGAGAAGTCACAGATTGAGTATGCACACACAGTTTGGATCTGGGAAGAGAAAAGAGTATTATTTCAGGTATGGGAATCAGACTTTCTCTGGAAATTTCTAGATACTTGAACTTCTGTTCTCTAGCTACAAATTCTCCTTCTGGACAAATGGTTTCAGCTGAGTCTGATTTGCTGCTGGTTAATCTTCATTTGTGTCATCTCCTATCAGACAGAAAATAAAATTCTATTTTAATTAGTTACTTCCACCGCTCACAGCTTGCTTTTTGCTGTGTGACCTGAAGTGAACAGAGGTGTCCTTTGGTACAGGGCCCCCGGTACTGGGGAAGCTCACTTGGTTAACTGGAAGCGCACGTGCAATGCTGTGCTCACACTTGACTCCTCGACTTGCTGCTTGGATGTGGGTTTCTGCACGGTTCTCCTGGTAATGGCAACGAACTGTCTACATCTCATCTGGATAAGCTCATTTGGTAGAAGCCTCATCTTCTGGAATGTTCTGCTGCAGTGGGTATAAAAATAATGCCAATAATTGCATTTGGAGATGTCTTTTCTTTAAAAGACGGGAAAGAAATGAAAGGATTCCTCAGAGTGCCATCTCAGAGCTCTCAATTCTACCAGAAAGCAAACTATTTAACTGCAAGGTGGTTATAGTTCAGAGAGAAAATCATTGCTATTCTCATCACTGGTCAAAATATGGAAATTATTCTTGTGTTCGTTATCATAGCCTTTATCTTGGTGCCCTTTGGGGGGCACTGACTGGGTTTGTTTAATTTTATGATGATAATTGAACAATACTAATGTGATGATATATTCCTTCCTTCTTTCTTTCTTCCTCCCTTCCTCCCTTTCCCCTCTCCCTCTCTTTCCTCCCTGCCTCCTTTCTTCTTTTCCTTTCTCTCTCTCCTTTCTCAGATATTTACTGGGCCTTTGTCAGACACCGGGCACAGATGCGGAGACAGTCTTTTCCATTAGGAAGTTCACAATGTCTAAAAAGTCCTCTAGGATTTCTGTTAATAATTTGCAAAATTCAGCTTCACCTTTTAAATTACTTTGCATAATGAGATAATTTAGTACTTGCTGAACAGTACTTCAGAGCAATTGAACAACAACAATATTTGTTGAAAAAATAATGTGCCCCTCTGCTTAATAAACTTTTAAGTTATGATGCAGCACTACTTTCCTTTTACAGGTAAGAAAACAGAGGTAAAGAGAGGGAAACTGAATGCTCTCAGCATTCTTCATGGGTCGGGCACTGTGTGGGGTTTTCACACAGGTTTTTTCCTCTACTTTAATTGTGTGAGTTGTGTGTTAGTCATGCAGTTGTGTTCAACTCTTTGCGACCCAGTGGACTGTAGTCTGCCAGGATCCTCTGGCTGTGGAATTTTCCAGGCAAGAATACTGGGGTGGGTTTCCATTTCTTTCTGCAGGGAATCTTCCTGACCTGGAGATCGAACCCACATCTCTTGGGTCTCCTGCATCGGCAGGTGGATTCTTTACCATTGCACCATAATTATCTCAAGACAAGTTTTCCCAGGAGGTGATAAAACTAGTTGGTGGCAGAGCCAGGCCTGGAGTTCAGGTTTCCTGTGTGTTCTTTCATTGAGAGCATTCACTGACTCCCCAAGACCCCGAATCCCAGTGGTCAGCAGTGGGGGGCAAGAGAGGTAGGGGTCAGAGTTGGTCATGGTCCACGATTTTCCTGTGTCTGCTCAGTTCATTCCCTCAGGCCCTTTGCTTCTCTTCCCAATAACTACAGTAACAACATAGAGATTTTATATACTTTGTTAACTCACTTGGTCTCAACAATGATTCCACTTCTTCATTAGCCATGATTGCTCCTGATAATATATTTATGGGAAGGGGCAGATGCTGAAAGGTAAAAGCCTCAGTGCATCGAGCTGCAAGCCCTTCTCTCATAAACCCAGCACTGGGGAGAGCTGACCTGCTTCAGCCAACTTCCCATGGAATCCAAGGGGGGAGATTCTCTGCCCCTTGGGTCCCAGTCTCTCCTCGGGCAATTCCCAAAGGCACATCTGTTTATTTGATTTTATCATCAGCTCCATGGAGACAGGGCCAGTGTGGAGGGTAGGGAGGAGAGACAATGGGAGAGAAACTTCCCGGGTTTTCTTCTTGGATTTTAGAAAATTCTCAGGAAAGATTATCCCAAGAACTTCACAAGATTAGTTTGGGGAGAATTCTGAACCCTCTTTCAAGAATTCTGTGTCCCTTGGGATGAACTTCAAGACCTCTCCTCTTTCCATCCCCCTACACATCAAACATCTAGCAAGCAGGGCTCATTCTTCATTTTGCGTCTCACCTATACTCCCCTCCCCTACCACAGACATTAGGTCTCTCTGCTAAAAGCAGGCTAGAACACAGGAGTGGATGCTTCCCAGCAAGGAAGAGTAATGAGCACATTTATTAACAAGTGCACAGTATTTGCGTTGATTGTCAGCCTGAATCTTTTTTAGGTTTGAGCAAAACTTGACTGTTGTGGATGTTCATTTGTAAATAAAGCCAGTGAGTAATGGCATTTAAATATCTACCAATGTCTTTCAATTTTTACTTGTTTTGCTTTCTCAGGAGGGATCCAGGCTCTGTTGGAATTTCAACACACATTCTTTCCTTCTTTCTTTCCTTCCTTTCCACCTCTTCTTCTTTGCTTTTTTCCTCTCTCCAATATCATGTTCTCTAGGCACCAGCGAGCCAACTGTGACTAAGATTAATCTCAGTCATCACGGAGTCTCCAGTCCAGTGACTGACATTCCAAACAGAACCACAATGGGCACCAGTTCCAGCCAGTCTTGTTCCAGAGCGAATGCATTTAACATTGCCTTTCTAGCACACAGAACTTGACTTCCACTGCCCTGCTCATTCCCGTGTCTGTCTGTTTGCCCACATAGAATGCTCTCTATTTCCTCTGCCTGGCTAAAGTCAACTCAGTCACCTTTCAGTTCAGTTCAGTTCAGTCGCTCAGTCATGTCCGACTCTTTGCATCCCCATGGACTGCAGCAAGCCAGGTCTCCCTGTCCATCACAACTCCCAGAGTTTAACCAAACTCATGCCGGTGATGCCGTCCAACTATTTCATCCTCTGTCATCCCCTTCTCCTCCTGCCTTCAATCTTTCCCAGCATCAGGGTCTTTTCCAATGAGTCAGCTCTTCACATCAGGTGGCCAAAGTATTGGAGTTTCAGCTTCAACATCAGTCTTTCCAATGAACACTCAGGACTGATTTCCTTTAGGATGGACTGGTTGGATCTCCTTGCAGTCCAAGGGACTCTCAAGAGTCTTCTCCAACACCACAGTTCAAAAGCATCAGTTCTTCAGTGCTCAGCTTTCTTTATAGTCCAACTCTCACATCCATACATGACTACTGGAAAAACCATAGCCTTGACTAGATGGACCTTTGTTGGCAAAGTAATGTCTCTGCTTTTTAATATGCTGTCTAGGTTTGTCATAACTTTCCTTCTAAGGAGTAAATGTCTTTTAATTTCATGGCTGCAGTCACCATCAGCAGTGATTTTGGAGTCCCCCAAAATAAAGTCAGCCACTGTTTCCCCATCTATTTGCCATGAAGTGATGAGACCGGATGCCACGATCTTAGTTTTCTGAATGTTGAGTTTTAAGCCAACTTTTTCACTCTCCTCTTTCCCTTTCATTAAGAGGCTCTTTAGTTCTTCTTCACTTTCTGCCATAGGGGTGGTGTCATCTGCATATCTGAGGTTATTGATATTTCTCCTGGCAATCTTGATTCCGGCTTGTGCTTCCTTCAGCCCAACATTTCTCATGATGTACTCTGCATATAAGTTAAGCAAGCATGGTGACAATATACAGCCTTGATGTACTCCTTTTCCTATTTGGAACCAGTCTGTTGTTGCATGCAGTTCTTCCTGACTTGCATACAAATTTCTCAAGAGGCAGGTCAGGTGGTCTGCTAGTCCCATCTCTGAGCTGAGTTAAAGTCATGACTCTCCACACTCTTCTAATTTGCTCTTTTTCCTTGAATGTAGGGCACATATTTGTTAATTGTGAGCTTTGGGGGTGGGGGAATCTCTTGCTTTAATTTCTTGCATTGCTAGCTAACTCTCAGCTACAATTGTGAGAATTATTATTAATGAAGGAAGGCAGCATGGCACAGACACCAGGACAGGTGGTTTGAAGTCAGGCCTGGGTCCATGCATGTCTCTGACACTCACTAGCTGGATGACCTTCAATGACTGGACCTTGCTGAGGCTCACCTATGAAGTGAAGCCAGTGTGGCTTCCTGAGTCCCAGGACACCTCTGTTGACCAGGAATACATAGAGTGGTTTCAAATACTTTGGCAAGAGCATCCACCTTCCTTCTAAGAGCATCCCTTTCTACCCCGCCAGAGATACACTTGTCCAAGGCCTGACATGGGACAGTCCATGGGTTGAGCCTTGAACAGTTGAGTCAGAGATGTTTGCTTATGTGTGTACCTACCTAATAGAACCCCACGTCCATTTTTAATGAGATCACAGAATATTAAAGGGAAAGAATAAACCAGAGGAAGCATCCTGAAGAATTCTCCAGCAATCACTGATTCTAAGCCCTGTAACACCTGAGAGATGACACATTCCTCTGGGAACAGAGGTCAAGGCAGTGACTCTTGCTTGATGACATGGGGGGTGAACTGGTGAGATTTTAGAATCTCTAAGAGACAGATCGGAGAAGGCAATGGCACCCCACTCCAGTACTCTTGCCTGGAGAATCCCGGGGACGGGGGAGCCTGGTGGGCTGCTGTCTATGGGGTCGCACAGAGTCGGACACGACTGCAGCGACTTAGCAGCAGCAGCAGCAGCAAGAGGCAGATGTGCATAATCAGGAAAGCTCCCCAAGTGGTTTTTCTATGTGTTCTTCCCTCTTTAGAACTCAACTACTCTAACTCCTTTAAAAAGCATTATAAAATATTTCAGACATAGAAAGAGGTATGAAAAAGAATCTGATGAATACTCATATACCTGTCTTAGGAAATAAAGCTGTACCAGTAGAGTTGAAACCCATGTACCCTGCTTTGACTGAAACCCCTTCCCTTCCTTTTGGTTGTTTTTAACCATATCCTAAACTCAGTGACTTTCATTTCCATGCACTTCTTTTTAATTTTACTACATACAAGTATATATGTATATTCAATCATATATAGCATCATTTTACATGTTATTAAACATTACATAGAAACATATCACATGTAGGCTTCTGTAATTTGCTTTTTTTTTTTTGCTCAAATCTATGTTCACAAAATTCATCCATGTTGACATATGAAACTGTAGTTCTTCCATTTTACTGCTGTATTATATTGCATTCCGTGGCTATGCCATGATAAACACAGCATTCAACTGTTACCGGACAGGTTGTTACCTCTGTTCTGCTATTGCAAACCTTGAGACTCTCATCAATATTGAACATGCTTCTGATGTACATTTGCGAGACTTCCTTTTAGGTAGTGGTTCTCAATGGCAATTTTGCCCCCAGGGGACACTTGCCAATGTCTGGAGACAGACATTCTGTGTTGTTTCAACTGGGAACCATAGTGGAATCTAGTGGATAGAAGCCAGGGATGCTGCTAAATATCCTACAATTCACAGAACAGCCCTCACAACAAAGAAATATCTGTCCCAAAATATCAAGAGTGTGGAGGTGGAGAAATTCTGTTTTGAGAGAAGAATAGAATTGCTACATCACAGAGTTTGTGCATCTTCAACTTAAATATTGATAAATTGTTTTCTAAAGTGGTTGTATTAATTTACACCCAAACCAGTGGTGCACTCACCCCCATTTTATTGATTAAACCTGAGGTTGGTAAAAGTATGGAGTGACTTGGGTATGGAATGATAAGTGAAAGTCACTCAGTCATGTCCAACTCTGTGAACCCAAGGACTACATAGACCATGGAATTCACCAGGCCAGAATACTGGAGTGGGTAGCCTTTCCCTTCTCCAGGGGATCTTCCCAACCCAGGGGGTCAAACCCAGGTCTCCCGCATTGCAGGCGGATTCTTTACCAACTGAGCTCTCTCAGGGAAGTCCCATGGAATGATAAGGGCATTAATAAAACTTTGACAAAGACATGGTACTCTATTTTCCCAGAAATAACACATCAAAGGAAGATGAATCTAGTCCTTCAATACAACAGACATTATAAAGTGTCTATTATGTTGCCAGGAATTATTCTTTACACTCATTGCCTCTAATGTTGCAAGGCTGTAGAAGTTAGTATCAGAGACTAGCACAGTACACTTAATAGCAAAAGCTTGGAAGTGAGACAGACCTGGATTTGGGTCCTAGAATAGTTATTTACTAGCCCTGTGCTTTGGGAAAGTTGCTTGACTGCTCCAAGCTTCGGTTTTCCTCATCTATGAAATAGGGATCATAATACTACCTATGTCGTACTACCATTGTGATAGAACTAATGCAATAGATGATACATAAATACTAACCATCATCACCATCACATCATCACTGTCATTTAATAGATGAGGAATACAGCCTCTGAGTTTAAGTAAGTTGATAAAAGGTCACAACTTGTAGATGGTAGATATGGAATTTGAACTCATCTGACTCCAAAGTCCATCTTATTTTAACTGTGTTATGATGCCTCCCTCAGAGGGGAGGACTCCTAGCTCCAAACCATTAATTTGGATTTTGTGGGGGGGGGGGCAATGCAACCCATATGAATTGTTAAAAGTCACACTCTGTCAAAAACTTTTAAATAACACATTTCAATGGTCTCATGAATATTTAGTGACTCAAATAAGTAAAACAAATGCTGCCAAGACATCAGTCCCCTGGGGACCTGCTGTAATAGACAGACAAGGATGATCTGTAATTAGAATATGGACTGCATGCAAACGGTGGGTCTACAGAGTATAAAAATAACTTAGTCTCTTACAGAATATGAGTCTCTCCTTTACCATATTATTGCTATTAACCTGCCCATCCCTGAAGACAAACTGACTGAAGCCTATCACCTCTGCAAACGATCACAAATTTAAAATTAATGGTGTCAGAACGAATGATGCTTGCCTTCCTACACCCAGCTTGCAAATCATGTCCTCCAATTTCCCACCCCCCTCTTCTCCTGCTGGGAAAACATTTGTCTTCAGAGGCTAGCAATGAAGCATTTGCCATTACATACATTATGACATATTTTACATATGCTCCAAGAAGCCAGGGCTAAATTACACTGGTGAGTTATTAAAAACAGCTCTCAATGCTATTATTATTTATTGCATTTCCAACTCTCTGCAGCAGCTGATTACACTGCTTAATCTTGTATTTTTTTTTAAAATTCTCCATCCTGAAATTAATTCTCCCTGCAATGAATAAGCAAGGTCAGCCACACCAAGCACCATTTGGAAAACAAAGTTTGGATTCTGGAAAGCAGTTTTATTGACAGCCCTGGGATTGAGCCTCTGTTTCCCCAGGCTCAATCCTTTGTATTTGGGGAAACAGGCTCAATATTTCCCATGAAATAAGAATCTGCCTACAATGCAGGAGACCAGGGTTGGATTCCTGGGTCGGGAAGATTCCCTGGAGAAGGAAATGGCAACCCATTCCAGTATTCTTGCCTTGAGAATCCCATGGACAGAGGAGCCTGGCAGGCTACAGTCCGTGGGGTCGCAAGAGTCGGGCACGACTTAGCGACTAAACCATCACCCTGAACATTTCTTCTCCAAAGTGTTTCCTGAGGGAG
The DNA here is from genome assembly GCF_054371585.1 of Giraffa tippelskirchi. Taxonomy (NCBI): domain Eukaryota; kingdom Metazoa; phylum Chordata; class Mammalia; order Artiodactyla; family Giraffidae; genus Giraffa; species Giraffa tippelskirchi. Next base: position 115,401,914 of record NC_137282.1, read on the forward strand.
TTCTCCAAATCACAGGTCTCACAGGCCAGTCCCTTCTTTGACTCGTGGAAGGTCTTCGGTGATCTGGGCCCTGCCTACCTCCCAACCTCGTCTCTCACAGCACTGCCTCTTCCGCCAGGGCACAGTCATCCCAGGGGCTCATGTTTCCTCCAGGACCAGGCTCTGCTTTCCGAGCTTTCCTGCCTGCTGGTCCTTTTACCTAAAATTTTACCTCCACCCTTATTTCTTTTCTCAACCTCTTTTCCTTTCAGATTCATCTTAGGAAATAATCTCCTTTGGGAAGCCTCCTGAACGAAAGCATTTCTTACCTGCTTTCAAGAAACCCTGCACTCACATCCACTGTAGCACTTGGCATTCTGTATTGCCTATTTATGTACTGTTTCTTGTCACACTGTGAACTGCTTGAGAACAAGAACAGATCGCATTTAAGACCCCAGCATAAAGCCTCGCCCAAGTGCCCAGAAATTAAGAAATCCCCAAATGAAAGCAGTATAGTGGAGTGAAAAGAGCTAAATCTTTCATATTAGGCATTCATTCAGTCAATCATTCAACAAATATTTATTGAGTATCTATTATGAGCCAGGCACTGTACTAAACAATAGAAACACAATGATTAGAAATCAATTGTCATGGTGCCAATGGCCTAATGAGGCAGAGGTACCTCAAATAATAGCACATGCATATAATTACAATTCATGGTAAGTGGTAGGTTCCTATAAAGGAACAAACACTCAGGGCTATGACAACATACACATAGGAGGCAACCCAGGCTGGAACCAGCATAGGGAGTTTCATCACGGATGCCTTCGTTGAGGAAGTGATGCTCATGCTAAGACCTGAAGGATCATTAGGCCTTAACTAGATGATTGCTAGGATAAGAGTGTTTAAGAAAAAGGGACAGCCTGTGCAAAGGCCCTGAGGTGATCAGGTGCCTCATTGCTGAAGAAGTTTTGGGGAACTGACTGAATCTAGTGTTAGAGGCAGGAAATGAGCAGGGGTAGACAGTGTGGTGTCAGGAAAGGTTGGGAGGCACTCTAGGGTTAGGCCACACAGTCTTGTAGACAATGTTAAGGGTGTTTATTTTGTGCCCAATGGATTTTAAGCAAAGGAACAACATTATGAGTATGAGCATGTGTGTGTTACATTTTATGTTTGCAATGAGAGAACAGCACAGAAAGTGACAAAGTACATAGAGATTATGGCATAGATCTGCAGATTGCCTCAGAAAACACAATGGTGGTAACATGGAGTTAATGATTAAAGGACCACATGGAGGTGGGAAGCCTTCTAGAGGTCCCCTTGGAGATAGCTTGACCTTTTCTTAGGGTTGTAGGGCTGCTCTGGGATATCCCCCTTTAGTGACCAAGGCTCAGCCTTTCTGGGGTTAGCGGGTTTGGGGCCTCTGTTCTAGAAGCCTAGGGGCTGGCATACTCAAGCACAGGTGAGCTCTATATTTGTACTTATGCCTCTGGGATAAAGAGATCAGACAACTGGACTTTACTTCTAAGTTATAAGTTCTGCCTCTAAGAAATTTTAGGTTCTTAGAAGGGTTAGGTCAGCTTCAGAGTAGACTTAATTTGCTACCATGAGAAGAATGGGGCCTTGGGATGTGTGGTCTGGTTCATCTTTCCCTTCCATCCATCCATTCAACCATATCTATCCATCCAACAAATACTCACTGAGAAAATACTGGAGGAGAGTCTAGAGCCTGGTCTCCTGGCCAGGGACCCCTAATGCAGACCTTGTTCTGCCCTGGTCCACGTGGGTCATTATGTGTTCTCTCAGCTATTGCCAAGAGATGAGGTCTGGCCCACAGACTGTCACAGAATTTTGTTCTTTTGGTTCTTTGGCTGCTGAATTGGAGCTCTAGGAAAATCCTGCTTTCTTCTCTGCTGATTTAATTGGCCCATTATTTTAAACTTTTGTAGATAAGGGAATAAAAAAGTCAGTGGAATATTGTATTCATCACACTCAAATTAATACGCTTCATTAGCATAAAGACAGTGAGTGTGGTTGCAGTATTTTCTCAAAACTTTTAATTGAACAGAACACGGGAGGGGGGAAAAGCGAAGCTGAAGCAACCGGGCTCAGATGTTGTTTTTCACTTTCTCAGAATGTGTGCTGTTTGTGATCTACTCATCGCATTAGTGTTAATTATGAACTAAAATAAAATGGCATTTAACGTTGTGCTGAGACTTTAATTAAAGCCAAACCTTCATATCCAGGAACTCTCTGAAGTCCGAGGTAGTTATTCTACAAGAGTTTAAGCTTCTGTTGGGTCAATGGTACACCTATACAAGCTCATTCCCCTCCTGTGTGAAGGCTTCTGGAAGCTATCCATCCATCCATCCATCCATCCATATATACATACATATATGCATCCCTTCACCAAATAACATTTTACTTCAACATTTAAACTTTAAAGTAGCTTTGGGGGAAGAAAACAAATATTTGTTAAGCTCCATTATATTTATCACTTCAAATACATTCAGTTCAGTTCAGTTCAGTCGCTCGGTCGTGTCTGACTCTTTGCGACCCCATGAACCACAGCACACCAGGCCTCCCCGTCCATCACCAACTCCTGGAGTCCACCCAAACCCATGTCCATTGAGCTGGTGACACCATCCAAACATCTCATTCTCTGTCATCCCCTTCTCCTCCTGCCTTCAATCTTTCCCAGCATCAGGATCTTTTCCAATGAGTCAGCTCTTCACATCAGGTGGCCAAAGTATTGGAGTTTCAGCTTCAACATCAGTCCTTCCAACGAACACCCAGGATTGATCTCCTTTAGGATGAATTGATTGGATCTCCTTGCAGTCCAAGGGACTCTCAAAAGTATTCTCCAACACCACAGTTCAAAAGCATCAATTCTTTGGCGCTCAGCTTTCTTCACCGTCCAATTCTCACATCCATACATGACTACTGGAAAAACCATACCCTTGACTAGACGGACCTTTGTTGGCAAAGCAATGTCTCTGCTTTTTAATATGCTGTCTAGGTTGGTCATAACTTTCCTTCCAAGGAGTAAGCGTTTTTTAATTTCATGGCTGCAATCACCATCTGCTGTGATTTTGGAGCCCAGAAAAATAAAGTAAGCCACTGTTTCCCCATCTATTTCCCATGAAGTGATGGGACCGGATGCCATGATCTTAGTTTTCTGAATGTTGAGTTTTAAGCCAACTTTTTCACTTTCCTCTTTCACTTTCACTTTCATCAAGAGGCTCTTTAGTTCCTCTTCCTTTTCTGCCACAAGGGTGGTGTCATCTGCATACCTGAGGTTATTGATATTTCTCCTGGCAATCTTGATTTCAGCTTGTGCTTCTTCCAGCCCAGTGTTTCTCATGATGTACTCTGCATATAAGTTAAATAAGCAGGGTGGCAATACACAGCCTTGACGTACTCCTTTTCCTGTTTGGAACCAGTCTGTTGTTCCATGTCCAGTTCTAACTGTTGCTTCCTGACCTGCATACAGGTTTCTCAAGAGGGAGGTCAGGTGGTCTGGTATTCCCATCTCTTTAAGAATTTTCCACAGTTTATTGTGATCCACAGAGTCAAAGTCTTTGGCATAGTCGAAATACATTAGCTGAAGCCTAATACAGCACCAGTAATATAAGGAACATTCAAGTAAGAGTAGTTAGTAGTATTGTATACATCATCTCTTTAATCATCAAAACAGTCCCATAAGATAAGGACAGATTATTATTATATCTGTGTTACAGGAAGTAAAATTGAGGTCCAGAGAGATTGCGTGACTTGCCCAAAGTCATATTCACTCTATCTTTTCCTGCTTTGCAATGCTGAGCTATAAGGAGTATTCTGGATTATCTAAATTCATTCAGCAAATATAGATCATTTGCTCTGTGCCAGGATCAACACTAGTGGCTGGAGGAAGCTCAGTCCCACTGCTTACAGAGTCAGTGGAACAGGCAGACATTGGCTGGAGATGACAAATCAGTGCTATAGGTGCTGAGAGAGAAGCAGAAGAACTGGAGGAGCATCAGCAGGGGCACCAAGTCCAGCCTGGGAATCCAGGAAGGATAAGACTAGTGGGACGGTTTCATCCAGGATCCCTGCAGAGACATCCCATCAGAAGGGTGGGCTCATGGTTGTTCTTTCAGGACCTCTGGCAACCCCAAGCCAGCTGCCCAGTAGCCAATATGACACAGTGCTCAACTAGCCAGACTGTAATTGAGCCTCCATTAAATACCAGAAACTCTTCCCACATAGCATGCCAATGACTGACCGCAGTCACTGGGGCTGCTTGGCATCAGACGCCGTAGATAATGTTGAAACGTCAGCTCCTGGCATGGACGAGGCACTAGGACACATTGGTATTCCCTTCCTCCCTTGTCACGGTCCTCCAACTCTGTCTGGTTCCTGGGTTCTGATATCTGAACTGGGCTCCTCTCCTGTATGCCAGTTTCTTTATTTGGAAGAAAAATCAACACGGGAGAGCAATTGCTGGTGTGGTCAGGGATTCAGGGATTTCTGGGGCTGACTCATTGCTTAATGACAAGGAACAAGGTAGTGGTCCGGACTAAAGCAAGTCGCCTGCCCCACGCCAAAAAACAGGACCAGGGCTTGGACCCAGGACTTTTGACTTCAATTTGAAGGCATTTCCCTTTTCCTGACAGAGCCCAGTGGGGAGCCTTTTAGGAGATTCTCCTATACTCGGTGGGAGGTCAGGACTGTGGAAGGTGATTCTTGCCCATAGGTTAGCTTCCTGTTTGCCCAACTTTGCTTGACTGACTCCGCTCCGCTCCCTGGGAGCCTTGCTATGTAGGGACTCTATCTGTCTGTAACTTGCCCCATTAGCTCAGTGCTTAACTCCTCAGACATTTCTCCTTTTAAGCTATGTCTTCAGGGAAAAGGGAAGTGATTTCAAGGAAGGAGTATATTGCTTTTGGCATCCCCACATCTCTCCCCTGTGATTTTTTTAGAGGTGAAACCTGTGACTCAAAGTGGCCAGTTGCATCCTAGGTCCCCTCAGTCACAGTGATTGTTCTGGGAAGGGCACAGCACCTGATCACTATGAACGTTTGGGATTTAGTTACATGAGCTAAAAAGTCCCTCTCATGTTAAAAATTAATTTTTATTAAATTTTAGTGTAGTATAGTTCCTTAGGGCTTCCATCGTGGTTCAGCAGTAAAGAATCCCCCTGTCAATGTGGAGTTCAATCCCTGGGTCAGGAAGATCCCCTGGAGGGGGAAATGGCAACCCACTCCAGTACTCTTGCCTAGAGAATCCCATGGACAGAGGAGCCTCATGGGCTATGGTCCATGGAGTCCCAAAAGAGTCAGTCATGGCTTAATGACTAAACAACAGCAGCAAGTAGTTGCTTTACAATCTTGTGTTAGTTCCTGCTGTACAGCAAAGTGAATCAGCTATGGGTCCAACTCTTTGGGACCCCATCAGTCCATGGGGTCCCAAAGAGTCAGACACAAATGAGAGACTAAGCACAGCGCACACACACACACACACACACACACACACACACACATATATCCCCTCCCCATTTAAGTCACCAGAAAGTCCCTTTAGTTTAAGCAATTTTAACATAATTTTTCAATTATTTGCAATCCAAAGAGTTCTGAATGATGAAATAACAAAAATAGTAAATAATATGAATTGAGTGCCTACTCGGTGCCAGGTACTGTTTTGAATTCTTAGTTTTGTGAACTTAAATAGTATTTACTGCAACCTTACAGAATATGTAATATTGTAATTCTTACATTGGCCCTGGTGAGATTAAACAACTTCCAGAATAAAAGGGGACCTGGCACGTAGGTGATAGATCTGGGATTTGAACGTGGGCAGCCCAGCTCTAGAGCCCATGTTCTCAACAGCAATGCGATCCTGTCCCTAGGTACGTATTCTTTTCAGTTAAATCCCAAGGGCCCTCTTTTCATTTGCTGATCTTGTAGAGAGACAGTTCCTCATCCAGTCTGCTCAAATTCTTGGGAAAGCGAAAGGGAAAGTTGCTCAATCGTGTCTGTCTCTTTGCGACCCCATGGACTATACAGTCCATGGAATTCTCCAGGCCAGAATATGGGGTGGGTAGCTGTTCCCTTCTCCAGAGGATCGTCCCAACCCAAGGATGGAACCCAGGTCTCCCGAATTGCAGGAGGATTCTTTACCAGCTGAGCAACCAGGGAAGCCCAATCATACTGGAGTGGGTAGCCTATCCCTTCTCCAGCAGATCTTCCTGACCCAGGAATCGAACCGGGGTTTCCTGCATTGCAGGCAGATTCTTAACCAGCTGAGCTACCAGGGAATCCAACAGACGAATTTCATGAGGTTCCCATGGGGGAGGTAATTTGCTTGTGCAAATACATCCCAGAGGCCTGCCCACCACACCAAACCTGCCCTTCTGTCATTAGAGGATGCGTTTCTTCAGATTATTAATAATAATTATATGTGGTCATAAAGAGTCGGACACAACTGAAGCAATGTAAGACATACACAGAAATAATAATAGCTTTTACATGTTGAATACCTACTATGTTCCAGATTCTCTTTTAAGCATACTGTACACGTTATCTCTTTTAATCCTTAGAAAACAGGAAAGTGCAGTCAACTATGTGCTCAAGTTCACTGAACTAGGAAGTATTCCTGTCCTCAGAGTCACACTGCCTCCCAGGCCTCTTGGACCTGCGGTCACCCAGAGGGGAGCACAGATGCCAGTGACCAGGCATCCCAAGAGAGGCCAGAGGGACTGCTCCGCTGATGCAGGGCTAATGAAGGGGCGCCTTCAATGAAGGGGTGCATGTTAGATCCCTGGTCGGGGAGCTAAGATTCCATGTACCTTGGGCCAAAAGAGCAAAACAGAAAAAATGGAGGCAATATTGTAACAAATTTAATAAACACTTATAAAATAGTCCACATCAAAAAAAGAAAAATCTTAAAAAAAAAAAAAAAGCCAGAATGACTCATGGACTCCAACCAGCCACAGCTGTGGGATAGGGAGGAAAACCAGTTCCCCAGTCCCTGGGGATATCCCTTGGTCTGATGGAGAAGATCCAGAGTGAAAGTACAGAACAGACTCCGCAACTAGCCAGCAACTAGCAAAAGAGACCAGGTGAAAACACCCCAAAATGTTAGTTATGGCTTTCTCTGCTGTTGGCTTATTAGGATTAATTATCTTCATCTGTATTCTTTCATATAGTTGCTAAGTTGTCCATAACAAGCATGACTTATTTTCTTACTCATGAATAAAATGAAGCAAAACAACAACCTATTATGAAAATTAATACAAAATTCTCCAATAAAAGGAATCCAGGATTCATGGAGAAATGTTGATTCTAGGGTTGGGGTAGGAAATATAGAAAATGAGCTAGGGACTTTGCTCAGTGGTGAAGAATCTGCATTGGAATGCAAGGGATGCAGGTTTGATCCGGTTGGGTAATTAAGATCCCACATGTTGTTGTTGTTCAGTCACTAAGTCGTGCCTGACTCTTTGCTACCCCATGGTCTGCAGCATGCCAGGCTTCCCTGTCCTTCACCATCTCCTGGAGCTTGCTCAAACTCATGTTCACTAAGTCAGTGATGCCATCCAACCATCTCATCCTCTGCCATCCCCTTCTCCTTCTGCTTTCAATCTTTCCCAGCATCAGGGTCTTTTCCAATGAGTAACTTCTTCGCATCAGGCGGCCAAAATATTGGAGCTTCAGCATCAGCATCAGTCCTTCCTATATTCAGGGTTGATTTCCTTTAGGATTGACTAGTTTGATCTCCTTGGTGTCCAAGGGACTCTCAAGAGTTTTCTCCAGCACCACAGTTTGAAAGCATCAATTCTTTGGTGCTCAGCCTTCTTTATGGTCCAACTGTCGCATCCATACATGACCACTGGATAAGCCATAGCTTTGACTAGATGGACCTTCCACGTGCCTTGGTGCAACAAAGCCCACATGCTGCAACTAAAACTTGATGCAGCCAAACAAACACATACATTTTTAAAAAAGGTTATAAAATGGGCCCAGAGCATCTTGTATTGCCAAAAAGTAAGGAAGTGCTCAAAAAACAAACAAAAAAACCATACAATGATGAGGGTGTGTCAAAGACACACAAGAGCCAATTGAGAGAGCTCCCAGTGGCCAAAGGTGGAACAATTTGAACAATAAAAATGTAAAATAATACTGAATCATAGCCCAAAGTATAAACACAAATATCCTTGATAATATAAGCACGTCTCCTGTGCAGGAGAATTCCAAATAATTGATACAGATACTCCGCCCTCAAGGAGGCGGAGCATAAATCCTTAATCCTTAGGTATGGGCTATGCATAGTGGCTTCCTTCCAAAGAGGACAGTATGAAAAAGGGGAGGGTAAGAAGCTGTACAGAGGAGAAACCTAACAAACACTATTCTGCCAGGTGATCAAGGTCAACATCACAGTGATGAACCATGCCGATTGTATGTATCCTTGACATGAATGTGATATGTACGGCACTTTATCTCTGCGGTCTTCCTCACCCAAACTATAACCCAGTCTAAACACAAGAAGAACTTCAAGATAAGAAGTTTTTACCAAGATATTTTTTATCAAGAAAAGACCCAACTGAGGAACATTCTACAAAACTGCACAGTAACTCCTCAAAACAGCCAAGAGGAGCCCGAGAGGACAAGGTGATTGAACGGGCTGTGGTGGTGCAGATGGGATCCTGGAGCAGAAACAGACATTAAGTATCGATAAAAACTAAGGAAATCTGGTTTGACAGAAAACAGCAAAATTCTGTAAAGCAATTACCCTTCAGTTAAAAAATAAATAAATTAAAAAAGAAACTAAGGAAATCTGAATTAAGTATGGACTTTAATTAATAATAATGTAGCAATATTGATTCATTAATTGTGACAATGCAAAGGTAAGAGGTTAAGAATAGGGGAAGCTGGGCGTGGGGTGTACCAGAACTCTCTACTACTTTTGCTATTTTTATCTACATCGAAAACTTTTAAAATAAAAAGTTTATTTTAAAAAGTCAGGAAAAGGGAGTGGTAGTGGTAGCAGATGTGTGTTATAGTCTTCAGATAACCACTCAGCCCCAGCAGCAACTCAGCTGGAAGGAGAAACTGTTTAACTCCCAGTGACTTCAACTTTGTCTCTTTTTTCTTAGAAAAATCTAGCCATCTGTCTCTTAGCTGGACTGGAAGGGAACAAGGTTATTTTATCTAGCTGGCCTCCCCGCAGGTCCCACAGAGATCTCCTGGCAGTTAAATTCATTAACTTGATATTTTCTAATGATTAACACTGATCAATAATCTGCTGGGTCTGGTCCTTAAATCAATTCCCCCATTAATAAGAATGAAAGCACCATTTTATTATCAAGCCCTGGACCTTTTGCAGAAAAGGCTTCTGGGGTTTGGGGGCTTCCATTCCTGCTCCTGCATATCAGGTTAATTAAAACTCCCACTCAGGTCTCCCAAGCCTCATGCTTGCGACTTGGAACAATATTAGCTTGCGGGAAAGACCTCTAGAACAATGGGTTGAGTCTTTCATTCAGTGAGACACTCCCTTATTTAGTCAACTAATTTTTACTCAGAACCTGCTAAGTGCTCCGGTCTCTGCTCAACGCCCCCGCCTTAGAGAGACCGCCTCTGCTTCATCACTTCACCTGAAAGGTCACTGCTAACTTGCTTTCTCGCCACTGTGTTAGTTTTCTTCACTGTTATTGTTGTTGTAGTTTTCATCACTACTTGCTGATATATTTAATGTACTTGCTCACTCTTGTCTTTTTGGTATTTGTTTTATTTCCCCACTGAATCTAAAGCCCCATGAAAGATTAATTCTAAACGTGAAGGAGAGCCATGGAAAGAAGCAGTGTGGGAAGGGGTCTTCCCTGGTGGGCCAGTGGCTGAGACTCTGCACTCCCAATGGGTTTGATCCCACATACTGTAACTAAGACCTGGTGCAGCCAAATAAATAAATAAGTAAACAAATAAATATTTTAAAAAAGAAGTAACAAGGTAGGATTTGTGTTTTGGAAGGATGACTCTGCCTGGAGTGATTGGACAGCATCGGAGGTGCATGTGGACAGAGCTGGAGGAGGGTATAGACAGGACCAGGGGAGTGAACGCACGAGGCCGGTGGAGGCAGTTCACGGAGCTGGTGAGACTGCACCGTGTTGATGGGAGAGAAGGAGAGGAAGGCTGCTGCAGGTCCTAGGAGCTAGAATGGACAGAGCTTGTGGAGTGACTGGGTCTGGGTGGAGCAGAGGGAGGTTTCGAGGCTGGTTCTCAGGTCTCTGGCTTTGGGACCAGTGCGCTGGGGAAGGACATGTGGGGAGCTGACCTGAGACTGGATGGTGTCATATTGCCTGAGAAGGGGGCATTGATGAGGAATCCAGGAAGGTATCTTTCTGTTCTTCTAACCCCGATAGTACCCCAATTCCTTCTCTTCTGTAGGAGAAACTCTGGAGACTGGGGCTGAAATCCCCATTAGCTGGCCTCATGTACGTTCTGGGTGGGGAGAGAAGGCTGGGGGGAGAAAGGGGACCTGGGGTGGGAGATGACACTCAGGCCACCTCCTTTCTGGTTCCATCTCAAATGTGATGTAGCACAGCTTCATCTGCACCCGCTTGAGTTGGCAAATGAGCAAGTGGGTTGACATGCAGTACATAACTTTATGTTGAATTCCAGAGAGATGAGGAGAGTGTAATATAGGGCGGGTGAGCCATAACCCGTGTGCCTTTTCAGTCTCAGCCCCTTTCTTATACCAGTGCTCAGGGACGTCTGCTAGGTCAGGGGATGCAGCTGCGGAAGGCTCCAGGCATAGGCACACGGCCCACCTCTAACCGCTCTGCTTACCATCTCAAGACTTCCTCACTCTTGCTCGCCTAAAGAAGACATGCTGGCTCTGTCATTGTGATTCACTGACTCCTAGAACCTTGGAGTTAGCAGGGATCTTAAATGCCAGTTAGCATTATCCCGTATTTGTAGGCCAGGAGAAAGCAGACATGCCTTGGCCAAGGTCAGACAGGAAGTTGTAATGAATGTGACCTTCCAAGTCATGTATGTTACTGTACACACATGAACCAATACTCAAGTGTCCCCACATCCACAGACACACACTCTCAGGGAAACACAAGATCCTTTCCTGGACTCCCTCCATGGGCTTCAGGCCATGGACCACCCCCAAATGTGTAACTCCAGGCTTGTCTGACCTCTCCTCTGAGCTCCAGCTGTCTCCTCAGGATCTACACCTATGTGGCTAATAGGGAGCTCAACCACAACAGGTCCAAACCCATCCCCTTGATTTCTGTCCCATTATACCTGCTCCTGAGTAAATCTTCCAGAAAGTGACAATAACGGCATGTCAAAAACCTAGGTGTCATCTGAGAGTCTTCTCTCTCCTTTATCTTTCCAGTCCCCATGCAATTGCTCAGAGAGACCTGTTGGCTCAATTTCTGAAATATATTGCCAATCTGTATTTGTTAATCTCACTTGGTTCTTGAGTGAAGTGAGCTTCCTGTATGAGCAGTTAGCCTGTTCTGGTTCCATGGGTAGGGCACACCATAAAGAAGGAGCAAGGGGCGGCTCAGCACGGAGGCCCCTGAACCTTGCTGGTGGTGGGAGGCAGTGTACGGACCAGGCATAGGCAAGGGCTCCACTTTGGTGGGTCCCCGGGGCCCTCGTGAGGAAGAAGCAGGAGACAGCCTGGCTGGCTCTCACCTCTGTCATATTCTCTAGGGTGGAGGCAGATGCCAAGCACAGGGCAGAAATCCACATAAATGCAGAACAGGGAAGTTGGGGCGGAGGCCTTAGGCCTGGAGTCCTAATCCGTTTTGTTTTTCGAGTCTTTATCGATTTGTTTCTCGTTTTGGCTGCTCGCGGGCTGTCTCTAGCTGCAGCGAGCAGGAGGTGCTCTCGAGTTGTGGCACGCGGGCTCCAGGCCCTGGGGCTTCGGTCGGTGCACTCCATAACTGAGGCACGCAGGCTACGTGTCATCTGGGAGCTTCCTGCACCAGGAATCAAACCTGTGTCTCCTGCACTGGCAAGTGGATCCTTAACCTCTGGACCACCAGGGAAGCCCCTGATCTCCTCTTATGCTGGGTCTTTAGCTGCCACCCAGCTAGCTGGGGAGAATCTAAGGACAAATATCCACTAACTGGGCTTCTCATTACAGAAACTACACATCCAAAACATTATGCCCTCCACTCCAGTTGGCAACTCCCTGTGATCTACTCTAAGCAGACAAATGACTGCTTCGTATAAAAATCATTCTCCTTTAAATATTAAGGGGAAAAAGTTTTCCAATTTTCTTTGGCATGGCTTTCTTATTTCTTGAGGGCAAAGACTTCTCATTTCAAAATGGAAATCAATGAGAAACATGATTGAATTTGGGAAATGCGGTTTTACAGTCGACCGTTCCAGACAGTCACAAGTTCTGAAAGCTATAAACAGATTAATAATTCATACGAACATTTTGGTGATCAGAAAAGTGGCTGGGTCTCACTTTGTCATTTGACTGACTTAGAATGTCCTGTCACTTCAGGTCTGTAATGTTCTCTGCTCTTTTGGGACAAAGAACAACTTGAGATATTATTTCCTTGTACCTTTCTCCACACTCCTCCCACCTCAGTGGGTCATGGGAAGGATTAAATGGGCCGGTGTGCATCAAGAACTAGGCCAGAGTGGGCAGAAAATAGTAGGTCTTATCATCTTTCTAATCTTGGGACCCTGAAAGGGCCAAGAAAAGAAAATCTCAGAGGTTATTAGGGGATGAGTCATGATGAAATAGCGTAATTCTAATAGTAAAAGCTCCTCCCTCAAGGTTAAAGTTCTAAAAGAAGATTAAAACATGAAACCACAAAAGCAAAGTGTCTGGTTCAGAGTCTGGTTTAAGACAAAAAGTGGAGGAACTCCCCTGGTGGTTCAGTGATTAAGAATCTTCCTTCCAATGTAGGGGGCTTGAGTTCGATCCCTGGTCAGGAAACTAAGATCCCACATGCCAAGGAGCAACTAAGCCCGTGCGCCACATCTAGAGTCCTTGCCCCACAATGAAAGGTCTCACATGACGCAATGAAGATCCTACGTGCAGCAACTAGACCCACTGCAGCCAAAAAAAAAAAAAAAAAAAATCCCCTCCGCTGTGCATATTAGTTCTCTATTCCACTCTGCATACTTTGGAACATGCGAGGTGTTTTTAACCATGTAAGACTCTGGGTGAGCCCTCAGGGAAGAATTCTCTAGAAAAACAAGGAAAAAGGAAGAAGGGAATTCTCCCCAAAGTGTCAACAGTGACTCTTTCTGGGTGGCAGGAATTCAGGTGACTTGTTTTTTCTTTCTAATCCTGTGCGTTTTCCAGGTTCTCCTTAATGAACACAGATTGCATTCATAATAAAGCACCAAGCTTCTTGCTCTCTCTCTTGTGTTTCCCCAGCAGCTTCCCGCACCTCTGTCATGAGTCCCTTTGAAATATCCTTTGGGATCCTGTGATACACTTGCTTACACAGAAGGTAATTGTAACCATGAAGAGAGCTTCATGGAAAGCAAGATTGTCAGCTTGCAAAGAAAGCAAAACATTGTCAGAAATTCTAGTGAGAGGTGGCTGTTTGCCAAAGGCTTTTAAAGGCCTGCCTATCTTATTTTACTTATTTAAAAAAAAAAAAAGTGTATGGGGAAGACTAGCTTATATTTGAGAAGTGTTAGGGGCATACCAGCAAGAAATAAAACTTCTTTGAAGTCCCAGAATGGAAAGAGAATGTGGCCCACATGTCTCAATGTTTTGGGTGCTAGGCCTATATACCACCTAAATGATCTGAGGGACCACAGACCTCATGTTTCTGAAAACATCAGCTTAGCAGGCTGCTCATATTCTGTCTATTGTGTGACTGTTAGAGATTGTAGGGTCCGAGGGCCCAGGCAAGAGATTTTTGAGAGGTGTTATGTGTTCAGACTCATAATAGAAGACATTATTGTGTTCGAAATCTGGGAGTCACAGAGCCTTTGGTGTGACGCTTCTCAGTGCAAATCTGCTCAAGTCACTGGCTCCATTCATTTCTTCCTACATTCACTCCCTCACCAAATACTTCCCACACTCCTGCTGCAGCTGGCAGGTGTCATACTAGATGCTATGGCCTCAGTAGGACATAAGACAGACCGTATTTTGATTCCCCACCACCAGCAAGAAGAGATTGAGGTTCCCTATAATCTGCCCCTTCCCCTCTGCTTCTAAAACTCATCTCCTGCCACTTCTAAGAAAAGCGATGGTTGGAATAATACCAAACAGTCTTTGGGCCCCATATTATTATTATTTTTCCTCTGTGTGTGCATTTGCCTATACTGATCCCTATACAGTGTCATTCCTTTAGGCCCAGCTCAGGTGTTACCTTCTCCATCAAGGCGTCTCCTTAGAAATCTCTTTGATAGCCCTGTGTGTGCCTGCCTGCTCAGTTGCTTCAGTCGTTTCTGACTCTTTGCGACCCCATGAACCGTAGCCCCCCAGGCTCTTCTGTCCATGAGGATTCTCCAGGCAAGAATATTGGAGTGGGTAGCCATTCCCTTCTCCAGGGGATCTTCCCGACCCAGGGATTAAGCCTGTGTCTGCTGCACTGTAGGCAGATTCTTTACTGACTGAGCCCTTGATGGCCCTGCAAGGGCACCTGTTCCAGAAATTACCACATTCAAGGCCTCACCTGTTTCATTCCTGAGGTGTGAATCTCAGTGAAGGAGGTGAGATGACAGGGAAATACAGGCTGCAGGGGCAGGCGTCACAAGGACTGAAAAGAGAAGTTAATTCTAGGATATTTTTCGCATATCTGTGTCTGTGCACTAAGATTCGTTCCTGGAAAACTGGAAGGAAGCTTTTCATAGAACCTGGCTCATATACATGGCCGGTAATTGAAGGAAGCAGCTGCCTAATATTAAGACAGAGTTCCCTGGAGGTTGGGAGATGCTGAAAGGGCATGTCCTCCATGGCCACACCCCTCAGAGCCACGCCCCTCAGAGCCTTGCTCCTCTGGCTTCAGGAAGGTAGTGTGGCCAGAGGCCAGAGCTCTTAGCCTTGCAATGGGAGGAAATGGTACACAAAGTCAGTGCCAGCCTGTCCTGCCCTCACTCTTTCCCTTACTCCAGCCCCACCCACACCAGCCCTTTGGGGCCACAAGGCCTTTCCAAGCCCAGCCTTTGTTCCCACCATCCACAAGCTTACTCCCAAATGCAGATCTTTTCTAATTTCCGGCCCTGTGGCAGAACAATCCGTCAATGAGCAAGATGACTGATTGGTCTGAGAGGGACTCGCTTTCAGGATAGGGATTTTCCCCCACAGCAGGAGCACAGTAATTAAACTGTACTGTGGTTGAGAGGACAATGTTTCTCCAAGAAGACTGTCAGTTCTCAGAGGACAATGGGAATCAGAAGTGGAGTGGAAATAAGGGCTGAGATCTCAGCCACAGAAGATGCCTGTTCTTATCGCTAAAAGCCAAGCTCCCGCACAACTCTGACATACCATCAATGTGCAAAAGCAGTCCAGGCCACCTGAAAATGGAGAAGTCAGCTCTGGAGACCTCGCTCCATTCCAAAGGCCATCAGCACATCCAGGACCCATCGACTGGGGTTTAGTGACGGTGGATGCAGGGACTGGGGTTTGCCTGTCTGGGTGGAGCCACCTGAGACTGATTAGGGTTGTATGTGCTGTGCTAAGTCACTTCAGTCGTGTCCTACTCTTTGTGATCCCGTGGACTATATAGCTGGCCAAACTCCTCTGTCCATGGGATTTCCCAGGCAAGAGTACTGGAGTGAGTTGCCATTTCTTTCTCCTGGGGATTTTCCCAACTGAAAGATTGAACCCAGGTCTCCCACTTTGCTGGCAGACTCTTTACCATCTAAACCACCAGGTAAGCCCACTAGCACCACTTAATTTGGGTTCAGTTCAGTTCAGTCACTCAGTCATGTCCAACTCTTTGCAATCCCATGAATCGCAGCACACCAGCCCTCCCTGTCCATCACCAACTCCTGGAGTTTACCCAAACTCATGTCCATCGAGTTGGTGATGCCATCCAGCCATCTCATCCTCTGTTGTCCCCTTCTCCTCCTGCCCCCAATCCTTCCCAGCATCCAATGAATCAACTCTTCGCATCAGGTGGCCAAAGTATTGGAGTTTCAGCTTCAATATCAGTCCTTCCAATGAACACCCAGGACTGATCTCCTTTAGGACAGACTGATTGGATCTCCTTGCAGTCTAAGGGACTTTCAAGAGTCTTCTCCAACACCACAGTTCAAAAGCATCAATTCTTCTGCACTCAGCTTTCTTCACAGTCCAACTCTCACATCCATACATGACCACTGGAAAAACCATAGCCTTGACTAGACGGACCTTTGTTGGCAATGTAATGCCTCTGCTTTTTAATATGCTGTCTAGGTTAGTCATAACTTTCCTTCCAAGGTGTAAGTGTCTTTTAATTTCATGCCTGCAATCACCATCTGCAGTGATTTTGGAGCCCCCCAAAATAGTCTGACACTGTTTCCACTGTTTCCCCATCTATTTCCCATGAAGTGATGGGACCAGATGCCATGATCTTAGTTTTCTGAATGTTGAGCTTTAAGCCAACTTTTTCACTCTCCTTTCAGCAAATGTACTCAAATGGAGGTAAAGGTATTTTTATGTATGAGAGAGAAAGAGAGAGAGGAAGGGAGAGAGAGAGAGAATAAATATGAGAAAACAGTGAAATGGGAGCTGAGGAGAAATTCAGTCTTGCATATAAAGCAATGCTCCACAGTTAGTTACAGTCTCTCTGTGTCTTGGTTTCCAAGTGAGGTCTCCCGTAGCATGCATCACACTGGGCTGAGTGTGACCTGTATGGTAACATCAACATTCCATCAGACCCATGTAGTCTTCAGACAACCTGGTCCCAATACATGCATCAAATGCACAACTAAAGAGAGATTTCTCCTAACGTTGGGGGGGAAAATGACTTTTGTTGGTTGCATTTTGAGTTGGTATTTTTCATGTATTATATTGTAAGGATGATTTAGGGAATCTCAAGAGTAATTCTGACTATGCCCGGTTATTATCTTTAGTGCTGATTCCAGAGACACTGAAGTCATTATTTTATTATCTTCTTTATGTAGTTAACTTACTAGTCTTTATTTTTATAAGTGGTAATGATACAAACTTGATCCCTGTTTATTCTTGAATTGCTCCAAATTTCAGATTAGCACACTCCAAAATAATGGTTTTATGATACACGTTATAAATAGAGTTCAGAGTCAAATTGTGTGAACATCATCTTACTACATTCCAAAAAGCCATAAAGAGAAATTCGCATCATAAACCAGATAATGTTAATGCAAGTCATGTACCTAATGTGAAACTACTGGCTCCAATAATACTCTGAAAATGAGAATAACATTGCAATTGTCACCAACAAATAGCTAACCTAATTTAACCACAGGTAGACTTGAGCTCTATCCAGATGCTTGATATACAGGTAAATTATACATAATATCTGCATAGGAAAGAGTAATGAGCACACTTAACAGCTGGAATGAGCACTTTGTTTTAAATATGTTTTACCTTCATTAAATGCATTAATATTCATGAGTAAATGATTATATATATGAATTTTCTATGGCAATGACCGAGATTCAGCCAATCTCCCCAGTTTTTAAATGGATGTGTGTATGTGTGCTGTGCTTAGTCACTCAGTCATGTCCGACTCTTTGTGACCCCATGGACTGCAGCCCGCCAGGCTCCTCTGTCCCTGGTGATTCTCCAGGCAAAAACACTGGAGTGGGTTGTCATGCCCTCCTCTAGGGGATCTTCCCCACCTAGAGATCGAACCCAGGTCTCCAGTGTTGCAGGCAGATTCTTTACTGTTTGAGCTACCAGGGAAACCTAAATGGATACCCAGCATCAAAGTACAGCATAATTTTATGGTACAGCATGATTTTATGGTGACTAGAGTAGTATATGGGCTTTCCTGGTGGCTCAGAAAGTAAAGCATCTGCCTGTAATGTGGGAGACCCGGGTTCAGTCCCTGGGTCGGGAAGATCCCCTGGAGAAGGAAATGGCAACCCACTCCAGTACTCTTGCCTGGAAAATTCCATGGACAGAGGAGCCTTGTAAGCTACAGTCCATGGGGTTGCAAAGAGTCGGACACGACTGAGCGACTTCAGTAGTATATACAGTTTTACATATTTGTTATAGATTTGTGGACGTGACTGGAATGTGAGTTTATTCAAGCTTTCAGGTGCAATTCACCCTTCGGGATACCCCCAAGGCACTGAGGCACAGAGCCTGGCTCATGGCAGGTTCTGGGCAACATTTGACAAATGGAAGAACAGGTTCCCCGGGGGAATGGCATGGACACCCCAGAGCAGAAGAGTACAGAGAAAAGCAGGTCCCAGAGGGCAGCCTTCTTGGAGGAATTAGGACAGAGCCAAACCCCAGAGACAGGAAGGGCTTAGGACTGATGGAAAGCTGTGCAAAGAAGATTTCAGAATGAGAGGAGGGAGAGGCAGTGGGAGGCAGTGGTGCGGGAGAGTGAAACGGCCTAAGAAAGTGGTCAGGGTGGCGTGACTGGCAGAAGAGGAATTGCTGGGTGGGGAAGGCCACCTGTGGACTGATCAGAACAGCGCCCTTTACCCTAGGAAGGAGGATTTAAATGTTTTTAGTGAAAACTGTGATGTTCCTCAAAAGGAGCTGGCCCCCTGGCTACCAGCTGCTTGATGTGGAGGAGTTGGGGGGAATCCATCAGTCTTCATGGAATGCTGGAGGGTATCAATTCACTCTCTCTGCGAGGGCAAGCTTTTCAAACAGACCTGGAGCTGTGGAGGGTGGCCATCCTCTGCTACCTTCATCAGAAGATGACCACATGGCTGCAGGTACAGAGAGGCGGGGATGAGAGAGTAAGAGGCAGAGAGAGCTGCCTGGGGCACCGCCTTCCAGGCCCTGGCCCCACTGGGGCTGCCAGCCTCCATCAGTGTCCTCTGAGATGTCCTTGGCTTGAGATGAGTGGTTTATGTTAACTGGCACCAAACTAGAGGTTTGTTTTTGCTTATTTTCTTTTTCAGCCTAGTCACACTGCATGTGGGATCTTAGTTCCCCCACCAGGGATTGAACCCAAGCCCTGGGCATTGGAAGCTCGGAGTCTTAACCACTGGACCACCAGGGAAGTCCCAAGTTAGAGACTTTTATGTGCATCCACAACAGGAGTCTGGGTGGGGCAGAGAAGGTCTCACAAACTGTGACATAAAGCCCCATCTCAAACCCAGAGGGAGTCTCCCAGATCTGTATTTTTTGACGGTGATGAAGAGTGAGGAGGGGGAAGCAAAGAAGGAGACACACTCATGTGTTCTTGCTCTTTGCCAAGGTCACACCTGGCAGCAGACTTCTCCCCCTCCCCACGTGCACATGACAAGACGCAAAATCCTGGGTCCAGAAAGCTCCAGCAGCTGCCATCCCTCCTGACCTGTATCGACAGAAAAGGGATCCAGACCTGGGCTGTCTTTCCTCCCCTTGCTAAACCGTCGTTCTGTCTGCCTCCCAGCACTGCCGGGCTGGAACTCTGCTCGGACGCCCAGCAGTCTCGCTCCCCACTCCTGCCCTCAGGGATGCGAGGGGCACTGTGCCCCCGGACCCAGGCGCAGACATACACTCCTCTCCCCACAGCCCCCTTTCCAGCCCAGCCCCACAACACGTTTTGCTTGTTTGGGTGTGTGTTCTCTCATCCCAGATAAGCAAAATGAAGAATGAAAATCTGAGTACATTAACATCTAGAACCAACCTAAACAGCTGTGAACTTCTGGAAGGCAGGGACTATGCCTTAGGTTTTTTTTAAACTTTTTATTTTATATTGGAATGTAGCTGATTAACAGTGTTGTGACAGCTTCAGGTGCACTGCAGAGGGACTCAGCCACACTTATACGTGTATCCATTCTCCCCCACACGCCCCTCCCATCCAGGCTGCCACGTAACATTGAGCAGAGTTCCCTGTGCTCTGCAGTATGTCCTTGTTGGTTATCCGTTTTAAATAGAGCAGTGTGTACCTGCGGATGGTTTTTGTTTTTTGCGGGTTTTTGGGGGTAGGGTAGTTGGAGAAAGGAATGGCTACCCACTCTAGTATTCTTGCCTGGAAAATCCCAACGACAGAGGAGCCTGGCGGGCTACACGTCAGACACGACTGAGCAGCTAACACCACTACAGCTCGTGTAGGGAGGGATGATTTAGGGTGGTGTCAGGAAAAGTACTCAGGCTTTGCTTAATCGACCCCAGCTTCTCCATCTGTAAAATGGGAAAGCAGCAACCACCTTTCCACAGGGACGTTTTAATGATAAAAAGAGAGAAGATACATGTAAAAGCACTGGTACATGCCTGCCGTGTCACAGGCATAAAAATAAATGTCAGGCCCTCTCTGCCCCAGCGGCTATCTTCATTATAACTCAGTTGGTAAAGAACCTGCCTGCAATGCAGGACACCCCGATTCGATTCCTGGGTCAGGAAGATCCACTGCAGAAGGCCAGTATTCTGGCCTGGAGAATTCCATGGACTATACAGTCCATGGAGTCACAAAGAGCAGGGCATGACTGAGTGACTTTTACTTTCACTCTGCCCCAGCACATCCCCTTGAGTCTGACAGCTAACATCACTGAGACAAGCAAATGTGGACCCCTGCCGGCTTCTCCAACCCAGCCCCCTGGTTCCATCCTGAGCGGGCAATGCTCCCTTTCCTCTGCACCTGGCCACTTCAGTGGCTCCAGGTCCTCTCCTCCTGACCCCTGGGATGACCGTCCCCCAACACACCACCAGGGACAGCAGCTCTATCTTTTGCTTCGCCTCCTGCCCTCTCTCCTCCTCCCGCACAGCCAGCCCGCTTCCCCATCACTCACCCTGACAGCCACAAACGCCTATTTATTTGCCAGCTAACTTCCTGGTGGTTCAATATCCCCTTGAATTACTGTACAATCTCTTTCAAGTTATATTTGATTATTTTTCACATTTAAGAACATGAACACAGTTACCCAACAATGGCACGTGCCATTACAGTCAGAAATAAAATAGTATTGCAATACTATCTATGCATCTTAGACAAGGACTCAGTCCCTGGAAATTATGTCTCTAGCAAGGAGCGAAATCTGCCATGATAGGTACCATATAAATGCATATGAGACAATAAATAGTTACAAAGGGAGAGGATGCTGAATAATTAATCTACCCGCCTCTCCAGGAACGCTCTTTATAAATCTGTCCCAGGCGTTCATTTGTTTTTTTTTAAACAGAAGCAAATATTTAAAAGTAAAAAATAAATTATGTTCAGGAAGGAGAGATATAAAAAGAAAAAATCAGTGGGAGGGAAATAGAAGATTATGGATGGTGAGAGTTCCAAGATTCCTGTAACACCAGCTGGATGGCACTTGTTAAGGAGATGGATGGGGATATTCTGAGGGAGACAGGATTGGTCTAACATCGGATCTAAGCACTAGGTATTCATGCTGGCTTAATGCTATGGACTTTGTTTGTTGCTGTTGTTGTCCAGTCACTAAGTCATGTCAGACTCTCTGTGACCCTATGGACTGCAGCACGTCAGTTTCCCTGTCCTTCACGAACTCCCAGAGTGTGCTCAAATTCGTGTCCATTGAGTTGGTGATGCCATCTAACCATCTCATCCTCTGTCACTCTCCTTCTCCTGCTGCCTTCAATCTTTCCCAGCATCAGGGTCTTTCCCAGTGAGTCAGTTCTTCTATCAGGTGGCCAAAGTATCGGAGCTTCCGCTTCAGCATCAGTCCTTCCAAAGAACATTCAGGGTTGATTTCCTTTACGATTGAATTGTTTGATCTCCTTACAGTCCAAAGGACTCTCAAGAGTCTTCTCTAGAACCACAATTCGAAAGCATCAGTTCTTCAGCACTCAGCCTTCTTTATGGTCCAACTCTCACATCCATGCACTGACAATGGAAAAACCATGGCTTTGACTAGACGGACCTTTGTCAGCAAAATGATGTCTCTGCTTTTGAATATGCTGTCTAGGTTTGTCATAGCTTTCCTTCTAAGGAGCAAGTGTCTTAATTTCATGACTGCAGTCACCGTCTGCAGAGATTTTGGAGCCCAAGAAAATAAAATCTGTTACTGCTTCCACTTCTTCCCCTTCTATTTGTCATAAAGTGATTTGGACAGAGGCCATGATTTTCATTTTTTGAATGTTGAATTTTAAACCAGCTTTTTCACTCTTCTTCTTAACCCTCATCAGGAAGCTTTTTAGTTCCTCTTCACCTCTACCATTAGAGTGGTATCATCTGCGTATCTGAGATTGTTGATGTTTGTCTTAGCAATCTCGATTCCAGCTTGTGATTCATCCAGCCCAGCATTTTGCATTATGTATTCTGCATACAAATAAAATAACCAGGGTGACACAAAACAGCCTTGTCTACTCTCTTCCCAATTTTCAACCTGTCCGTTGTTCCATGTCTGGTTCTAACTATTGCTTCTTGACCCGAATACAGGTTTCTCAGGAGACAAGTAAGGTGGTCTGGTATTCCCATCTCTTTAAGAATTTTCCAGAGTTTGTTGTGATCCACACAGTCAAAGGCTTTAGCATAGTCAATAAAGCAGATGTTTTTCTGGAATTCCTTTGCTTTTTCCATGAGTCAATGAATGTTGGCAATTCGATCTCTGGTTCCTCTGCCTTTTCTAAACCCAGCTTGTACATCTGAAAGTTCTTGGGTCACATACTGCTGAAGCCTATCTTGAAGGATTTTGAATATAAACTTACTAGCATGTGAAATGAGTGCAATTATACAGTAGTTTGAATGTTCTTTGACCTGCACCCAGGTCTGTGAGTAGCTGGAGAAGGAAAAACTGACAGGGACACATTTAGAAAAACTCTAAAAATCTCCTCCCTTCCCTTGACACTACTGGATTTCTAAGAATCTCAGGGTAAGTACAAGATTTTATGTGATCTAATCCAAATTTGACTTTGAATTGCATCCTTCCCACCTTTTCCTAGTTATACCCTCCAAACCTTTATGGTTTGGAGCCAAAAAGACACCAAACCCTTCTGCCTTTCAGATATATTTGCTCACTGGCTTCAGTTATGTCCAACTCTTTGAGACCTCATGGACTGTAGCCCACCAGGCTCCTCTGTCTATGGAATTTTCCAGGCAAGAATACTGGAGTGGGTTGCCATTTCCTCCTCCAGGGAATCTTCCAGAGAGATTGAACCAATGTCTCTTGGGTCTTCTGCATTGGCATGTGGATTCTTTACCACTGTGCCATTTGGGAAAGCCCAATTCTCACTCACCCTTCTCCTGGTTACTGGGTCTAAAATCTCCCAGATCTGAAATTCCTTTGGATTCAGAAGGTCCCTTTTAAAATATGCTCCTGTGCCTGTCAATCATAACTTAGTGGGAAATATGGTGGGCTATAGTCAAACGGAGTCTCGAGTGGACACGACTAAGCATATGTCTTTTTTAAACTTTTTATGCTGGAGTATAATTGATTAACAGTATTGTGTTAGTTTCAGGTATACAGTAAAGTGAGTCAGTTCTATGTATACATGTATCTATTCTTTTTCAAATTATTTCCCCAACTAGTTTGATGCATAATATTGAGTAGCGTTCCCTGTGCTATATAGTAGGTCCTTGTTAGATATCCATTTGTAAATATAGTAATGTGTACATGTCAATCCCAAATTCTTTAACTATCCCTCCCCCTTCCCCTTCCCCTCTGTTAACTATAATTTTGCTGTTCTCTAAATCTGTCTCACTGTGTTTTCATATGCATTTTTCTGATTACTAATGAGGTTAAGCAACTTTGCATAGAATTGTGAGCCTTAAAATTCTTCTGTGAAATTACTTTTTTTATCTTCTGCCCATTTTTTTATCTTAGAGTGTTTGCTTTCTTCAACTTAATGCTGGATACTTAGTCTTCTATTGATTATATTAATATGGCTACAAATAACTTCTCCCACTCCATGGCTCATATTTTAATGCTCTTTAAAGGGACTTTTGCTTCCCTGGTGGCCTACATGGTAAAGAATCTGCCTGCCATTCGGGAGACCCAGGTTCAATCCCTGGGTCAGGAAGATCCCCTGGAGAAGGGAATGACAACCCACTTCAGTATTCTTGCCTGGAGAACTCCATAGATAGAGGAGCCTGGCGGGCTACCGGCTACAGTCCACGGCATTGTAAAGAGTAGGACATGACTGAGTGACCAATACTTTCACTTTCAAAGTGTCTTCTGATGGGCAAAGTTCTTAATTTGAATGAAATCAAACTTATTCATCTTTTCCTTATGACCTATACTTTTTGTACCTTGTTAAAGAAATTCTTTCCTAACCTGAGGCCATACATATATTCTCCTATATTGTCTTCTGAAAGTTTTATCAGTTTTCTTTTTCACATTTATATTTTTAATTCACCTGGTACTAATTTTTTTTTTTTTGCCATGATGTGTAGCATGTGGGATCTTAGTTCCCTGACCCAGGATTGAATCTGTGCCCCCTGAAGTGGAAGCTCAGAATCCTAACCACCCAACCACCAGGCAAGTCCCATACCCAGTACTGATTTTTTTCCCAAACATTAAGCTTTTTATTTTGTATAGCCGATTAATAATGTGATAATTTCAAGTGAACAGCGAAGGGACTCAGCCATACATATACATATATCCATTCTCCCCCAAACCCCTCTCCCATCCTGGTACTGATTTTTATACAGGATATGAAGTAGGCTTCCCTGGTGGCTCGGCAGTAAAGAATCTGGCTGTAAAGCAGGAGACCTGGGTTCGATCCCTGGGTTGGAAGACCCCTTGGAGGAAGGCATGGCAACCAACTCTAGTACCCTTGCCTGGAGAATCCCATAGACTGAGGAGCCTGGCAGGCTATGGGCCATAAGGTCACAAAGAGTTGGACATGACTGAAATGACTGAGCACATGAAGTAGGAATTCAGTTTAATTTTTTTCCACAATAGACTACCAATTGTCCCAGCACGGCTATTTACAAGTCTATTGTTTGCTCCACAGATTTGCACGCCACATAATCAGCTCTCTGTATCTGTGGGAGTGATCTTCTGAACAATTGTTTTCCATTGGTCTGTTTGTTTACCTCTGTACAACTATACTCTCCTCCTCGCCATTCTTGCTTTATCCTGTCTTACTGGTTGGTTGAATCAGTCCTCTCATTATGTTCTTTCAAAAGTATTGCTGTCATTCTTGATTATTTGAATTTCCATAAACATTTTGGGAGTAGTTCTTAATGTTCCCCAAATGTTAGAATTTTGATCAGATCTTCATCAAAATCATAGGCCACTTTGGGGTGAACTGACATCTTTACTGTGGTAAGTTTTCCAATCCAAAGTCACAGCTCATTCTCCCCATCTCTGTCTGTGTGTCTGTTAGTCACTCAGCTGTGTCCGACTCTGTGACCCCACACACTGTAGCCCGCCAGGCTTCTCTGTCCATGGAATTCCCCAGGCAAGGATTGCATTCCCTTCTCCAGAGGATCTCCCCGATCCAGGGAGCGAACCCTGGTCTCCTGCATCGCAGGCAGATTCTTAACCGTTTGAGCTACAGGGAAGAGCCCCCCATCTATGTAGATCTTCCTTAATGCCATCAATAAAATTTTATTAATTTCCCCCGCAAATGTCTTGTACAACTTTTGTGAGATTATTACTAGATGTTTTAGATATTTAATATTATTTTAAGTGATATTTTTTAAAGGGCCAGTTTCTATCTTTTTGCTCTGGGTGTTTGTTTTTCATTGATTTTTGTCCAAAAACCTCATTGAATACAAGAATTTTAATAATATATCTTAGATTATTTGAATCTATGCAAATGTATCACCCACAAATAAGTTTTTTTTCTGATTCTTACACATTTTATTGATTTCTTTTGCCTTCCTGTGCTAGCTAGCGTTTCCAAATCCATTTTTTTAAAAAGTGATGTTAATGCCCTTAAAGCGTACATTTTCAATGATTCTTTCTTAGATATAGTGTTTGCTGCATGCGTTTTGCAAATACCCTTTACCAGGGTAAGAAAGAGAGTTCTTTCTAATCCTGGTTTGCTATGTTTAAAAAGATAATGGACAGGGCTTCCCTGGTGACTCAGTGGTAAAGAATCCACCTGTCATTGCAGGCGACACAGGTTTGACCCCTGATCTGAGAAGATCCCACATGCTGCAGAGCAACTAAGTCTGCCTGCCACAGCTGCTGAGCCTGCGCTCTAGAGCCCGCGCTCTGCAACAAGAGAAGCCACCGCAATGCAAATCCCGAGAACCACAGGTAGAGAAAGCCCCTGCTGCAAGAAGACCCAGTGTAGCCATAAATAAATAAATAAACCCCATTAATTCTTTAAAAAAGATAATAGATGGGAGATTTTATTAAATGCTTTTGCCTCATCGCCATGTGTTGATGAGCACATGATTTTTATCCTTTAATCTATTCATGTACATTGTTCTAAGTGACTTTAAACCAATCCTGCGTTCCTGAGTAACCTCAGCCTCCTTATGCTGTTGGAATCAGTTTGCTAGTATTCTGTTGAGGATTTACAAAAAATTATTATTAATATATCTACGTGAGCAATATTAACTTTTAATTTCCCTTTCTCTGGCAGGATTTGATGTCAAGCTTATGTGTGCTTGATAATGAGTTGGAAAGTATTCCTTCTTAAAATACTCCTTGAATATTCATTACAATCAACTGGTAAAAGTGTCTGGGTCTGAAGTCTGTGTTGAGAAAAGGTGTCTATTAACTGATAATTTCTCTGAGGCTGTAAGTTTTCAATGTCATTTTGAGTCAGTTTTGGTAAGTCTATATTTTTATAACATTTTTTCTGTGTTCTGCAGGTTTTCTAATTACTGCAAGAAGGTTGTTCAGAATGTCCTCTTAAATCCCTAAAGGTCTTATGCTTCCTTTTTTTTCCCTAAAATTTGTTTATGTTCTCTGGGGTTTTTTTTGCGGGGGCGGGGATCAACCTTACAATAACTTTATCTAGCATTTTACTTACGTTTACATTTGGTAGCTCAGTCGGTAAAGCATCCGCCTGCAATGCAGGAGACCCCCAGTTTGATTCCTAAGTCGGGAAGATCGCCTGGAGAAGGGATAGGCTACCCACTGCAGTATGCTTGGGCTTCCCTTGTGGCTCAGATGGAAAAGAATCTGCGTGCAATGTGGGAGATCTGGGTTTGATCCCTGGGTTGGGAAGATCCCCTGGAGAAGGGAAAGGCTACCCGCTCCAGTTTTTTTGGCCTGGAGAATTCCACGGACTGTACAGTCCATGGGGTCACAAAGAGTCGGACACGACTGAGCGACTTTCACTTATTTATTTTCAAAAGTTAATTTCTGCTGTTACCTTTATTAGTTCCTTTTTTTCTACTTTCTTGCTATTTATTCTTTTTTTTTCCTTGTAATATGTTGTCTACTTTGTTCATTAATTTTCAACCTCCCTCCTCTTCTTTTATAACTATTTACATCTTCAAGGCCAAGCTGCACAGGGTTGTGGGTTCCCCTGAAGCCTGAGGGTCGCCCTGCCTCAGCTGTGGGCCCCTGCTTCACCACGATCATTGCAGCAGGGTCCTTTGCTGAATTGGTTGTGACCTGGAGGAAAGGGCAGGCCGGGACCTAAAAGAGCCAAAGGACCCTGGGCTGCCAGCCAGCGCCCTCTGCTGGTGCCCCCAAGCCTCCCCCAAACCCTTCAGCTTCTGGCAGCTGTGAACCGCCGCCGTGGTCTTGAAGTCTTCTCTCCCTCCCTTGTCCCTGGGCACTCACTCTGTGACCTGCCTGGCTGCTGGGGATGCGGGCAGAAATCAGCAGTGGTCTGGGTTGAGAGACAGGCGCTCGTGCTCCTGCCGTGGCTCAGCTCAGCCCCTTCTCCCCTCAGCCCTGAACAGATGCAAGTCTTGATGTGGCCTCTGGACTCCTCCACTCTGGTGCGCTCTCCCAGAGAAGCCAGACAGATGCTCACAGATGTCAGGCATTCAATCTCTGCTCAAAAGCCTACTGTGGCTTTTCCATTATGGTTTATCCCATGAGACTGGATTTGGTTCCCCGTGTTACACAGTAAGACCTTGTTGTTTATCTACTTTAAGTGTAATTGTTTGCATCTACTTACCCCAAACTCCCTCCCCTCTTCTCCTTCCCCTCGGCAACCACAGGTCTCTTCTCTATGTCTGTGAATATATGTCTGTAACTGAGTCACTTTGCTGACCCCCGACCAGGGATCGAACCTACCTCCCTTGCCCCTGCCCCGCTGCAGTGGCAGAAACAAATGTTAACCACTGAACCACCAGGGAAGTCCCTGCCTCCCTCTTAAAGGGCCCTGTGATTACATTTAGGGCCCACCTGGATAATCCAGGAAAATCTCCCCATCTCCAGGTCCCAAACTTAATGACATCGGCAAAGTCCCTTTTGTCACATCAGGTAGTATCTACAGCTCCCGTTTGGAAAGCGTGACTCAGACTCCCATACCTGGATTCATCACTTCTTCACTGGCTGATCCTGAGTAACTCACTTGGTCTCTCAGAACCTCCATTTCCTCCAATAAAATGGAGATAGTAATCAATCCCAGTTACAAGAAGGTTGTGGGTTTAAAGATGAAGTGGGATGGTGCGAGCTATGGTTGAATACTGGTTTTAATCACTGCATCTGAACTCGCTTCTCCCAGATCCACGCTCAGCCCTCAGCTCTCCCGGGCTTGAAGCAAACACAGTAGATGAAGTTAAAAGAAAAATGAGGGGCTGGGACTTGAAGGAAATTTCCTATGAAACTCCCGCACATCTGTCCTCTATGCCTGGCTGTGGGTCTCAGCCATCACTCTGATGAAGATACTGGGAGAGCAGTACTGCAGGCCGATGGAGGCCCCCTGGGGCCCCAGGTTTATTCAGTGAGCTGGGACCCTTTGATGACAGTGCCCCTTGGGAGACAGGCCAGTGGAGGGGGTTGGTATTCCATCTGCTCCCGTGGACTTTGGAGGCCTATGACACTAGCAACGATGAGTCACGTGCCTAGACTGTGCACATAGTCGGTGCTCAGTACATGTGGCCCCTCCCCTTTTTCCTCTTACCCATCTGCTTCTTGAGAGCAGCCCCTGGGCTCTTGACGTCCTTCCCTTCTTAGGTCTAGAAAGAAGCCGTGAGGAGGGGCGGAGGCATCAGCCGGGGTCCTCTGTAGCTCTGCTGGCCTGTGATCTGGGCAACGGCTTCCTGCCCTGTCCTCACACACCTGACCAAGAGGGCCTGGAGACACCTCCAGGGGGGCTGTGAGGACCGACGGGGACAGGGCTGCTCACACCGGCCGGGAGGAGAGGAGGGCTGGGAGCTGACCCCGCGGCACGCTCAGGGGACCTGAGTCACCTCCTGCAGGGGCATCCTCGCTTGACAAGAGGAAGATACACATTTACCCCAACTTCATGGACAGACTTCCCTGATGGCTCAGTCAGTAAAGAATCCACCTGCAATGTGGGAGACCTGGGTTTGATCCCTGGGTTGGGAAGATCCCCTGGAGAAGGGAATGGCAACCCACTCCAGCATTCTGGCCTGGAGAATCCCATGGACAGAGGAGCCTGGCGGGCTACAGTCCATGGGGTCGCAAAGAGGTGGACACGACAGAGTGACCTTCACTTTCAGGAACAGGCGGGATTTGGGCTGGCTGAAGGGAGCAGGGGTGGGGGGAGAGGCGTGGTGGGCGTGGGGGCAGTGGGTGCACTGGGCTGGGGCTGGTCCTGAAGGAGGCGGTGCCTGCGGGTGCTGGCCTTTGCTGCCTGCTGTGCTGGTCACTTCCTCGAGGGCTTTTCACCTTAGTCTTGACAGTCACCACGTCAACCAATCGCCTTACATTCTTTTCTTTTTTATTTTTTTATTAAATTAGTTTATTTATCTATTTTTTTAACTTTACATTATTGTATTGGTTTTGCCATACATTGACATGAATCCGCCATGGGTATACATGTGTTCCCCTTCCAGAACCCCCCTCCTACCTCCCTCCCCATCCCATCCCTCCGGGTCATCCTGGTGCACCAGCCCCGAGCATCCTGTATCATGCATCGAACCTGGACTGGCGATTTGTTTCACATATGATAATTTACATGCTTCAATGCCGTTCTCCCATATCATCCCACCCTCGCCCTCTCCCATAGAGTCCATAATACTGTTCTATACATCTGTGTCTCTTTTGCTGTCTCGCATATAGGGTTATCTTTACCGATTAACTAAATTCCATATATATGTGTTAGTATACTCTATTGGTGTTTTTCTTTCTGGCTTACTTCACTCTGTATAATAGGCTCCAGTTTCATCCACCTCATTAGAACTGATTCGAATGTATTATTTTTAATGGCTGAGTAATATTCCATTGTGTACATGTACCACAGCTTCCTTATCCATTCGTCTGCTGATGGCCCTAACCCTAATCTTACATTATTTTCAGAGAGACTTTAAAAGTGCTTAAAAATGAGCTTGAGACATCCCTGGTGGTCCAGTTAAGAATCTGCCTTCCAGGGATATGGATTCGATCCCTGGTCAGGAAAGTAACTTCCCCTGCTTCAGGGCAACTACTGAGGCCGTGCGCCACAGGAAGACGCAGTGCAGCTCCCCACTCCAAAAATGAAGCGTATTTAAACACTCAGGGCTTTCGCGGGCCTCAGACTAGGAAAAGTACGTGAGGACAACAAAAGCTATAAGGTGCTGGCCCCTGCTATGAGACACAGGATGTTTCAGTTACCCCAGCCCCATCTGCTACCAACCCTGAAGGCTTTTGAGCTCTTTTCCCAAAGGCCTCCTTTATGCCGGAAAAGACTGGGTAGGATGGAGTTTATGAACAGAAACATTGCATAAATTTGATTTTGAGAGGACAAACCCAACTGAAAGGCTGAAAACATCACCAAGAGGATGGTGTTGCTCTTGAGCCTTGGCTGAGACCCAGGTGAGCAGGCCCCTCCAACACACCAGCAGATGTGAGGATTCAGAGTCTGGGGCAGAGCACTGAGGGTGTGGGGTATACCCTGGGGAGACACCCACTGCTGGCCAGGGAAGGTCGTGACTGAGGTTCAGGCTGTGTATGGGCGGCCGAACACCTGCCTGGTCTTAGGGGCATTTTATTTACTTCTCAGAGAGAGGAACCTGGTCCAAATCCTGGGTTTCCCACCTCAGAATGACTTTCTTCAAGTGGAAGTTTGAAGATATCTGTTTCTCCCTTTGGGCTTTCCAGGTGGAGCTTGTGGCAAAGAACCCGACTACCAGTGCAGGGGATATAAGAGACATGGGTTTGATCCCTGCGTCGGGAAGATCCCCTAGATGAGGAGGGCATGGCAGCCCACTGCAGTATTCTTGTCTGGAGAATCCCATGGACAGAGGAGCCTGGTGGGCTACGGTCCACAGGGCTGCCAAAAGTCAGACACAACTGAAGAGACTGAGCGTGGACGCACGCACATCTTTCCCTTCATCTTGTCTTCCCAGTGGACACAGAGCCCAGGACACACCTGCTCCAAAGCACCCTGGGAGAAGCCATCCTCCAGCCTTGGGGGGGCACCTCTTTCTAAAGCATCCTGAGAACAGTGATTCGCACAACCCCGGCATGTCCTGTTTCCTTAAAATCCAGAGAAAATGAATTCCTCTGACACTTGGAAGAAACTGTCCCCAACTCCCTTTTAGGCAAGAGATAGCCCTGTCCACACGACCTGTCCACAACAGGATCCCGAGGCCTGGAACCACAGAGAAGGTACAGGGGGTCGGAGAGGAGGGTGCTCACTGCCGAGTCCTGAGGCTGCACACACAGGTGCCTCTGGACTCTTTGATGTTTTAGGGCCACAAATCAAATGTCACTAGAAACCTGGCCTTTCCTCCACATCACAGTCCCCCCTCCTACACGCGCAGTAACTGGAGTCTAAAAACTGTTCCCGTTGGCTGCAACTTTGACAGGAGGCGATGAGCAGGAGACAGTGATAAGAAGAGACGCAGACCAGGGATGGGAGACATGGCTAGTGGGATGCCCGGGAGTGTGCAAACGGCCGAGGCTGCATGCCACTGAGGTCGAGGGTCTTTTGGAGCATCCAGGTGGGACTGAAGAGGTTCCCCCAAAGTTCCCCGCACCCTTCCAAACCGTGACGGTAGGTCTCAGCCATTTGAAGCCACCAGATGAAGCTCTTAAGAGCCAGTGTAATAGATCATGGGGAGATACTCCCTTGGAGCAGGCAGCCCAGTGCAAGCCACATGCACAGGCCTTACGGTACCTATGGTATCCGGAAGCCACTGTCCCCTCCAACCAAAGCCACGCCTCCCCCAACCAAAGCTAGGGGCCCTCAATGTGACCCCGAGTTTTGGCATCCCCTTTCCAGACGCAGGGAAGTCTCCTTTGGGACAGGAGAAACCTGTACATTGAAACCACCCTATCTGAGAATCGAGATACAACGAAAGACTCGAGGCTTACTGTGGCCGCTTTTGCTCCCAAACTGCCAGTGTGTCATCACACAGCCCTCCCGCTGGTCCAGCCTGACTTACCTGCAAGAGAGAACACAGATGGGATGACAGACACCTTCCCTGGGGACCAGCACAGCCTCCTGGAGGGGTCCAGAGCAGCTTCTCACACTGAGGGAGGGTTGGCCCTGAAAAGGCCTTCCCCACAGCAGGGCAAAAACAGGGAAGCCCACATTTTCTCTGGATGCCTTAACTTTGAGCAGGTCAACAGCCCCAGAGTAATGTGATGAGGCTCAGAAATGGAGTCTGGAAAGAAGCTCTTGGCAGGGACCCAGGGCGATGGAGAGGCCACGCCCTTAGGCCTCCATGAGCGTGCATGTAGGGAGGCAAGAAAAGAGATCAGCCTTCTGAGCTGGGGGGTGGGGACTTGCCTCCGCTTGGGTCAGTTCCTTGGGGAAGGGAACAGTGGGGACCAAGATATATTATTTTTTGCACCCAGGGGCTTCGTGGTTCAGCGAATGTTGAATCCTCTGCACAGCTGCAAGCCAAAAGGAAGTAGCAATTCCAGGGTGGAGTTTGGATTCTCCCTGAAAGACGATGCTCCCACCCCCCCATCCCTGGCTCCTGTACATCCAAAGGAAGCAAGAGTCCATTCTGTTCATCCTATGCCAAGCTGCCTTTTACTGTTTCCCCTGCAGGATATTCCCAAAGTTTATAGTTCTCTAGACTACAAAGTCTGTTGGCATCTCAGGCAATGGCAAGTGAGGGCTGAGAGTTTTAAACAACCAGGCTTCTCCTAAATATATCCGCACATGCCTAGCACACACTAAGATTTCATTAATAGTAAACACTGCTTATCCTCCCTGATATTATGCTCCACTTCTCACTCAGTCTATATCCTTGGTGTGTGTGTAGAAAAATAGATATGCCTCTGTTGTCCAAAGCCTGAGGCACCTGTCAGAAGACTTTCACTGCCAGTTTTTCCTTTGGCATGATTAATTTTAACTCAGCTCTGGATATTGACCTGCAGTTTGGGAGCACCGTCATCCAGGGGTACACAGCCTAAACCATAAGACAAATAAGTGTTCACCTGAAATTCACGATGGCAGCCATGGGCTCCAGCTCACCTAGATTTAGTTGACTTTTCCATAACCTGTTAATGTCAAGCACAAGGTCGGGTAGGTTTCTGCCCTGCAAACTTTCTCACAGTGTTGATATGCTAATATCCATTGTGAAACTCTAGTGCCCACCACTTCCTGGCCTTCAGATCACTGTCCTTGTCTCAGGAGGCAGGAAAAATATCTAATTCTCATATCAGCCATTCAGGAGTCACCCTTGGCATTTCCCTGGTCCCCATTTCCTTCTGAATTCATCACCAAGTTCTGTTGGTTCTACTTTTTAAATCTCTCTGGGATCCACTGTCACTGTCATCTGTAGAATTGATGGCCGGTGCTTGTGCAGCCACTTTGGGCCATGAAGTAACATCCATAGATTGATATTGGCAGAACAGGAAGATAGAAGGAGGCTGAGTTCTTCATGATTCCTCGAAGCTGCCATCCCAACCATGTACCAACCTCCTCCTGCCTTCTTTAATGTGTAAGAGAGAAAAACTTCATGCTTTAGCATTATGTTATTTTGGAACTTGAACACATGCAGTTGAACCTTGTCCAACTGAATCAATGAGGTGGAGAAAGGAGATCTGAGTTGTGAACAACTGTATACTGGGCTTCCCTGGTGGCTCAGATGGTAAAGAATCTGCCTACAATGCAAGAGACCTGGGTTTGATCTCTGGGTTGGGAAGATCCCCTGGAGAAGGGAATGGCTACCCACTCCAGGATTCTTGTCTGGAGAATTTCATGGATATGGACAGTCCATGGGGTATGGCAGGTGGAACACACACGACTATTGAATTAGAAAGTGTCAGGGAGCTGGGAGGACAGGAAGGTTCCACAGGTGAGAGTGGGCCCTGGAACCATGGGACGGAAGTTATCACAACCACAGATGGTTTGGGAATTACTGAGCTTGGGTATTATATGTCCACCCGTATTACCTCAGCTGTATTACTTCTTGCAATGATCTTATGAGTCTGATTTGTTTTATTAATGAGAAAAGTGAGTTTAGAGACATGATGTAATTTGTCAAGGTCACGTAGTTAATAGTGCATGCAGGATTCAACCCCCAAGAAGCCTGGCTCCAAGGTCTATTCCTGAAATACTGACTTCTGGAGGAGTATTTGTTTTTCTTAAATATCCAACAGAGATGAGTATTTTTGTTTGTTTGTATTTTACAAGTTGCTGAAGTACAGACAGAATTGACTGTTAGCCCAGAAGAAAATCTAAAGATAATCTAACTCGGGCCTTATAATTATTATCATTATATAATATTAATCATTATCATTATTAAAATTATTAACCAGTAACAGTAGGAGTATAATAGCAGCTGGTCAGCCTTTAGTAAAATACAATTGCAGTTTCCTGTGGAAACGTGTGAAGGAATAAAAGGTGGGTTGCGCCAGGCAAAGCAAGTTGTGGGACCCCAGGGAATCTAACTTGCTCTCCAGTCTAAACAACTTCCAAGGTAACGTCGCCAATGCTGTGCTTGCGGCAGCTGGGCCCTGGGCCTTCCTCAGGCTGCTGCTGCCCTCTCCTGGTCACATCTGGAACTGATGCAAGTCTCCCCCAGCGCCGCTCGCAGGAAGCTTGACTCCTGCGAGAGGGTGCTGCGGAGGCTTCTTCAGTACCCACTGCTCCCACCGTCCTGGCATCGTTGTGTTGGGAATGGCCGCACGACTTGTTAGGAGCGAAAGGAAGAGACCGCTTTATGTGGGGCTTGGTGCTCCCAAGGACTGCCCACGGACTGCTCACGACCAGGATAGAGAGGAGGAAGAACTGGACAGACTGGAGTGGGGCGGGGGTGGGGGGCGGGGGCTAAGAGTGGGAGGGTGGGAAGAAGGGGAAGAGGGAGGGGGAGAGGGGAGGAGGGAGGGGGAAGGGGGAGGACGCTGCTGCTGCTGCTGCTGCTATGTCGCTTCAGTCGTGTCCGACTCCGTGCGACCCCACAGACGGCGGCCCACCAGGCTCCTCCGTCCCTGGGATTCTCCAGGCAAGAACACTGGAGTGGGTTGCCATTTCCTTCTCCAATGCATGAAAGTGAAAAATGAAAGTGAAGTCGCTCAGTCATGTCCGACTCTCAGCGACCCCATGGACTGCAGCCTACCAGGCTCCTCTGTCCGTGGAGTTTTCCAGGCAAGAGTACTGGAGTGGGGTGCCATTGGACGAGAGGAGGTCTACTGGGGACCCGGACAATGTCACTATAGCCTTTAAGTGACAGACCTATATCCCAAATCCAGCAAATATAATTTCCATCTCATAGCTGTTAAGACCTTAGACACTAGATGTGTGACCTTAGCAAGTTACTTGGTATTTTTAAGGCCCACTTTTCTCACAGGGAACTGGGGGTGCTCCAGTCCGTAGAGAGGTGCCTGACAGGAGTCCATGGGCGGATATAGGTGGAGGGCTAACCCAAGCCTGGCCCCGGGTAGAGCTCAAAGCCATGGAGCAAGGGTGGGAACTGTCCACAGCACCTCAGCAAATGGCTGCAGGAATCTGAAGCTGGTCTGGCTCCCCAAGGGCAGGAGCTGTGAGTGAGGACGCTGGAGCCTGGGTTAAGGAAACAGATACTGCCCTCTGAAACGCAGACTGTAAACTCGCATCTATAAGCCGTCTCAGCTCCTGCCTAAAATCCAGGGCTTGGAGGTTTCTGAGCACTCCCCCCACCCCAGGGGCCACTTTCCTTCATTCCCTTGGCGCCTCTTACTTCCCCATGGTTTGAGCTGAACAGAGACAGGAGAGAACAGACAAATCTTTCTCCTGGAGGCCTGGTCCATTTTATTTCACATTCATTTATTCAACAAATATTTCCTGAATACCTTTTCTGGGCCCATCATCATTCTAGGGCTGGGGGACTCAGCAGTGAACAGAAGAGATGATCAACCTGTCCTCATGGAGCTTAAGTAGGGATAAAGGGAGATAGGAAACCAACATGCTGTTGTTCAGTCCCTAAGTCATGTCTGACTCTTTGCGACCCCACGGACTGCAACACACCAGGCTTCCCTGTCCTTCACCATGTCCCCGAGTTTGCTCAAACTCATGTTCACCTAGTTGGTGATGCTACACAACCATCTCATCCTCTGCCACCCTCTTCTCCTTTTGCTTTCAATCTTTCCCAGCATCAGGGTCTTTTCCAATGAGTCAGCTTTCCATATCAGGTGGTCAAAGTATTGTAACATGTGAACAATTACAATATGTAATGTGATCAAGTGTGAAAATATCAAGCAGAAACCAGAGAGCACAGAAGGGGGGGTGCTGGGTGCTTGGGGTGGGGGAGGTCAGGGACAGTCTCCCTAAGGGGATATTTGAGCAGAAGGAGGTGAGAGCCTGAACCTGTGGATGTGTGGAGAGTGCTCCAGGCAGAGTGTACAGCGGGAGCAAAGGCCCTGAGGCAGGAGCACAGGCACCACAACTGTGGACCAGCAAGGGGGCTGGAGTGCTGGAGCACCGAGGGAGGGAGGTGGGGCAGCGGGCTAACGGAGGCTGAGGGGCGATCCGGATCCTGCCAGGCCTGTGCTCCTTGAGTGAGATGGAAAGCACGGGAGGAGTTCTGAGCACAAGAGGGACATAGTCGGGTTTACTGTTCAGAGTATCTCTTTGTCTGCAGGCAAAGAATGGACTAAAAGAACAATGAGGAGGTAGGGGCAGAAGCGAGGAGACCACTGGGGAGGCTCCTGCAATAATTCAGGGCAGAGATGGGAGTGGCAGCTTCCTATGGAGAAAGCCTTGCCAGGCAGTTAGGGTCTGAGGACAAGAGGGAACAGGGGTGGTAAAGCGATGTCTGAGGCAGTGGATCCTGGCCTATAGGACTCGCAGGGGCCAGGGAGGAGCTGGAAAGGATGAAGAATCCATATTCCCACTAGGTACCCATACACAGGATATACCTAGTATGTGTATATATCTTTATTGTAATCTATTGTAGATTCTGTGGTCCTAGAAATAATGTTAATTTAAAAATGCTGCTGATACATTGTCTGTTTTGAATGCATTTGCGTTTATATTTAGTGGATCCTACCCATTGTTCTGTTGGTGGTGTGGATGGGTTGGGGGTGGGAGCCAGCCCACTGCAGACACGGAGGTGGAATTTGCATGCAGACAGCCTGGTTTGCAGGCCTGGCTCTGCCACTACAAGCCATGACCTTGAGCAGGTTATTTCAGGTCTCTGAACCTCCATGTATCCATCTGTGAAGTGGAGATGAGAGGACCTGCCCCAGGGCGGGTGCTATTGTGGTGGAGGGAGCACTAGGAGTCAGGCGGTGTTTACAGGAGGAGCTCGCTTTCTTTCCCGCCTCCTTCTCCTAAAAGCCACCCTCTGGGGGTTTCCCTGGTGGTCCAGTGGTTAAGACTCTGCGTTTCCAGAGAGCTCAAATCTGGTGCTCTATAACAACCTATAGGGATGGGAGTAGGAAGGGGGAGGGAGGTTCAGGAGGGAGGTTCAATATGTATTCCTCCAGCTGATTTATTTTGATATATGGCAGAAACCAACATGGTAAAGCAATTATCTGCCAATTAGAAAAAAAAAGACTGTATACTTCCAATGCAGGAGGCTCAGGTCAATCCCTGGTTGGGAAAGTAAGATCCCACAGGCTGAAACAAACAAACTAACAAAAAATGGTCTCTGTTCTTGAGTTACCACAGGCTTGCTACGTGACCGTGGGAGACTGTCCACCTCCTTGGGTCCCTCATTTCGTCCTGTATCAAACAGGGATAGTACTGCATGGAAAATATCCTCAGAGGCCTGGGATCAGGAGGTGTGATGTGTCATACTGGCTGGGCCACGGATGCGGTCTCTGCATGCAAAAGGTGATCAGTCAATACTCTCCTTATGGATGAATCAGAGGTGCTGGCCCAGAGAGCAGTCCCAGAGAGCCTGCCCCGGTTCCAAGGCCTCGGGCCTCTGCTGGCAATCCACTGTGGTCAGCGCTCTGCCCCTTGGAGCAGGTGGCCTGTTCTCTGCTTTCTGCTTCCCTTGTCCCTGTGTGTGCTTCCTGCTTCTGCAGGGTGACAGGCAGGCCTCCAGGGCCCAGGTCACTTCCTGGGTGGCTTCCTCCAGCACCATACCTCTACACACCATCTCTACACAATGATCCACAATTTCCATTTCCTGCCTTGCTCCCTCCTGAACGCCAGACTCCTGCTTCTAGTTGCTTTCTTCACATTTCCACTTTGATGTCTAACAGAACCCTCAGATTTAAACGAGATCCCTGAAATTTCCCTCCAAACCTGCCCTATGTCTCCCGGTGGCATTTAATGAAACTATTCTCCCAGGCACTTGGACACAACTTTTGGGGACTTGCTTGACCCTGGTCTCTCTCACACCCACACCCAGTCCAGCAGCGTCTCCTGTGGGCTCCACCTTCCAAACATACCAGAGACTGTCCCTTCTCGTCCCTTCCACCTGCTCCCCACCACCTGCATCTGGGGCTCCATCTCCCGCTGCCTGGGGACCACAGTGGCCTCCCAGCTGGCTTCTCTGCCTCCTTCATCCAGTCTCATCACTGCAACCCAGTGATCCTTTCTTTATAAATCCAAGCCAGATTGTTTTATAAATTATGTAAATTTAAACCTGGAAAATTTCTGCTCAAAATCCTTCAGTCCCTCCCACTTCCACCTCAGAACTGAACAAAGATCTTTGAGAAGATCCTTGTTTTTCCTGGAGGCAGAAACTGGAACAAAGTGGAAAGTGTACCTGCCTCCTTGAAGCTTAGAGTGTGGCAAACACAGCCAGCCAGGATGTAAACAGTCAAAGGCCCTGCCGACAGAGGTTGGGGGGGTGGAAGGTCTTTGAAGAGGTGCCATTTAAGACATCAAAGAGACTGAGAACTGAAAGGGAGTTCTGAGACCTCTACTTTAATAATTCCTCCTACCCCATTTAGAAATGGAGGGAAAATGAGCCCAGAGCGGTAAGGTGATCTGCCCAGGGCCACACAGCATATTACCTACAGAACTGGAATTTCAAGACAAGTATCCTGACAGTCTGGTTTGTGGCTAATGATAGCTAGCCTGAAGCTGCAGTTCCTAACAGTGACGTCTGGGGATGCTATGAGACATTAATCTTCTCTTATTAAACATATACAGTCCGTGGGGTCGCAAAGAGTTGGACACGACTTAGCGACTAAACCAACCCAAACACATAATACAAAATAAAAGGTGTATGCCTCTCATGCTTAACATGTCCACACCTGATACTTCTTCTGATGAGCCACATGCGGGTGTTACCCACTGGGTTAATGGTTCCTCCATCCTGCCGTGTGCCTTCATCCGGCGCCTTAGTCCGCTCAGTCTGGATCTCCCCGTCTCACCCACACCTCTGCTTTCTCACAAATCTGACTACATTCACAGTACATCCAGGACCTGGCCCCTCTCTTAACTGCTGCCTTCATGGCTGGCCCTACTGTCACCCTCCGTGAGGTCCTTGCAGAAGCCTCTCGGGTGCTTCCTTGCCTCTCCCTGTGATCCCTCAGCCCCACACCAGTCCATCAGTCCACACACAGCATAACCGTTAAACTGCTGTTTGGGTTTCACTCCAGACTCTCTACTGGCTCCCTTTCTCACGCAGAGTAAAAGCCGCAGCCCTTCCCCTGCCCTGCAGGCCACACACCTTTGTCCTCTTGTCACCTCCCTGGCCCCTTTGCCTCCATCCTCACCTTGGTCTCCGTCCCTACATTCCTGGCTGGGCACTGGCTGTTTATTCTGCCAGGAAAGTTCTCCTCCCAGAGACCAGCACATCCGCCCAGACTGCCTTCAGGTTGTGCTCACCAGGCTAGCTGACATTTCAGTTTGTTCCCTACTTGATTTTTTCCTTTGCTCTTACAACAGGATGGCCTGCTTGCTTTCCTCATCTTGTTGGTCGTCTGCATGTCAAATAAGAGGTCTGTTCCCGGCGGTGTTGCTCACCTTCCCTAGGTTGCTCCTGGCTCCGGGCACCACACGACACAGATCTCAGCTCAGCCCCGTCTCGTCCCCTTTGGACACCAGGTGGTGCCACACGCCAACCCCAGGTCCTGGCTGATGGGCCCTTGAAGGAATGAGGGACGCTGAGAATCGGCCCAGGGGAGGCCAGTGGTCTGACCCCTCAGTGACCGCCCCTCTTCTGACCCCACAATGAGAATGATCCTCTCAGACCTGGGGATTCACAAAATTCTTCTCCATGGATTGGAGGCCACTTCCTGGTTCAGTCTGGACTCAAGTTCTCTACACCAAACTCCGAGCCAGGGAACCTGTGCTTGGCCTGCTGTGTCCTAGGCACCGTGCTGAGCGCTTTTCTCCAGCTGTCCCAGTAAATCCTCACCACAGCTCTGGTCCCATTTGCAGACTTTGAGGAGCTTCCCTGCTGGTTCACATGGTAAAGAATCTGCCTGCAGTACAGGAGACCTGGGTTTGATCCCTGGGTTGGGAAGGTCCCCTGGAGAAAGGAATGGCTACCCACTCCAGTATTCTTGCCTAGAGAATTCAATGGACAGAGGAGCCTGGCGGGCTACAGTCCATGGGGTCGCAAAGAGTCGGACACGACTGAGAGACTTTCACTCACTTGGACGTGGAAACGGGTTCAGAGAGGCCAGGTTGCTTGCCTGAGGTCACACAGCTGATAAGTACAGAGCTAGGACTCCAACCCAGGCTCCTTTGGGTCAAAGTCAGGGTTCTTCCACTGTATCAAGCGTCTCCCCTCACTGGCCTGGAGAGAAGGCAGAGGCAGAAGTTGGTCCACCCTAAAGTTAATACGTTTCAGGAATCAAGGCAGGGAAAGGATGCTAATTTGTGCTGGCTATTTTCTTTCCATTACTTACTGCCCACGTCTCTGACGATAAGGATGTGTAAACTGAGCCCAGAGAGGTTGTGGTGCTTGCCCAAGGTCACACAGCACAGCTGTGTTCTTTCTCCTCACGTCCCAGGGCCTGTGCAGAGATGCTCCAGGTCAAATGGCAGAGCTACACTGAGATGGGCAGGTGCTCTTCAAAGCCTTGCAAGGAAGCCTCCTGGGCAGGGTGAAACTTGGGAAGGGACCTCCTTGGGTTGAAAGAGATAGGATTTAAATAGAGAATGATAAAGAAGAATTAATGATCTGGGAGGCTTTGGACACAGTCTGATCTCAGGGTTCTTATAAGGCTTTCTGAGTCTCTTTCCTGTCCTGTCTCCCTGGGTATTTCTTTCCCTCTCTACTTTAAACTTTGATTCAGATGCTTGTCCTCTTGTCCCCTAGATGAGTCTGGGCAGCGACCTGGGCAGGAAGACAGAAGGACAGGAAGAAAGAGCCTCTGCTGCAGACAGGCCTCAGTGCTGAGAGGGCAGACCGCTGTCTGAGTGTCCTGGCCACCAGCGGAGGCACAGCCCTGATCCTCTGGGGGCGTCTCTGGGAGGCGGCAGGCATGGCCATGTGGCCCGTCCTTGCCATCACTAAGTGGTGTGTGCACTGCTATCCTTTCCCTGGTGAGGACTGGGGCTGTGAGCTGGCAGGCCTGGCCCCAGTCACCAGGCTGTCAGCAGCTGAGCTGGAAAACCCCCTCACTGTGGGAAAGAGAGGAGCCAGAGGCCCCTGAGGAGAGACTGGGTGCACATGGCAGTCCCAGCTCCCACCCAGGGTCTGAGCCAGATGCAAGAAGTGCTGTTCAATGCATGATTCAGGGTGCTCGGGGCTGGTGCACCGGGATGACCAGGAGGGATGGGATGGGGAGGGAGGTGGAAGGGGGCTTCTGGAGGGGGAAAACATGTACACCCATGGTGGATTCATGTCAATGTATGGCAAAACAAATACAATATTGTAAAGTTAAAAAACAGATAAATAAACTAATAAAAAAAAAAAAAAAGAAGTGCTGTCACCACTGAAAGTGAAAGTGAAAGGCTCTCCGTCGTGTCCGACTGTTTGCGACCCCATGGACTACACAGTCCATGGAATTCTCCAGGCCTGAATACTACAGAGCCTTTTCCTCGGCTCCTAACGAAGAAGGAAAAATAAGTAAATCAGCAGTTTGGGGCCTGGTGGCTCCCTGTGGGGAAGACAGCTCTCCTTCTGTGCAGGGAGGTAAATCTGTTGGTTTTTTTCTTAAATAAATTCCATCCAGGACAGCTTTTCTTTGGATCTCCAGCTGCTTCTGAAAAGTCTTTGAAATGGAGACGAGCAGAGACAAGTCGCTAAGGCTCAGACTTGCCCTGGATTGCTGCAGCCCGTTCCTGGTCCCCAGGGCCACGCACGTAGACTCCCTCTGTGTTTGCTGAGCATCCACTACGGGCCAGGCTCAGCACTGAGGCTCACACCTCCATCCTCACGGCTGCCCTGGGAGATGGGGATGCTAATGTCCGTTTCACAGATGAGGAAGCTGCCTACCCAACATGCTCCGACGGGAGCTGCTCTCTCAGCATCAGGCAACCTTGAGGCATGATTTCACGGGGCTGACTGTTCCTGGCAGAGGGAACAGAAACTCAGAGAGGGAATCACCTGGCAAGGCCACACAGCAAGTCACTGACAATCTGTAAGCCTGACTCTTGATTCCTAAGGCGATGTTCCCTCCACTGTCCACACTCAAGCTGTTCTCAGTTGCTTATATTTGGTATGAATGTGGGAAGGAGGTAGCCATGGAGAACTGATTATCTGGACCCAACATCAATCAGAATGGCTCCCTCTGAGCCTCAGTTTCTGGACCTGTGAAACGGGAGTGATGCTGAGCTCTGGAATTATATCTTTAAGACACAGTCTCACAGTCTGTTTCTTTTCTTCCGTCCCTCCTCCCCAGATATCTCCTTCTGGGTCACAAGGCCATGCCTGTCCCCTTGAGGTATAATCATTTCTCAGGAGATTCTCCCACCCCTGGTCTCACTGTTCTGTGAATGTGTTGTGCCCATTCACACCCCCCTCCAGTGCCTAGGCTGGTCCCTCTGCCTAGAGGGTCCCTTTCTTTTTGGAATTTTAAAATATTTATTTATTTTTCTGCTTTATGAGAAAATATTTACTATGTTTGATTCAGTTCAGTTCAGTTCAATTGCTCAGTCGTGTCCAACTCTTTGCGACCCCATGAATTGCAGCACGCCAGGCCTCTCTGTCCATCACCAACTCCCAGAGTCTATCCAAACCCATGTCCATCGAGTTGGTGATGCCATCCAACCATCTCATCCTCTGTCGTCCCCTTCTCCTCCTGCCCCCAAATCCTACCCAGCATCAGGGTCTTTTCCAATGAGTCAACCCTTCGCATGAGGTGGCCAAACTATTGGAGTTTCAGCTTCAACATCAGACCTTCCAATGAACACCCAGGACTGATCTCCTTTAGGATGGATTGATTGGATCTCCTTGCAGTCCAAGGGACTCTCAAGAGTCTTCTCCAACACCACAGTTCAAAAGCATAAATTCTGCGGCGCTCAGCCTTCCTCACCGTCCAACTCTCACATCCATACATGACCATTGGAAAAACCATAGCCTTGACTAGACAGACTTTTGTTGGCAAAGTAATGTCTTTGCTTTTAAATATGCTATCTAGGTTGGCCAATACCTTCCTTCCAAGGAGTAAGCGTCTTTTAATTTCATTGCTGCAATCACCATCAGCAGTGATTCTGGAGCTCAAAAAAATAAAGTCTGACACTGTTTCCACTGTTTCCCCATCTATTTCCCATGAAGTGATAGGACCAGATGCCATGATCTTAGTTTTCTGAACGTTGAGCTTTAAGCCAACTTTTTCACTCTCCTCTTTCACTTTTATCAAGAGGCTCTTTAGTTCTTCTTCACTTTCTGCCATAAGGGTGGTGTCATCCGCATATCTGAGGTTATTGATATTTCTCCCAGCAATCTTGATTCCAGCTTGTGTTTCTTCCAGCCCAGTGTTTCTCATGATGTACTCTGCATATAAGTTAAATAAGCAGGGTGACAATATACAGCCTTGACGTACTCCTTTTCCTATTTGGAACCAGTCTGTTGTTCCATGTCCAGTTCTAACTGTTGCTTCCTGACCTGCATATGCCCTTTTTTCTTGCGTTACATCCCTCCTTTGTTTCAAAATTTGCAGTGGCTCC
Organism: Giraffa tippelskirchi; assembly: GCF_054371585.1. NCBI lineage: Eukaryota > Metazoa > Chordata > Mammalia > Artiodactyla > Giraffidae > Giraffa > Giraffa tippelskirchi. The sequence continues at coordinate 115,446,347 of NC_137282.1, forward strand.
CCCGAATCCCAGGGCACCCCTCCACGTTCCAGTCATATAACCGCAGTCCAGACTCCCCAGACAGGCCGGGCTCTTCCCTGCCTCTCTGCTGGGATGACTCCCTCCCCTTGTGCACTGGGCGAAATCCTATCCATCCATAGACCCAGCCCAAATGTCCCCTCCTTTGCAAAGTCTTTCCTGGTCCTCTGGCCCACCTTGAGTAGAGGCAATTGAGACCACACTCTTGGTTCATTTCTTGCATTCATTCATTAGCACATTGGAGGAACAATTATCTTATGTTGATTGAGTCACAGGGTTCAGCACACTGAATTACCAGTGTCTGTCTCATCCACCCGTGTGGCACTAAGTCAATACTTACTGAACCTTACTACATGGCAGGTTCTGTCTTTAGTCTCATTTCCTGATGGCACGCTGAGTTTCCTGAGGGAGGGACTGTGACTGGATCACCTCTGGGTCCCCACAGTTGGCATCTGCCCTCAAGATGGCCAGAGACTCTTTATCTACTGATGACATCACACTCATTCCTGCTCTTCACTAGAAGAGCCCAGCTTGCCCCTGACTCTGCCTCCCTACCCACCTTCCACAGGCCCAGACTGGCCAGGAAGTGGGTCAAGTGTCCCCAGAACACTTAGCAGCCTGGGGAGGGTCTGCTCAGCCCATGCCTGCCTCCCCCTCCTCAGCACCAGCCCCATTCAGACAGACAGGCAGACAGACAGACTGATGGATCCAAGTCCTCACCTTGGAACCAGTGGGGAAGGGGATCATTTCCTTTCATAACACTTACTGTTTATGGGGAATCTGGCCTGTCTAGCTTCCCTTTCTTAGGTTCAGGCTTAATTCATTTCACAAATATATCTGGGGGTGCATTTGGTGTCCCTACGAGGTGCGCCTGTGCTGGGGGTGTGGCAGTGGAGGGGACTGAACGCTGATCCAGTCCTACAGGGGAGAGGCCCACTGTCTAGGGGAGGACGGGCCGAGGCGCCCCGGTGGGTCAGCCCGACCTCCTGAGCTGGGAGGGAGGCAAGGCTGCTGGGCGGACGGAGGGAGAGAGGAGCGGGATCGAGGCAGCCTCCTCTGGGCCGCAGGGCCTCCCCCACTGCTGGAGGCCCTTCCTCACTCCTGCCCAGCATCAGGCAGAGGGGTCTCTGACTGACAGGGTGGGGGCTTGGCTGTCCGACTTCCTCTTAGGGTGGGGCGGGCTCCCCCTGGACCCCTGAGTTTCGGCCTTAACCCTCTGATCTCTTTCCTTGTGGCCCTGACCTAGGACCTTAGTCGGGAGGTCTCCGTGTGGACAAGCCCCCCCTTACCCTCACCCCATGACTCCCCTTGTCAGCATTCCCAGGCCTGCCTCAGACCTGTGCTGTCTCAGGAAGGAGGGTCTGTTTCCCAGGGCAGCGAGTTTAAGCAGCTGGGCCAGCAGGAGAGCGATGCTTATGTCAGGGGTGAAGGAGGGAACAGATGTTTTCTGAACAGCAAATCCATAGATGCAGGAGGCGGGAGGGGATGGGAGGGAGGGACACAGTGTTTTCACATTCTGGAGTGAGCCTGGGGCCTGAAGGATGGACAGCAGTTCTCAGTGGGGGCCGGGGAGGCGGGCGCGCCTGTGGAGGCGCCAGGTGGGCTCCAGTCTGGAGCTGCCCTTGGTGCCACGGCTGCAGGCTTCAGGGAGGCGAGAAGGCCGTCTGATCCCTCAGTGCATGGTCAGAGCTCCCCACCGGGGGGGCTGGGGGCCAAACCTGTGCTACTCAGGAACCCCAGACACGAGTGCTGCAAACTGACCTTGAGCTCCCTCCGAGAAACACTCCGTTATCAGAAACACACGCACTCCAGCACTGCGTGTGTGTGAATGTTCACATGTTGACGGGTGTCTTAGCAGGACCACCAGACCTGGAGCGAGATCAATGAATCATGGCTACAGAGCCCAGATCTTGGGCATGGAAAAGACCCCATGTTGCTTTTTATGACAGTTATGAAGAGATAAGTGCCTTCTTCTTTATTACTTGCATTATTGATATTTCCACTCCCCCAAACAGTGTTCCTGGCAGTTTCCTCACAGGGTCTTGTGGGGAGAAAGCAAATCCAAAACCTTCAGAGTCAGAGAGACTGAAGTTGAAATTCTAGCTCTAATGCCTACTGTGCAATTTTTAGGGTGTTTACCTCTCTGAGCCTCAGTTTCCCCACTTGCAATAATGGGGCTTCTGATGGGCATGTGCTGTGATGAGGATGAAAGGCCCTGGCTTGAATAAAGGCTCACTGGAGCCCTGGGGTGGTCTGTCTGACCTCTAGGTCAGTGGTCCCCAGTCCGGTCCTGGTCTGTGGACTCTTAGAAACTGGGCTGCACAGCAGGAGGTGAGAGGCAGCCGAGCAAAGCTTCCTGTGTACTTACAGCCGCTCCCCACCACTCCCATTGCGGCCTGAGCTCCGCCTGCTGTGGGATCAACAAATGTAATGCACTTGAATTATCCCGAAACCATCCCTGCCCTGGGCCATGGAAAATCTGTCTTCCACTGGTCCCTGGTGCCAAAACGGTTGGGGACTGCTGCTCTAGGGGATGGAGGAAGCATCTCAGACCCCCTCTAGGGTCTGAGAGGGGGGTGGGAGGGCTGGCCGCCCGGGGCATGGTCCGTGGGCTGCCTGGGGAGTTGCTGGGCCAGCCGTTCACTGTCCAGGCCAAAAGCCCTGGAGAGGCCTTTTGGCTGCAGTCTCATTTTCGAATGCCATCTGTGTGTGTGTGCGTGTGTGTGCGTGTGTGTGTGTGTGTGTGTGTGTGTGTGTGTGTGTATGGTGGGGTGGGAAGTGATTCCAAAGACAGAAAGTCCCCACGTGCGTCTCCACAAACGAGGGGAGGAAGGAAGGGTGGGCCAGGCTGGAATCCGCGACACCTGTCAGGTGAGACCAGTCCTGGCTTCTGGGATGAAGACGTTTATTTAAAAGCTCTGATATTTTCTGGAGAGAGAGGACACCTGCCATCCTCACGATGCTGAGCCGTTTCCTTGGGGTCTCGGGCTCTAGAATCCAGGGGAGCCCCCAGCCCCTCTCCTCTCCAGCCCATCCCTGCAAGCAGGAGCCTGTCCCCGTCTGGGGCTCAGTGCTGGGTGGGGCTGAGGGCAGGGGGCTCCCTCCTCAGCCCAAACAAGCCTCAGCTCTGTACCTCACTCAGGGAGGGCCAAACACCACAGATTGGTTCAAAACAGACCCTCCAAGCACTGTCTTCAAGTCAAATCAAAGTACCCCATGCTTTGTTGGCTCTCTGAGGGCTGCGAGCTGCCCCCAAGCCTGGGCACTGGGCCCCCGGGGTCCGCTAGGCTCTTGCGCAGCGGCAGGAGGACCTGGAGTTTTGTGATTTTTATGGGACTCGCAGGGATCTCAGTCCTTTCCCGGCACAGCTTGGCATCATGAGAAGCAATGGCGAACTCCCTGGGGGTGGGGGTGAGGCAGCCCAGGCTGGCGTGGGTCAGGCCAGCCGGGTGCTGGTCCCAGTGGGGAGTGCGGGGGGCTTGGTAAGGGGCAGAGGAAATCTGCTTGAAGGCGCTGGAGAAGCAGCCAGCTCGCCGGAGAAGCAGCCAGCTCGCCGCTCAGGAGGCCCGAGACCCAGCGGGGCTGCCCTGCGGCTTCCACCCACCGGTGGTTCATGGTTGCATGGAATGGGCGGGAGGGGCTCAGCTCAAGCCTCGGCTGCTGAAGCGGGAAAGGGATTCACGACCAGCCCTGAGAGCCAGAGAGCCAGACTTGGAGAGACAGATATTCTCCATTATATACTATTTTTTTTTTCTCATATTGTTTAGGGCCATTACTAGCTTTGTCACAGGAGCGTTGAGAGCCACTTACAAACACGGAGTGGGCTGTGCTGGAGTCTGGAGTCCTGTTCCTGTCTTCCCCACAAAGTCCACACACACACACACACACACACTCACATTCACACACATACAAACACACACATACACACACCACAGAAGAGCGGGGACAGCCAGGGTCACAGCCCATACTGGCCACCAAGGGGGACACTGAGGTCACCTTCTTCCTGGAAGGCCACCTGTCTGTCTCTGGCTCCCAGCCCTCTGGACATGTGCTCACACCTTCGCGGCAAGGGAGGCTGGGAAAGTAAGTGTCTGTTCTTCCAAGCTTCTCCCTGCCTCCCCTCATTAGATAGTGGAGTTTCTCAAACCTAGGAGGGGTTTTCACAGGGCAGGATCCTCCCCGGCCTTATCCCATCGCTCTCTACACCCAGGGCCTCTTTTGTTTGGTTATGCCCAGTGATGTGGTCCCCACCTTAGGGCTCTGCCTAAGCTCTTCCAGGTCTGTGATGCCTGCGCCCCATTTGTGGCCCCCTGGCTCCCCAGTGAGGCCCGATCACTGGGTCCAACAAGCACTGCTGCTCAGTTCCCATCCCAGTTATGCTTTAACACTTTAGATAGTTTTCCTGCCTTTCAAGCGCTTTGCACCTCCTGTAATCATTGTAACAGAAGGCGGATGGAAGCATCCTGCTGCCGAGGATTTGGGCTAGAGCTTACAATCTGGGGCAACGGCTGGGAAATAACCCTAGCTGAATAAATAGAACAAATAAATACAGTTGTTGGATGCATGTTAGGCTTGCCGAGAAAGTGGGATGGTTTTCATGACCGTCATCCCAACCCAGTAATTCATTGTACAAGAGAAGGTCAGACATTGTCAAGGAGAGAGGGAAGGGAATTTGCAGAAGGCAGTGCACTTTTGATTGTTCTCTTCCCCTTGATGAAGGGGTGCTCCCTTGGGACACAGCCCAGTGATGGAGAGCCAGGAGAACTTCTCCCAGAGATGAGGGTGCCCATTTCATGCCATCCCTTCTCCAGGGGCTCCTGAGCGGCAGACACATCGTGCAGCCATTGGCCTGAAGCTTGGGTATAGAGCCCTTGAGAGAGCTTCCTGAGCCCCTGGAGCCTGGGGTGTCTGTGAACGTGTGACTGGAGTCTACACTCCCCTGGAGAATTCAGGGGCTGGGGACCGCGCTGAAGCAGCCTCAGGTGGCTGACTACAGAGACAGGGCATCTGGGCTCTGCCATTTGGTGAGGCGAGGATGCGCTAGTTTTCCAAGGCGGCTGAGGGAGGTAAGCAAGCTTGAGACGTTTGCATGAGATACCCTCGCCCTGCCAGCAGGGCTGCTGGCTGGAAGAGAGCACCCAGGCAGACAGAGGCTGTGCCTAGTGGGGTGCAGGGGGCCAGGAGCTGGGGACGCAAGGATGGTTACAGAAGTTCAGCTGACAAGGGCATCTACCAGCAGCAGACTGGGGGAAAGCCCTTCACCAAGGAGCCCCACGAAAGAGCCAGCACTGGGAGGCCAGAAGCAGGAACCTCTAATTTTGGAATTGGTTTGATCATTTTGGATGGACAGTCATGCAAAATGATTCAGATAGTCAGAGAAACTTGGGATGGAATCTTCCTTAAAAATCCCCTAGGATATGGTACCAAGCCAGTGGTCTTCCCTTAGTCTGCAATTCCATTAATGTTTCAACTTCCCCACATAATTTCTTATAACTTAATAAATATATTTTCCTAACATCTAGCCTTTTCTCTAGTGAATCAACTCTTGGCTATTTAGAAAACAGACTTAATTAGCCTTTTTTTCCTTCTCCCGACTCTATGATTACTGTTGAGATGTTAGACAGTTTCTTAGCACACATTAAAGATGTGATTCAAACTCTGTATTCCAATATTCAGTTTGGTTTAGTTCATTCTTTATTGGGCTTCCCTGGTGGCTCCGCTGTAAAGAATCTGCCTGCCAATGCAGGAGATGCGGGCTCAATGTCTGGGTCAAGAAGATGCCCTGGAGAAGGGAACGGCAACCCACTCCAGTATTCTTGCCTGGAGGATCCCATGGACAGGGGAGCCTGGTGGGATACGGTCCATGAGGTCTCAAAGAGTCAGACACTACTTAGCGACTAAACAACAGCAACAACAGCAGCACACAATGTGACAGAACAGCCCTCCTGGCTGGGGGAAAACCACCAAGAGCACTGGCCAAGTCCAGAGACGCTTGTCTCTCCTCAGCCAAGCCTCCCTCCTGCCCTGCACCAGAAGCAGGAGAGCTAGGATGGGAGGAGAGTCTGGGAATGCAGGCTGCTCCCCCCAGTCTCTCCACCCCATCCCCAGTCTGAGCTGAGGCAGTGAGACATTTAAAACTGCATGTGAGACTGAAGTTCTAATTGTATGGGACTTTCAGCCACTTGAAGACTGAAATTATTCCTGAGATGAGAGCTGAAGTGATTGCAAAGCTAAGAGAACAGCCAGAGATGTTGTAAAATAAAGAGGGAGGGATATGAGAGACTAGAGAGTTGAAGACAGTTTGGAGAAAATGGAGCTCTTTGTTATTTGCACCCCATTTGTGTTTAGACCAATCCACAGATCTGTTACCTTCTGGTTCACTTATTTATTAATTCATTTCCTGCCTCCCCACTCCCACTTCACTCTGTGCTCTATGAGACCAGGAATCTTCTTGGCCAAGGTCAAGGTCACTGCTGTGTCCTTCATACCTAGAACAATGGCTGGTACATAGTAAGTGCTCAATAAATCTATTTTAAATAAGGGAAAGAACAAATGTTCAAATATATTTATCAATATTGCTGTGACCTATTTTATTAAGTTGGTTGAAAATGTTATTTGACATCCGAGGACTGAGTTTGTCCCCAGTTAAACTAGCTTGGACTCTCAACCCCAGGAGCTAGTCAGTGGGCTGAGCCACTGATCACCCAGCTCAGTGCTTTAGGCAGGGCTCTGTCCCCCAGAGACCAGCCACCAGGGGCGGGAGGCAGAGCCCAGAAGAGTCTGGGGTGACGTGAAGGCTGGGCCTGGCCTCCCCCTGGGACACAGCTGTCACTGAGCTCCAGTTAAAAATGGCATTGAGGGGGCTGGTGGCTGACAGGAGCACTCTTGATGCCAGATTAAGGACTTTTCCCAAGGACTTCCCTGATGGTTCAGTGGCTAAGACCATGTACTCCCAGGGCAGGGGGCCTGGGCTTGATCCCTGATCCAGGAACTAGATCCCACAGGCTGCAACTAAAGAACCCCCATGCGGCAACAAAGATCCCACATGCTGCTACTAAAGCCCAGTGCAGCCAAATAAATAAATTTTTAAAAAAAGGGAACTTTTCCCAGAGCCCTTCCGTGGGCCGGGCACTTGGCACACCCATTCTGTTAGTCTGCAAGCCACCAGCAGAGGGCGGTGCCACCACCCCATTTCCAGGTTCACCCCTCCTGCCCATCCTCAGAGCTGCTTGCACCCAACACTTCCTTATCTGGAGCTTTAGGAGGCAGCTCGCACATCTGCTTTGTTTAAGGGAAGAGGGTTGGAGAAAACAGGGTGTTTTAGTTTCTTAGGGCTGCTGTAACAAAGTACCACAAACTGGGGTGGCTGAAAACAACAGAAATTTATTCTCTCTGGAGGCCAGAAGTCTGAAATCAAGGCGCCGGGTGGGCCGTGCTCCTTTGAAGGATCTAGGGAGGAACGCTTCTTTGCTTCTAGCTTCTGGTGGTCCTGGCGCTCCTCAGCACTCCTCCTCTCCTTAGCTCGTGGCAGCAGAACTTTCTCCGCCTCTGTCTTCACAGGGTCATCTTCTTTTTATAAGGACACTGGATTTAGGAACCACCTCTAAACTCAGGATGCTTTCATCTCGAGGTCCTTAACTGATTACATTTCCAAAGACTCTACTTCCAAATGAAATCACATTTTGAGGTTCTGGGTGGACATGAATTTTGGCAGGACACTACACCCCAACCCCAAAGGACTCTTGATTGAGGACCTACTTTGCCCTCGGGCCTGTGCAAGTCACCTGCATCCTCCAGTCTTCATTATGTTCCAACAAACTGGGAGACATGTGTTATGGCTTCCTTTATTTATTTTTTTCCCCAGAGGAGGAAACTGAGGCTCAGAGAGGTTCCCTGACTTCCGTAAGTCACATGTGAACCAGGGTTGAGCTCAGGGCTGTCATACTCCAAAGCCATCTATACTGGTTTAAGAGAAGCTTGAGGATAGAGGTTTTGGCCTTATTCATCTTTTCATCTCTCTTCTCCCATCATTTCTGGAGCCAGCACTCTGCACATTGATAGCTCTGAAAACTGATAAATAAGAAAGGGACCACTGACCTTGAGAAAGACCTGGAGCAGGTGTATCACTGACTTGGTTGCTGAACCTTATGGTTGCTGGGCGTGTGGACCACCCCCAAAAAAACCTCCTTCAAAAACCTCTGTGCTGACAAGTGACACCATCTCTCATTGACTAGATGCTTCTGCTCTACCGAGAAATCTTGCAGCCCCTATGATCTCAGATCTGTGCTAGCTCTGGAAAACAGGAAAGGCAACCAGAATAATGATGAAATCTAAACAACAGCTACAATTTGTGAAATGCTTACTACCCCACAGGCCAGATGTTTTATACAGGTGATATCTTGAAATCTTCATAACAGCCCATATAGGTAAGTATTATTATTCCTGTTTTTGCATGGAGGTTGCATTCTGATCTGAGTCTCCCTGACTTTGAAGTTTGTATTTCTGCACCCCTTTTTTTTGCTTCTTTCCAACTTCCCTGCCAGAAGGACACCTTTGTACTACTACAGATTTCTTGGGCAAAGGGTGGAGGGAAGTGGGAAGATGCTGGAAGCAGAAATGTCTAGGCTGAGTCAAGAGGATTCCTAGGTCCATGGGGAGGGCCCCCATACTGCTCTGAGTTTTAAATGACTTCAGAGAGAAAAAACATCATTCCCTGAAGAGCCAATTAATGCAATTAAATTTGCATATCTAAATCAGTTCATGAAAATTGTAACAAGCTCCCAGTGGACTTGGGGGGTGGGGTTCAGGAGTGTTGAACACCTAAAGAAGATTTTTGTGTTAAGGTTTTTCATTTGCTTGTTTTATTTCTTCTAAACTTTAACTTCACCTGGCTTGAAAAATAGAGAATCACTAACTCATGGGTCAGGTATAGATTCACTTCAGACACACTTTGATCATGACTTCTGCATCATATTCTATGCTGCCTGCCTCCTCCTTAAGTTACTTTTGTTCTTTTAGCCAGTTCCTTCATGGTAGCAAAGTGACTGTAGCAGCTGTAGTTCTCACTCTTGTACCAAACTCCTTCTAGAGATAGCTTTTCTCTTTTAATCAATAAACCAGATTTCTGAGCTTAAATCTTATGGAACTAACTTAGGTCACGTGCCTTCCCTGAACCAATGATTAAGGCCAAGGGAACTAATGGGATTAAACTACTGTGTTCAAGCCCATCAGAGACCACTCCTCGAGCTACAGGTGAGATAATTATATCTCAGCTGCTACAGGACAGGGAAACGGCGGGATGGGTGTTGGGAAGACAGATCAACATCCTCTACAAAGATCTCCAAGGGGAAGGAAAATGGAACTGACATTCTTTGAGCATCTGCTGTGAATCAGACCCTTTTTAACTTTTGACAGCACATTGTATGGTAGGTGTTTTTATTTCCATTTTCAAGATGAGTAAATAAATTGAGATTCAGAAGTTTGCATCTCATAGCGCTCTCGACATTGGTAAGTAGTGAACTTCGGGTCTGAATCCTGGCTACTTGTCCCTGCTCCTTCCATCTGCCAAGGGGGCTCTGGCTTCGCGGCCTCCCCCTCCTCTGTCTCCTTCTTCAGATCCCTCATGCTTCCTAACACTTGGAACTCTGTGACTGAGGGATATTGGCACACAGATCTGAAGATTCTTAACTAAAAGGTGGACAGAATCCAGCGTTGAGTGTGCCAGGGACTTGTAGGATCATCTCATTTTTCCTAGTGCCATGAATCAACATTTCTCTTACCAGGTTGTTAGATAAAGGTACAGAGAGGGCAAGACATTTTATACAGGTCACACAGCAAGCAATGAAGGATCAAGAACAGCAGGTGCTAGAAGGTTTGTGTTCTAACCATCTCTTCTCTCAATTTTTAAAATTAAGTTTTACTGGAGGATAGTTGCTTTCCAGGGCTGCGTTCGTTCCTACCGTACAGCAGAGTGAGTCAGCTGTATGTACACACAGCTCCCCTCTTTTCTGGATTATCTTCCCATTCAGGTCACCACAGAGCAATGGGCAGAGTTCCTGAGCTTCACAGCAGGTTCTCATTAGTTATCTGCTTTATACGTAGTATCAACAGTGTGTATATGTATATATCGATCCCAATCTCCTAATGCTCTTCTTTCAATTGCTTTTAAGGCAGCACATGTAGCATTTCTGCACTGAACTGGTGGACATTGCTGGCACCCTCAGCCAGGCTTCACAGGTGGGAATCACCTTGGCCAAGGCCCCTTTCAACCCAGGTCTGATTTCTGAGCTCCTCAGGGCCTGCTAGAAACTCACTCTAACCCAACAGAGCTTCTGACGTGCCTCCAACCTATACGTTCCCAGGACATTGTTTGCAGCCATCATCTGTTTAAACGTCACAACTGCTCTGTGAGAGGCAGGGCTCACTCTTCAGGGACCCAGAGGGGTCCCTGTGGAGCTCAGACGTTAGCCACTTGCCCAAGATTACAAGCCAGGCTATGAACTGGCTCCATCAGATAACAGCGCCTGACTGTACCACCTCTAACAGAGGCACTGGGAAAAGGTTTGAAGGGGAGGTGGGATAACTTCTGTGTTTTGAAGGATGAGGGAAGCATTAAGCTATAATAGAGTCCCCTCGTTGGTCCAGTGCTTTTCAGGTTCAACTCACTCGCTCATTCTATCATCCATTCAACCCTTTAGTAACTACTTATTTTTATTATTTTAAAATATTGATGATTGATTTTTGTCTGCACTGGGTCTTCGTTACTGCACGTGAGCTTAACTCCAGCTGAGGCGAGTGGGGCTCCTCTCGAGTTGTGTGTGCAGGCTTCTCACTGTGGTGGCTCCGCTTGTGGAAAGCGGGTGTGCGGGCTCAGGAGTCGTGGCTCGTGGGCGTAGTTGCCTCGAGGCATGTGGGATCTTAGTTCCTGCACCAGGAATCGAACCCAAGTTGCCTGCATTGGCAGGTGGTTTCTTAACCTCTAGGCCACTAGGGAAGTCTCAGGAGATATTTACTGAGCACCGTCCGGGTTCTGTGGATGCAGTGATGAACAGGACAGGGTCTCTGTCCTGAGGCAGCTTCTGCTTATGTGGCATCTCACAACAGCATGGGGCAGGCCAGATGTCAAACTGTCATTCCCATTTGGCAGACTAGGAAACTGTCGCTTAACCAAGTGACGTACTGGTCCAGGACCATGCCCATTATGCGAGTGACATTACTAGGATTGGAACTTCGGTTTTCCAACCCCTTCAGTTACACTGCCCTGGACACCAGTGGGATCACAAAAGAGAAAATGTCAGCTTGCTTTCTTTTCTAGTTTCTTTCTTTCTTCCTTCCTTCTTTCCTCCTTTCTCCCTTCCTCCCTTTGCTTTCTTGACATAAAAATATAGAGAAGACAGTGCGTTCTTGCAAGGCTCTATGTGGAGAGCTGCAGTCAGGAGGGACCCTAGGCCTGGGAACCTTCCCTGAACCCCCAGAACTTTGGAACCAAGGTCCTTGCAGAGAAACTATTAGCATGCAGGCAAGTTATTGCAACCAACCCCGGCTTTTAATCAGGCAGCATTTTAACTGTCCCATTTTGTCTGCGATTTTGCCGGATGTTTACATCATTTGTAATGAGACAAATTGGGACAAATTGCCAAGGACACTTATGTAAATGAAACCAACAGACATGCTCCCATCTCCAGTGGTCGATGGAGGGCCTCTTTTACTTTCTCCTCCCTTTATCTCTAGGGATGCTGTAGGGAAGAAATGGTACTTTATATCCTGCAAACCTTCTCCCTGGGAAAACAGAATATTCCTTGTAAGACAACAGCTTTACATTTGCGGTTGTAATTCTCTCCTTCATCTTATTCACTCTCTCACCCACCTCGAAGGAAAAGTAATGGTGCAATAAACACAGTTGTTTTAACTTTTTCTGTTTTCCCCTGCACAGAGAAGTTGAATCTGCATTTCCTAGAGTAGGTCTGTGGAACCTTTGGAGAACTCTTCATTCAATTGAGTTTGGGAAACAGGGCTAGTAAAGTTATCCCAGAGTCTCCCGTGCAGGACCTTTCAGAGCCTTTGATAAGCTAATGAGCAATGAGAATCTCCTAGAGCAGGTATGGCTTCTAGGAGACCTTTCATAAATTGTTCATGAGCAGAACCAGCTTTGTAAAAAGTCCTGTGAACACCGTCTCCAGAAGACTCTGCAGAAACACAGCCTCTCTGGCAGCAGCCCGGACACCCTCCTATCATACCTTGTAAGTCTGGCTGATGATAATCCCAGATTCTGGAGGGTGAGGTCCCTACCTGAGTGGACAGCATGACTGGGATGTGCGGGAGCCGGAGGACTGTGGCGTGCGGGCCTGGAGCGGGCGGAACCTGACCTCAGCCAAGCATTCCACTCGCTTTACCCTGCTGGCCTTGTCAAAGACTTGTGCTTACTGGTCTCCCTGCCTTTGCATCTGTGGGATCCTCCAGCCTCTGGGCCTTTCTCCTCTCCATGCTTTGCAGTGCAGGCACATTGCCCTGTTCCCTCATCCTGTCTTCCCATCCAGACCCGGGATCTGCAGGGCAGAGAGCCTGTGTTCTGATCTTGAGATCCTTCATCTCTAGCTCAGGGCAGGAGATGGAGATCCTTCATCTCCATCTCAGCTCAGCTCCAGCTCAGGACCTAGTATGCTCACTAGGTATCAGATCTGAGGCCTAGAGATGCCAAGACAAATAAGACATGGACCCTGCCCGGGAAGAACATGCAGCTTAGGGGAGGCGCAGACAGGAAACCAGTCCCTATCAGAGCGATCACAGGGTGATGAGGGCACCAAAGGGCAAGGGGACCTTGCCCAGCCGGCGACTGTCAGGAAGGCTGGATTCCAGAGGGCAAGCAGTGACATGAGGGTGAGTAGGAATTACCCGAGTGAAGACGGGCGTGTGGAACTGTGTTCCAGGCAGACAGAACAGCCTGAGCTAAGGCCCATAAGCAAGAGCCAGCATACCGGTTTAAGAAACTGGATGAAGGTTGGTGTGGCTCTGGGGGAAGCACAACAGATGCAGAGAGTGATAAGTGCCAGAAGGGGTGTCTGAGGAAGAGGGAGCTCCACATCCTGCCTCTTTCACATGTAGAGGGGAGCTTGGGCAGAGGGAGTGCTGGCTTTCACAGTGCATGGAAACCACAGATGTGAAAACAAAGACCCACCCCCTTACCCAGCCCCGATCTGAGCACTTAGGCCCTGCAAGGTCCTGCCCGCACCCCTGCCTGAGCAAGAAATTATTTGAAATTACCAAAAAAAAAAAAAAAAGAAAGAAAGAAAAGAAGGAAGGAAAGAGAAAAGAAAAAAGTTAGTGGCAGAAACACTTCATGCTTCAGCCTTTGTTCCTGCTGTTCTCTCCTCCTCAAACTCTTCCCTGTGATGGTCACACAGCTTCCTCTCTGTTTGTTAAAACCTCTCCTCAGATGCTCAGATGTCACCTCTGATAAGAGACCCTTTCTGAACATCCGTTTGAGAAACAGCTCCAGTGTGGGCTTCCTAGCTGGCGCCAGCGGTGAAGAACTCGCCTGCCAGCGCAGGAGACATAAGAAGCAGCCCCAGCCTTCTCTACTTCCTCAGTCTGCTTGATTTTCCCTCCCTTTTACTTTCTTCCTCCTGATGTTCATTACACATTGATTTGTCCATATGGCCACCGTCCATCTCAACTACTGTGATGGAAACTCCATGGAGATGGGGCCATCTTGCTGATTTCCAGTGCCTAGCTCAGGGCCTGGCCCACAGTAGATGCTCACTAAAAGCTTTTGATTGAAAAACAAACAAAAGACCAGTTATAAGCACCAGGTGCTTCCACATGTATCGTCTCATTAGATTCTCAAAACTATAAGAATCAAAAACATCACCCTTGTTTTTGGGGTAGGCGCAGCAAGAGAAGGCACTTGTGTCAGGGCCCCTTGCCAGCCACAGGTGGAGCCAGGATGTGAATTCAAATTTAAAGATTCCACTACTCTGAGCTTTGCTGTTGCTCCGTCGTGTCAGACCTCTTTTTCCACCCGCTGGACTGTAGCCCGCCAGGCTCCTCTGTCCATGGGATTTCAGCCCTATTAAGTAGACATTATAGTTCTCCAAATGCTGCCTCCCCTGCTGAAGTAACACTGCTCTCAAACACACAGGTTTGCCTCTTTCCAGGTGATGCAGCTCCCCGAGCTTTCTGAAGGAGAAATAAAATAACTGCCAAAATGAAAATCAACAATAGGTGCTATTTATTGCATGATTACTATGTTCTGGTTGCTGTGCTAAGGACATTCCTCATATCAACTCAATGAATCCTCACAGCTACCTGCAAGATAGGGATTATTATTATCCCCATTTGGCAGATAAAGAGACTGAGGCAGCTCACGTAGCTCCAGGCTCTGGCAGTAAGTAGTGAGGTCTGGATTCAAGTATGAGCAGCTGCATTTGGAGCCAGCATGCCTCTGCTTCCACGCCTAGCGGGCAGTGAAGGATCCTCCCTTTGACCTTCGCCAACTTCCATCTTTGCCAACAAAGGCTGTCTGTCCTTTGGTTTTTCCAGTGGTCATGTATGGATGTGAGAGTTGGACCATAAAGAAAGCTGAGCGCCGAAGAAATGATGCTTCCGAACTGTGATGCTGGAGAAGACTCTTGAGGGTCCCTTGGACGCAAGGAGATCAAACAGTTAATTTTAAAGGAAATCAACCCTGAATATTCACTGGAAAGACTGATGCTGAAGCTCAAGTTCCAAAACTTTGGCTACTTGATGCAAAGAACTGACTCACTGGAAAAGACCCTGATGCTGGGAAAGACTGAAGGCAGGAGGAGAGGGTGGCAGAGGATGAGATGGCCGGACGGCAAACTTGTGTCAATGGACATGGGTTTGAGCAAACTTCAGGAGATGGTGAAGGACAGGGAAGCCTGGCATGCTGCAGTCCATGGGTTTACAAAGAGTCGGACAGGACTTAGCGACTGAACAACAGTAACAACTTCCATCTGGTGGAAAACCTCAGGCCACTGAGATTCTCTCTGCAAGGAACTTGTGAGATCATGACTGTGATGGAAATGGCTTTTTTTTTTTTTCCTAGAGCAGACAATTAATCAGGAGTATTAATGAAAATGCCAGCTCCATTATTGCAGAAACATAAGTAATTTATTGGGAATTGGACTGAGGCCATTAAAATGTTATTACAGGCTTGTCAGTCAGCCCTCCATGCGCTTCTGCTAAGAAACCACTGCCTTAATGAAATTGTTTGGTTCTCCCAACTCAAAGTTGATGCCTGGGTGTGCTGCGCTGGTGAAAGTGACATCTTGGGGTTCCCAGGCCCACACAAAGCAGCTTTCATGTTCTATCTTGCTTTAATGATCTGTGAAGCTCCTACTATGTGCCAGGCACTGAGACAGAGAAGAAAGCATGGAGACACAGGCTCTGCCATCAAGGAGCTTGTAAACTCAGGAGGGAAACGTATGTAAAGATAGCTATATGAACATGCCGGAAAACAGCACATGCAGTGACTTTAGAGAATTCAATCCTGGCTCAAGGTGGATGGGAGGCTTCCTGGAGGAGGTGTCACTATGCAAAAAAAATTTCTTTCCTGGTAAGTTGCTTCTCTCCCCTACAATCTGATGGGACTGACAGCAGAAGTTGGTGATCTGAGGATTTAGTATATGACATGCATTCTCAGTGGGGATGACAGAATTTTCACAGGGGTAAAAATTGGTTCTTTCAGGTGGAGTGTGTGTGAAAAACAATGACAACAAAAACTTAACTTTTTTTATGTCTAAAGCACAGGTGTGCACACAGTACACAGGTAGGTATACAGCATATTTTTGGCATTAAAATTTCATAGTGGAGGGGAAGAAGATGAGGGGAAAAAATGCCTAAAACAGACATGAATGAAGAAAAAAGCCAAGGGACTTCCCTGGCGGTCCAGTGGTTAAGATTCCACACTTCTACTGTAAGGGGTGTGGGTTCACTGGTCAGGGAACTTTAGATCCTGCTTGTTGCGAGGTGCCGCCAAAAAGAGAACAAAAGAAAAAAGAAAAGAAAAGAAAAAAGATTTAGCAGCTGAGAAGCAATCAGCAGTTGGACCGAAGATCCCAGTGCACAGATGGGGTGAGTGTGCCCTCCGGGCCGTCGGCTGATAGGAAACTGCATGAGTTAGGGCCCGCAGTGAGGAAGTGGGGCTGAGGTTTTGGCCAGCACAAGCTGGCAGCCTTACTTCACTCCTTTCCTCCACTCATGCCCAGTGAAATCCTGTTGCCAGCCGGACCAGCAGGGTCTCTGGCTCTCCTCTTGGCTGTAGCAATGTTTGGGAAGCAGATGAAGGCAATTTCCAGGGACCAACAGTCCTTCCCAGCCAGCTGTCCCCATCTGCTTTGTGACACGGCCAGAAGGAGCAGGGCTTCCCTGGGAACACATGCTCAGCCATCCCATCCCAGTTGCTCCCTGGGACTTGATGGTTATTTGGGAATCGCCTATTTCAATTCATCACCTCTTGTGGGCACCAGAGCTGGGCGACCTCATCTTGGACACATTTCGTCTGCTCACTCCATTCAGGCTGCAAGCCCTGGTGCATTCACGACTTTCCTCTCCTGGGTCATGAAGAGCCAGCCACACAGAAACCAGCCATCCCCTGCTGAGGACTAACCAGGCAAGGCCTTGCGTTCTTTTGCAGAAGTTCTTTATTGTCCTTCCTGATTAAACAAACGTTCTTCTAATGTGTCTACACATTGCTATTTATTCTATCAGTCAGGACAGGCTGAGATCTGCTGCAGTAACAAACAACCCCCAAATCTCAGTGACTAAAAGTAACAAAGGTTCATTTCTAGCACCTTCCTCTCCCTCCCTTTTTTTCCTTTTCTCTTATTTCTCCTATACCTAACTTCTGCATCCATTTCTCTCCCCTTCTCCTGCACCTTTGGGTTCAAAATCCTGGCTCTCTCTGTAGCTATGTAACTTTGGGCATGTTACTCAGGTTTTTTTTTTAATGATTCAATTTCCTAATCTTTCAGGCAAGAGGTAATCATATTACCCATTTAACGGACTGTTGAGAAATTAAATGAATTAGTGCATGTAAAGTTCTCAAACCACGCTGAACATAACAGAAATGCCCAATGTTCTGTCTAATTACTAGCTATATTACTGTGACTCTGTGGAAAGGAGTCAAAAATGAAGACCCTCACAGTCTTGATGGATGGGAGACAGATGCTGGACGAGCACAGGGGGTGGTAGTGGTCCATGCTAACTGGGTGGGAAGGGAGGTGGGGGCTTAAAGTGAGAGACTGGAGCTGGGGTTTCAGGGAGAGGCAAATGTTCGCCAAGTGGTGATGAGTAGAAGAGCCTTGAGGATAAGACCAGACACTACAGTCAGTGGGAGAATCCACACAGCTCGGGGTGTGTGGGGATGGGAATGTTCCATAGCAGGGAGTCATGATCAGTTGTGAATTCTAGCAAAATCTCTGCTGTGTGAAAAGTGGATAAGAGCAGGACTCAGCCCAGGACCAGGCAAGTCGTCGAGGGGAGCCGATGCTGCAATCGAGGGAGACAGGAAAGACATCTGGAAGGAGGAATCAGCAGAACCTACAGCCCAACTGGCCCTTAGGGGCAGAGGAGGATTAGCCACACGTCTCTAGCCTGCCCAAGGTGGGCAGGACAGGGCGCATGCCTTCAGCAGAAGGATACACCGTGGACCCTGAGTTATGCCAGCCAGTTCACTCAGAGCCAAACTTGACGACGTCAGTCTGGGGCATGGTGATCAGTCTGCCCTCCCGCTGCCACTGTAGTGATGCGACTCCACTCCATTAAAGCAATTTACTCCATCTCCTTAGACTCAGGAAAAAGGGAGCGATCTCTAGGGAGGGCTGTGTGATACCTGACCTCCGGCTCACCCTGGGAAGTGTGCGTTTTCAGCCCTGCAGGCAGAAGGCCTGTCTGCTGTCACTCATCCACGCTGTTAGTGAGCTTCCCGGGATGTGTGATTCAGCCGAGGGATCTGCATCCTCCTCTCCCGTTGCCCCATCAGTCTCTGGAAGGGAGAGCAAGTGCTCCCTACCCGTGATGGCTCAGTTTCACTAATTGCACTTAATTCCCCTGCACTGTGCCCGGCAAGGGCCTGCTGAGAGCTCTCCATCGACTTTCTGCAGAGCTGGCTGGCCTGTGGCTGGGAAGGAGGGCTGGCAATGGGAAGCGGGAGGAGATAGGCTCTGAGAGGGAGCATGCTTCATGCCAAGTGTTTCTGGAGCTCACACATGCGTGTTGCCTCCTGCCCCATCTGCGTTGTAATTGGGTGTCGGTGTGTCTGGTTTTCTCATGGGCCAGGAGCTTGCTGAGGGCAGAGAGGCTGCTGTGGACATCTTTGTCTCCAGCACCTGTCCAAACCACTCATAAATGTTTGTGGATACGTCAGGGGGATTATTCACTAGCATGTAAGCTCTAGGAGGGCAGGGACTTGCGTCTCTCCTGTTAATTGCTACATAATCAGCACCTACCACAGTGGCCGGCAAGTGTTGAACAAACACACATGGAATGAATGAGTGAACGAATCTTCCCTCCCAGCAACCCTGCAAGGTGGGCGGTCAACTGCATCACTGGGTCATGATCCCCGTCGCCCTTCCCTGCCCCGCTGGCCCCGGGCTTGGCCATGTGACTCCCTTTGACATTGGGAACCTGACTCCAAAATTTCTGCTCTTTGCTGTGAAACCTGGGAGGAAGAGTGGGCTTGGGACCTGGGTGGCCCAGGTTCCAGGAAGGCAGCTGTGGCCATGAAGTCCAGGGGAGAAGGAAGCCTTGACAGACGGCTGTCTCTGCGGCCACGACCACCCAGCACACGATACCTCCCACAGGCTGCAGGGATGATGCCACATTTTCTAACATTTTCTTGCTCTGAGCAACTGGTTCTAACACTGTGCCCTGCCCCTCAGTCTCATGCTAACTCTATCATGCTGTGCTTTTCACGGGAATTGGTTTTGCCTTTCAAAGATGCCATGAGGCATGGGGTCGAGAACTGAGTACCAGCTGTGGATAGCGAAGCACGGGCTCCGCAGGGCACTCACTATCGGATGCCAGGCAAATCAAGCCCATCTAGAGCCTGGACAGCTGGAAGCCAGGGGCTTGAACCAGATAAGCTCGGATGACCTGTCTTGCTCCAATTCTAAAAGCTGCCTTCCTCCTTGACCCTGAGCTGGGGCTGAGAAACATTTTTTCTCAGAATCAAAGTTAATTAGAATTATGAGCTGAAAAGGCATCTCAGAGACCCTCAAGAAATGATCGCTGCATCTGAGTCTCATTGTCAAGCCAGAAGATCTGAAATCAAATCCTACCTTTAGCATTTCTTGCCTATGTGACTTCAGAAAAATCAGCTGGTCTGGGAAGACCTCAGTTTCCTGATGCAGAAAATGGGTGATAATAGCTATTGTGTAGAGCTATTTATAGACTTTCCTGCTGGCTCAGTGGTAAAAAAAATCCACCTATCAACACAGAAGACACAGGTTCAATCCCTGGGTTGGGAGGATCCCCCAGAGTAGGAAATGGCAACCCACTCTAGTGTTCTTGCCTGGGAAGTCCCATGGACAGAAAAGCCTGGCGGGGTAGAGTCCACGGACTTGCAAAAAGAGTTGGACATGACTAAACAACAACAGAGCTGTTCACAAGAGGAAAGGCTCTAAACCGCGAGAAAGAGGCCTGACTGTATCAGGTGCCCATATGCATATGCGTCTCTAGGGTAATCTTCCAGGAGGAGGGGAAGGATACACACTTCACTGTTGACGGTGCTGACGGCACAGACCGACGGCTTGGTCTACTGTTGTTTAGTTCCTATGTCGGGTCCAACTCTTTTGTGACCCCGTGGACTATAGCCCGCCAGGCTCCCCTGTCCATGGATTCTCCAGGGAGGAATACTGGAATGGGTTGCCATTTCCTTCTCCAGGGGATCTTCCTGACCTATAGGAAATACATCCTACTAGTTTATAATCATTGGGCCATTTATTAAGGACTTAATAGTGTATCAGTGGTCATACTCAGCACATTACTCATGAGCTTGATGAATTTTTAGAACAACTCCATGAAATAGGTAGAATACTCTAATTTTACATATTGATGAAACTAAGGCATCAAGAGGGGATTCATAGAACTGGCCAAGCTCACTCAGTTACTGAAAGGCACAGCCAATGTTCAAAGCTGAATCAGCTTGGCTCCAGAGTCTTGGCTCCTAATAGCTATGCAAGGACACTCCAGGCTTCTTACTGCTTGGAGCTGTGTGAGAACAGCAAGCCTGCCTGGCATGCTGTGTCTGACAATACTGCTTGACTGCTTAGAACTGCTTTTATTAAACTGTGCCTTGAAAAGGCTCCATGTATCTATGCTGAGGAGAAACTTAAAAAGCAGCCCTACAAAACTCTGATGGTGTTTACAGTAGGATTTGGTTAAAACACTAGCTCACCCACATCATACAGGGCTTGGAGGAGAAATTTCTCACATATCCATGTTAACGACCAGTATATTCTCATTTGAAGGTAAGTGGTTCTCAAATTTAAATGTGCATCACCATTACCTGGAGGCTTGTTAAGACACTGATGGCTGGGCCTCACGCTCAGATTATAGGCTGGTCCTTGAGAATCTGCTTACTCACAGATTTCCAGGTGAAGCTGAGGCCGTTGGTCTGGGGACCATGTCCTAAGAAACAGTGCTGTGGAATTTTGCAAAACAGATCATGTTTCCTTCTTTGCAGGGGCTGCTAGGAAGCTCAGAGACAAATTAGGAACCATCCTAGCAAGAGTTCATGCAATTTTCCATTCTAGCTTTACATCCAGCCTCCTTTTATTTTTTTTTTCACTTGCATTTTCCTAATTGTCACAAGATCCTGACTCAGATAAATGAGTAAGTTAGCATTTAAAAATTTTTGTTCAACTGTATCTTTATAAATCACCAAAAAAACCACAAAACCCTTGTGAAATGTACACACACAAAAGTAAAAGATTCAGTGAGATGGCTAAGTGCTTAGATTGCAGCATTAGGTTGCCAAGGGATTCACATTCACCTTCTCTGTGCATCAGTTTCCTCATAGGTAACACAATACTTCCGCTTCCTAAGCCCCTTGGGAAGATTTTGCATATGATAAGGCATGCAATGAAGTGCTTATTAGCATGGTGGCTCACATCACCGGCTCGATAAATGCTGGTGATCATGATAATTATCATCTGCCAGAAGCATAAAGAGCCTCGTGGCCGCCGTTGCTCTCTGTCGACTCTCCCACTGGAAGGAAGTAAGGAAAAGCTTTTTCATTCTGTGTGATAAGAGGCCACCGTGGGGAGCACGGCTTTCTCTTTCCTGCTCTTTGCCATGTACGATTCTGCAGGAGACGGAGTGAACTCCACACACCGTGGTGAACAACTTTTCCTGCCCAGAGCACGACATTGTGGGGAGCATCGGGAGGCTCCGTTATATCACTGTCCCAGCGGGGGAAGCAGACGTCTCCCTGTTGGAGAGTGATGACAAGTAATATTAAGGCACCAAGCCCCAGTGTTGAGAGCCTGACTCAGAGCCAGAGAAACCCTCCCCGCCTCCATCCAGAATCACGCTTCCAACTAGGGCCTTAATCCTGAGTTTTTAACCCTTCCTCCAGCAGAGAAGATTTTACAGAGCACAAAAGGAACAGTATGGCTTTGTCATTTCTCGCAACAAAGAAATTTCACCACCTTCATGCTAATTTCATCTGCATTATGAGTCAACTGGGTAGACACACGTCTCCCCATTTTTAACATTTTTGTTTATTTTTGGCTGCACTGGGCCTTTGCTGCCGTGTGGGCTTTCCTGCAGTGTGTGGCGGCTACTCTCTAGTTGCCACGCAGGGGCTTTTCTGCGTGGTGACTTCTCTTGCTGAGCGGCACAGTCTCTAGGTGCCCAGGATTCAGTAGCTGGGGCACATGGGCTCAGTCGTTGCAGCTCTTGGGCTCTAGAGCACAGGCCCGATAGAGGCGGTGCACAGGCTTCATTGCCCCACAGCACGTGGGATTGTCCCGGATCAGGAATTGAACTCGTATCTCCTGCATTGGCAGGTGGATTCTTCAGCACTGAGCCATGAGGGAAGCCCTAATTTTCCCATTTTATGGGTGAGTAAACTGAGGCTCAGAGAAGCCTCAGCAATTGCTGAGGTCACATCATTGAAGTTGGCTTCCCAGGTGGCACAGTGGTAAAGAATCCACCTGCCAATACAGAAGACAGGAGACGTGGGTTTGATCCCCTGGAGGAGGAAATGGCAACCCACTCTAGTATTCTTGCCTGGAGAATCCCATGGACAGAGGAGCCTGGCGGGCTACAGTCCATGGGGTTGCAAAGAGTTGGACATGACTGAGCGCGCGCATCACTAATGTTATCTGACTTCAGCGACCCCTCTCAAGCGATGGCAGCGTGAAACCCAGCACATCGGCTGCCTCGGGGTTTAAACTTCTCTCACCCTCCTCAACATGCTCTGGTCTTTGCTTACCAACACTGACGACAGCTGGACGAAATGGCGGCTTATCTGGAAAGATTTAATGATGTTCTCTTTCCCAGGAGAGCCTGGGGCCGGAACCGTAGCATGGAAGACTGGGCAAGAGGGCAGGATCCGAGGTGTGTGCCCAACAGCTTCTGTGTCAAGTTTTGGTGCCCACTCTTTTCCGGGGCTCACTCCCCTGACCCTGGTACAGTTTTGAGGTGAAAACCTTCCAGAGGATATCTGGGTGACCCACACAGGCCCAAATTAGGAGCCATTACCACGGAAGACCCCGCAGAACAAGAGGCAGAAGTGGTATGTTGTAGGGAAGGGAACCTTCCACCCAGGCTCAGCAGACCCGGGTTCTGGCCCTCGCTCTCTCGTTGGTAGAGGTGGTGTGATCTTGTGTGGGACTCAGTGTGATGCGGCCCCTCTGGACAGCCTGGCCTGCAGCTTCATGCTCATCCTGAGGCTGATCTTCTTCATCCCATCTTCCTTCCCAGAGTACACTGGATAATGGCCCCCAATATGGCCACATCCTGATCCCAGGAGCCTTTGTTTTTAATCTGGCAAAGAATTTGAGATGTGGTTAGGCTAAAGATCTTGAGATAGGGACACCATCCAGGATCATCCAGGTGGATCCTGAATAAAATCCCGAGTGTCCTTATAACAGGAAGGCGGAAGGAGACTTGACACACTCAGAAGAGGAGAAGGAGGCAGACATTGGAGGGATGTGGCCAGAAGTCAAGGGATGCTGGCAGCCACCGAAATCTGGAAGAAGGGACTTCCCTGGCGGCCCAGTGGTTGAATGTCCACCTTCCAACGCAGGGGATATGGGTTCTGTCTCTGGTCAGGGAACTAGGATCCCGCATACCTCACAGCAACGAAGCCTGCACACAGCTACAGACCCCACACACTGAAAACCACAGCCAGAGAGAAGCCCGAGCCCCGCAGCTAGGACCTGATGCAGCCAGATGAACAAATAAATAAAGCGCACATTAAAGATCTGGGAGGAGCAGGGAACTCCCTTCTGACAAGGAGCGTGGCGGCGGTAACACTTTCACTTCTGCCCAGCGATACTGATTGTGGAATTCTGACCTTCAGAATGGTGAGAGAATAAATTTCTGTTGTTCCCAGCCCATCTAATACGTGGTAATTTGTTACAGCAGCCACAGGAAGCTAACACACTCCCAAACAAATTCAATTCTAAAAGTATTAGCAGGGCATATAGATTTTACTGAAGGCTTCAAGGGGAGATGAGAAAGGAATTCACATTGAACATGATATATTAATAGCTGGAGATTAACCAGGCTCCACATTAGAGCTCTGCTCTCCAGGAACCCTCCCCTCATCGTGTCGCCATATGATCCTGACACCCCAGAGTGTCAGGGGCACTTTACCAATTGCTACTCTCAGACAAACAAAAGGACCCTCTTTGAAACAGAGAAGTCAGCAGGTGGGGACTGACCATATATAAGAAGACACTGTGTTTTTGTTTCCATGAGTGGACCTAGCTGGGATTTAAGGGTCAGACTGATCCAAAGTCCCCTTTGAGGCTCTCACTGACAGCTGGGAGACAGTGAGCTCTTGGCAAGTGCCTCATGATCTCATCTGTAAAGTGGGGGTTTGAATACCTACCTCTTCTGGTCATTGTGAAAATAGGAAAGGCACCTAGGCCTGGGTTTGGCACATAGTCATCACTCAATGATCATTTATATTAGATAATAATGCTTAGATTAACTGAGCACTTACTGTGGGTCAGGCATCACTCTACACTTTTTACAGGGATGAGCTATTATTCCTCTCTTCTGCTCTATGAAATATGCATGAGAAAATGGAGGCACAGAGGCTAAATACAGAGAACTAAAGGTGACTGTGAGTGATATGTGGATCCAAACCAGGACGTCCCACTGCAGAGCCACATCTTTAGACTTTAAAATGAGATGGTAATCTAAGCTGGGATGTGGAGGGGTCTGGGCATGCTGGCAAACCTGAGGGGGCCTGAGCATTTCTTATGAGAGCACACAGCTCAGGGAAAGGAACTTGCAGCAACAGCTGGGCAGTAAGAGGGCAGCTTGGTGGCTGACAGTGGCATCTGGCCCCAGCCTCGGGCACTGTCTGGTGGGAGAGGGAAGTTTTCTGGATGAAGCAGTGCTTCAGGGGAGAAGCAGAGCAGCAGGAGACAGAAACAGCTGATGCTGCGTCTTTAGCAGAGTTTCTGCAGCTACATTGGGAATACGAACCAAGGACTTTTGAGTTATGACTGTACATGTGGCCTCATGATACAGCCTGTCTGAAAGGTAACAGTTATTAACTTTAATAAGTGTTGTTATGAGGACTCAGTGAGGTCACACATGTGTTTCTAGACATGTCACATGGTCTGCCAGACTCAGGTTCCTACACGCCCCAACCCACAGCCCCAGAAGAAAGAAAAAAACCCTGAGATGATCAGGTTCAGGGCCATGGGACTCCAGGCTCCTCCCACCCTCCTGTTCTCCAGAAACTTGACTGGCCACAAAGAGCTGTCAGTCATTTCACAGGCTGTGGCCAGACTGCTTGCTGCCTGCCAAGGAGTAAAACCAGATGGTCTTCACACCACTGAAAGTGAGAGTCGCCCAGTCGTGCCTGACTCTGCGACACTAGATGGCCATAATTTTATTTTTTTAAAAAGGAAAACAACAAGTGTCAGCAAGGGTGTGGTGACACTGAAACCCTTGTACGTGACTGGTGAACGTGTGTTAGTCACTCAGTCGTGTCCGATTCTTTGCGACCCCGTGGCCTGCAGCCCTCCAGGCTCCTCTGTCCATGGGATTCTCCAGGCAAGAATATTGGAGTGGGTTGCCATGCCCTCCTCCACAGGTACAAATCAAATGGTGCAGCTACTGTGGAAAGCCGTTTTTCAGCTACCCAACAAGTTAAACGTAAAATTATCCTAAGACTGGCAATTCCACTCCTGGTATGTACTCAAAAGAACTGAAGACACGTGTCCAAAGGAGAAAAAAAACCCATAAATGAAAGTTCATAGCAGCAGTATTCATAGTAGCCACAAGATGGAGAAATCTTAAATGTTCATCAAGTGATGAACACATCAACAAGAAGTGGCGTAGCCATACGATGGAATATCATTCAGCCACAAGAAGGAAGGAAGCCCTGACACATGCTGCAAGAATGCCCCTTGGGAACACGATGCTGAGTCAGTCACAAAAGGCCACATGTTATTCCACTTATGTGAGATATCCGGAGTAGGTGAACCCACAAAGGCAGAGAGCAGACTAGCGGTGGCCGGGGGCTGGGAGAGGGGAAGAGTGGGTACTGGGTTTGCATCTGAGTTGACGAAAAGTTTGGGAATTAGATAGTGGTGATGGTGGCACAACGTTGTGAACATATTTAATGCCACTGGACTGTACACTTTAGAATGATTAAAATAAGGATACAAATGCACTTGTCTGCAACACAGAAGTAGACTCACAGACTTGGAGATCAAACTTGTGGTTACCAGAGGGGAGGAGAGGAAGGAGGGACAGCTCAGGGGTTTGGACTGACATGTATGCATTGCTATGTTTAGAGTTGATAACCAAAGCGGAACCTGCTGTTTGTATAGCACAGGCAACTCTGCCCGATACTCGGAAGTAATCTAAATGGGAAAAAGAATTTGTTGCTGTTGTTCAGTCGCCAAGTCGTGTCTGACTCTTTGTGACCCCATGGACTGAAGCATGCCAGGTTTCCCTGTCCCTCACCATCTCCCAGAGTTTGCCCAAGTTCATGTTCATCGAGCCAGTGATGCCATCCAACCATCTCATCCTCTCTCACTGCATCCTCCTCGTGCCTTCAATCTTTTGCAGCATCAGAGTCTTTTCCAATGAGTCGGCTCTTCCCATCAGGTGGCCAAAGTATTGGAGCTTCAGCATTAGTCCTCCCAATGAGTATTTAGGGTTGATTTCCTTTAAGATCAATTGGTTTGATCTCCTTGCAGTCCAAGGGACTCTCAAGAGTCTTCTCCAGCACCACAGTTCAAAAGCATCAATTCTTTGGCACTCTGCCTTCTTTATGGTCCAGCTCTCACACCCGTACATGACTACTGCAAAAACGATAGCCTTGACTAGATAGACCTTCATTGGCAAAGTGATGTCTTTGCTTTTTAATACACTGTCTGGGTTTGTCACAGCTTTCCTGCCAAGAAGCAACCGTCTTCTGACTTCATGGCTGCAGTCACCATCCACAGTGATTTTAGATCCCACAAGAGAAAACCTGTCACTGGTTTCACCTTTCCCCCTTCTATTCGCCATGAAGTGATGGGACCAGATGCCATGATCTTAGTTATTTTCACACTGAGTTTTAAGCCAGCTTTTTCTGGCAAGTATTCAAAAGAACTAAAAACACATGTTCAAAAAAAAAAAACCTGTAGATGAAAGTTCATAGCAGTGCTATTCAGAGTAGACAAAAGATGGAAAAATCAGAGAATCAGATGCATCAGTCCATCTTTATATATTTATTGTGATGAAATACCCGTCACAAAAAATTGACTGTATCTTAACCATTTTTTTTGGACACATAGTGTTAGCTTTTCTTTTTCAATTTTTATTTCATATTGGCATACAGTTGACTACTAGTGTTAGTTTCAGGTATACAGCAGAGAGATTCAGTCATGCACATATATGCACTAGGGGGAACCAAAGCTCGGAAAGGCACGCCCACTCAAGAATTAGATGCAGGCCTTTAACCACTGCTCCATACTGCACCCCAAGTTGGGTTGAGTCCTGTCCAAGTCATTTCTTGAGCTGCAGGATGGAGAGAGAGAGATCCACTGGCTTAGAGAACCAGACCTGCTCAGGAAAGAGGCACTGCACGCAGCCCAGTGCGAATGGA
Organism: Giraffa tippelskirchi; assembly: GCF_054371585.1. Classification (NCBI taxonomy): domain Eukaryota; kingdom Metazoa; phylum Chordata; class Mammalia; order Artiodactyla; family Giraffidae; genus Giraffa; species Giraffa tippelskirchi. Next base: position 115,473,678 of record NC_137282.1, read on the forward strand.
TTTTCTTTGTGCCAAGAAGTTGTTTGCAGAGAACTTCCTGGCCTGTGTGGGGTATGTGTATGCCCCATCCCCTCCCCTCCTGGGGGCTGAAGCTGTCTCGCTGGCATTCGTCGTCAGTCTGGCCCAACGGGGCCACTGACTCAGTTCCCAGGAAAGGGCAGGTCTGGGAAGCGCCTGAGCAGCCCTGCTGGAAGGTTCCCACAGTCAGCCCTGCAGGCGGGCTCGCTGACCTCCATCAAGCACCAGGATGAGCACAGAGCAGGCATTTTTCTTTCTGTGTCTTGCTCGCCTTCATCCACCATCTGGCTGACCTCCCTCCCCTTCCCCAGACTTCTTGGAGACCAAACAGCCCACATGCACACAAAGCCATGCATTCCCAGCTGCCGCTTGGCTTCTTCCTACAAGTGTGACACAGGCCACAGTGAAGGTCAAGATGGGTTCTGGGGGACCTGCTTGGTGCTCCAGTGGCTAAGACTCCGTGTTCCCCATACAGGGGGCCTAGGTTCAGCCTCTGGGGTCAGGGAACTAGACCCACACACTGCAACTAAGAGTTCATATATCACAACTAAAGATCCCACGTGCTGCAACGAAGGTCAAAGATCTCAGGCGCTGCAACTAAGACCAGGTGCAGCCAAATAAATAAATGTTTTAAAAAACAGACAGGCTCCGGGCCAGGGATCCTAAATATCTTGGTTGGCCTCGGGGTGGCTCTGCCCTTCTTTCCTCTGCTGCTCCAGTTCCCCTCCACTGAACCTACTGTGTCCAACATAAACTGCTGTCCCCCTGGGCCGCGGCACTAGAGAGGGCTAGTCAGGCTCCGCTGCACCCCTGCCCCACCCGCCCCACGTGGCATGACTGAGTACACTCCCTAAGTTACTCCAGTTGACTTTGTGTCACTGGCAACCAAGAGAATCCTGATGGATAGAACCCCAGGGAATTCCTCGAATATCAGACCTACCCGTCACTCCACCGTCCCCGTTTCAGTGAGTGGCGCCACCTGTTGGTCACGTCAGACACCTGCAAGGCTCCCACTGCCCCTCACACCCACGGTGGATCAGCCTCCATGCCCAACGGACTTGACTTCCTACCTCCTGAACTTGGCCCTTTCCCTCTGCCTTAGTCCCGGCCTCATCATCTCTTGTCCTTATCAGTCTTCCTTCCTAGTTTCTCAGTTGACTTCTGCACCCCCAGTGTCTTTCCTTCTAACTTCTTCTTCTCCCCCAGTTCACTCTCCGGTAGTAAGTGAAACAAGAGGGATTTCCACAAACCCCAGATTTCATGCTCTGTCCCCATATGAATAACACCTAGGTCTGTGTGCCAAAGTCCAGACAATTCTGCCTGGCATTAAAGGCTCTGCCCAGCCTGGGCTCCACTTACCCTACACCCCAGCAGGAGCTCCCCTCTGCCCCTGACCACGTGCTGTGCGCTCTCACCCTCCCCCCCTGCTCATGCTGGTCCTTTGCGGAGACAACCTCTATCCTTCCCTGCTTGGCTAACTGGTCCCCTCCATGAGCCCTGCCCTCACATGCCCCCAGCCGTGTCATCTGTCCTCCCCGGGGCTCTTTGCCCAGACCCCTTAAACCCTCTATAGCATGTCCAGGACCCTCTGCTTGTCTGTTTCTGTGGAGTCTGTCTCATCCATCATTGTGTGCCTGGCTCCCAGCACAGGGCCTGCCACATAGTAGGGGCTCATGAAGGAGTCAGTAAATAGGTGAATAAAAAATGATCAGTGAGCCTGAGCTCAAGGCTCTTGACTCACAGGCGAGAAAAGCGGAAGCTTTTCCTTCCCCTCCTCCTTCCCTGCGAAGGTGTGATCCGGACCACTGCGGCTCCTCTCTGCACCAATTTGGCTCAGCTGAACCTCCAGCGACACTTTGAATTCCTGTAAATTACTTCCCTGCTATGACTTGTAAGCTGGGTTGCCAAGCAACGAGAGGGGATTTGGTCCTTATCAAAGGGCCTCATCCGCACATTTTGCACTCAGAAGGTGTCCTAGTTCACATCGGGGCGGGCAGAACCCCACTCTTTCAACCCCTCTGCTCTGCTGGGCACCCCAGCAACAATCTCATCCTTGGCCCTAAAAGGAGCTGGCCACATCGGGGGGCCCTGAGACAGTCTCTTTCTGAGCTGTGATGCTGACTGGCTCACTCCGGGGGTCAGGAGAGGAGAGAGTGCTCATGAGCTGTGAGCTGGCCCATACCCAGAGACCACACTCTCGGAAATCAGGAAGCTTGGGGTTTGCAACCCGTAACTGGCACTTAGCCACACGCCCTTGGGAGTGCACTTCTCTGTGCAGGGTCTGGTTTGCTCACCTGGTCAGTGTAGGTAGAAAGACCACTCGCCAGGGCCGGGGTGGATTAGATGCGATGATATGAATCCCTCTGTGACACCTGGCACCGAGCCCTGGCACGTGAACGGCCGTGAGGCCTGTCACCACCCTGGACAGTGGAGACGCCAGCACTGGGCTGTCAGGCCTTGAGCGAGAGCCCCTACTTGGCCTATTGAGTCACCAGAGGGAAACAAAAGGAATCTGAGTTACACTGTGGCCGTTTGGGCAAGTCCTTCACCTGCCCTAGATGTCACGGCCCACAGGACAGAGGAGTGGATGCCTGCCTCATCTACAAGTTCCTGCGGCCTGGGAGCAGAGGGGGAGGTGGTGAGCGGCGGAGAGGTGTGGGCCCAGAGGGAAAGCCGCTTCTGTGGACTAGATGGGGGCCAGGGTGCAGAGTCCCCCAGCAAGTATTTGTTGATGACTGGTCTTAAAAGCAAAGCGAATCCATGCTTTGTGCAGGAACTAGTCTTAACCTTTCAGAGTCCTGCAAATTAAAGACATCAGAGGAAGGTTTGAATGTGGTGCAGGGTGGGGCCCTTGGGCTTCCAGGGTCTCCGAATCAGACACAGAAGGAGCTGCTTGCCTCGCCCAAGTGGGGAGAAGCCAGGGTAAAATCCTTTGAAGCTGACCTCAGCTTGGTCCCTCTGGTACCATCCCCATCTCAGGGGCAGCTCTGTCTGGTTTGCGTATGGTCTGTAGCCCCCATACAGGGTGGAAACAGATTAGGTATCTACTAGAACAGGTGAGAGGTGTAATGAATGCAATCTCTTTTTCTACTTTCTCCACTACTAATGCATTTATTGCCTGTGCCCTTACCTGCCCTCAGATTTCATTCCATTTCCTTCTTCCATCTTGCACACCTTACCATGTGTCCCATTGGCATTAAAAACTGAAAGAAGCCCTGAACAGCTAACCTGCCTCATCCTAGAGAGGGGATGAAGCCAGAGCCCAGGATTTTCAGGGCGTAACTAAAGCCAGGCTGAAGTTTCAAGGGATGCTCTAGTCTGGCTCCCAGGAAAGACTCCACCTTCTGCCTCCATCTCTTGCTCCGTCTCTGGGGATGGCTGGCAGCTGATGGTGGTTCTGATCCATTGCTCCCATAATTACCTCCAAATGTTATTTTCTTGAAGCCATATTCTCCTCCACACCGCTGTGACTCCCAGCCGTCCCCACCACGTGCCCTATTAGTTTCAAATCTGGAGCTGGTGTATTTAAAGGGCACTGCAGCCCAGCTCACAGCCCTGGTATATGAACTGGGACAGGGCTGCCCTGGAGAGAGAAGGGAGGAATGGAAGCTCACTGAATACCTACGAGGTGTCTTGAACCTGCCAATGGCAGGTATGCTCTTTGCAATGACCCGGGGGGTTGGTACTGCATTTATATTCCTTGCTTTAAAGACTGAGGAAACTGAGGTTCCAAGAGGGGGTGCAACTTGCCCAAGGCCACGCAGGCAGTCCATGCCAGAACGTGGGCTCACACCACGGCTGTCTGTTCCCAAGCCTGTGCTCCATTCCCTGCCCACACCTCCCACATTCTGTTCAGAAATGCCACAGGTGATCCAGGGTCACCTCTTGGGAAAAGTGCATGTGTAAAGTTAAAAGTCCTGGGGGCCAGAGGCCCTTTCTCACCCAGGAAGCTCTGATCCCTCTCTCTGTCCCCACAGAGCCTGGAGCTGGGAGTCTGAACCCAGGCTCACTCTGGGCTGGCCTCACTTCAGCTTTCCTGGTGAAATTTCATGTCACTAAAGACAGAGGTATGCACCCATGGCCGAGTTCCTGGCAGGCTTCATTCAGTGAACATGCACTTACTTCTTTATTTGGACAGTAAGTAGGGAAAGACGACTGACTGCTTGCTGTGTACCAGCCACCATGCTCAGCATTAGGATTCACAACAGTCTTCTGATTTAAACCCCAATGTTCAACCCATTTTCTAGATGGGCACACAGACTCAAGGAAGCTGGCTGACTTGCCTAAGGTCACAGAGATGGTAAGTGGTAGAGCTGGGACTCAAAACTAAGCCTAATTCCAGCCCAGTTCTGAAGTAGTATTTCCAGACATTAACTGGCCATCTTCTAGCTGCCAGGCACGGTGTTACTCAGTTTGTAAGAGCTCTCTCGTTGAATCAGCACAGTGGCAACGGATTATCTGTTATTAAATTGAATAGGGAAACTGAGACTCCAGGCATCTAACTGATTTGCCCAGGGTTGTGCAGCTAAAGAGTGCTGGAATGGAGATTTGAATCAAATCCTTTTGATTCCACAGCTTAAACTCTAATCATTTGCTGTCCTACCCCTGCGTGCCTGCTGAATACAGGGCATGAAGCTAGGGTTTTGGGAGGCAGCCATCAATGAGACACGCTTCAGGGGTGGATGACAAGGAGGTCCTCAGTCGCGCTGCAGTGTGAGAAGGGTGGTCTGAGATGACTGTCTGGGGAGGGGAAATGCCGATGTCAAATTTTTAGAGGCGACATTTGCTAGAGGAAAGAGGACTGAGCTGGCTCATTTGAGACTGTCTGGGAAGGAAGGAGGTGGGGAACATGGTGGCTCTGGGTGCACGGGAGCCAAAGACGGCTTCCAAGAGTAGAGGAAGCTTAGTCTGGATCTTAAAGGACAAGCAGGATTTGCGTGGGGAAAAAAATGAGGAAGGGAATTCCAGGCAGAGGAAATAGCCTGAGCTAAGGCCCAGATGCAAAATACAGCATGATTTTCTCAGGGAAATGCAGGTCATTTCATGTGGCACTGACCAAGAAAGAGTTCCAGGTGGTGAAGCTGGAGAGGCAGGCCAAGGCCAGGCTGAGCAAAGTATGAGGTGGCAAGCAGCAGTGCAATCCTGTGGTCAATCACTCTATGACAAAGGAGGCAAGGATACACAACGGAGAAAAGATAATCTTTAGAATAAGTGGTGCTGAGAAAACTGGACAGCTATATGTGTAAGATTGAAATTAGGACATTTCCTCACACCATATAAAAAAATAAACTCAAAATGGATTAAAGGCCTAAATGGAAGGAGCTTTACGGTTTCAGGGCAGAATTTCATTCTTTTTTAAGGCTGAATAATATTATACTCCCTTGTATGTGTATAGCGCATCTCCTTTACCTACTCACCTACTGATGGACACTTAGCTTGCTCCCATGTTAGTCCTCATTTACGTCCCTCATTTCAGTCAGTGTGAAGGAAGGAGAAAGGGAGGAGGGCATTCAGGTGAGACTTACACGCTCGGCCTTGGGTTCTGCGCTTTCTTCTCCTCCTCCCACTCACTGTGCTAGCTTCTCCCTCTGCTCCCAGGCCCAGCACGTGTTTATGTGACCCCACAGTCCCGAGCATCACAGAATCCTAGGGTGGGAAGGCACCTTTGATTCCTCCTGACCAGAAATATTCTACTTGATTACTTCCAATGATGGGGGACTCACGATACAAGATGAAGGACAAGTTGGGCAGTGGTAGGACCTTACTCGCCCTGATCTCATTTGAGATGTGAGAAAACTAAGCAGGTGCCACCATTAGATTGGACACAGTGTTCCTGGGGGACAAAAGGGCCTTCTTAGCTGTTTTTGGGTCAGAGGTCACAGTCAAAGATGAATGCATTGTTCGTTACAATGACTTCGTTCGCCAGTGTAATCATAATAGCCTTTATTGAGCACTGGCTGTATGTCTGGTATTGTCCACTAGCTCATTTTATTTTATTTAATATTTATTGATGGGCTTCCCTGGTAGCTCAGACAGTAAAGAATTCACCTGCAATGTGGGAGACCTGGGTTTGATCCCTGGGTTGGGAAGATCCCCTGGAGAAGGGCATGGCAACCCACTCCAGTATTCTTGACCGGAGAATCCCCAGGGACAGAGGCGCCTGATGGGCTATTTATTTATTTGTCTGTGCTGGGTCTTAGTTGTGGTATGTGAACCCTTAGTTGTGGCACATGGGATTTAGCTCCCTGACCAGGGATCAAACCCAGGCCCCCTGCATCTGGGGGTGTGGAGCCTTAGCCACTGGGCCACCAGGGAAGTCCTTGTACTAGCACGTTTTAATTGCTGCTTCCATGTTTACCTATAGACAGATGCCAAATTTTTAGAGGCAACATTTGCTAGAGGAAAGAGGACTGAGTTGGCTCTGTCTGGCTCCTGTTCCAGTGCTTCTTCCAGCCTGGGTTGGAAGGGTTCTGGCTGAGGCAGTGTTAGTGGGCCTGGACTCCAGGGCAGCCTGTAGGTCCAGGCAGGCTGATGGGATCTAGAAACAGACCTACAGGATTTTACTTGTGGTCTGGGGCCTCAGCCTCTGCCCTCTCTTCCCTCCCACCCTCCCACCCACACACACACAAGGGACATTGTGTACCAGGCAGGGGTACAGGAGGCAGCACTTCAGATGTGGTTCGGGGACTCTCTGCATCCTCAACATCCCGTTTCCGCTTTGGCCTCCGGGATGGCAGGAAGCCGCTTTGCCTCTGGGCCTCAGCTGACTTCGGACCCCTGGTCCCAGACAGAGCAGGACAGTGCCCTGTTCCTGCACAGGGTCCTGCAGAAGTGTGAAAGGACCCCCACGGACACCTCCCAAGCCTCCCCTCTGCACAAGACCCATATCTCCTCTTCTATCACCCTGGAGCCTCTGAAGTACGGGTATCCTTGGTAACGGGCGGGGCTTGGGCAGGCGCCAGGCGGGAGCTCCGCCCCGCTCTGAGTGTGTGCAGCTGTAGGCAGACAAGCTCTCCTGATCCCAGGATGCAACTGTTCCTACACGGTTCCTAAAGCTGAAATAACGCCTCTGCTTTCCACTTGTAAAATCTCAAGTGTGTCCATCCATCTCTCTTGCTCCTGCGATTCTTATAAAACCCTGTGAGAGAGGCCAAGTAGGTATTACTGTCTCCACTTTACGGGTAAGTATTACTGTCCTTATTTTACAGATTAAAAAGTGAAGCTTGGAGAAGCAAAGTGATTTGCTGCCCAAGAGTTGGAGCAAGAAATCAGGGACTTCCCTGGTGGTCCGGTGGTTAAGAATCCACCTTGCAATGCAGGGGATGCAGGTTCGATCTCTGGTCTGGGAACCAAGATTCCATATACCGTGGAGCAAGCCCGCATGTCAAGCTACTGAAGTCTGTGCGCTGGAGCCCGTGTGTCACAACTGCAGCCCTATGCCACAACTCGAGAGCATATGCAGCACCAAAAGTTCTCACGTGACGAAGCAAAAGATCCTGGATGCCATAGCTAAGACCGACGCAGCCAAATAAATAAATATTAAAAAAAAATCAAAGTCAGCCCACCTGAGTCCTGGTTCTCTGCTTCTTCTATGCATTGTTTCCATGGGTTTGCATCTATACACACAGGGCCAGGTAACTTGTCTGGGATCACCTAGCTAGAAGATGGTAGCGACAGAATTGAAGCCCAGAGACCACGGCCGGGTGCCCAGTGCAGGACGTGTGGAATCCAGTGACCCTTCTCTGTCCCTTTCGGGCTGGTTTCCTCCTCACCTGCAGGCCCCTGCTGTCTGGGCTCCCGCAGGCAATCTACGGGGCAGAGCGCGGGGTGGTAATTCCGTCCTTCTCCCGGCTTCCCTGGCCGCCAGAGAGGCAGGTGGCTTCTCCTCATCTCCCATTTAAAGGGCGTCAAGCTTGCAGAAGGCAGATGAATGAGCTCTTCAGCCAGGGAAGATTTTGTTGCTAAAATACACGGTCTGATTACGAGTGATTGAGGGGCTGGAGAGGGAGATGCTCGTTGGCTGTGATTTGTTCTGGTTTGAAGTAGCTCTAAACAAGTCACCAGGAGGCAGGATCCGGCCCTGCAGGGTTCAGCATCGCAGGCCTTTGGCAGTGACACATTCCCTGTGGACGCCAGGGCCATTTCTGACAATCCTGGACAGGTTTTTCAAACAGTTTTTGAAATCAGATTCGGTACATTTATCTTGTCTCCTTTCCATCTGGCATGAAAGATTCCCCCCCCTTTTTTTTTTCTTTCTCGCTCCCTTTTCTTTCTTCCTTTTATACATATATGTCTTATTTTATTACTTTTTGTCCTCTCCAGCATCAGAAGTGACCTTCAAATGAAGGGAAGGCGGCTTGGGAAACTGAAACCAGCTTGCTGCAGATAATGATGTTGTTGGTGGCCCGAGCTTCGTGGTGGCACCGCCTCCGTGTCTGTCTGACAAGGAGAATCTGCTTGAGGGAATTCATCCTGTCAAGATTGAAGGCAGGGATTTGGGCCAGTGATTCATGACCCTTTGATGGGCCCATGAACACATTCATCTTCCAGATTTATCTCATTTCCGAAATCCATGATCGTCCATTCTGGCAGGAGGTGGTGATGGGCGGGGGACAAGCCTCTCTGCAAACAAAGATGAAGGGGGACCCAGGCGGCTCCTCCACATGCTGGGAAACATGGCTCAGGGAAGAGGTTTCAATAGACAGTCTGCAAGATGACTGACTCAGCCCTGCAAGAAGGCTGGACGGCTTCTCCCTCGTGGAGAGGATGACAAAGTCAGACTCCCATCTGTCACTTATGCCTTGGTTTGAGTCATGGGATTGCTGCAGCTGCAGGCGACTGTCCTGTTCCTGTCCCTTAAACCGGACTGAGCCAGCCACCCACCAGTTATGGACTCCCCGGGTTTTTCGGGGATGATGGCCCCAACCAACCCCAACAGGCAGAATGGCTGGCAGTGAGGAGCACAGATGCTTGAGCCAGGTCAGCTGGGTTCAAATCCTGGCTTTTCCATTTTGGTGGCAGCTGCATGAAAAGTGAGCATGTTACTTAAATTCTCTGTGCCTCAGTTTCCCCACAAAACTCACTTATAGCCTGACTGTGTGACTGAAAGGAGTGAATATACACTAAATGTTGAGCCTGGTACACAGCGAGTGCTCGGTGTTGGCTAACACCACACAGTCTCCCTTGCTTTGCCTTCCAGCTTCCCAGATGCTCTGTCCTTGATTCTGATGTCTGCTTCCAGTCCCATTGGTTGGGGAACCCCCTGGGCAATCCCCTTTGGCTTCCAGCATCTTCACTTCCTGTGGGGTTTCTCAGGTGGCTTAGTTGTAAAGAATCTAGCTGCCAATGTAGCAGACTCGGGAGACGTGGGTTCAATCCCTGAGTCAGGAAGATTCCCTGGAGAAGGAAATGGCAACTCACTCCAGTATTCTTGCTTGGAGAATCCCATGGACAGAGGAGCCTGGCGGGCTACAGTCCACAGGGTCACAAAGAGTCGGACAGGACTGAGCGGCTAAGCACGCAAGCAACTATCTTCATTTTGGCCTTAGTCACAGCTCCAGCTCTGGGCGCCAGAGTCCCACCGCTAATCAGGCCCCAAACGGGAGTGGGGTTCAGGCAGGATGAGAGCTTTGGAACTGTATCTAACGCTTGCAGAGCTGAGACCCAGAGAAAGGAAGGCACTTGCCGGGGGCGTTCACCAGACTCCCGGAGCCGGTGCCCCTGGTCCAAGTCCAGTCCTCTCCCCATGGTCCCTCGACCTTCTGAATGCTGTTTTCTTATGGATGCCATCTCTCCTTTTGCTGACTGTGCCTCAGGCTGGGGTCCCGGCTCCTAGACAGCGCTCTGGAACACGCCTCTGAGTCTCTCAAGTGACTCTCAAATGTAGAGTCCCTCAGTGTTTGATCCAAGAGGCAGCTGCACAGTTACAGGCTCTCCATGTGGCAGTCATGGCCTCAGCGCCAGTGCGGAGGGTAGATGTGGTGCAGGGGTGTCGGCATTTGCAGAAAAATGTGTTGTTTTTTTTTAAACAAATGGACAGATGAGCTTGCCTGTGTGGGGTGGGGGCTGGGGGATTCTAATCTTCTAGAACAAGTTGTTTGACTTTTTCCTGAGTATAAAAGGATAAACGAACCCTTTGTATGTGCTTCTTTTCTCTGTTTTCAAAGCCATGTTCTCAAAACCTTGGTGTTTCAGAAACAACTTCTGCATCTTAATGCTGGAGGAAGCCAGCATTAAGTTCACTTGGCCTGTGCACATGGGCGGCCCTGCTGCGCAGGCAAGTATGGAAGCAGCTTGGGTGAAGCCCAGCACTCTCCCCTCCATGGCCCCATTTCTCCCATACATGCCTTCCTTAAGGCGACGGGACAGCACTGCCTGTCAACTGCATTGTCTACATCCGTGGTGCAAACTAGCACAGTGTAAGGGGATGATGGACCAGTTGTAAAGAGCCTGGCTCTCTGGAGTCAGAGCCTTGAGTTCAGGTCCAACCACCTGCTAAACAGTGTGATCTCGGCAACATTATCCTTCCTCTCTAGGTCTCAGCCTCCCCTTCTGTAAAGTGGAATCAAAGATTTCTCCTGCAGAGTTCTCAGGAAGATGGAATGAGCTAACACAGAGGCTAGTCCCACCTCTCCCCCTCTGACTCGTACAGTTTAGAACCTGAGGACTCTGGCCCATCACAGGATGGGCCCCACAGAGTGAGTCCTGGAGACGAGTAAGGGCTCAGCCCTGAGGGGCCCAAAGGGGAGGGATGAGCCCCTTTCCTCCACCATCTGAGGATTTCCACCAGAGCCCTTCCAGGAAAAGTGCTACAGCATCCCTTGCTCAGTTGAGCTCAACCTTACCCTTTGGGGAGGGCTCATCTTCTGAAATGCCTCAGTATAGAGCCTGGGGACCTGGGTCGAATGCAGGGCTTCTCTGGCCAGCGACACATGCTGTGAGCTATTTTCATGGATTCCCTCACTGGTGACACAAAGCACGGTCCTCTCAGACACAGCTCCCTGACCCAAGGGCTGTCCTCAGAGGCCGTCCTTCAGAGCAGACACACAGCTGGGTTGCACCACTGCCTCCCCTTTGCCTGTAGGTGGATGCGGTGCCGAGGCGTCAGCATTTGCAGAGAAATGTGCTTTCTCTTTTAACAAATGGAGAAGGAAATGGCAACTCACTCCAGTATGCTTGCCTGGGAAATTCCATGGATGGGGAGCCTGGGGAGCTACAGTCCGTGGGGTCGCAAAGAGTGGACATGACTGAGCGGCTGAGCAGACATGCCAGTATCTTCATTTTGGCCTACGCTTCATCCCCTGCCCCTCCCTCCACTCCTCACCCTTCCAATCCCCAGCCACATCCAAAGGCATCTCCCAACACCGATGAATACCTGTCACTCAGGTCTCTTGAAAGAAGCCAGGACTGGAGAGCTGCTGGGAAGGATGCTGGTGGACTTGGCCTGGGGAGCTTGTCTGAAGATGAGCTGAGCTAGTTGGGCTGACTTGCTGCTCCACCCCATCCAGTCGTGCACACAGCAGTTCAGACTATACGGCCGAGTGGTACGTGCTACACCCTTCGTGGGAAAGCCAATGGGAACAACAGCTAATACCACGTGTGGCCCTTGCGCTACTGCCTTTCACAACTCACGGAGATGTTACAATTGTTATTTACAATGTATTAGTATAGAGAAGGAACCTGGAGTTAGAGGCAGCAACACCTGGCCCATGGAGGGAGAGGCTGCCCTTGAAGCCTGGCTTTCTGACTACAGAGTACTGTGCTCTTAGTCATGAAACTACACCCCTCTCTGGGCGGGGAAAACCCAAATGCCATCTCTTTGTGAAGCCAGGCAAGGGTTTATTCCCCAAGGTGTCCAGCATCCAGTGGCTGGCACTGTGCAATCTATGTAACCCCAGTGGATGGGATTTATTAGGAAACAGAGGAACATATGCAGAGCTCCTCCCATATGCTTTGCATGTGCTGAGTCCTGTTAAGTATTCAGAGATCCTGGCCCTGCCCATCTCTAGCTTGTCATGCAGGAGAAGTCGCCCTTCAGGAGCCTTGAACCCTTCATCTGTAAAATGAGAAGGCCCACAGACAAGGTCCAATGACTTCTTGCTGAGCAAGAGTTCTATCTGACTCAGTCTCTTAAGGGTAACCTGGTACTCTGTTATACAACAGAGGTCTGGAAAGGTTCATTGACTTTTCTAAGAGCACACCCCGCTGAAGCTACAGCCTCTCTTTCTTACAGTAATGAATGGGGAGGGAGGCCCCCCGACACGTGTTCCCAAGCTCCAGCCCTCTGTGAGGGCCACCCCGTGTGGTGACGGCTCCTCCATCTCCCTCTACTTTGGAAAACTGACTGAGCGCAATGGGCAGAGGAGCCCCCAGTGGGGGGTGATATCTCTCTGTTTAATGAGGGACTGTGGGAGGGTGGAAACCACCCCCGATTTATCTTTGTTGCCTAAATACCTCTTAAATTCTCCCTTGAATACTTCTAATTCAGCAGAATGTGAACAATTATAGTGGGAAGCTGTTCATAGGTAGAAGGGGGCTGATGGAATTATTTATCAAAGTGACATTTTAATTATAGTGAAGAATGAGTTTGTTGTCACCGGGATGGAAGACGGTGGTTCCAGGCCTCCACACACCCCTCTAGAGTAAATTAAAAATGCTCGCCTCTTCGTGATAACTCCATTAGGTGCTGGAGATGCAGGGAGCAAATGGCAGGTTCCTTCCAGCATTCATTTCTGGGAGCTGGTAAGATGTGAGGGGTTCTGTTTCATGCTGGGAAGTGGGTGATCTCTGGGGTGCATGGGGTCTGCGGACAGAAGCCAGATGGATTCAGAAGAGTCTCCTGCTCTCAGGGGCCTTTCCTCCTTCCCGCTTCATTGTGGACCAACCCACTTGTCCACACTACCTTGGTGTCCCACTCTCTTCTAAAACAAGAGAGATCTGCAGAGTAAATTCCAACCATGCAGAAGTGTATACAGCCAAGGTTAAGCCACTTAAAGTAAATGAGCCAATTTCCTTAACCTCCCTAACTCCTGGCTCCCCCTCTCCCCATGAGGCATCCAGCGTGTACGGACTCTCCTGAATCGGTCCTGAGATAATCTACACATACACAAGCACATCTGTAGTCTGAGCTGGCTTCAGTTCTCTTCTGAGTTATTGCTGGGCTGTTTTACCTCCCCAACCAGGAGGAAAGCAGGGATTGTGTTCTGGGTCTCTCTGGTATTCGCCAACACCCCGGTAGCACGGCAGTGTTGTTAGTTTCTACCACTGAGTCAGCACCTGAGACACAGCAGGTACTGTGCTTAGCACTTGGCAGAAGTATTAATTCTGATCTTCCAACTGGCCACCGAGGGTCAGGTCTCCATCCCCATTTTGGAGATAAACTTAGATTTGCAGCTACTAAGTCATGCCTTCCAAGTCATGCCATGCAGAACTTTAGGGTGGAGCACAGGACCTGCATCTACTTGTTCAGTATTTAGTAGATTCTTACCTGTGCCCACCATGATGTCAAAGACAATTAAGAGACAGTCTCTGATCTCCAGGCACGTACATCATACACGTGGTTGGGACAGGGAGGAGGGCAGATAAGCCAACACACTATTAATGATGTAATGATAGTTGGCTTCACAGAATGTGCTTAGTGTTTGAAAAGAGGAAGATGGATGCTTAAATATAAGCCTTGTCACCTTCTAGGTCATACGTGACCTTAGATAAGTCACCTCGTCTTTTTCGGGGCTTAGTTTGCTTAAAAGTATAATGGGCATAATGATATCCAGTTCACTGGGCTATTATAAGCATTGGGGACTATATTCATAAAGAACTGAAGGAAGCTGAATAGACAGTTCTCCAAAAAAGATACACAAATGGCCAATAAGCACATGAAAAGGTGCTCAACATCACTAATCATTGTGTGCATGCTCAGTTGCTTCAGTCGTGCCTGACTCTTTGTGACCCCATGGGCTGTAGTCCACCAGGCTCCTCTGTCCATGGGTTTCTCCAGGCAAGAATAGTGGAGTGGGTAGCCATGCCCTCCTCCAGGGGATCTTCTGACCCAGGGATGGAACCTGCATCTCCTGCGCCTTCTGCATTGCAGGCAGATTCTTTACTGCTGGGCCACCAGGGAAGTCCTCACTAATTATCAGGGGAATGCAAAGTCAAAATCACAATGAGATACTACCTCACACCCATCAGGATTCTATTCTCAAAAAAACATTAACTAGTGTTGGTGAGGATGTGGTTAAATAGGAACTCTCATGCACCACTGTTGGGAACTTTAAATAGTACAGCTGCTATGGAAAACAGTATGACAATTTCTAAAAAAAATTAAAAATAGAATTATATGCTCCAGCAATTCTTACTTATGGGTATATACCCCAAAAATTTGAAAGTAGGGACTTCAATGGATATTTGTACACCCATGTTAAAAGCAGCATTACTCACAATACCCAATAGGAAGAGGCTACCCAGTGCCCATTGAAGGTGAATGAATAAACAAAATGTGCTATATACATTCAATGGAATATTAATCAGCCTGAAAAAATTAGGAAATTTTGATGCATACTGTACCATAGATGAACCTGGGAGACATTATGTTGAGTGAATAAACCAGTTACAAAAATATAAATACTGTACGATTCCACTTACGTGAGGTCCTTAGAGCAGTGGAACTTACAGAGATGGAGAGTAGAACGGTGGTTTCCTGGGGCTGGGGGAGGGGGGAATTGGGAGTTAGTGTTTAATGGGTTTAGTTTCACAAGATGAAACTGTTCTGGAGATGGCGGGTGGTGATGATTGTACAACAACGTCAGTGTACTTAGTGGTACTGAACTGTAGCCTTAAAAATGATTAAGATGGTAAATTTCATAAGGCCATTTGCAGCAACATGGATGGACCTAGAGAGTGTCATATTGAGTGAAGTAAGTCAGGCAGAGAAGGAGAAATATTGTATGATATCCCTTATATGTGGAATCTAAAACCAGGAGGAAGGGATAGTTAGGGAGTTTGGGAAGGTCATGTATGTACTGCTATATTCAAAATGGATAACCAATAAGAACCTGCTGTGGAACTCATGGAACTCTGCCAGCTTCAATGGGAGGGGTTTGCAGGAGAATGAATACCTGTAAATGCATGGCTGAGTCCCTTTGCTGGTCACCTGGAACTACCACAACATTGTTAATGGCTGTACCCCAATACGAAATAACAAGTCTAAAGTCTGGGGAAAGAAAGGAATGAAAAAAAAAGAGATGGCGAATTTCAAGTGATATATATTCTATCACAACTTAAGAAAAAGAATTGAGTGAACTCAACAAGTGTTAATTTTCTCTCTTCTTTTCTTTCTCTTTTTCTTAAACAAATGAAGTGTCCACCACAGTCCTGGTTCTGGGAACAAGGCTCCTGCCTCCCTGTGGCTCCGACTTTAATGAGAAGAAGGACAGATAGGCAGGAAATGGTCACTCCCTGTGATACGTGCTTTGCTGGAGGCCAACCGAGGGCGTGGGGAGCACGAAGTGCGCCTGGGATGTATGTGTGTGTGTGGGGGGGTGTGTGTGTGCACACCCTCACACACCTCAGGTCGCCTTGGACCGGTGCAGGGTCAGAGAATGCTGTGTGTGGGGGTGGGTGGGGACGTGTGCACACCCTCACACACCTCAGGTCGCCTTGGACTGGTGCAGGGTCAGAGAATGCTGTGGGGGGGGTTGGTGGGGGCGTGTGCACACATACCCCGCTCAGGTCGCCTTGGAACGGTGCAGGGTCAGAGAATGCTGCCTGAGGGTGATACCGCAGCACACGCTCTGCGAAAGTGCTGGTCAGACTGACAAAGCCCAGAAGAGCCCCTCCTGCCCACGCTGGCTTCCCCTTCCAGACCCACCCCAGACAGAGCTCTCAGGCCAGTCCCACCTCCCTCTCCCCACCTGGCAGCATTAGGAAGAGGACTTTGAAAACACAGAAGAGGGAGGAGCTGCGGATGGAAGGAGCTGCATAGAGCAGAAGATCCAAAGCACTGCCCACTTTGCTCTGAGCTGCACTGGTGAGAACGTACCATCTTAAGCCACTGAAGCTCTGGGGCTGTTTGTTACAGCATTTGTACGGTCCGTTACAAGCCAGCAAGGGAGTCAATTATTTAAAATAGACACAATCTTAAGAGTGGTCACGATAATCGTAAATCCAGCCCCGTCAGGCTGGTGATGAGCTGGGTGTGCAGGCAATTTGGAGTGAGACTGGAGCCTTCCCTGCCCCTCCCATCACCCTCAAATCCAGTGTCCCCCAACACTAATCATCATCAAACCGTAAGCCAGAGCCCAACTGCTAAGCCTTGGGAGTTGGATGAGAACATTTCAGCCACTGTCAGCCATCCCTTCACTGGGGATCTCAGCTCTGATTGGACTTGCTTTCCCATGCTCCTTCGGCCTGCTTCCTCAGCCTTAAGTTTAATCTGGAGGACGAGGCTTTTCCTCGGAGGAGTTGTGTCTGGCAGCTAATCGTCATGGCTGATGAGGGCCTGGGAGAGAGTGACTTCAGTCAAAATCAGGATCAAGGTGCTCTGGGCTGACAGCTCCCCTGGTCTCTCCGAGGCTGTCCCAGGGAAGGTCAAGGTTTCCAATTGCCTCCTACCCACACTCAAGGTCATCCCTACTTGCTCCAACTTGCCAAACTTGCATCCCACAATATGAATGCCAGCACTCACCAATTCTAGTGCATGTACTCCACGCCAGGTCCTCTGCCCAGGATTTACACGTCAACTCCTCTAATCCCCATGCCGTTCCTGGGAGCTTCCACATCCCTGACCCTTTGCTGCCGAGGAGGAAAGGGACACTCAGAGGTGAAGCCACCACTCAGAGCCAAGTGTCTCGGCAGCAGCGGAGCTGAGATGTGAGCCCTCGACTGTCTGACTGCAGAACCTACTGCTCTGGGCCAGGCCTCAGGACTTACCTAGAAGGTCAGTGGGCTCCCAGGCCATCTCAGCCCACAAAAAAGAGCAATTTAAGTACAGTCATCAAGCACCTCTCTCTCTTCTCTGTGTTCCCATGCCACCTCCTCTGAGGGGCCTTCCATGGACTCCTGTCTGGAACAGACAACCCCCGACCCTCCTCAGCCACTTTCCACCCCTTACCCTCACTGTCTAAATCTCCTTCAGAGCATTTATATAGTATTTCTGAGCTTATATATTTATTTGTATATTAAGTGTCTCTTCCACATTAGAATGTCAGCTCCATGAGGGCGGGATGTTGTTTGTTCCCCTACTATACTCCTTGCAGTCCAAGGGATTCTCAAGAGTCTTCTCCAACACCACGGTTCAAAAGCATCAATTCTTCGGTGCTCAGCTTTCTTCACAGTCTAACTCTCACATCCATACATGACTACTGGAAAAACCATAGCCTTGACTAGATGGACCTTTGTTAACAAAGTAATGTCTCTGCTTTTTAATATGCTGTCTAGGTTGGTCATAACTTTCCTTCCAAGGAGTAAGCGTCTTTTAATTTCATGGCTGCAATCACCATCTACAGTGATTTTGGAGCCCAGAAAAATAAAGTCAGCCACTATTTCCACTGTTTCCCCATCTATTTGCAATGAAGTGATGGGACTGGATGCCATGATCTTAGTTTTCTGAATGTTGAGCTTTAAGCCAACTTTTTCACTCTCCTCTTTCACTTTCATCAAGAGGCTCTTTAGTTCTTCTTCACTTTCTGACATAGGGTGGTGTCATCTGCATATCTGCGGTTATTGATATTTCTCCCAGCAATCTTGATTCCAGCTTGTGCTTCTTCCAGCCCAGCATTTCTCATGATGTACTCTGCATATAAGTTAAATAAGCAGGGTGACAATATACAGCCTTGATGTACTCCTTTTCCTATTTGGAACCAGTCTGTTGTTCCATGTTCAGTTCTAACTGTTGCTTACTGACCTGCATACAGATTTCTCAAGGGGCAGGTCAGGTGGTCTGGTATTCCCATCTCTTGAAGAATTTTCCACAGTTTGTTGTGATCCACACAGTCAAAGGCTTCGGCATAGTCAATAAAGCAGAAATAGATGTTTTTCTGGAACTCTCTTTGTTTTTTCAATGATCCAGCGGATGTTGGCAATTTGATCTCTGGTTCCTCTGCCTTTTCTAAAACCAGCTTGAACATCTGGAAGTTCATGGTTCACGTATTGCTGAAGCCTGGCTTGGAGAGTTTTGAGCATTACTTTACTAGCGTGTGAGATGAATGCAATTGTGCGGTAGTTTGAGCATTCTTTGGCATTGCCTTTCTTTGGGAAGACTACTGGACTAGATTGCCATGCCCTCCTCCAGGGCATCATCCTGACCCAGGATGGAACCCATGTCTCTTAGGTCTACTGCACTGGAAGGCAAGTTCTTTACCACTAGTGCCACCGGGAAAGCTCAGAAATGTACTCAGAGAATATCTGATCTGACTGTCTCACTTTCCAAGGGGGAGATCTGAGGCCGAGAGAGGATGGGATTTGTCCAAGGTCACCAGCGAGCTGAGAGCCTGGCAACCCACTCCAAGAACACTCCAGTACTCTTTCCTGGAGAACTCCATGGACAGAGGAGCCTGGTAGGCTACAGTCCATGGGGTCACAAAGAGTTCGACACAACTGAAGCGACCTAGCACAGTACATATCAGTGAGTTAGAGGATGAACTGGAACGTAAACCCAACGGTGGAAGAAGGTGTGACTCTGCTGCCTGCGGGATGCTGATGTTGGCTCACACACTCTGCCATCTTCCTCCCACCCCCACGCCCTGCTGGGGGTGCATCCTGAGGCTCTGACACTAGCTCCCCAGCAAGGCCTTGACAGGGACTGAATTCACGACATCTCACCAGCCTGTCAGCCCCGGAGCTGCCCATCCTCCTCCTCGCTCAGAGATGTTCAGCTCTACTGGCGGCCCTTCCTGCCCGTTACCTGTGAGCATATCAGCCCCCACCTCTCATCCCTGAGGCAGAGATGGTCCTGTTGTCACTGGAGCAACAGTGCATCTGGCAGCATTTGGAACTCAGCTCACAGTGGCATAGTGAATGGAGGAAAACAGAGCTGAAGGCATCTATGGAGAGTATTCCTCCGGGGCAGACGGGGCCATTGGCAGAGTGGCCCGTGATGGATGTCCACATGGAACCCCCTTGCAGGGCCACCTTCACTCCGCTGTCGAGCAGGGCTGTCTCCCAGGCTGACCATGCTTCAGGTCGCTCTCCATCCTAAACCCTGGCCTCCCAAGCCCTACCCTGTCTTGAAGAGGCTGGTATTGCCACATCTTTCCGACGGTACTGCTCAAGCACACGGCCTTGACCTTTCAGTTAGGGAGGCTGGAGAGCATAGTGGTGGACAGCACAGATGTCAAATGAACCTGCTTTCAGGTTCCAGGTTTCCTGCTCACTGCTGGGCAAGCTGGTCAATGTCCCTGAGTCTCCTGCGCCCTTGGGGAAGAATTAGTTCCTGTCCCATGGCATGGTCATATGAATTAAATATGGTCATGCGTTTAAGTGTTTGGCAGGGTTCCTAGTTCATAGTAGGTGTTTAATAAACAATTGCAATGATAATAATAATAGCAATAATAATAGTTACTTCTTTATAACCTTTGCAGCGCCTTTGCATATATTAGGTGCTGTAGTAAGGTGCTGGGATTAAGATGCTGCTGATGATAATGAGGATTGGGTGGAGGGAGGGAGTAGGTGAGAATGTAAAAGCCCTTTTACATGGGCTTTAGAAGTCACAGGGCAGCAGTTTGTCACAATAGAAATTGGGTGAACATTGCAGCCAGACAGCTGTGCTTGAATTTATTACCCATCTATGTGCCGGGGGAAGTTACTTCATCTCTCTTGGTCGGGCTTCCGTCCCTCATCTTCTAAAGGACTGTTGGTAGGGGTAAATGATGCCATGCTTCTAAAGGGCTTAGCCCAGTACCTGGCCGAGTAAGCATTCAATTTCTAGTAGGCATTGTCTTTATTCTTGTAAGTACATTTCTTATTTTCCCACCCCCTGGAGCAGCACTCTCCCTTGAAAGCAGGTTTTGTACGGTGTTGTACATGGTCCCCGAGGGCGGGGACAGAACATTTATCCAACAGCTATTCATGGAGCAGCGTCTGTGTGCCTCCAAGTAAGGCGAGCTCTGGCCACAAGGTGGGAAAGAGAACAGAGAGAATCTTTGCCTTCGTGGAGTCTACAATCACAGTGGAGAAGACGGATGAATGACAAGTTTGTAATTACAAATGGACGCTCTGAAGGAAATCAGCAAGTTGCATGATACAGAATAATGTAGGATGGCTGAGGGCTATTAGTTTCCTATCACTGCTGTAACAAATTATTACAATTTTAGTATCTTAAAACAACACACATTTATTATTTTACAGTTCTGAGGTCTGGAATCAGAAATGAGCTTAAAGGGGCTGAAATCAAGGTGCTGCAGGGCTGTGTTCCTTCTGGAGGCTCTGGGGGAGAAGACATTTGCTCGCTTTTTCCATCACTTGATGCAGCCTGCATGCCTCGTCTCATGGCTCCTCCCTCTGCCTTCGAAGGGCATCACTCCAGCCTCTCTTTGCCATCACACTGCCATTCTCTGACGCTCATTCTCTTGCCTCTGTTAAGGACCACTTTGAGTACACTGGGTCCACCTGGATAATTCCAGGAAATCTCCCCATCTCAGAATCCTTAATTTAATCACATTGCAAGGTGCCTTTGAACATGTAAGGTGACATATTCATAGGTTCCAGGAATTAGGATGACATCCTTAGGGGACACTGCTCAGCCGAGCACAGGGGGAATCGACTGTATGTCTGTCCTTCTCTGGACATCACCAAGCTGAGCACATAGCAGAGACCATGAGTGAATGAATGAGCTAGTGAATGAATGAATGAACGGGTGAATGAATGAGCCCATAGAGAGGGAGAGAGACAAGGCCAGCCTGTTGCAAGCAGTCCAGACTTGAAAGGAGCTCGCATGGGTTTCCCTGAGAACCTGCTGCTTGGCTCATAGATGTGCGCTCTGGCATCAAGGGTAAAACTTGCTAGCGAGTTAAACCTTTCTGGTTCGTAATGTGTGAAACTCAGTGCCCTGAAGCTGAAATTCAGGGAGGGTCCTAAGAAACCAGCCGTGTACTGAGCTCCCATGCAGGTGCTTCATCTAGTTCACAGTCCTTTGTTTCAACAGCCACTGTCGTCTCCATTTCTGAGACGAGGGACTGAGGCACAGAGAGGTGCAGTCACCCACCCGAGGCCACACAGCTAGTGCGTGGGGTCCACTCAGACTTGATCCACCGAGACTTAACGCCAGCTGCCAGGCTGCGGGGGCACTGCTTGTGTCCAACCCACACATTTAACAAACCCACTCCTGGAGCCACCCAGCATTCTCCTCAAGGGGACTTCCTATTTCCTGGCTGGATTCTATGTGTGATTTGTAGTCTTACAAGATTTTAAAAAACAAGTATCAGCTTGTGATTGTGCTTGTCACTTGTACCTGTGGCCATGCTCTGTACTGTTTTATTAGATGGTGTCAGGAGGGAGGCAGCCTCAGAGTAGGACCAAGGGACACACACATACACACAGACACACACAGACACACCCTCCTCCGAAAACCCTTCAGCTCCCTGAATGAAGCTATTCCCCACGGCTCCCCTCGGGAAGGAAATACAAGAGGTTGCCAAGAGAGCTCGGTAGCTTTGCAGAGCCAATCACTCCCTGTTTCATGTCCATATCTAGGCTGCTTCCTGTGACTCAGTCTGACTACAAATGGCCACAGGTCAGGGGCCAAGGTCAGCCAAGAGAGGGATGTATAGAACAGAGGCTCAGTACCCAGGCCTGGGAGTTAGACAGCTGAGAGCTCTTCACCTGCTTCTATATCTTGCTAATGGCTTTGGGCTTATGTTTCCTCACTTGATATAATGGGCATAATAATGGTGTCTACCTCCTTGACAAAAATGAGATAATACTTTCCTATCAGCATTAGTACAGTTCCTAAAACATAAAAGTTACTGAATAAGTGGTATTTGTTATTACTTAATTTAATTAGGTATTCAGAGTCTCAAATTAATCAGTTTACATATTTACTGAGCCCCTGCTCTGTGCCAGGCACTGTTGAGTGCTAGGAGTACAGTAGTTCAGTTCAGTTCAGTCGCTCAGTCATGTCTGACTCTTTGCGACCCCATGAACTGCAGCACGTCTGGCCTCCCTGTCCATCACCAACTCCCGGAGTTTACTCAAACTCATGTCCATTGAGTCGGTGATGCCATCCAACCATCTCATCCTCTGTCATCCCCTTCTCCTGCCACCTTCAATCTTTCCCAGCATCAGGGTCTTTTCAAATGAGTCAGCTCTTCGCATCAGGTGGCCAAAGTATTGGAGTTTCAGCTTCAGCATCAGTCCTTCCAGTGAATATTCAGGACTGATTTCCTTTAGGATGGACTGGTTGGATCTCCTTGCAGTCCAAGGGACTCAGATATGCAGATGACATCACCCTTATGTCAGAAAGTGAAGAAGAACTAAAGAGCCTCTTGATGAAAGGGAAAGAGGAGAGTGAAAAAGTTGGCTTAAAGCTCAACATTCAGAAAACTAAGATCATGGCATCTGGTTCCATCATTTCATGGCAAATAGATTGGGAAACAGTGGCTGACTTTATTTTATTTGAGCTCCAAAATCACTGCAGATGGTGATTGCAGCCATGAAATTAAAAGACACTTACTCCTTGGAAGGAAAGTTATGACCAACCTAGACAACATATTAAAAAGCAGAGACATTACTTTGTCAACAAAGATCCGTCTAGTCAAGGCTATGGTGTTTCCAATAGTCATGTATGGATGTGAGAGTTGGACTATAAAGAAAGCTGAGCACCGAAGAATTGATGCTTTTGAACCGTGGTGTTGGAGAAGATTCTTGAGAATCCCTTGGAATTGACTCACAAAGAGTCAGAGACGACTGAAGTGACTTAATACACACACACAAGGACCCTCCGACTTGTAAAAGTTTATGGCTTGAGTAGGCCACAGGCATATTGTTATGAAAGCTAGCTTTGAACTCCAGATTTTATTTTAGAAAATGATTTCTGCTTCTGGATTTACTACTTATTAGCCATGTGACCTTAGACAAATTACTTTGCCTTTCTGAATCAGTTTTCTCACCTGTAAACTATCGATACTAGTAGTACCTACTTCCTTGGGCTGCTGAGGGTTCAAGGGGATGATGCCTGCCTGTGAAGGGATGACCCTGTGCTGGACACTGAGGGCACTCGGTGAATGGGGGCCGCCGTGAGGACAGTCAGACAGCCACAGGCTGCTCTGTTCCAGGCTCTCACTTTCTTGTCTTTGGGAGGAGCCTGCAGAGGAAAACGCGGAGCGAGGGAGAGAAAGCACCTGGATCTCTCTATTACCACTGATTGGAGCCAAAAATAAAACTGAAATTCAGCTAGAGAGAAGGAGCCTGTGAGTCACAGGGAAAAGAGCCCTCCACCAGCCGCCGAGTCCTGGGAGTTATCCCTCCACTTCTTCCTGTCCTTGTCACCATGACCTTCCTCTCCCTGGGCTGGGCACCTCTCCACACCTCACACAGATGACGGAGCTCTCCAAGTTAGCCCTTCAGCCTCCACTGCTCACTGCCAGGTCCTGGTGTTAAGTGCGGCTTTTCCTCCATGATTCCCCTGAGCTCAAACCTTCCACAACTCACAAGTTTCTGCATCTGGCATGCTGAGCTTTTCCAAGTTCAAGTTCCAACTCCCCCGCCATTCTTATCTCTAATGGTCCAGCCTGGCCTCCCAAGACCACTGTGAATTGACTGTGCACAGCCTCTCTCACTTTCTGCATCCAGTCCCTTCTCTAAACATGGCGTTAATGAAGTAATTCATGCATTCGTTATTTTATCTAGCCAACAGATGAGAACAGAATTTCTAAGTAGCACGGAGTCCAGGGAGCTGGCTTGGCACTGGCAGCCCATGAGTGGCTGCTGCCCAGTCCAGTGCCCGTGACAGACATTACTAGTGGATCACAGCATTTTTCTACTCACTGAGTTCAGACACAGCCTCAACATTCTCAAAGCAATTTCTCAGGCAGCCTCTACTTATCACCTGAGCTGGTACAATTCAGATTTCATCTTCAGGTAATATGGTCAGACAGATTGTCTGCATCCCAGTGCCACCATTTACCCTGGGTGATCCTAGACAAGGCAAATGTCCGTTCTGATCTTCCATATCCTTAACACTAAATGGCACTCATTTTGACCTCACAGGGCTACTGGAGGATTTGAACTCATGAATACCACGAAATAGCATTTTCAGGTGTTTTCATTGCTTTTCCTCCATTTGCTTAACAGCATTCACTGCTGGGGTGGGGGTACAACTGGAAAGGTAAGAAAGATTTTCAGTTTATGAAGCCTCAGGTGCCTGAGCCCGGAAGATAATTTTATGCCCCAAACAGAACATTTTGAAGAACGAAGGAAGAGGCAGGCTCTTCTGCCCTCCAGTTCAATAGGCTCCTCTAAACCAGCGCAAGGAGGGTAGTGAAGAAGATGACTAAGATGCTGGCGGTCATTGAGAAGGATGGGGAGGAGAAAGAACCTCTAAATCAGTCTGCACTGAAGAATGAAATGGAAAAAGAGGCTGGGCACAGGGGTTTCTGCATACAGCCTGGCACAGGAGCAGCAGAGGTTCTAGGAAGATGGACAAAGACAGCCTCCCAACGTGCCCATGCCCTGGCAAAGTGCCCATAGAAATGGACAGTTCTCTAGTGTTGTCTGGAGGTGCCTGGGGGTGTGGCTGGGCAGACCTGACGAGCCTGCCTTTGGAGCGAGATGGGGAGGAGGCAACGGTGACTGCCCAGGACTGGATGGGAATGAGGAAGTCTGTGCGTTCATTGAATGAAGTAGATAAAGACAATCGAGTTGGGTGTCCTGAACCCCCAGTGATGCACCCACCCGGAAGAAGCTCTCCCATCCCTGCTCCCAGCTCCCACCCCAAACTTAGATGCAGCTGTTGGAA
The DNA here is from genome assembly GCF_054371585.1 of Giraffa tippelskirchi. Lineage (NCBI taxonomy): Eukaryota > Metazoa > Chordata > Mammalia > Artiodactyla > Giraffidae > Giraffa > Giraffa tippelskirchi. The sequence continues at coordinate 115,498,642 of NC_137282.1, forward strand.
AAGAAGCTGAGAGAGAAACTGAAAAGACTGAGGTTAAGGTCCTGCTACCCAAAGGGCTAGGGACTCAAAATCGGTGTGAAATTCAGTGATAGGAAAACACATTTACACTTTTTCCTCCTCCAAATTTGAAGGCTGCTATTTACTCACCACATATACATGGTAGCTAGTGTCTATTGCAAATGTCAGCTACGTCACTGCTAAGTTTTCGTTAATTTTTAAATTATTTTTATTTATTTATTTTTGGCTGTGCTGAGTCTTTGTTGCGGTGCCGGCTTTTCTCTAGTTATGGCGAGCGGGGGCCACTCTCCAGCTGCGGGATGCGGGCTCCTCATTGCGGTGGGTTCTCTTGTTGCAGCCTCAGGCTCTAGGGTGTGGGGCCTCGGTAGCTGCAGCTCCCGGGCTCTACAGCACAAGCTCAATAGTGGTGGCGCACAGGCTTAGTTCCGCGGCCTGTGGGATGCTCCCAGCATGTGGGATCAAACCCACCTCTCCTGCATTGGCAGGCAGACTCTTTACCACTGAGCCACCAGGGAAGCTCCTTTGCTACTTATTATTGCTAAATGGAAGAGTATCAAGTGTTCTTATAGTAAGGATTAAATGAAATAATGTTCTCTAAACCCTCTAACACATATTAGGCACTAGGTGAATATTTATTAGCATCCTTGTTTTCCTTCCCCCTTCATGGAGTGAAATTGAAATCCCTTCCCACCCGCAGATTCTGAGAACTGTCACTTCCATCGTGCAGGCAACTTCTCAGGGGTTCTGAAGATGATCTGACTGGCCTGCTGGCCCTGCTGTCAAGAACATTTGATCAGTTCATGAAGTGGTCTTTAAAAAGTGCTCTGTGCTTTGATGAAATTCAGAACAGCAGACTTGGGAGGCAGATTGCTTCCTTGTAATTCAAGGAAACCTGTAATTCCTCAACATTGAGCCTTCAGTAAACGTCACAGTCATCATCTCTGGTTCTTCCCCCACATTTAGGACCACGGGTATAGACTTCAAGAATCCCCAGGGAGAACTGAAAGGTGGAAGGTGTTATGGGACTAAGAGGTCTACCAGTGGATTTTCTAGTCTTCCCTCTTGGCTTCTCCCTTCTCAGTCAGCTAGGAAGCTGATTCCTGTCTCTTTGGGAACAAAGAGCTCCCAAAAAATGCCCCAGACCAATAATCCGGAGTTAATGACCTCTGTGTCCCCTGGAATCTGCTTTTGGGTGGCCATTGCTGCTAACCCTTTAACGACCTGGGAAGATGATAACACGGCGGGGGCAGGGCGGGGGTAGATGCAATACTATGTTGCCAGCACTTGCTCCTGTTAATATTTATTGAGCAACTGCTAAGTGTTAGGCTGTGTTGAGGATTTCTTTCTTTTTTTTTTCTACTTATCATGGAAACCCTGTGAGAAAAACCTTATCCCTCATTTTACCAACCAGCCAAAGGATATGAGAGAAGTACCTGCTTATGACTTCCCAGCAAGTAAGGGATGGAGCCACCTGCCACCCAGGGCAAAGCATCTTAGTCAAGATGAACTAGAAATTGTTATTTAAACCATCTACATGTCACCTATCATCTGCTTTATATTGTTGGGGCTTAAGGCAGCTGCATATCTTTTTCATTCCATAGGTGAGTGTAACCATCATGCAAGGATCTTTAAATCATTTTCATAAATGAGGTGGATAAGGCCTTATCTTGCCTCATAATCTCTTCTGCCATATTCATGTCACTTTTAGAGAGCTCAGCTTGCACGCTCAGAAAGTCCCTGAGATGGATGAGCTCAAGGAGCCTGGGCACATGTGACGTTACTTTCCCACCTATGCCCCAGGCAATCATCATAAATGAGTCACAGATCTCATTTCCACCTAACCCACCTGTGGCCCCAGAATCCTGAAACAGCTCTTCAGGAAATCACAACCACTGAATTACAAGTTGGCATGGGGAAGCGAATCCTATTTGCCATTGTCGAATGAGGAGAATGGCTTCCCAGTGGTAAAGAATCTGCCTGCCCAGTAGGAAATGCAGGTTCGATCCCTGGGTTGGGAAGATCCCCTGGAGGAGGAAATGGCAACCCACTCCAGTATTCTTGCCTGGGCAATCCCATGGACAGAGGAGCCTGGTGGGCTACAGTCCACGGGGAAACAAAGAGTCAGACGTGACTTAGCAACTAAACAACAACAACAGTAAACAGGAGGGTCCTTCATCTCTGATATTCCGTGAGGCTTTGTAGGGTGGAGACTGTAGCTCCTGCTATGGGAGCCCCGAGTCCAGCCCAGCCCGGCACTCGGCGGCTCTGTGAACTGGGACCGGTCTGCTGCTGTCCCAGGCCGCAGTTTCTTCTCTGTATCATGAGCTCCGTGACTCATGACACATCACCTGATAAGGACTGAATACAAAGTGATTCCTCAAAATTTGCATCCCAGGCCAAGAAGACATCATCCAGGAGTGATGATGACACCTCCCTTTAGGCTTATTAAAAGAAGTCTGTGCTAAGCATTTTAATGACAACATAAAATGCGTTTGAGATGAGGCTCCAGTGAAGAACAATACAATCGCACAGACTCAGGATCAAAAGTGCGTCAAAAGTTATTTGTCTCATCTGACATTGAGACCCCTCTATACCAGGCCAAATGAAATATTTTCCAAGTCTCTGCGGTATTCCTCCTGTGACAGGAAGATTCTCAAGGCAGCCTGACCCTCTTTTGGACACTTTTGAGTATTTGAAAGCTTTTTCTTATATTCTGGTATCACTTCACCTCACTGGGCCCCGAAACCTGGGCTCACACAGGGCCATCTAGTCTTTTTTCTTGCTTGATACATCATCAGGTATCTGAAGTTACTTTTCACGTCTTGTGTCTCTATAAGGCTCTCCTGGTGGCTCAGAATGGTAAAGAAACGCCGGCAATGCAGGAGACCCAGGTTCAATCACTGGGTTGGGAACATCCCCTGGAGTAGGAAATGCAACCCATTCCATTATTCTTTCCTGGAGAATTCCATGGACAGAGGGTCTGCTGGGCTACGGTCCATGGGATTGCAAAGAGTCGGACACGACTGAGCAACTAACACTTCATGCTTGTATACCCCTGTTCAGCCTCTGCCACCTTGTCTTTAAGCTAAAACATCTTCAAGTCCTACATTCTGCCACTATTTCTTAAGTGACATGGTTCTGAGTGTCCATGCCCTGCATATGCCTGGGACTCTCTACATCACCACTCAACTTGAACAGAGCCACACAGGCATGATCTGCTCAAGGTACAAGAAACAGAGCTGGTGAGGTGGCGGAGGGTCTGGGTCCTGTGGTCCAGTGACTTGGATTTGGACCTCAGCTCTGTGTGACCTTGCGTGAGGGGACTTTTCAGAACCTCAAATGCTGTGTCTGGAAACGACAGTGAAAATGGTACTTGCCTCATAGGGTTATTTCAAGCATTAAGCTGGCTCCTGCATGAAAATTACACACAGGAAATGCTCAAGTAGTATTAGCTATTACCACTCCATCTTCCTAGAAACGGTATACACTAAAGAAATAATTTTCCAGTTTCTAAGAAAGTGCAGGTCCCTTGGAGCAGTTCTGTCACTTCTGGAATGGGACATGGACTAGTGTGTGGTGGTGGAGAGGTTTGGAGGGGATTAGCACACCCAGGCAATTAATGGCCAGGGGACCAATAGCCAACTCTCCTTAGAGACTCAGAAAATAAAATTTAGAGCAGAGAATGCTAAACCCTGGCCTGACAGAAAGCACCAGGGATATCTATGAACTTGCAGGACACTCTTTATTTTATTTTTTTCTTTCCCATTTAGGGCTGTTCATCCCAGGGTGTTCAAGAGTTGATTTAGGGCAAAGAATGTGAGCTGGTAATGAGCTTTGGGATGCCCCTCTTCCACCCCTCCGCTCTGGCAGGGATCAGAGAAGAAGCATGCAGGGCTGTCAGAGGAAGGCGGAGAAGGCTGGCTTTGATTCCCTGTGAGCCACGCTAAGTCCTGGCCCAGCACGTCTCCCCGCCTCCAAGTTAGAAGCCAAATCCGGCTCTGAGCAGGGGATGAGGAGCCTTAGAATTCCAAGAAATCTCTCTGAGCTGTTTGAAGAACCTCTAACTTCACTATGAAATGGCAGAGGATCCAGCAGAGCTCAGTGGGGACGAGAGCCTTAGAGGAGGTTTATTATACCCAGAAGATGCCATTAACTCATGGCTTTCCCTGCTGGGCCAGCAAGATGGCATCATAGTGGAGATGTGCTTACTAAGAACGCCCAAGGGCACTTCCTGATAGTGCCAACCAGTGGGGTCCAGACCCACTCCTGCCTAACCCTGAAGGAAGACAGGCAGGGTCATTTTTCTGGCCTGCCTGGGACTGATTTGGGGGACTTTTGCATTGTTGATTCTCCAAATGTGGTCCATGGACCACCGTCACCATCACAAGAAGAGTTACTTCTGAAAATGCAGATTCCCGGGGCTTCTCCAGTCCTGCCAAGTCAGGCTCTCTGGGGTCGAGACCTAGGATGTTACATGCGTAACCAGCTCAGTGGGGATTTTTCATGCTCCTTAGGGTTTGAGAGCCACTGCATCTAAATGCAGGACCACTTCTTATGTACTTATACATTCTGAAGCTGCTGTGGTTTTTAGAGCAGACAGGTTTACATAAGGAGGACGTGAGTATGGATGGAAAGAGGATAGAGGTTGTAGACACTCACACCCTGGTTGTATGCTGCTGAGTACTGGGGTGGCTTGTCACACAGCCTTCCAGTGACGGACAGACTTACTCAAGCCATCTCCAAACTAGCTCACTAGGCTTCACTCATGGCGATCTTTCTGTTCCTCAAACATACCAAGGTTATTCCCAGCCTTTGCTCTTGCTGGTCCTTCTGCCTGGAATCTCATTCTCCCAGTCTATTCATGACCAACCCTCTCTCAATATGTGTTTTAGCTCAAAAGGCCCCCTCTTTGTCCTGTCTATCTAAGCAGACCTATCCCCTCCCCAGATCTCTTTAGTTTCTCCATGGCATTTGTCATTTTTGAAATTTGGTTATCATCCGTCTCTTTCTGCTTATTGGATGGAGTCATTGCTGGGTTCTCAGTGCCTGGAACATAGCCTGGCATTAGCAGGCATTCGACAAATATTTGGTGATGGAGAGAATGCACCACATTTCCCAGCACCATGTCTTAAGGAACCACTGCTGAGTGATTCTTTAAATGCTCTCCGATCTGCGGCACTCAGCGATCCCTGTCTAGCTTTCCCACCATTCTCAGCCCCCTCCTTAGCAGTCACTGGTGTCTGCCAGATCCCTCTAGTTTTCTTTGCTCCCTTCTCACTCTGTTGGCACCATGAAGATGGGGCCTTTTCTCTACCATTGGGCCAGGGTAGAGCACTGCTGTCTAGCACACAGTGGCCACTCAAGACACATTTGTTAACTGAGCAAATGAACAATATAATATGCACTTTGTCCTAACAAATTGCACATCTAGCGACCTATCTTTAAGAGGTAATTACAGCTGCACCAAGTTGTTCATGGAAACACTTTTTAGTATAGCATAAAGCTGTAAATAATGTAAAGTTCATCAACTAATAAGTTGCAGTGTGGAAGAACATGGAATTTGCAGCCAATATAAATGAAACTCTTTACATACATGCATTTAGGTGACTTTTAACTTTTTTTTTCTTTTATAAGTAACACTGCATCGAACATCCTTGGTCTTAAATACATGCTCATCTCTCCTATGTCCTTAGGATAGACCCCTAGAATTTGAATTATTGGGTTATCTTGTATGAATTCTTTTTAAAAACGTCCTACTTTTTCTGAATACACCATGCCTTCTCCAAAAATTAATCAACAAAATTGCTTAGAGCACCTGAGGGAATACAGTTTCTTTGTTTCTTTAACCCTTTTAAATCAAACGAAAACAGTATTGGCCCAGAGTCAGAATTAACAAGCAAGACATTCCATATTAAAAGATTCAGTTAGAATGAAGACAAAGGCATCATATGAGCTCTGACATTCACACGCAACAGACACACAAATGAATTTCTCACCAGCTCCAGCTTTTGATTCAATGTATCCAGGCAACAGAAGTCTGGATTTAATAACAGATGTTCGCTGCATAGCAATCACCATATAATGCCAGGGTAGACTAAAACAGCATTTTATCAACCAGTAAATGTGCTGTTTGCTTTATTTTACCATGTTGTTCTTCAGGTCCCTTCAAAACCGAGAGGACAGATTGAGTCACTCGGCATCTGCTGGGAGCAATATGCTTGGCTTCATTTAAAATGAAAAATCAGGTCTGTGTTTACATTTTTCACCAAAGCATGGGATCTGATGTGCTAACACTCCCAACTGGGCTAGCTGGAAGGGTTTTCAGGAAAATCTCAGGGGAACTGGGACCAAAGCGGGAGTCAGTCACCCTTCTGGGAGAGACATATGGTGGTCCTTCCACTTCGTCAGCACTGCCACAGGGAGACTCAGATTTCCCCAACACACAGACCGAGTGTGGGCAGAGGACCCTGCCGGCTCCCTCCCACGACCGCAGGGCAGCGTTGAGGACAAGGGTCTACTTTGAAAAGGCCAATCACTCAACAACGTTTGAGTAACAACCTTTGTGTAACTTGCAGATCTATGAATACACGGACATCCTTTTCTGGGGGAAAATGGTTCCAAAGTGGTAGCCATGAAGAATGCCATTTTGAGTCAGTGCAGATTGACTGAGATGGAGTTGGGGAAGAGAGAAAGAAGCTAACTTTGTCAGGCAGGTACTCTGTGCTAGCTACCAGGCTAACTTTATATATTATCTTATTTAATAATCATAGCTTCCCAGGTGGTGCTACTGGTAAAGGATCTGCCTGCTGATGCAGGAGACGCAAAGGATGCAAGTTCGATTCCTGGGTCAGGAAGATCCCCTGAAGTAGGAAATGGCAACCCACTCCAGCATCCTTGCCTGGATAATCCCATGGACAGAGGAACCTGGTGGGCTACAGTCCATGGCCGGAAAGAGTTAGACATGACTGAGCACCCGAGCACAGCAATAATCATAGCATGACTCTGAGGCAGGACTCATCTGTCTTCTCTTTAGTGCAGGAGACAACGGCTTAGAGTGTTGAAGTCACTTGCCCAAGCAGCTAACGCATGATGGGGAATTGTGTCAGGGTAGAAGGTCAGTATGATGCTAAGTTGGATGTGACTGTTTTCCAAAGATGCTTGCAACAAGAGCTTTCAACTCACATGTTTTTTTAGAACTTGGCCACTTCTCCATCAACATATGGACTCTAAGGCCTCCGTCCTTCAAACTGAGTGGGGTTTTGCTTCAACATCAGCTGATAGGTACAGTGGAGGTGATACTATGTGATTTCTGAGGCTAGATCATAAAAGGCACTATGGTTTCTACTTTGTTTGCTGGAATACTTGTTCTTGAAATCTTTAGCTATCATGTAAGCAGTCTGGCTGCCCTGAGGTCACCATCTACTGTGAGGCCCAAACAAGAAACCTATGGAGAAGGCTATTTAGAGAGAAAAAGGCCCTTGACTGTAGCTCTCAGATGACAGCTAGCACCATCTTGCCAGCCACACGGGTGAGTATTGTTGAAAGTGGATCCTCCACTTCCCTATAGAGTTACTCCAGCTGACTCCACATGGAACAGAGACAAAACACCCCTGCCAAGCCCTGTACAAACTGCAGACTTGTGAACAAACTAAACAATTTGTATTGCTTTAAGGTGGTACATTTGGAGTGATTTGTTATGCAGCGATAGCTAACTGATACACTGGGGGAACGCAGAAGAGGGCTAAGAGAGCTCCATTCATTCTTGAATCTTCAGTGCCTGGGCATAACTTTCCAGTGGAAAAAAAAAACTATGTTTTTTATATAACAGGTGTAATAAAGTAGACTTTTAAGAAGAAAGGGCCATTGTTAGCAGTCCTCTCCAATGCCTTTGCCCATCTCCACACAAGAAAGTCAAGCTAGCATTATGCCTCTAAAGGCTTATTGAGAAAAATCGTGCTTCCTTTGTCCAGAAGGAGAGAGAATAAAGGGAGAGTGAGCTAAGTAGGTGGAAAGGAAGCAAGTGGGAGGGCTGGGGAGGGACACTCTCGAGCTACTCAGCAGCAGAGCCTAAAGGATGAGCGGTGGTGAGTAGCACAAAAATGCAGTGTGGACACAGAAGCAATAGAAGAGGGTGGCCACTGCCCTAAAGCTGGTCCCAGCCTAAGCTTAGGGCTCTTACTGGACGCTCCCCTCTCCTCTCAAACTGAGGAGAGGGCCTTCCAAAATAACTAAGACCGAATTTTCTGCCAGGGTGGCAGGTAGCAATTTATACCAGATTACACTGACTCAAAGGTATAACGTAACTGATACTTCTTGCATTCATTTTTCCTGCCCTATTAAAGGGGAAAACATTTCAGTTAGTGTTGACTCAAATTATTTTTATCATAATGTTACTTAATATAGGCAAACATAAAGCTAGGTATAAAATCCTTATGCTTATAGCGCTCATTGAGCTATAAAATGGCAACAAATTTCCAAATTAAGCACAAATAAGACCGCAAAATCAGTTAACTTCAAATTAGCAACATTAGTTTAATGTGAGGTGGTTTGGTTGAAAGTGAGTTGCTGCTTGCAGTGTGTCTATGGTGTGGAGTTGACTTTTTTAAATTTTATTTTTAATTGGAGGATAATTACTTTACAATCTTGTGATGGTTTCTGCAATACATCAACGTGAATCAGCCATAGGTATACATATGTCACCTCCCTCTTAAACTTCTCTCCCACCTTCCTCCCCACCTTGCCTAGATTGTTAAACAGACATTTCTCTTCATTTTACTACAGACATTTTACTTCATCCTGCCGGTCTACCTCATGCTATGACGGTTCAAGTCTCTTCTGGCTTCTTTTGGAACTATCAGAAAATCGTATTTGATCACATGAGGACACTCTAGGTACCTAAGTCCTTCTCTATTTTTCCTTATTAGCTTATAACAATAAAAATGAAAACAAAACAACCCTCAAAGTAAACAGATGCCTGACTCAGCTGGAAGCATCAATGGCCACTAAAATCACATCGCATAAATCAGGGGTCAGTGAACTTTTCCTGTCAAGGGCCAAATAGTAAATATTTTTGGCCTTGCGGGCCAGATGGTCTCTGTTGAAACTACTTCACTCTGCTCGTTATTGCAAAAGCAGCTCATATTAATGCAAACAAATGAACACTGCTGTGTTTCAATAAAACTCTAGGTATAGACATTGAAATTGGAATCTTGCAAAATTTTCAAATGTCAGGAAACATTATTATTCTTTTGGTTTTCTCCCCCCAGTGATTTTAAACTATAGAAATAATTCTTGGCTCGTAGGACATACATGGGACGTATGGGGAGAGTAACATGGAAACTTACATTACCATGTGTAAAATAGATAGCCAGTGGGAATTTGCTGTATGACTCAGGGAACTCAAACTGGGGCTCTGTAACAATCTAGAGGTGGGGGTTGGGGAGGGAGCTGGGAGGGAGGGTCAAGAGGGAGGGGATATATGGATACCTATGGCTGATTCATGTTGATGTTTGGCGGAAACCAACACAATTCTGTAAAGCAATTATCTTTCTATTAAAAAATAAATTAATTAAAAAAGAAAACCCAAACAGGTTGAGCATTGATTTGGTTTGTGAACTGTAGTTTGGGGATTTCTGGCATAGACTGTGACAAGGTGGTTACAGCTGATGATCTAGAATACTATACTGATGTTCAAATAATTTACTATTGAAATGAAAAATTTAGAAAGATATTACCCTTGAGAATTCATAAACCCTGGAGAATATTTCTGAGGAATTGAGTTAAGAGGCAGGACCCCGGAACATCCCCAGAGAGCAAGCTCACCATGTTCAACAGGAAAAGGGAGACGCGAGGGTGCTGGCACGGACATCCTCAGTCCTCTGCAGTGTCTCTCCCCTGACCCCCGCACAGACAGCACAGTAGGTGCTAAGTACTAGCAGTACTCCCAAGACCATCCACGGAAGCAGTGCAGCAACGGCAGCTTTTGCAAAAAAAAAAAAAATGTTCTTCACCCAGGCAGCTTGGAAAAGACTCTGTGGGTCTGTGTCTGGGTTCAGGTAAGAGAACAATGCCTGAGCTCAGGTAGGAGCCCTGGATACAGAGCTGGCCTTTCTGCTTTATTGCTTCTTAGCTGTGTGACCTTGGACTAAACCTCTCTCTGCTTCATTTCCTCCGTGTGTAAAATAGTCACGCTGCCACCAAGGATCCTTGCCCTCTGCCTCCCCAAATATATGAGGGGTGTTGCAAGGCTTAAATGAGATGGTATAAGCAATGTGCTGGCCATGATACCCAGAACATAGTAAACATTCAGTAGATCGTAAAGTCGTGGTCATGAGTGTTGCTGGGGAGTTGTTTGAGTTTCCCTGAGCCCCATCTGTAAAAGGTGGCCTGGGCCAATCTCACTTAATCTCAGAGGTGGATTGACTCAGCCAAAGTAGAAGGGCCACGTGGCACACAGATGCCCCAGGCTGGCAGCAGCCCCTCCCAGGGCTCGCATTTGTTCCTTTTATTCCAGTCAATAGCAGTGTACAAGTCGTGGTGAAAACTGAGAGGCGATTAATCAATGGAACTGGAAGCATTTGATCCTACAGGGGAGAGGAAATGGGAACAATGTGTGGGTGATTCCAGCATACCACGTATGCCTTGATCTTTTAAGTGCTGCCTGGTTGGGTTATAAATATTTTCCCTTTGATGTGGGGGTTTTGGAGGAGCTTCAAGAAAGCACTGTGAATGTAAGAAGGGGGTGTTTGGGGTGGATCTGAGTGGGGTGGTACCATTTAACCCCAGGTGTTTGGTGGATTGTGGGTGTTGGGGGGCACTTGGGTCCATCTCCAAGGAGCTTTTATCTACCCAGCAGGAAAATGGATGCAGAAGTTCCGATCGATGATCCAAACCCTCTTGGCAAATGTTTTATTGGGCTTGTTTTGCTGCTGTTTGTGTGTGTGCACGTGCGCGTGTTGGTTTAATTGAGACAACTCTTAAAAACTGGGACATTATGCACATAGTCTATTTCCAGCTTCTTTGGAAAAGTCAGGAAATCTGGCCACGTTCCCCTGGGAAACAATAAAGTGTGTGGAGAAACAGCTCTCTGCTTAGACGTGGTCATGCGCCTCAGTTCACCACCGCCCCTCCCCCCAGCCCCTTTCATCTTCCCGACTAGCAGACCACTTGGGTCGTCATTTATTACTGTGCGTGGGATGCTATTTGTCTTACTGTAGAGACACAGTTCTCTGTATTCACATTTGTATTAAATGTGCGGAAATGAAAGATAGATCAAGAGGGATGCATTTTTCAAGGAAAATGATGGAAAACATACTTTCTTGTGATATTGAAGAATATTCCTAGGTACTTTGTATGCAAATGGCCATCCCTGCTCACTTGCATGCCTCATCTGGCCCAGAGCTACGACTCGGCCCTATTTCCTAAGCCTCCAGAAATCCCCACCTTTAAGCCCATTCCCTTATTCAGGTAACGCAATGTCTACCTGAGGCTGCTGCTGCTGCTGCTAAGTCGCTTCAGTCGTGTCCGACTCTGTGCGACCCCATAGACGGCAGCCCACCAGGCTCTGCCGTCCCTGGGATTCTCCAGGCAAGAACACTGGAGTGGGTTGCCATTTCCTTCTCCAGTGCATGAAAGGGAAAAGTGAAAGTGAAGTCACTCAGTCGTGTCCGACTCTTAGCGACCCCATGGACTGCAGCCTACCAGGCTCCTCCGTCCACGGGATTTTCCAGGCAAGAGTACTGGAGTGGCAGGGACTGCCAAGTGGTGAATCAGGCAGATGTGTCCTCTGTCTTCTCAGTGTGGCCAGCTAAAGGAATTACAGCAGTGCAAACACAGCACCCTGATGCCCTGATGCCCTGCCCGCTTCAGCAGCCTCGCTGTCTGTCCATCCTTGCTTTCCCCCTCCCCTGCTGTCCTCGTATGGGCTCTGGCTTACTCTTGCTGTCCTCTAGCTCCTGGGATTTTATCCATGCATTTCAGGCCCCCAGTGAGCCATGAACCCTTTCCAACAGCTTACACGCATCACAATCCAGCTACTCACCTCACTGGACTCATTTCTAGACAATCCTCCACCCCATCCACCTCCAGGCTCCAACAGGACCTAGCTTCCTGCAATTCTCAAACACCCTTCGCTCTGGCCTTCTTGCCTTTGTACTTGCTACTTCCCCTGCAGTGTCCCCCACAACTCCCTGCCTCACCCCCCCCCCCAAATACCGGTTGCCTTCATAGGGAGAAAGCCACAGCAATATCAGCAAAGTGGGAAATGCCTAGTGAGGCGTCAGCCATCTTTCCAAGAAGAACTGATGCTTAGGCTGAGACGTGGATGGGGCGGCAGAGTGCTTTGTACCAGGCAGGGGAAAAGCAAGTACAAAGGCAAGAAGGCCAGAGCGAAGGGTGTTTGAGAATTGCAGGAAGCTAGGTCCTGTTGGAGCCTGGAGGTGGATGGGGTGGAGGATTGTCTAGAAATGAGTCCAGTGAGGTGAGTAGCTGGATTGTGATGCGTGTAAGCTGTTGGAAAGGGTTTGTGGCTCACTGGGGGCCTGAAATGCATGGATAAAATCCCAGGAGCTAGAGGACAGCAAGAGTAAGCCAGAGCCCATACGAGGACAGCAGGGGAGGGGGAAAGCAAGGATGGACAGACAGCGAGGCTGCTGAAGCGGGCAGGGCATCAGGGCAGCAGCCCCTCCGAGGACTCTGCAGCAGGCCCCCCAGCCCAAGGCTGATGGAGGCCCGAGGGACACGGTGCAGGCCCGGAGCTGCACAGATCTGACTGTGCCACTTTCTGATGGGCCTTGGGACACTACTTTATGTTTTTCAGTCTCAGTCATCTCACTTATAAATTGGATAATGATAAATACCTTCCTGACTTGCTTTGCGGGTTAAATGAGGCTAAAAACATCTGGCACTTAAAGAGATGGTAATAAGAGTAAGTTGATTTTTTTCAGTTGATTTTGGTGTACATTTGGAAACCTGATGCCTAACCTGGGATGACTTAGCTTCATTTCCTCCCACGAGGCATCTCCTGTTCGGGGGCCCCCACCCAGGAGGAGCCCTCCCTGATGCCCGCCATCTGTCGCTGGCACTGGCTCCAGTGCTGACCTGGAGTCTGGCACAGGGCCGCAAGGATAATTACCACTTCTGAATCGATTCCTTCGAGCCCTTTTGAGCAGGCTGAGGAATGCCGTGATTAAAATGATTAAAAACCTGCCTCCTATTTCACAGCTTTTAATATTTGATAAGATTTTGGAGAGAGGGATGAGAGCAGGGTATGAAATCTGGCAGTTTACAATCCCAGCTTCCAGCCCTCTCAGGAGCTTATCAGGGCACTGAAAAAGGCAAAAGCCAGAGAGAGAGAGAGAGAGAGAATGCATATGAGGGAGGGTACACTGGCACGCATCCTCCAAAGGAGGAAACCACAGAAAGAAAAGGAGAGGAACCTTTCTTTCAGGTTCTTTGTGGTTTTGAAAGCCAGTAATATTTAAGATTATTGTCACAAAAATGATGATAAGACAATCGCAGCTATCATTTATCAGGCACCCAATATATGCCAGGCATGTGTGTAAAGAACAGATCTTCAGTTTTCCCAACGATCTTAGAAGGGACTAGATTTCTTCTTAATTTTATAGAAAACAGAGGCTCAGAGAGGTGATGTGACTTTTTCCTGGTATCACTCAGTCAGTTACTGGGAGAGCTGAAATCCACACTGGGTCGATTGGGCCCTGCACTCCACCCAACATAGCATTGTGGAACCTCAGAGCAGAAACAGGAAAATGCTACAGAAAAGCAGGAGACCTCAGATTTCTCTGCTGTCCCCACCCATAGGCATGACAGGCAGTTATCTTTGAAGAGAACAACCCCAGTGGTCAGATATCAATGCCCGAATGTTTTGCTCTTTTTGTTCTTCCAGCTCATAGCCTCCCTCCATGGCCATTTCCTCCCTTTCATCCTGATCTTGATGACTCTGTTGGAATGTTAGTTCACCCAGGACAGCTTCTCTGTCTTGATTCAAATAACCTAACAAAGCTTAGCACGGTTGAGCACTTACCAAGTGCTGAGCACTGTTCTGTCTCTTTTTCCCACCTGTTATCTTGTGATGCACCACAACCTGATGAGTTAAACACTATTATTATCTTTATTTGACAGATGGGGAAACTGAGGCTTAGAGGTGTTGGGAAGCTCATTCAAACAACCCCTCAGGGGTCTGGACTGCCCTCAAGGTCTGGGAGGACCACAGAATGTCCACCAATAGTGTCAAAGAGTTCATGGTTCTACAAAAGTTAGTTGGTGAACATCTCTCCCCCTGTGCATTTGGGGTCGATTATGGGGAGCTCTGCCATATAGGGCCACCCGAGTCAGACAGGTCATGGTGGAGAGTTCTGACACAGTGTGGTCCATTGGAGAAGGGAATGGCAAACCACTTCAGCATTCTTGCTTCTGATGCAAACAAGCTGTTATCAGAATGGGCTCCCTAAAGGAGGTTTGAGAAGTCCTTTGTTCTCTTCATCTTGGGAAGGTAAGAGAATGTTCCAGATGACGGTGAAGGACCTCTGTCTCTGTCTTCCTGAGGTCATCCCACCAGCACCCCCCACAAGGCCATGACTCTTGGGGGAACGGTCCCAGGGCTGCAGCCAATGGCTGCTTTCCACTTAAGAGAGGGAAGAGATACACCTGAGCCCATTCTGGGGAGAGTCACTCAGAGGTGTGGGGTCTAAACTCCATCCTGTCCAATAGAGGAGGCTGAATGGGAGTACGTTAGCCATTGAGAATCCTGAACGGGATGCAGCATGGCAGAGGACGTGAAGAAGCCTGGGAAGCTTCAGAGAAAGAGCCAGGACCAGGAAGATTTCGGCTCAGTACAGGTATGAACGTTCTCATAGTCAGAGGGGTCTGTGAAAGAGGATCACCATTCATAGTCACGACTAGAAGAGTGTGGGCCAAGGTCCCGCACCTGTGGAGGATGTTTAGAGGGTATTTAAGCCTAAGGAGAGAGTTTACGAACTTTAAGATCTCCTTCAACCTCAGGAGGGCAGTAAACACGGAACCAAACTCAATCTCTCTTCCTCCATGTCATTTTAGCAGTCAGCACATGTTTGGGACATATCAGAGATCTAGGAAATGTTTGTTGAATGAATGAATAATCTGCTGCCATAGATACGCACCAAAGTGTTCAGAAACACCAATGAGGGAAACACTAATTATTACTATTCTATTAATAATAAAAGTTACATAAAGTCCTCTACAGTTCAGATAGTTCGTATGGATACACTCCTCTATTGCTCCCATGTTATAGGTCAGGAAACCGAGGTTCAGAGTCAAAGGTCACACACGTAGAAGGTGGCAGAGCAGGGATTCAGACCTGCAGGGGTCTGACCTCTTAGCTATGCTCCATACACTGGGGCTGGCCTGACTATGGCTACAAAACCCACCCTTGGCTAAGGATGTAGCCTGGACCCAGGGCAGCTCTTCACTGAGACCGCCTGCAGCGGGGAATGTTTTAGAGCCAGAACAGGAGGTGTTGCAGTGAGCAGCTGCCTCCAGAGTCAGGTTTGCTGGTTTCCATTTTTCTGCTTGGAGATTCTTGGTCAGGTCTCTGCCCTCCTGAGAGTACTACCAATACTCCCAGCAGTGGTGGTCTCTTTGTCCCCCCAGGGTTTTCCCTCCTACCCCTCCTCTCAGCCACTGCAGGTCACCTCCAACGAGTGACCTGCCCTGACTTGGGGCCCCTGACCCTTGTTTAGATCCCACAGTTAATTTATGGCCCCTTGGCTTTGTTCAAACTTCCATCCATCACCTTGACCCACATCCACCATGCTTACCCCCCATTCAAACTCTGACCAGGATGGCCCAACTGACCCTCTTTCTTCCTGTCTCTGGTCTCAACTGTCTTCCTCATAGCTTCTTAATCTTTGCTTCTTCAATGATTAGATCCTGACTTTCTGTCTGAGCTCTGAAGCCCATTTCCATCTCCTGCCCTGTTGCCTGGTCCATATGAGAGCCTAAAGTGACTCATCACTGACCCTCCTTTTGTCCTCTTAATTCTTCACCCCTGGGCTGACCTCTCTTCCTCCTGACTTCCCATCTGATGTCTGGTCTCATCTCTGACTCTTTACCTCCCATCCCCCACTCTGACTCATCCCTCAGACCAGGGTGTCTCCACGGTGACCCTTCGGGCACTTGGGTCTGGATAACTCTCTGTGGTGAGGGACTTTCCTATGCACTGGGGGCTATTTAGCAGCACATCTGCTCTCCACTCTAGAGACCAGGAGCACCTTCCACTACCTGTGCCAATCAAGCATGCCTCCAGAGATTCCTGGACATTCTCAGGGGCAAATCCCTTTATGGTGAGAATCACTGTCTCTCACTTCTGTACCTCTGTATTCCATTCTTTGAACCGTGGCACTGTATTCCACACTCTGAACCCTGACACCGCATTCCATGCTCTGAACCCTGACACCGCACTCCACGCTCTGAACCCTGACACCGCACTCCACGCTCTGAACCCTGACACCGCACTCCACGCTCTAAACACTGACACCGCACTCCACGCTCTGAACCCTGACACCGCACTCCACGCTCTGAACCCTGACACCGCTCTCCATGCTCTGAACCCTGACACCGCACTCCACGCTCTGAACCCTGACACCGCTCTCCACGCTCTGAACCCTGACACCGCTCTCCACGCTCTGAACCCTGACACCGCACTCCACGCTCTGAACCCTGACACCGCTCTCCACGCTCTGAACCCTGACACCGCACTCCACGCTCTGATCCCTGACACCGCACTCCACGCTCTGAACCCTGACACCGTACTCCACGCTCTGAACCCTGACACTGTACTTGATGCTCTGAACCCTGACACCGCACTCCACGCTCTGAACCCTGACACCGCTCTCCACGCTCTGAACCCTGACACCGCACTCCACGCTCTGAACCCTGACACCGCACTCCACGCTCTGAACCCTGACACCGCACTCCACGCTCTGATCCCTGACACCGCACTCCACGCTCTGAACCCTGACACCGTACTCCACGCTCTGAACCCTGACACTGTACTTGATGCTCTGAACCCTGACACCGTACTCCACGCTCTGAACCCTGACACTATACTTGATGCTCTGAACCCTGACACTGTATTCCACTCTCTGAACCCTGACACTGTACTTGATGCTCTGAACCCTGACACTGTATTCCACACTCTGAACCCTAACACCGTAGTCCATGCTCTGAACCCTGACACCGTACTCCACGCTCTGAACCCTGACACCGTAGTCCACGCTCTGAACCCTGACACTGTACTTGATGCTCTGAACCCTGACACTGTATTCCACGCTCTGAACCCTGACACTGTATTCCACTCTCTGAACCCTGACACTGTATTTCATGCTCTGAACCCTGACACTGTACTCCACGCTCTGAACCCTGACACTGTACTCCACGCTCTGAACCCTGACACTGTAGTCCACGCTCTGAACCCTGACACTGTACTCCACGCTCTGAACCCTGACACTGTACTCCACGCTCTGAACCCTGACACTGTACTCCACGCTCTGAACCCTGACACTGTACTCCACGCTCTGAACCCTGACACTGTACTTGATGCTCTGAACCCTGACACTGTATTTCACACTCTGAACCCTGACACTGTAGTCCACTCTCTGAACCCTGACACTGTACTTGATGCTCTGAACCCTGACACTGTACTTGATGCTCTGAACCCTGACACTGTACTCCGCGCTCTGAACCCTGACACTGTACTCCGCGCTCTGAACCCTGACACTGTACTCCGCGCTCTGAACCCTGACACTGTATTCTGCGCTCTGAACCCTGACACTGTACTCCGCGCTCTGAACCCTTACACTGTAGTCCATTCTCTTCCACAACTCCACATTGTGCACCGCTGTCTCCAGTTGTTCTGTGTGTTAAGCCGCTTCAGTTGTGTCCAACTCTTTGTGACCCCATGGACTGTAGCCCGCCAGGCTCCTCTGTCCATGGGATTCTCCAGGCAAGAATACAGGAGTGGGTTGCCATGCTCTCTTCCAAGGGATCTTCCTGATCAAACTCAGCTCTCTGGTGACTCTGCAGTCTCCTACATTGGCAGGTAGGTTCTTTACCACTAGTGCCACCTGGGAATCCCCAGGGTCCCCTAGGTAACAAGTATTCCCACCTCCCAAGCTACATACTTCTGCCCTCTGGAATCCTGAATCAGATTCTTTTCTGAGTGTCTGACTGCTGGCCACAGACTTCCTGTTCTCCATACTCTGTGCCACAGCTTCCTCCTTCTCCTGCATTGTGATTTTGCATTTTATCGGCCAGTTCAATTTCTCAGGTGTTTTGACTGGGTCGTTAATTTCATGGCGCTCTACTCCCATTAACAGCATTGCCCCTGACAACCAGCAGCCTGTTTCACTTCCATCCTCCCTCTCCTCTGCCTTGTGTTTTGCTTTGGTCCAAGGCCCCGGTTCCATTCCTGGGTTGGAAAGATCCGCTGGAGAAGGGACAGGCTACCCACTCCAGTGTTCTGGCCTGGAGAATTCCATGGACTGTGTAGTCCATGGGGTCGCAAAGAGTCGGACACGACCGAGTGCCTTCCACTCACTCACTCAAGGCTTGTTCACTGGTCCAGTCTCCAGGAGAGAAGTCAGCCCTGGTGCGTGTAGCAGTGTAGACTGTGTGGCCTCTGAACCATGCGGATCTGTCTCCCAAGGGGAGGGAGGCAGCTTGGCGGGTGGGGAGAGCATGGGTGTCTTGGTCCCTCCTGTCACTGTGTGAACTTGGGCCAGTCACTGAATTGCCCGGAGGCCCAGTTTCATGCAGTCTTTCCCTTTTCTCTTAAAAGAATAAATGAAAACACACACTAGTGCAGATAACTCAGAATTAGAAGACAAGTTCCTCTCATGAATGTCCTCTTTCGGACTCTATACATATATTATTTTTGCATTGTTGTTAATGTATATGCTGCATTTGACTCGTTTTTCTCATTTTCTTACGTATGAGGCTTCTTAACACTTTGCTGTGTCATGTGGAGATGAGGCATGTGACTTAAACATACTGCCTAACTGGGCTTCCCTGGTGGCGCAGATGATAAAGAATCTGCCTGTATTTACTCCTCCCAACAATCCTAGGAGACAGATACTATGTCCTCCCATTTTATGGATGAAGAATTTGAGGTCGCAAAGTCTCCTAGGGAGAAAGTGACAGGGCCAAGATTGCAATCCTAGTTTTCCCAACTTAAAGCACATGTTTTGAAAAAGAGCACATTGTTTCTTACATAAAATTAATAGATTTGAATAGGCTGGTACATATGAAGTGCCCAAGAAGTGTCTGTGCACACAATGGGTACTTATCAACTGTTCACGCTCTTCTTTGCCTGCTTGGGGAGCGGATAATAAATACAAACTGTTATTGTTTCAAAAAGAGCAAAGGGCCTTTTAAGTCCTTCTCTCTGCCTGACCACACTCTCTGCGGAGCCCCAGGTTCTTTTACGCAGAGGTAGTATGTGTCCCCCTTGCTTCCTTCAGCACCTTGGACAAGGTTTAATAAATAGTTATTGATTGAACCATTGATTGCAGCAGCACTGGGGGTGCCAAGTCACCTCCATGCTGTCTCTGTGGGGAGAGATAGGGCTGGTGTGCCGGCCCACGGCTGCTCCCAGACAAGGGCGTTTGCATAACTGGAACGTGCTGTCCCCAGCTCTAATAAAGATCCGAACGTTACTAATTGGCAGGCAGAGGCTGTGTTCTCTCTATGGGATCAGAAGGGAGCAGAGCGTGCCCTGATTGTTAATTTCCTCTGCAGCCTGCACTCAGGGGCGGGGGATGAGAAGGGGAGAGGAAGAAGGGCCGAGGGGCACAACACACTCCACGCACAGAGCTCTGGTCTCATGGCCATTTCACCAAAACATACCGAAGTGAAAATTAAAAGGGCACAGGATCTGGGGCCAGGTAACTCGGATTGGGTTTCTGACTCCATGTCTTACAAGCTAAGGAAGAAACAAATCCCTTGGTCTCTCTGGGTCTCAGTTTCTGTATCTGTCAAGTGAAAATAAAATGATAACAAATGTAACTGGCAGAAACATTTGTTGAATGAATGGATGAAACCTGATATGTTTTTCAAAGGGATGTGACATCAGCAATATAAATAGTCTGTTTGTTCTCAAGAACATAAACAGGCAAAACATATCATAAAAATAGAAAATAATGACATTCAAGCTTCTGGGTGAGATTGGCCAAGAGTCCCATGTCTCCTGTGGTGAATAACACCATGTCCTAGCCCAGTGGTACCCATGTCTGGTTGGGTTAAGTATTTGAGGAGCTTTTAAAGATACAAATTCATAGGCCACATCTCTGAAGAAGGTATGGTTCAACAGGTCTTGGGAGGGTAGGGAGAACGCAGGAATCTGAATTTCTATTGGTGCCCCTGAGCATCTCACCAGAGAGGCAATCCTAGTTTGTGCTAAGTCACTTCAGTTGTGTCCAACTCTTTGTGACCCTATGGGCTATAGCCCGCCAGGCTCCTCTGACCATGAGATTCTCCAGGCAAGAAAACTGGAGTGGGTTTGCCATGGTCTTCTCCAGAGGATCTTCCTGACCCAGGGATCAAACCTGTGTCTCATGTCTCTTGCATTGTCAGCTGGGTTCTTCACCACTAGTGCCACCTGGGCAGCTCCACCCCACAGTCTTTTCTCCTGCCATCAACACCTCTGACCACTGGAAAGACTGAATGAGATATCACAGGAAAGATGTTGTTCCAATAAGAGTTGTTCTCAATTTACCCTCCAGGACCTTTAGAGAAATTTGAAAGACTTACATGAGCAGGAGTGAAAGAATATGATTATAAGAAAAATATGGAGCTCTAATTTTTGAACTCCTCCAGAACATGAGTATAGTTTTTTGTTTCTACTTTATTTATTTAATTTTTTGCATATTTCAAAAATATCAGCACTTTATTTTTTCAATTTGTGAAGAAGTTGCAAAACTTTTGATTTTTTTTAACATTTTATTTTATATTGGAGTATATCCAATTAACAATATTGTGATAGTTTGAAGTGGACAGCAAAGGGACTCAGCCATACATATACATGTATTCATTCTCCCCCAAACTCCTATATTATTAGCACTGGCTGATGCTGAAGCTGAAGTTCCAGTATTTTGGTCATCTGATGCCAACAGCCGACTCACTGGAGAAGTCCCTGATGCTGGGAAAGACTGAGAGCAGAAGGAGAAGAGGGTGTCAGAGGATGAGATGGTTGGATGGCATCACTGATGCAGTGGACATGAACTTGGGCCAACTTCAGGAGATGGTGAGGGACAGGGAGGCCTGGCGAGCTGCAGTCCCTGGGGTCAAGAAGAGTCGGGTACAACTGGGTGACTGAACAACAACGGTGCTAATATGTAATGAACTTATCAAACATGCATAATTATAGTAATTAGGAATGATAAAATAAAAAACTACCAATAGCAGGCCAATGACTTGTTTCTGAATTTCTGATGGACATTTGTGTACCTCTGGGGTGCGGGCTCTTCTATTTGACGATCACTCCTGTCAGGGATTCAGAAGGCCTTTCTCGATGTGTTCACAGTGTGCTGTGACAAGGCAACAGAAGAAGTAGGGATGAAGGGTCTTGGGGAAATCTGTGTGTGTGTGTGTGTGTGTGTGTGTGTGTGTGTGTACCTGTGTGTGCACAATGTTTGACAGCAAGGATGTGTTGGGATAGAAACCTTCCTAAATACGTTCAACATCATAAAACCTCCACTTCTAAACCATATAGCATACCTTTCCATTCCTCTACAGATAAGATATAAGAAAGAGGGAGACAAAGGAAGACTTTTACTGCATCTCTTATGCCAAATACTTAGCACAGATCTCCTTGCTCAGAAAACTCAGGCCAGAGTGTGAGGTGTCGGGGGAAGGGCAGGTGATCCCATCAAACTGAATTTAGGACTGGAACCTATGCCCGGCAGGCTCTGGGGACCACACCATGCATTCCATCAACAGCAGCCACTGGGGTGAAACTCCAAGAAAGTGAGCAACTGATTGATCCAAAGTCAGCACAATCACCAGCTCATTCCTTTCGCCACTGGGCCTTCACGGTTGGGGGGTGTAAACTGTGCCCTGGCCGAAGTGGAGAGAAGCAACACCTGCTGAATCAATAGGCAAGATAGCCCCCTGCAGTCTGGGGAGCCTTCTACCCCACGGTGGGGATGAGTAAAGGTCAGGTTGGTGGACGGAGGATGGGGAAGCTCTGGGTTTTGTCGGCTCTCCCGGGAAGTTTCCTGTACGTCCAAGTTTCCTGAAGCATCCAAGACTAAAAAAGAACTGAAAGTTCCCCCCATAATCTTATGGAGGGAACTAGATCTGGGTGTGGAAGGTTGTGAATGGGGATGCAAAATGCCTCTGGATACCAACCCGACAGTCTAGAAACTTGGTATCCCAGCCCTGGGTTTCCTTTCCAGAGTGGAGGGGAAATGAACATCTGTCTTGGGGCCAAGGATTGCTAGAGGCCACAGGACTATACCTGGCCCCATGCGTCATTCCAGGGCTTGGAGCCCATTCTGGGCAGATGTTCCACTTGCTGTATTTCATTCTTCAGCTGAAGATCTCATCCCTGGGCTTAGGAAGACAGATTTCTCTGGACTGCAATTCCAGGAAACGTTAGATGAAAATGTGCCTCTTGTTGAAAAGACTTTCTTGAGAAAATAGAGCATGTTGTTCTCTGACACGGCAGCTCAGGGGCTGGGAGATGGCATGCAGGGGATGAGGGGAGGGGGACCCACAGGATACCAGGCTCTGAGAAGGGCTCTGGGGAAATAAATGCACTTGCTGGGACCCACTGGGCTTCGGGAATGGACAAGCGAGGCCAGAGAAGACAGCATTTATGTATTCATCCAACACATGTTTATCAAATGCCTGCAGAGTGTCAGCTGCTCTTCCTGCCTCTTGTGAACAGTGGTGAACAAAGCAGCCAAGGTCCCTGCCCTCACAGAGTTCTTGTATAGTCATGTGTACCCTGGGCATGGATTTCACACGGCCTGTTGATGCCCACTCCTTCATCCTTGTCACTGATCCCTCCAGGGCTCATCCCTGCCTCCACATCTAGGCTGGGCCTGCTGCCTAGAATCCCCTCTGCCTCCTGTCTGCCTTGCAAATGTATATTTGTTCTTTGGGTCTCAGCTTCATTTGAGCTCCCCCAGGAGCCCTCTCTATCATCCTTGCTGGACCAGCTGCCTCTCCTCTTTGCTTCCATTTATCTTAGCATTTGCCTTTTCTGTTTGTCTTTGAAAACATAATACAGTCCTTGGGGTCAAGTCTCAGTCCTAACCATTTCGTAGCTTCAGTTCCAAGGATAAGTCCTGCCATATAGTAGGAAACTCAAGAAATAAGTATTGCGTCAAACTGAATGGACCACTGTTGTGGACCTGCTGTGTGCACTAAGCAACCTGGGCAATGGAGAGGTGAATGAGACATGGGTGGGGGCTTTAAGATACTTCCAGTCTAGTGGAAGGTAACCAGAGGCAGACTTCCACCTAAGTGATAAGTGATAGATGAGCTTTAGGCAATGCCTTGAGGGACAGAGACAAGAAGTTGCTCAGTTGCTAAGTCACGTCCGACTCTTTGTGACCCCGTGGACTGCAGCACGCCAGGCTCCTCTGTTCTCCACTATCTCCTGGAGTTTGCTCAAATTCATGTCCATTGGGTCAGTGATGCTATCTAACCATCTCATCCTTTGCCACCCCTTTCTCCTTTTGCCTTCTGTCTTTCCCAGCATCAGGGTCTTTTCCAATGAGTTGAAGGGACAAGGAGGGAAGTAGGTAAATGCTGCCTTTAGTCTTGCTTCCCATGTGTCCCCTTTAGACACTCACTCCAGCCATTCCTTCTCTAGCCTGGGACCAACTCCCTCCCTGCCTCTCTGCATGCTGTCCTCCATGCTTGTGACCATCTCAGCCCGTTCAGACCCTGCCCACCCCTACTGTCATGGTCACTGTGTCTGCTGTGTCACCCACATGCCAGTAGCCCTCAGTGGGGTTGGCGAGGCAGGCAGGAGGGCAATGTTCATCGGAGGATCCAAGGGCTGGCCAAGCAGAATGGGGACTTTCTAATTGACATTTAAATGTCAATGTGCCGCATTAAATGTTACGGGTATTTCATCACAGCTCGCAAGGAGCATAAACACATCTCCAGCTCCTTAAGAACTGCCCACATTAATTGCAGATGCCCTTTGTAAGTGGAAACAAACCCAGGGCAGATGCCACACTCCAGCCAGGAGCTGGACAGCAAGGAAGTCCATCACAGATAAGAAGCCTGCCCTGGCCACCGGGCCTCTTAATATGCGAAGGATGGACAGATAGAGAAACAGACAGAGATTTGTGCAGAGGGAGAATCAGAGGAAGAGGAGTGGGAGAGGTGGAGGGAGAGGCAGGGAGAGGAAGGGAGAAAGGCGAAAGGTAGGGGACGGAGAGGAGGAAACACACAGCAGAAAACCCAGAGAGGAGGACACTAGGGACCAGGAGGGGGTGGGGGCAGGACGGGGAGAGAGCTTAGGGCAGAAAGAGACAGACAGAGAGAAAGGCAGACCAGGACCAAAAAAGACACATCCATAGAGAGGGACACAGGGAAGCTAACAGAGAGGGAGAAAGAGACAGTGACTGTCTATTTACAGAAGCCACGACATGGAAACGATCCCAAAGCCCGTCAACAGGCGACCGATTTAAGAAGCTGTAGTGTATGTATATGTGGTGTACAACGTACGCATGTATGTGCAGTATATAAAATGGAATATTACCCGGCCACAAAAATGAGCGAAATACTGCCGTGTACGTAGATGGATCTGCTGCTGCTACTGCTGCTAAGTTGCTTCAGTCGTGTCCGACTCTGTGCGACCCCATAGACAGCAGCCCACCAGGCTCTGCCGTCCCTCGGATTCTCCAGGCAAGAACACTGGAGTGGGTTGCCATTTCCTTCTCCAGTGCATGAAAGTGAAAAGTGAAAGTGAAGTCGCTCAGTCGTGTCCGACTCTTAGCGACCCCATGGACTGCAGCCCACCAGGCCCCTCCGTCCATGGGATATTCCAGGCAGGAGTACTGGAGTGGGGTGCCATTGCCTTCTCCGAGATGGACCTAGAGAATACCATACTAAATGAAGTCAGAGAAAAACGAATGTTATAGGATATAGCATGTGAAATACAAAAATAATACAAATGGATCTACTTATAAAACCAAAGCAGACTCACAGAGAAAACAAACACATGGTTACCAAAGCGGAAAGTGGGGGGAGGGGATAAATTGGAAGAATGAGATTAACAGATAAAAACTACTATACATAAAATAGATAAGCAACCAGGATTTACTGTTTTTAACACAAGGAGCAATATTCAAACTCTTGCAATAATCTATAATGGAAAATAATCTGAAAAATATATATATAACTGAATTGCTTTGCTATACACCTGAAACTAACACAGTATTGTAAATCAACTATACTTCAGTTTAAAAAAAGATAGTGACTGAGAAGCATCGACCTGCAAATGAAAATGGTTCTTACTAGGTAGTACTGGAAACTTGACTCTCTGGGATACCCAACAGCTGTCTGTCACCTTCACATGATCCCAGGGGGGTTGAAGGAGACAGAAACACTGGCTAACACGAGGTGGTTCCAAAGATTTCCTAGCAGTTCAGCGGTCAAGACTCCATGCTTCCACTGCAGGGGGCGTGGGTTCAATCCCTGGTTGGAGAACTAAGATCCCACACGCCACAAGGTGCAGCAAAAAGAACCCAAACCAAACCAAACCAAACCAGAAACCACGAGGCCGTCCTGGGAGGGAGAAGGCCCGGAAATTCACAACACTGTTGTACAACACGGAAGTGCTACTGTACCCACGGGCAGCTGAAAACTGAGGTCCAAGGTCACAGGGGAGATACTCAAGGTCACAGGCAGGATCAAGCCTCAGACTCAGGTCTTGTCTTTCCCAGGGCTTGGGCCATGAGCCAGCGCACCTGTCCAGACACTCCAGCTCTCTGCCTGCTCAGATCTGAAGCCTGACGCAGGCTTTTAGCCCAGATCCAGACTGGGAGTGGTAAGCACTGCGGCATACACAGCTTGTCACGTCAAGTTGTGAGGAAGAGCACGGAGAACTCCCTCGTGAGGCCTTCTGCTGGAAGCCCAGGGAAGAGGGGACTGGAGGGCAGGTGGCTGACCTGACAAGCTCTGTCTGCCCCCCAGTGAGCTTACTACCCTGAGAACTTGGCTCTTCCTGCTGCTGCCCAGCGCAGGGTCCACAGGAAGAATTTAGGAACCTGCTTTATGCTGACCACTGACTTTACTGATCAATTTAAAATTGTTGTCGCAAAAACTTTCTCGTGACAAAGTAGTTGATTTACACAAAATAGATACGGTTTATAGAGTAAGCCTGGAGAAGGAAATGGCAACCCACTCGAGTATTCTTGCCTGGAAAATCCCACGGATGGAGGAGCCTGGCAGGCTACAGTCCGTGGGGTCACAAAGAGTCAGACACGACTGAGCAACTTCACTCACTCATAGTGTAAGCCTACGTTGCAAGGCATATGATTGTACTACCTAGTGACACCCAACTCTCCCAACTTCAGAAACGCAGCAGTGACCAAGTAGCTGAATGTTCCCTGGGAAATACTGTCAGCCTTATTTACATGGATGAGGGGAAAGCAGGAGGGAACTGGGAGAGTAGAAAAGGTGGCTGGGACTGGAATGACAATCGGGATGCTTTCTAGGGCTTAGGCTGAGGAGTCTACAGCTTTGGGAGCTTGCTGACTTGGGGGGATCTGTCCATGTTTATCTGCCAGAGCTCAGACATATCTGTTTAATACCCCATCATTGTCTGGCAATTAAGTCCAGTTTCCCTAATTTGTACCAACTCCCTCACAGATTCGGGCCAAGAACCCTGGGGATGGATGCAGAAGAGACATGTCCAAAGTACCTTCTTCAAGGAGCCCCACCTAGAGGGGGTATTGACAATAAATAGACCCTGACAGCATGCAAGGTCCTCGACAACAGAAGGTGGATAGACAGGAAGGAGTCTAAAGATGGTTGGATAGCATCACCCATTCTGGAGAGCATAACCCATTCAATGGACATGAATTTGGGCAAACTCTGGGAGATAGTGATGGACAGGGAGGCCTGGTGTGCTGCAGTCCATGGAGTCACAAAAGAGATGGACACAACTTAGCGACTGAAAAACAACAACAACAAAAGTAAGACTCACTTAGCCAGAAGAGGAAAAGTTTAACAGAAGAGGGGATTTGGAGGCTGGACTTTGAAGGATGAATAGGAGCCTACCTCAAGGCCAAGGGGATGGGGGGGCCATCCTAATCAGCACACAGAGCAAGTGTAATTACGAAGTCTGGGGAGTTGGGTAAGCTGTAGACAGCGCCTGTGCTAGGTACTGGGGAGGAAGTTTAATTTTGAAGACAATGAATTCATTCTTTGTGGTGGTGGTTGTTTAGTCGCTAAGTTGTGTTTGACTCTTTTGCCGTCCCATGGACTGGGGCCCACCAGGCTCCTCCGTCCATGGGATTTCCCAGGCAAGAATACTGGAATTGGTTGCCATTTCCTTCTCCAGGGGATCTTCTCGACCCAGGGATTGAACTCACGTCTCCCACAGTGGCAGGTGGATTTTTTTTAACCACTGAGCCACCTGGGACTTCTATCAAATTTGCAAAGGGAATGTAGGTGGTAATAGAGAGAAGGTGATCATGTCTAGGGTGATGGTGGATGCTGCCTTGAGGAGTGATGTTTAAGCTGGGATTGGGAAGAAGATTCTCAAGAGCAGATCAGACAAGATGCCTAAAGATGCTGCATAGCCCAGGGTAGACTTGCCTTCAGAAATACTTCAGATCAAAGCCTGTATGCGGTGGAAGAGGACACAGGGATCCTTTTTACAATCCTTTTATTTCACAGATGGAGAAACTGAGGTCCTGGGGGGAAAAGGGACTTATTCAAGGTCACTCAGCTTGTTAGCGGCTAACAAGATATAACTCCATACGTCAATCTGCAATTTCTGGATTTTAAACAACTCTTGGATTTATAAGCAATTTGTTTTCTTTTATTACATTTGTATGTCATGGCTGATGCCCTTAACGGTTTCTGTTTGTGCTTTTCCAGCTCATTAAAACATAATAACAGACTAGGGACCATTAGAGTTTCAATTCCCTGAATCAGCACTTGGCTGCCTCTTTCGGGAAAGGCACAGGTGGGTTAAATGGCAGTACCCAGGGTCATTCCCAGCTGGCCCCAGGGACTGCAGAAGCTGACAGCTTCTCTGACAGCTGTCAGGGTCACTCTGAGAGTCTTCCTGTCACCTTGAATGGAGTCAATCTGTCCACCCCCAGACCAGCCTGACCTTTCTCTACAGGTGAACTTGGCATCCCACCTGTCCAATGATGCAACTGGAAGAGACATTTCCCCCAAGGTCCCACCCAGTTTCAGTCTTCCAGTCTTAAACGGCAAGAGAAGCTTAAATAATAAGCATCTTTGATGGTGGCAAGTTCAAGTTCATCATCCCAAGCAGTTCCCTCTGTCTAGAAATGCTCTTTCTAATAATGGTCATATGGTTCAAACATTGGGCTTCCCTGATGGCTCAGTGGTAAAGAATCACCTGCCGTGCAGGAGTCACAGAAAGACACAGGTTCAATCCGTGGGTCAGGAAGATCCCTTGGAGGATAGCCTGGCAACCCAAGTATTCTTGCCTGGACAATCCCATGGATAGAGAAGTCTGGCAGGCTATAGTCCACTAGGGTCACAGAGAGCTGGATGCAACCGAAACGATTAGCACGCAGGTGACTCAAACATTACATTCTTCAAGAGATCTTCCCTGATTCCCAAGAGCACTGTATCACAATCCTGTGACTGTTTGTCCCTGAGAGGACAGGACCCACATTGCTCACTGCCGGGGACCCAACCCCAGGCACACAAGGGCCCTGAGGAAATGCTTATGGCATGAGCTGCATGAAGAATGCCAGGGAGAGGCAGGGAAAACGGCCTGAGGTAGCAGAGCCGCCTACCTACGGT
The DNA here is from genome assembly GCF_054371585.1 of Giraffa tippelskirchi. NCBI lineage: Eukaryota > Metazoa > Chordata > Mammalia > Artiodactyla > Giraffidae > Giraffa > Giraffa tippelskirchi. The sequence goes on from NC_137282.1 coordinate 115,527,694, forward strand.
CAGTCCTCCAGACTGCATCTGTTTGACACGGCTTCACAATGGACAGTTTTCAGGAGAGAAGACTGTTGTCTGCAGTTTATCCATATTCATTCCAGAAAATAGTCACCCTCCCTAACAGTGGCTAACACATTTGAGTGCTTTCTATGTGCCAAGTCCTTTCACTGCATGAAAATGCCCCCTCCTTTGGTGGATACTGATGGAATCCTATTTTACAGCTCAGGAGAGGGGCCCAGGAGTGTCGAGTCACTTGGCCAAGGTTGCACAGCTAGCAAGGGGGTGGCACAGAGGGTGGGGACTGGAGCCGCGGGAGGCAGGTTGGGCTCTGGAGTCCACGTGCTTAACCTCTGCACTGCACTGCCTCTCAAGGGAAACCAAGGGACCTGTTCACGTCGTGACAGCTGGAATATGGAAATGCTTAGACACAAGCCCGGGTCTGTCCAAATCCAAAGGCAGGACAGCCCAGGGAATCTTTAGTAGGCAGCGTCAGCAATTGGAATCCAGGCTATAGACCAGCAAGAATTCCCCCATGTGGCAGCTGGAGCCGACCGCAAGATGAGGGCATAAAAATCTGGTGCATTAAGGGGTGTCTCTCCCTCCCAACCAAGTGTTCCTGCCTCTCCTAATCACAGCTCAGGTTCTAGAACAAATGCCCAGGGCCTCCCTCACGAAATGAGCCATCTGCAGATGGGGCAGAAAAGAGATAATCGGAAGAGACACTTCAGATTTTCAGAGCGGGACAGCTGGCTCCAGCCTGCTTCCGGGCCCATCCGCTGCATGGCCTGCCCTCACCCGCCTCTGTCTCTCTTCCCTGCTGACACCAAGCCCTCCCCTGGCTCTGCTCTGGCCTGGGGAGTGGAGAGACTCCGACCATCGACCATCGGGAGCGAATCTCTGACCAGCCAGGGGAAGGGAAGTGTTGACAGTACTTTAAGAGGGTGGGGCCACCTGGCTGTGAAACAGGGAAAGCAGCACAGAGATCAGGACTCCAGGAATCTCACAAGGCTGGCAGCTCAGAGACATTCTTCCTCATCCTCACCCCCACACTGTCTTTTGTAGTTCCTCCAAGAGAACTCTGGGGGGACCCTGGGACACAGCAGTATGGAGGGAGGTTTTAGAGTACAGTGGTTTAGACAGACTTTCAGGCTAACCACTTGCTGTGTGACCTGAAGGTGGTCTGATGGGCCTCACTTTGCTCATCTGTCATATGGGGATAACAACACCTGCTTTATGGAGTCTTGAGACTTGAGTCTTGAGATGTGTTTCATGTGGATAATGCTGTGTCTAGGATGTATTCTGTGTTCAATCAACAGGCAAGTATTGATAGTTGCTATTGTCATGGAAAGTTCCTTGTTGGAGCAGGTCATGGAAAGTTCCTAGCAGGCTGGTCTACACTGGCCCAGCCTTGCCCTGGGCCTCTTGCTGAGGCAAGAGACTGGGTCACAGGTATCTAGAAACCAGGCTGGCTCTGAGTAGTGTTTCCATCCCATTAGCCTTTCCTCAGTGACTTTCCGCCCCTGCTTTGTACCCCTGTTGTCCCCAAATTATAGGACAGTCTCAATAACTTGATGTTGCAGCGCATGGGCTTAGTTGCCCTGAGGCATGTGGGATCTTAGTTTCTTGACCGAGGATCAAACCCTCGTCCCTGCATTGGATGGAGGATTCTCAACCACTGGGCCACCAGAGAAGTCCTTCCCAAGGCTTTCAAAGACACCATCCAAGTTCATTTCACGAGGACTCCACGAGACAGGAGCACCCCTGTGGACAGCCTCCCTGCAAACTGGGCAGCGTGGACAGCATGACTCAGGAGGAGTATTCGCTCCTGACATGCTGGCACTTTCCATCATCTACCCAAGAACTGTTTGGGACAGAGCCTGGGGGTGGAGGAGCCTGGGACACAGTGCCATAAAGTAGAAGGAGCAGAAGCTGTGGGGCCAGACAGCCCTTGGGGGAGAGTCCTGAGGCCACTGCCGTTGACAGTGTGACTTTGCCTCTCATAGTCTCAGTTTCCTCATCTGTAAAATGGGATAATGATGCCAACCTGGCAGGTGACAGAGAAGATCAAACATCAGACAGGCATGGAAGGTGCTCCACACACATTGGCTCCTAAAGTGACCTCTGTCCCTTTGGAGGGCATGGTTCCCACTTCAATTGCTCTGCCCTCAGATGGTTAGATAGCATCACCAATTCAATGGATTTGAGCAATGAATTTGAGCAAACCAATGAGTTTGAGCAAACTCTGGGAGACAGTGGAGGACAGAGGAGCCTGGTGTGCTGCAGTCCACGGGGTCACAGAGAGTCGGACGGGACTGGGCGACTGAACAACAATCCCGAGTGCGGGGATTGGGTGCTCCGAAGTCAGCCCCATAGATGCTGTTGACAATCGCTGAGTGGCACACTTGCATTAACTTAAGTAATGGCTTAGCTCAGTCTCAGCCTAATTGGTGAACCTAGGTCTGCAGACGGTTGATTGGTGGAGCAAAGAGGAGCCTGAGTACTCTTGTTCTAAGAAGATGGGGCTGGAAGGAAAGCGATTCTGCTTCGCCTGCCAGCAACGAGCGATAATTACAGCGCTTGTCAAAATAAGATGTGGAGATAGAGCCCATTCCCTGCCAGCCAGTTTCTCAAATCCCCTGGGAATCCCTGGTTTAATTAAATACCTGGTGCAAATGCTCAGCACTGGGTGTCAGGAACATGCCTGGATTAAAAATCCACCCCAGACAGGGCCAGGATGAGCACATTCCCCCTCCCCTCCCCACAGGCTCTGGGTGGTGCTGGGGAAGAGGGTGGGGACAAGAAAAAGGAGAGGAGAGTGGGGAGGAGAGGATGACAAACACAGGAAAGAAACAACCAAAGGAAGCTCTGGCTGCTGCAGAGGTGATTAAATGGAACATAGAAAGAATTTCCCAACTGGGAATCGTGCCTGCAAAGATATTTTCTCTCTTGATTAAGAAAATAAAACTCACATCCTGAGTCTGGCCATGGATGGTGAATCTCCATTTGGGGAAGGACGGCGGAGCTGCTCAGCCCTGATTTCTAAGATGCTGCAGCTTCATGAGGCTCGTTCATCAAGCCACCTTCCCCACTCCTCGGGCCTCAAAAGCCACTGCCCTCTCTTTGCCACCTTGGCTCCGTTTTGTACACAAGAGCCATTATAATCCCTCTACAGAATGACTGTACTTGGCTGAGATATTAGACAAGACTTAACTGAAATCCTGAGATGACAGCCAGAAAATTAACACCGATCATATCCTGAGTCTGGATAAGCCAGCGTGCAAAATGCAACTTCCTCTCAGAGGCTCCTGGGACCTTCCCATCTTTCTTAGTGGTCAACAATGCAGACCCCATTCTGGCTCACCTCCTACTGATTCTAGATTGGGCGTCTCAACATAGTGGCCAAGGGACTTGATCTAGATAGAGCTTAGATATATTTTCTTGGGGACACACAGTCTTCTAAAAGTCGGATAATTTTGTACGACATCTGTGTATTCTCATGAAAAATCAGATGACCTGGCCGCACAGGATCACATTCCCACAGGCCTCAGTGGTCAACTGGAACCAAGGACGGGCCAGGCCCTTGCAAGCATGTGACATTAGCATACTGGACTAGAGCCTGGACTGTGAGGGCAAGAGTCGTAACGGGGCCCTCCTGCACGGCCTGTCTGCACCGTACCAGGTGCTGGATCAGCTGTAAGATCTCACAGGAGGGCTGAGCCTGGGTTCACCCTCTCACCCATCCATCCACTCATTCAGCACGTGTTACTGAGCACTCCCTCTGTTCCACGTGTTCTGCTAAACCTAGAGACAGAAGATTAAGTAAGACGGACATCCCAGGTCCACCTTCTCACTCTGAGTTTCCAGTCTGAGACCCTCTCACTACTTGTAAGGAGTGGAAGCTGGAAATGCTCCATTTTGCTATTTCTTTCTGTATTTTTTGGCTATACTGCACAGCTTGCAAGATCTTAGTTTCCCAACTAGGGACTGAATCCTCAGCAGTGAAAGCATGGAGTCCTAACGACTGGGCCACCAGGGAATTCCCTGTAACTGGAAATGAACTCCCTTTCAAGACAGGCCAGCCTTCCTAGGAGGTGTCCTTATTCTCCCATGATGATCACTGTGCCACTGACCAGCTCAGCAGTGTCACTATGTGTACAAGAGATGCATTAGCCTGCTGAAGGGCGCAGGTGGAGTGGAGATCTCTCCATTACTCTAGCTCACAGACAACAGAGAAGAGAGGGCATCAGGTGGAGTTAAAAAGAATGTGCACTCCACAGACCTGTATTTAAATCCTGGTTCAGTGCTACTTGGGCAAGTTACTTAGCATCTCTGGGTCTTAGTTTTCATCACCTGTTAAATGGGGATAATGATAAGTCCTACCTAATGAATTGGTTATGAGAAATAATATTTGCAAAGTGATTAAGACACAGTAAGAGTTCTACTTGAGGATGTGTGTGTTAGTTGCTGTCATGTCCGACTCTCTGTGACCCCATGGACTATAGCCCATTGGGCTCCTAGAATTCTCTAGGCAAGAATACTGGAGTAGGTAGCCATTCCCTTCTCCAGGGGATCTTCCCAACCCAGGGATCGAACCCAGGTCTCCTGCATCGCAGGCAGATTCTTTACCGCCTGAGCCAAAAGGATATGATTAACAAATGCACACAAATTCTGAGACAGGGGTGCAGGTCATGTGAGTTCCAAGCATCCTTCCCTGATCAGGGTTATAGGAATCATCTGCAAAACAGACCTGTCCCTCACAGGGCTGCTGTATTACACAGGACATGCTGGATAAGGGTGTTGGACCCAGTACTGGGCCACAGGAGGGACTCATTCGGGTTTTCTTTCTTCATCTCTCCCTCTGGCACACACTGGCAGCTTCATGCTTTGGTGTGTGGCCTCAGCACACCCTTGGGACGACTTCCCTGCATATCAAACAGCCCAGAGCTGAAGATGATGTCATTCGCTGGGAGCTCTCCAGGGCCAGCTGGTTTTCCGAGGAGAGGAGGAGGGAGGGAGGGACGGGCGGGGGGAAGATTGCATCTCACCACTCTGAGACTCCAGCGCACTAACCCCTGTTCCTCCTTAGCACCAGCCCTGGCCTGGACAGCTCCTGACTGCCTCTCTGGTCCACTTAGTCCCTTCTGCAATTCCTTCCCCACACAGCTGAGCTTTGAAAAAGCATCAATGGGAACTTGTTATTCCTGCTGAAAACCATCTAGCAGCCTCCCCACTGCCCTTGGAATGAAACTCCTTGGTATGGCCCAGAAGGGCCTGCATGCCCTGGCCATTGCTCTCCTCTTGACTCCTGCTTCCAGCACGCTCCCTCTCATTTATTGTGGTCCAGCCATGACTGCCTTCCTTCTCTTCTCTCTGCCTGGCCTGGAGTGGCCTTCCATCTTCTCTCAGATGTTTACACATCTGACCCCTTTCTGTTAAGGTAGCCTGAGCACAAATGCCACCTCTGCAAGGAGTCCTCCAGGATTTGCCATCAGAGAGCTCTCTGGTCCCCTTGTGTTGTTTCCTTTATAGCACTTATGCTCCCACTTATCTTATAGTTTTGATACCTTGATTGTCATCTGCCCCCTCCCCCTACTAGTAGAGCAACTTATCATAAAACCATGAGAACAGCACTCGGTTTTGCTCTTTTTGGCTCAGCTCTGTACCCTCAGCCCCTAGCACAGTGCATGGTGCTCAGATGACTCAATAAATATTCGTGAAATCAATGTGTGGATGAATGGGTTCATTCCTTTCAGAGGTCAAGAGATGTATCCTGGTCCCTCTCAGGGACTGATACTGCACTGAGACCTCCTGTGACAAATGGTTCTAATTTTAATAACTTCCTAAAGGCTATGAGAAGGCAGTGTCCTTGATCTATAGCACTGAGAACTGAGTCTCCCTCCAGCCCACCCAGACTTCACCATGAACAGGCACACAAAACCATCTACATGCACACATGTGTGCACATGCATATGTACACAAATATACACACACACACCTTTGTGCAAATAAGTGGAACTGTGTGGATGGAGGAAAAGAGAATGGATTAGAAACCTGGTGAAAAGAAAATCTGGGCAACACAGATCACATAAGAAGGAGTGTTAGCTTCTGCATAGCTAACGTGGGGGTGCAGTGACCCCACTCTCTGGTGTTCTACACTGCGTGGGGTCTAGAATGGACTGAGAGTCCAGACATGGTATGTGCCTTCAAGCAGCACCTCCCACCCAGCATGGACAGACAATAACATGACCTTGCATGTGGCAAAGGCCACACAGATACAGGCAGAAAGCATTACAGGAGGTCAGGCAAAGGAACATTCCAGTCTATTCCAGGGCTAAGGATGATGCAAAGCTCCAGAGGGGCTCTGACTGTTGAGCTGAAGGATAAGTGTGTGTTTTGTCTATGTTTTGCTAAAAGACAAGAAAGAGAATAGACAACTAAGGAGAGGAGCATGAAAAAGGCATGGATGTGTCCATGTACGTGGAGTGACTGGGCTGCAGTGGGTTGAGTGTGGTTGAGCTGAGGATACATGATAAGAGGGGAAGAGATACAGCTGGGGAGGGAAGCTGTGGAGAGTCTTTAATCCCTGCTAAGGCACCCAGATGCCTGGAGCATAGACCTTGGGGAAACTCCAGAGCCTGCTTGACAAAGGAGAACTGTGGTCAGTCTTAACCTTTAGGAAGATTACGTTAGCACAGTGCGGGGTAGGGATTGGAAGGATGTGAGTTAGAGGCAGGGAAAAGAGACAAGGTGGTCATTAAGAGGGGATTAGGGCCTATTCCAGGGAACGGGAATTTTAGAGAGAAATGAGAGAATGGATTTAAGAGTAACTTAATAAGTAGACTCACAGTTCCTGGTGACCAACTAAATGCAGTATTGAGTGAAAGGAAGGAGCTGAAGATTCCTACTACTGTCATCATTATCATCACCATCATCATCATCATCACTATCACTGTCATTAGCATCTTCATTACTGTCATCAGAATCACCACTGCCGCCATCATTATCATCCAACATCACCATCACCACCATCATTACCACTGCCATCACTGTCTTTGTCATCATTATTATAACCATCATCACAACCATCACCACCATTGTCATGACAACCATCACCACCATGGTCATCACGATTATCACCACCATCATCATCATCCAACACCATCATCATTACTATTCGTCACCATCACCACCATCATCATTCCAGTTAACATTTACGGGCCTTGGTTGGACTTCAGACACTGTTAAAGAGCTTAACTTAGGAGGAATCTTCAGATCCACCAGAGATTCCAAAAGCCTTAAAATGGCCTAGCCTTTCCTAGATAAATTCTGCTATTCCAGAAATAAACGTATTTGGATTTAGTATACTTCCCTGGTGGCTCAGATGGTAAACACATCTGCCTACAATGAGGGTGACCAGGGTTTGGTCCCTGGGTGAGGAAGATCCCCTGGAGAAGGCAATGGCACCCCACTCCAGTATTCTTGCCGGGAAAATCCCATGGACGGAGGAGCCTGGTGGGCTACAGTCCATGGGGTTGCAAAGAGTCGGACACGACTGAGCAACTTCACTTCTATGGTTCTCTTGAGTAGTGCAATTACCTCAGTAGGTTTTGTAGCCTCTAGACTAGGTGCAAATATGCCCAGCTAACTTCCTGGCTCATGGGCCTGTTCCATAACTTGAGGAGCATTTAGGTTTCTAACCACTCGCTTTTCCTTTCTTAATGCGTCCCATGACGGTCCAAAGCTACTATAAGCTCCACAAGACAGAAACCATGTCTATTCTGTTCATCAGTGTATCACAGTGGAAGGTATAGTGGGCATTCAACAAGTATTTCCTGAATAAGTGTTATTTATCTCTATAAACCACTTTTCAGTGTTCATTGAGGGTTGACAAATTTCTGTGACAGAAGTGAATTCTATCCTAAAAAATGAATTATCTCTGTTCCAAGTTTCTTATATTTCTGTGGTTAAATATGACTTGAAAACACTGAATCAAACAAAATTAAACAGAGTTTTTTAAACAGCAGGACTTCTCTGAGTCGTGAATATTTTAATGTATGTTGTGAATCTCTAGGAGAAGGTTCATGTATATAACATTCCTTCAGTTCAATTCAGTTCAGTTGCCCAGTCGTGTCCGACTCTCTGTGACCCCATGGACTGCAGCACGCCAGGCTTCCCTGCCCATCACCAACTCCTGAAGCCTACTCAAACTCATGTCCATTGAGTCAGTGATGCCATCCAACCATCTCATCCTCTGTCGTCCCCTTCTACTCTGGCCTTCAATCTTTCCCACCATCCAATGAGTCAGTTCTTTGCATCAGGTGGCCAGAGTATTGGAGTTTCAGCTTCAGCATTAGTCCTTCCAATGAATATTCCGGACTGATTTCCTTTAGGATGGACTGGTTGGATCTCCTTGCAGTCCAGGGGACTCTCAAGAGTCTTCTCCAACACCACATTCAAAAGCATCAATTCTTTGGCACTCAGCTTTCTATATAGTCCAACTCTCACATCCATACATGACCACTGGAAAAACTATAGCTTTGACTAGATGGAACTTTGCTGGTCAAGTAATGTCTCTGCTTTTTAATATGCTGTCTAGGTTGGTCCTAGCTTTTCTTCCAAGGAGCAAGTGTCTTTTAATTTCATGGCTGCAGTCACTGTCTGCAGTGATTTTGGAGTCCAAGAAAAGAAAGTTTCTCACTGTTTCCATTGTTTCCCCATCTATTTGCCATGAAGTGATGGGAACAGGTGCCATAATCTTAGTTTTCTGAATGTTGAGTTTTAAGCGAGCTTTTTCACTCTCCTCTTTCACTTTCATCAAAAGGCTCTTTAGTTTCTCTTTGCTTTCTGCCATAAAGGTGGTGTCATCAGCATATCTGAGGTTGACATTTCTCCCAACAATCTTGATTTCAGCTTGTGTTTCATCCAGCCAGGCATTTCGCATGATGTGCTTGGCATACAAGTTAAATAAGCAGGGTGACAATATACAGCCTTCACGTATTCCTTTCCTGATAAGGAACCAGTCTGTTGTTCCATGTCCAGTTCTAACTGTTGATATTTGACCTGCATACAGATTTCTCAAGAGGCAGATCAGGTGGTCTGGTATGCCCACCTCTTGAAGAATTTTCCACAGTTTGTTGTGATCCACACAGTCAAAGGGTTTGGTGTAGTCAATAAAACAGAAGTAGATGTTTTTCTGGAACTCTCTTGCTTTATTCAATGATCCAACGAATGTTGGTAATTTGATCTCTGGTTCCTGTGCCTTTTCTAAATCCAGCTTGAACATCTGGAAGTTCACGGTTCACGTACCGTTGAAGCCTGGCTTGGAGAATTTTGAGCATTACTTTACTAGTGTGTGAGATGAGTGAAATTGTGTGGTAGTTTGAATATTCTTTGGCATTGCCTTTCTTTGGGATTGGAATGAATACTGACCTTTTCCAGTCCTGTGGCTACTGCTGAGTTTTCCAAATTTGCTTGCATATTGAGTGGAGCACTTTCACAGCATCATCTTTTAGGATTTAAATAGCTCAATTGGAATTCCATCACCTCCACTAGCTTTGTTCATAGTGATGCTTAATAAGGCCCACTTGACTTCACATTCCGGGATATCTGCCTCTAGGTGAGTGATCACACCATCGTGCTTATCTGGGTCATGAAGATCTTTTTTGTATAGTTCTTCTGTGTATTCTTGCTACCTCTTCTTAATATCTTCTGCTTCTGTTGGGTCCCTACTATTTCTGTCCTTATTTAAATATAGAGACCCTTTTCATGACTTAATGTTTCACGGAACTCACTTTCGGAAATACCGGATTTAAATCAAGTGTTCAGTGATTTTATCAGTGGTAAAGCAGCTATCATTATTGCAGTTTTCCTTAATTACATTCTTAACATAGTTAAGAGATAATCAATTTTATCAATTAGTTGCATGAATGTCAGTTCCTCATATCAGAGCAGGTTCTCTTAGCCAAAAATATCATTATGGTCTAAGGTTGGAACTAAAATCTTTTTGTATTAAAAAGAACTCAGGGAATCAAAAGGTCTGAGTTATGGAAAATACTATTTCAGGTCATGTGAGAATTTGTTTCATTAGCTTCTGACAACAGATCTCTGGACCTGGAGTAGAGACAGCAGGGCTTACTCTTGAGTGTGCGGAAGGCAAGCAGGAACACCAGCCCTCACAGTGACCCTGAGTTCCCTAGTGTACCGCCTGGCTTCTCTAGTCTAGCTCCTTCTGGAGGTCCCAGCATCAGGATTCTCCCATCCAAAGAGGGCCAGGATGATATAGCCTGGGGCAACCATGAAATTAGTGACTCTGAAAGCAGATTTACTGCCTTTAAATAATGATTCATAAAGAATTAGTTATACATTCAGAGGTCACTCCTAGCCATGGCAAAGCTTGCTTGGAAGCCAGTAGGTAAACCAAGTGGGTAATGCCCACTCCCCACCCCCCCCCACTTAAATCTGAGATCTCAAAGGGTTATACCTTTAATGTAAAGGTGAATGAGAAATAAATTCACACAGAAAATCTGCCTGACCTGACTTTCATGCTAGGGGTGAAGTGGAGAAGGGAGGTGACTCATGTTTCTAGAGAATTTGTAACCATATGCTAACAATCACTTGAGTTTGTGGTCTGAGAAATCTTAAGTAGAAATTTTAATTTAAAATGGTTTAGGGTTGGTATTTCTCCCAGGTGACTATAAGAAACAAGCACAGTCCTTTCTGGAGAAGGACTCATTAACTCATTAACTCATTCCTCAAAAACTTCTCAAAGATAAAGCTCCATGGAAAATTCACTGTCAAAAATTGCAAAACACAGAAGAATATAAGGCACTATAATAGAGAACCAGCAGGAACAACAGATATCAAAATCAGATCAGCAAAGTTTCAGATATTAGAATTTTCATCAGACATAGAATATAAGATGGCAATGTTCACATGTGTAAAAAAATAAGAGAGGCTTGAAAATATGAGTAAATAATAAGATACTATAAAATGTCTTAGGAGATTTGAAAAAGAATAATATAGAACATTTAGAAATTAAAAATATATTTTAAATTAAAATGTAGAAATCTCAATGGATGGTTATGGATAAGTTAAAGAGCAAATTAGAAACAACTAAAGAGCGAATTGGTAAACAATTAGGTAGATATAAATAAAGGTATCTAGAATGTCGGCTAGAAAGACAATGATGGAAAAAATGAAAGATGTTAAAAGATGTAGAGGATAGAGTGAGAAGGTCTAACACAGAGTAGTTGCTTATGACTATTTTGGAGAGTAAGCAGTTCAGTTCTAGAAAGTTCAGTTCTAAAAGTGCAGGACACATCACAATCTGTGACAGAGAAATACTAAAAGCAGTCAGAGAGAAAAGTTAGACCACCTACAAATTAAGAGCAATTAGACTAATAGCTATCTTCTCAACAACAATGGAAGCCAAAATGTAATGAAGTAATATTTCTGGTGAGCCAAGAGAAAAATAATCGACCACCTGCATGCACACCCAGAGAAATCATGTTTCAAGAATGAAAGAAAAAAAAAAAAGGATGAACAAACAAGAGATATTTTTGGACAAATAAAAACGGAAGGTTTAACCATCAACAGATTCTCACCAAGGCACATTCTTAAAGATGTTTGCATAGTCAGAAAGAAATTAACCCGGACAGGTGGTCTGAGGAATACTAAGCAAATATTTGACCAATATGAGGGTAAATCTAAACTAATATCTACTATGTAAATTAACAATAGTAGTGTTTAATTGTTGACTTAAAATAACAAGATAAATTACTGCTTTTAGGTACGAGGTAGTATATCATGGTAGGCCAACTTTCCCAGGGCAAGAACTAGAAAGGGAAAAAAAAAGCTGCAAAAGTAGAAAATTTGAAGATATCAAAGAGCTGTGAAAATGAGAAGTAAGTGGACCTAAATTGCAGAAAAGGAAGAGCTCTTCCTACATAAGCTGATAATTACTGATAGCTTTCTTCCCTGGAGGCATTTGTGATTCTGGACATTAACTGAAGCTTAGCGTTGGTCCAAGCAGAGGTTGAATGCTATGGGAAATGGAATCTAGCAGAGTTTTAATGATGGACTGGCATGACAGACTAGAAACAACAAAAGTCAGAAATATAAGGCTGATTTTCTTTACAGGACCTTGCTCAGTGCTGAGTCAGCACTGAGGTAACAGGGAAGCTGGGGTGGAAAATTGGAATAAAAATCTCTTATGATCTCATAGTACTTAGGAGACAGAGTCCCACTAGACAGAGAGGACCTGACATTAATGCCTGACTGTTTCCCCCCTTTGGGGAACGAGGACATGGAAATCAATGAGGCTCTTATTCAACAGTCACACTCAAGGAACAAGGACAAACCAGAGATGGTGGAATTAGTCTGTTAAAAACTGCAACCCACTAACGTTGCTGTTCAGTCGCTAAATTGTGCCTAACTCTTTTACAGCCTCATGGACTGTAGCCCACCAGGCTTCTCTGTCCATGGGATTTTCCAGGCAGGAATACTGGAGTGGGTTGCCATTTGCTCCTCCAGGGGATCTTCCTGAACCAGGGATCAAACAGGTGTCTCCTGCATTGGCAGGAGGATTCTTTACCACAGAGTCACCAGGGAAGCCTGGTTAACCCATCAATGACCCATCTCAATTTCTAACAGGGCTGAGAGGCTCAGCCTTTTACCCTGTCCCCTGACAGAGGAAAGGAAGAAGCTTCTTTGATAGAACAAATCATCTAGAGCCTCCACATTTCTTTAACGCACCATGTCCAGTATACAGTCAATATTGTAAGATATGTGAAGAGGCAGGAAGAGGAAGAGAAAAGGAAGCAGACAATAGAAACAGATTCACAAGTGATCTGGATACTGTAGTCAGATAAAAACATTAACTATGATTACAGTGTTAGAGATAATAAAGGAAATGATGGAGGCAATGGAGGAAAATATGAGCCTTCTAAAGTCTACTATCTTTCAGCAGTTACCTAGAATCAACACACAAGTACTAACTTACTAGATGGGTTTAACAGCAGACAAAACACAACAGACTATAGGATCAGTTACTTAAAAGACAGAAACAATGGGAAACAGCCAAACTAAAACCAGAGAGAAAAAAGAAAAGAATCGCTTGAAAAAAATAACAGTATAAGCACCATGCGGGTCATGTCGAAGTTCAGTATACACATTTTTGGAGTCCCAAAATTATCGTTAGAAAAATAATAATCAAGAGTTTCCAAGCTTATGAAATACACTAACTCATTGATTCAAGAAGCCCAGTGAACACCCCCTAAAGAATTAACACACACACACACAAAATCACACCTACACACTTCACAGTCAAACTGTTAAAAACCAAAGACAAAGAGAAATTTTCCAAAGCAGTCACAGAGAAAAAAAGACAAATTATCTTCAAAGAAACATGAATGAGTCTGTTAGCTAACTTTTCAATAAAAATGGGTGAACTTTAGAAAACATTCTTAAAATGCTGAAATTTTAAAAATAACAAAGTACTCCTAGTATTATATGAACAGCAAAAAAAAAAAACAAACAAAAAAAAACCCTAAAAATAATGGAACAGAATAAAGATATTTTCAGGAAAATGGAAACTAAAAATCAACAAAAAATGTAATTTCATCAGACAAGCACTAGGGGATATACCAAAGAAATGATAGGAAAATGATTCCTGTCAGAGACACAAAGGAGAAGGCAATGGCACCCTACTCCAGTACTCTTGCCTGGAAAATCCCATGGACGGAGGAGCCTGGTAGGATGCAGTCCACGGGGTCACCAAGAGTCGGACACGACTGAGTGACTTCACTTTCACTTTTCCCTTTCATGCACTGGAGAAGGAAATGGCAACCCACTCCAGTATTCTTGCCTGGAGAATCCCAGGGACGGCGGAGCCTGGTGGGCTGCCATCTATGGGGTCGCACAGCGTCGGACACGACTGAGGTGACTTAGCAGTAGCAGTAGAGACACAAAATTGTAAGAAGGAATGAAGAACACTACAAAGGAAATATTTAGGTATGCAAGAATATTGACTTTAAAAATCACAATATAGAGACTTCCAGTGGTCCAGTGGTTAGAAGACTCCACACTCAATGCAGGGGGCCTGGTTTGATTCCTGGTCAGGAATCTAGATCCCACATGATGCAGCTAAGACTGGCAGAGTCAAATAAATTTTTTTAAAAGTCACAATATATATCATATGCAGAGGTAAAAATTTCAACAACAATAGCACAAAAAGCAAGAAGGGGATAATGGGACTCGATGGTTGTAAAGTCCTTGCATTGCTCAGGAAGCAGCAAAAGTCCTAACCTTTAGGTTAGGACAGTTTACTGTTACAGGCTAAGGATGTACAGTGAAACTTCTAGAATAACCACTGAAAAATAATTACAGAATGTGAAACAAAAGTCAGTGCAAGACAAATATAAAATAATAAAAATATTTGTTTAATTTCCAAAAAAGACAGGATGAAATGACAAATAGAAAACAAATAGCAAGGTGGTAGAATTAAATCCAACTATATCAGTAAGTGTATTAAATATAAATGGACTAAAAATCATAAGATAGAACTAAAATAATGAATAAAAGCACTTAAGTCTGAAAGAAGGTGTTGGAAGGGTGAAATTTTCTCTCTATCCTGCTTGAGTTATTCGGTGCTGCATGCCTAGTCACTTAGTCTTGTCTGACTCTTTGCGACCCCATGGACTGCAGTCCGCCAGGCTCCTCTGTCCATGGGAATTCTCCAGGCAGGAATACTGCAGTGGATTGCCATACCCTCCTCCAGAGGATCTTCCCAACCCAGGGATTGAACCCAGGTCTCCCACATTGCAAGTGGATTCTACCTCCGAACCACCAGAGAAGCCCTTGAGTTATTTTAGCTGATCTATTAATGAAATTGACACAAGACAGATTGACAGGAAGAAAACCAAAATTCACATGCATGGCAATCTCCTAGAAATGAGATTCCCCAAAGCGACCAAGGCAGATTGTTTACAGATCAGTTTTAGACAAAGAAACAATTATTTTCAAAGATTTAGCAGAACAAAGGTGTCTGTGTGTAGGGTAACAGACTAATGAAGAAGTAGTGAGATTGGTTTACACAGCTTTCTTAGCCTTGAATTCCCCAACTCTGGCGATAATAATGTTTTCCAATCTCCTAATATAGGGAGGATACATTCAAATGGGAGATTTATTTCCTGCTTTCATGGGGAAAGAGGTGGGTCAAAGTGTTGGGGTTATTTTTTAAATATCTTTATTTTTCACCAGCTGTTTACCAAATAACTTTAATGCAGAAGAATTAACGGCACATTTGGGGGGAGCCTGCTCTGAATCCCAACAGAGGTAATTAGAGTCCAAACATTATAAAAGTATATTATTCATAAGAGTAAAGAGATTAATATCAGTGAGATTCAAACAAGTGTGCATGTTTAAATATCTCGACTACTTACTCAAATCAATCTAGTGAGCTCTATGCTGAATTCCTTTAGAAATCCTTGTCAGTTTCTCTGATTTTGACAATTATTATTGTACAGTTACAAGATTTAGGAGAAAAGTAAAACTCCTCCTAACCCGAAAATATTTACTAATGAGCTGGCTGCTTTACAATCAAGCATTACTCTCCACAGACACCATTTTCTATCTTTACTCATCTCATCCATGTCTTTGTTGGTTTTCTTCAGCTTGTTGCTTGTAGTATCAGAAAATGCAATGGAGAAAAAGGACAAATCTTGAAACAGAGCAAGATTTCAGAAAGTTAGCAAAAGAGTGGTTGGCTGACTGCTCCAATCACATTTAAACTAAAAATGAAGAAGTGTCAGAACTGAACTAGTTAACGATCAAAGCAGAGAAAACGGACAAAGATGCCAGATGTTTCAGAAGAAAATTTCATCATCTAATGATTGGAAGATACTCTTGGGAAAACTGATAAATCTCTAAAATATCTTCACAAATGCCTCTATTATCATGCTGTGAAAATCAAACACAAAATGAAGAATGTTTTGTGCTCAGACATGATTATCTCTAAAAATTTCATCCCTCCTAAAAAAAAAATCAACACTTGAGAATTTCTATTTTTAATGAAAAACAATTAGCACATTTGACAATATAACCTACATTTTGTTAACAGGAGATAAGAAAGACTTGTTTTCAAGCTTTCAGTTTCAGTTTTTTAAAGTATGGCCCCATTCAAACCTTTTTCCTTCACCATTTATAATGGATATTTTGACCCTTGTCTTAAGAAGACTCCCTTTAAGTGGTATTTTACTGGTATCAATTATCCTTAGAAAAGTGAAGAGTGCTTATGTCTGCTCTCTCTGACCTGAGAAGCATCTTTCTGTGTGTTTATATTCCTATGTACGTCTTGGTTTCTTCTCCACACCAGACTGAGTCCTGACACCTTTCTGCATTTTGATAGCTGCTAGGAGTCAGACACTTACTAAGTACCTCTCACATAATCCTTCCAGCAACTCCGAGACAT
The DNA here is from genome assembly GCF_054371585.1 of Giraffa tippelskirchi. Classification (NCBI taxonomy): domain Eukaryota; kingdom Metazoa; phylum Chordata; class Mammalia; order Artiodactyla; family Giraffidae; genus Giraffa; species Giraffa tippelskirchi. Next base: position 115,544,156 of record NC_137282.1, read on the forward strand.
CTTAGATTTAGAAGCTGAGGTCTGGAGAGTTTAAGTGATGAACTTGGCCAGTGCCACACAGGGAGTTTATGACTCATTCCAATCCGCCAAAGTGTCTGATGTGCAAACCAAGCTTTTAATTTCAATGCTACACTTCCTTATCCATCTTTCTCTTCCCAGGGGTCATCACAGAGCCTGCTGCATAGTAGGCGTTTAGTGAATGTTAGCAGGGCTGGAATTGTGACTCAACCTGAGTCCCTGGCTCAGTGTGATATGGAAGAATAACTATTATGACCATTGTTCAGCTTGACTTTTGGGTGTATGGCTAGGAGCCCAGGTGCTATAAATCTGTAGATGGGGATGCCTCTTCGGAATAGGAGCTGACGGTGGAGCATCTTTTCCCCATCTGGCTTTATAGATGGTATTATATTGTGGGGATGGGAGAACTGAAGGGGAGCCAGCAGGTCCTAAGCTTCTACAGTGTGCCAGGTGCTGTCTGAGGGGCTTCCAGTGTGTTACCTGCATCTCCTAAGAAGCCTGCACGAGGTGTCACAATCTCACTTTTGTGGATGCGCAAACTGAACCTCAGAGAGGTCAAGACGCTTGCCAAGGCAGGATGGCCTACAAGCGGCAGAACGAAGGTTCATGCTGTCCTGCCGCAGACCTCTTTGCCTCTTTACGATGTTACTTCATCATCATCATTTGGAGGGTCCAAGCGAGGTGAGAAAGTGGAGGAGGGGGGGAGCTTTGCTTGGTGGCTCTGCCATTGCCGAGAAGGAGGGCGACAAGGTGCTCAGCCACTCGGGGGGCCAGAGGCAGAGGTGTCAGGAAGAGAGCTTGCTGGGGACAAGTATTGAATAATGCAGCCCACATTTCTGGGGCAACACTCAAAGCATCATTCATTCAGTCAAGAGAGGTGAACCCCTCCCAGTGGGATTAATGGAGACAACAGCACTTGCCATCCCAAAGTGACTCAAAGCTGGTTTGAGCTCAGAGAGAAGACTCATAGTCAGAGGAACTGAGGAACAACTGCAATAGACTCAAGAGCGCCAGGGTGAGACCTGACCAGTCCAAGAGGAAGGCCTCAGGCCTGGCACGCAGCCGGAGAGGCCAGGGGGTCCTGTGGAGCCTTAGGGCATGTGTGGTGTGGAACCTAACGCGGAATGGGGCCTCAGCAGTCAGCCTTCTCCCACCAGCAGTCAGCCTTCTCCCACCGCCCACACTCAGCCCATGTTAGAGAGGGGAAACAAATCCCCAGAGAGGGGAGGGACTAGTCCCAACTCACACAGCCAAGATGATCAAGCTTATGGGTTTTTTAACTGTGATTCCATTTACTTAAATCTCAAATTAAATGCAATATTTTAAAAATATGTTATCTAGGGCTATGTCCATAAATGGGAAAATTAGCAAGAATAAAAAGAGGAAAACAGATGGGCAAGGGAGCGGAAAGACGATTGATATCAGTATATTCCAGTTTTCAGCAAGGTGGGATGTACGTAGAGTACTTTGTTTTTATAGCTCTTCCCACCAATATTTCATAGCTGGGGAACCCGGGGTTCATTAAGAAGTCGCTCACCTAAGGTCACCCTATGAGATTGCTGCTGCTGCTGCTGCTGCTAAGTCGCTTCAGTCGTGGCCGACTCTGTGCGACCCCATAGACGGCAGCCCACCAGGCTCCCCCATCCCTGCGATTCTCCAGGCAAGAACACTGGAGCGGGTTGCCATTTCCTTCTCCAATGCATGAAAGTGAAAAGTGAAAGTGAAGTTGCTCAGTTGTGTCCAACTGTTAGCGACCCCATGGACCACAGTCCACCAGGTTCCTCCGTCCATGAGATTATCTACCCCTAAATCCCATTCTACAGATGGGATCACTGAAGCCGAGATGACACATCCTAGCGCAGAACAACAAGGTGAGCAGAATCAGATCTGTTATCTTCTGCTCACCTTTGGGTGTGGCCACCAAGACCTTTTCCACCAAGGACAGCAAGTGTTTGGGGCTCTTATCCTGCTGACGGCACGCTTCAGCCCTGATGTCTGCCCGTCTAGCTGGGGTCTTGTTTGTTCGTCTGCTTGTTTTTTGGCCATGCTACACGGCATGTGGGATCTGAGTTCCTGAACCAGGGACCTAACCCACATCCCAGCAATGGAAGCACAGAGTCGTAACCACTGGACCACCTGAGAATTCCCAGTAGGGTCCTTTTTTGACCCCAGCTTCTGCGGTTGGAAGAGGGTTAGCTTGAATAAAGAGCAATCCTTCAGGCAGGCAAGGGAGCATGGTCAATGTGTCAGTGTTTCTGATCTTTCAGAAGCTTCGGGGCCCTGCCAGGATGGGTGGGGGGTCACTGTTGAGATCTCCTGACTGAGCAAGGGGCACTGCTCACTGTTCTCGACCTCTACCCACTGTGCTGTGCGAGGGAAGGGGAGTCCTCCCCACGCGGGGGTTCTGCGGACTGTCCACTCTCATGTGGGAAGGCCTGTGGTTGCCTGTGTAATTGTGGATAATTTGCTGTCCCTGTGATCCACGCAGCAGTGCCGGGCTGTTACTGCATTAACTCATGACCTGGACGCCGTGTGAGGAATGGGGATTCGTTTTCTATTTGTCAATCCCAGGGCTGCCCAGGCTCTAGCAGCCTCCTCCTGCTGCCTCAACACAAACCTTTAGAGACTTTTGCAGAGTGGAGCGGATGTGGCTTCTGGACAGGCGTACCCTCCAGGAAACCCGTCTGGTCTCTCTGCAGGACGGGGGCTATGGGAGCCATGCCCCAGTAAGGCTTCTCGGCTCATTTCCTTGCCTACATATGTTAGTTTTCTCACATTGGGTTATCATTCCCCAGCACAGAGCCTTTCAATGGCTTCCCCTTGCCCTTGGAGTGGAGTCCACACTCTTGACCACGGTCCTGAAGACCTCCCTGAACCCTCCCTCCGCCCCTCCCTCTCTGGTACTTCTGCCAGCACAGGCTCTTCCTGTGGCTGGCGGCTCCTTCTCAGCTTTCTGGGCTCAGCAGACCTGCCCCACTCCTCATATCTCTGACCGTTCTAGCCGAAGTGGCCCCTGCCTCTGCCAGGCATCTCGTCTCATTGCTCCATTTTATTTTTCCACTAGTGCTCTCGTGCGTGCTAAATCACTTCAATCGTGTCCAACTCTTTGCGACCCTATGGACTGTAGCCCGCCAGGCTCCTCTGTCCATGGGATTCTCCAGGCAAGAATACAGGAATGGGTTGCCATGCCCTCCTCCAGGGGATCTTCCTGACCCAGGGATTGAACCCGGGTCTCTTAAGTCTCCTGCATTGGCAGGCAGGTTCTTTACCACTAGCGCCTCCTGGGAAGCCCCAATAGTGCTGACCCCAACTTAAATGCATCTTGTGAATTTGTTTGTTCACCTGCCTGTTGCCTTGTCACTCCCACTAGACTTCAAGGCCCAGGAGGGCAAGGACCTGGTTGGCCTGTTCTCCATTGTGTCCTAGCACCTGGCATAGCACAGGTGCTCAGCAAGTAATTTGTTAAGGAGCAGATGCCGAGCGCGCAGCCAGGGCTTTAACAGCCCAGCCATCTCTATAGTTTAAGTGTATCTTCTGAACCCAGGTCTCTCCTTTCTCAGGGCGATTAAGCTGCGTAACAAGAACACAGTGGCTTCATGCCTTAGCTGAAATAAGAGATTGATTTTTTTTAAATAGTAGTAATAATAGTAATTGTCTCTCAGCCTGGATTCTAGCTTCAGAGGCCCCACCAGCCTGCTGTTTGGACATGCCCTATTTACTTTCCCTCTCTGGGCCTGTGATCTCTCGTTACAGTGAGGCTCCCAATACATGCTGCTTCCCCCTTTAGATCCCAGGGGAATCTCTTCCCACTACCCACCCAGGAAAACTCAACGTTATGGATGAATTGACTGTGACTCGTAGCCGACAGTCCGCAAGCTATGGCAACAGTCCAGGCGAGACAGGAGGCTAGCTTGGGCTAGGGAGGCTGTGGAGGAGGTGAAAAGAAGTGAGTGAGCCGAGGTTTATTTTGGAGGTCATGATCACAGATCCTGCAAATTGTATGTGGATGGTGTTTAAGGCTGGGAGGAGAATGTGTGAAACCATGGAGGGAGGGACAGGAAGGCAGCCCAGAGCCCTGGGGCCAGTCACTGCTTAGTGGGTCCCCCTAGAGGGTAACCCAATGAAGGAAGCCAAAATTGGATTCACTGAGCAATACTGGTTCACTGAATGATCGTGTGAGGGCCAGGAGCTTGCCTTAGAGGAACACGTGGTGGAGGAGGGGTCCTTTCTCTGGGCTTGTGGCAAGACAGGTGCCCTCTGCTGGAGCACCAAGCACGCTGTGGTGGCTGCTTCAAGCTGTCTCCTCTGTGGATGGAGAGCTTCTGAGCAGGGCCTGGGCAGCATTTACGTGCCTTCTACGCCAAGGACACAGCTTGGTGCCCAGGAGACTTCTGGAATGAGGGCTGGAGGACCCACCATGCGTGTCATGGGACATGAGCAGTGCTTAAGGGCTGCCTGTCCCAGGGTCCCCCCCTCATCTCCTCAGCTCCCCTCCCTCGGCCGCAAAATTCCATCTTGACTCACTGCAAGCCTGAACCTTTCACTCTGAGCTGAAGCCTTGACTCCAATTATATTTCACATCCTCAAAGTAACAGTGTGTTTCCTCCTGGCTGTCTAGGCTCTAGGCAGAGGAGAGAAGCAGGAGGTGACAGAGGGCCCTGGAGACAGGCTTGGGGATGGGGAGGGCCTGAGGAGTGAAGGAGGAGGAACTGTCTGTGTGGGGACACCCTTCCTGTGGCCCCTGACCTAGCACAGTCCAAAGTCAAGGTGATCAGGACAACAGGGCTGGTCAGGCGATGAGGAAGGAACTGCCTTAGGGGGACTTCCCACCCCCACCCGACTGTAGGGTTTTGAAATAATAATACCAATCAGAATAGAATAGTTGAACATCTTGTGCATCTGCTGTGTCAGGCCTTGTGGGCCTCATCAAGTCACCCTGCTTGATTATCAGCCTGACTGTAGACTGATGTGTTCCCCAGAGTGGGTCAGAACACGTCCACCTGAGAACAAGCCTTGGGAGTCTGCACTGCATGTGCTCAGAGGCGCCCCTGCCCACGCTGGGGGGTTGCAGAATAGTTAGAACCCTGGCTGAGAACACTTCCTGGAGCCTCGATTTCCTCATCTGCAAGATGGGAAGAACCATAGTAGTTTCCTCCCAGGGCTATCTGAGAGCTTAGGTGAGGTTGTGAGGTTTCAGGGTATAGCATACGGCTGAACTCAGCTGTGGGGAGTCTTCTTGCTTTAAACGCCTAAAGGGCAATGGAGCCGGGTCTGTGGCTGGAGGGACAGCTGCTTCAGTCAGGGTCTCAGCAGGACACAAAAGCCCACTCAAATTGCATAAACTGAGGCAGCATAACAAAGGGACTGTTGGCAGTGGTGACGATAGGATGTGGGGAGATCGATCGGGGATGGTGCCAATCTCTGGGCCGGTGCCTTTAGCACGCCAATCCCAAGAATAAAGGAAGCTGTCAAAACCTAGAGACAGACAGATCTGGGTGCAGAGGGCGGTCTGAGACCTGGTCCTTTGTTGAGGGGCTGAGCAGCTCACTACAGTCCCACGGGATGGAGCTCAGAGGTGGGTCCCTTGATGTCACTCTCCTCCCGTCCCAAGTCTCCTTCTGGTGACTCCGCCTAGAATGGCCAGGACTTCCCTGGGGGTCCGGTGGTTAAGAATCTGCCTGCCAATGCAGGGGACACAGGTTTGATTCCTGGTCCGGAAGATCCTGCATGCCACAGGGCAGCTAAGTCCATGTGCTACAACTACGGAGCCCGCGTGCCTACAGCCCATGCTCCGCAACGAGAGAGGCCACCACAAGCTCAGGCACCGTGACAGAGTTGCCCAGTTCCCTGCAACCAGAGAAAGTCCACGCACAGCAGTGAAGACTCAGAACGTCCCCCAAAACACATAAATAAAAATCAGAATAGTCAGAAGCCAGAGGCAGGGCCTCGTTGATAGGGGCCTCCCAGGTCAGCCTCCTGGCACTCGGGAAGAAGGAGGCAGCAACAGAGACTATCCAGCTCAAGGTTTAATGCGAGCAGGAAAGGGGGAAGCAGACAGCTACGCAGGCCCATGTTACAGATGGAGAAACTGAGGCTCAGTGGCCCAGAGTCACAGAATGTGGACTACCTGACTCCCTCATTCATGCTCTTAACCATTATTCCATGTGGTTCCACCCATCACTACCCTGAGTTGGGTGTTAGTTTCCTTATTTACACATGTTCAGACAGGCAAAGTGACTTGCCCAGGGTCACACAGCAGAGTCCAAATGGTAGAGACCAGGCCTGGAGGCCCCAGTGGCAGGCTGCTTGCATCATTCAGCATGATCTGGCCTTGGCAGGAGAGAAGGTTCTGGAAGCTCTGTTTAGATCAGGACTGCGACCTCTCTGAGCCACCAGCCCGAAAGGCCAAAGGATGGCCGTGAGGGTGTGTGTCTGGGGACGGATGGCTGTTGCCTCGTGTCTCTCTGTGAAGCCCCATTCTGGTGAAACTCTAGGGTGTAATCTCTCCTCAGAGATGATTTTTCCAGCGCAGAGCTTCACAGGCGCGACTCTCTTCTTAATTCATCTCGCCTAACACCCTGGGGACATGTCCTGCCACCCTGCCTCCCTCCTTTCCTGTCCTTCCCCCACCCAGCCCCCCATCAGCAGCGTCTCTAGACTTCTGAGTGGGTTTTCTTTGACTCTGCTCTCTGCACCAGGCAGATAATACATAAGGCGGTTTGCCAAGGTCATCTTTAACTCTGCGGCACTGCGGGTGAGGGAGTGAGGGAGAGTTAAATCACAGGGTAGCCCCACTTTCCTTAAGGTCTCAGCAGGGGTGGGGGTGGGAGAGGGGGAGGCTCTGATCCCTCTCCTCCCCTCGCTCTAGCTTGACGGGTGGGACTGGGCTGGCAGCTGGGAAATATTTGCATCCCACTATTTCACCCTTGAGGAGGACAGAGAGAGAAAGGAAGGTCAGAGGAGGAGAGGGTGATTTTGATGATAGGAGAGAAAAGGTTGTGGGCCACAGTCCGGACAGAAAATGGTCAGCTCCTGGAGAAGATGGGACAGGGCTTGGCCTGATTACTAAGGTCGAGATATGGCCTGATTGCTAATAATACACCCATTCTATTGATGGGAAAACTGAGGTCCAGGGAAAGAAAGGTGGTGTCCAAGGTCACAGACAGTAGCAATCTGTGGAATGAGGCAGCAAACCATATCTGCCCAGGGCTAATGGAAGCAGCTCCCAGGTTAGGACCCAGGAGTCCTCAGTTCCAATCTGGGCTCTGCTCTGACTTGCAGTGTGAGCCTAAGCAAGTTGCTGCCACTCTCTGGGTTTCAAAGTTTGATGATTTTATTTTTATTCAGCACATTCCAGGGCTTCCCAGGTGGTGCTAATGGTAAAGAACCTGCCTGCCAATGCGGAGATGTAAGAGATGAGGGTTTGATCCTGGGTGGGGAAGAGCCCCTGGAGAAGGGCATGGCAATCCACTCCAATATGCTTGCCTGGAGAATCCCGTGGACAGAGGAGCCTGGCGGGCTACAGTCCATGGGGTTGCAGAGTGAGAGACAAAGTGACTTAGCAGGCAAGGCAGGCAGCACTTACCATGTGGGAAGCCCTGGGATGCTGCAGGGAACAAACACAGGCCTGCCTTTATGAAGCTAATATTCAGGAGGAGACTCAGCTGAGACAATCCTCAAGACAGCCGTTGAAGATGGATATTATGAATGCCATTTCACAGATGAGAACACTGAGCTTCATCTCTACACTGATGGGACTGGAGGAGACAATTCCTCAGAGGACTCTCCACCCCCATGCTCTTCTGGCAGAGAGAAGCAGAGCCCAGTCCCCATGACGCTGCGCATCTCCCATAGTTAAAATTTTATTTATTTGGTCTGGAGATGAGTGATCAGATTTTTTTTTTCCAAAAGTAGATTTACCCTCTTAATTATGTTTGAGGTAGATTTACAACGATATTAACTCTCACTCCCTGAATAAACACAGGAGGCAGGTGTTTGCTTAGGGAAAGGCCTCAAGAAGCGAGAGAGGCCAGGGGTGGGGGTGGACAGGCTGGGACTTTAGCATTTCCTGCAGGGTTTTCAGAGGCTGAGCATTCACCCAAGGAGAACGACTGGGGTAGGAGGTGCCAGATTTACAAAAGTTGGGGACAAAGTAGGCAAGGGCCTCTGGAGGTGGTCCCCTTCCCTCTTTTCTCTGGTCCTTTATCAACAGGAGCTGAGAGTTCATTGCACATCTACTAGATGTTGCTGGGGAAGCAGAGAGATGTACAATCCTGTTTCTTGGTGCCATGGTCTAAATGCTTGTGTCTCCCAAAAATTCATATGTTGAAATCTAACCCCCAATGTGATGGTATTAGGAGATGGGCATGTGGTGGGCGATTAGGTCATAAAGATGCGGTCTTAATGAATGGGATTAGTGTCCTGATAAAAGAGACCAAAGAATTGATGCTTTTGAACTGTGGTGCAGGAGAATTCTCTTGAGAGTCTCTGGGACAGCAAGGAGATCAAACCAGTCAATCCTAAAGGAAATCAACCCTGAATATTCATTGGAAGGACTGATGCTGAAGCTCCAATACTTTGGCCACCTGATGCGATGAGCCAACTCATTAGAAAAGACCCTAACGCTGGGGAAAATTGAAGGCAGGAGGAGAAAGGGATGACAGAAGATGAGATGGTTGGATGGTATCACTGACTCAATGGACATGAGTTTAAGCAAATTCTGGGAGATGGTGAAGGACAGGGAAGCCTAGCATGCTGCAATCCATGGGGTCACAAAGAGTCGGACATGACTGAGTGACTGAACAACAACAAAAGAGGCCCTGGTTTCCCTGGTGGCCCAGTGGTAAAGAATTCACCTGCCAACACCAAAGATGCAGGTTTGATCCCTGGATTGGGAAGATCCCTTGGAGAAGGAAATGGCAACCCACTCCAGTATTCTTGCCTGGAGAATCCCATGGACAGAGGAGCCTGGTGGGCTACATACAGTCCATGGGGTCACAAACAGTCAGACACAGCTGAACACACACACAAAAAGACCCCAGAGGGCTCTCTCGCCCCTTCCCCCACTTGAGGACACAGCAAGAAGACAGATGTTTACGAGCTTGTGAAGCAGGAAGTGGGCTGTCAACAGTCACTGAATCTGCCAGAACCTTGATCTTGGACTTGGCAGCCTCCAGAACTGTTAAGAAGTGAATGTTTGTTGTTTATAAACATTTATTAGCCAGAATGAAGACACCTATCTTCTGGCTGTTTCTAGTCCATGAAAGCTGCCAGCCTTTCCTTGCGGCCTCTACCTAGTAACAACACTGAAGAAAGCTCATATCTTCATTCCTCTTCCCCCGCCCAAGGGCACCCTATCATGTTCCACTGAGTTATGAGGCCAGTGATCAAGAAGAACTGTCTGCTCCTGCCTCCCCTCCAGAAGTTTCCAAGGACAGGTGGTGTTGTTGTTTAGTTGCTAAGTTCTGTCCAACCCTTTGCAACCCAATGGACTGTAGCCCACCAAGCTCCTCTGTCCATGGGATTTCCCAGGCAAGAATACTGGAGTGGATTGTCATTTCCTCCTCCAGGGGATCTTCCTGACTCAGGGATGGGAGCCAGGGATCCAACCCATGTCTCCTGCATTGGCAGGTGGATTCTTTATCACTGAACCACCAGGGAAGCCCAAGGACAGGAGCTGACCTAATTTGCATCCTCCGAGACAGAGCCTGGCAGGGTCCCCTGCTCCAGACCTCCCCCAGGCGGCTGGCATGGTGCAGGGACTGCAGCCCCGAAGCCCCCCAGCCTCTGCCAACTGAGTCAGAGACAGCAGAGTCTGCAGTCACGGGATGATTTAGCAGCTAATGAGAAAAAACAAACAATAGAAGCAGTCCCTGCTGTGGGGAACACGTTCATCAGATTCTCTCTAAGAAACCGAGGCAGCCAGCACAGGCCACTGCGCACAGGAGGGGCCCTGGCTGCTAAAGACCCATCTTGGGCCTGGAGACCGCTGCCACAGCCGAGTCCCGTGAGGTCCCACCTGTCACCCTGCAGGTTCACGTCCCCCAGGCCTCACCTCTGGGCCGGGCAGCCAGAGCTGTCTGGAGCTTCCATAGGACAGAGTCTGACTGCAGAGTGAGGCTGGGGTGACCCTGAACCAATGCCTAGGAAAACCACAGCCAGCTCGCTCAGTCCAGCCCATTGCCTTCCTGCCCATGCTCCCTGCTGGAACCAAGGCAGGTTCATCAGAGGTGTTCCTTATCAGAGGTGTTGGCTGTACCCATTTTGTAGATCAGGAGACTTCCACTGGGAGAGGGGATGTGACTTCCCAAGGGTTGCAATCTAAAAGATGAAATCTGAACTTTGTGTGTGCAGGTCTTGGGATTCAAAGTTGAAGCTCTGTCTGTCAAACTTGAACCTGAGTCACTCCATGTCCAGGTCTTCCCCACATGTACTGCCCCCATTCTAGAGGAAAGTGAGGCTCAGAGGTGTTGAGTCCCTGATCTGATACCACTCAGCTAGGAAATGACAGAGCCAAGTTCCAGGCACTGTGCCAAGTGTTGGGCATATGAGGAAGTAGAGCCCAGTGGTTACAGCTCCAAGCTTACACTGCCTGGTGGGACCATAAACGCTGGCAGTGTGGCCTCGGGCAAGCTACCCAACCCTCTCTGCACTGGTTTCTTTGGCTGAAGAATCAGAACACAAATAGTACCTGCAGTGCAGGACAGTGAAACAGTGTAGGGAGGACTGTGCCGAGCTCAGCAGAAACTCCCCATAAACGTTGGCTGGTTTCAACCCTTGTTCCACTATGCCTGGGGCTTCCCTGGTGGCTCAGACGGTAAAGAATCTGCCTGCTATGCAAGAGACCTGGGTTTGACACCTGGGTTGGGAAGATCCCCTGGAGAAGGGAATGGCTACCCACGCCAGCATTCTTGCCTGGAGAATCTCATGGACAGAGGAACCTGGTGGGCTACAGTCCGTGGGATCGCAGAGTCAGACGCGACTGAGCAACTAACACGTACTTCCACTATGCCGGGTTCTGGAAATGTAGAGATGAGGGGGCTGCTCCCTTTCCCCTCTCTGAGCTCTCTGGGTCTGTTGTGTTCGTTCTCTTTTCTTGTTATTCTCAACACCCAGAGTCCCCTCCCCAGTTCGGGGTTCAGGCAGAGGGATCCATGCTGATGCCTCCTAGAAAGCAGAGAACAAAGAAGACCCTGCTTGACTTCTGAGTCCCTAAACAGACTCTGACGACTGCAGGCAAAGACCTAACTGTGCTCAGAGAAAAGGTTTTGATTCTGTGGGCTCTCTGCATTCCAAAAACCCAGAGCCGTGAAGGACACCTGAAAAAAATGACAGATCTGGAAGGCTACCTGCTCTGTCGGAGGGGCTTGGGCCTGACCACCCTCTCCTCTGGCCTGTATCTAAAATTTGCCTGAACTGGGGTGAAGAGGAGGAGAATGACCCAAGGGGGAAGAAGACTAGGCGTTCGCTGGTGGTCACCTGCAAAGGGACTATGACATGCCCCTTCAGCTGAGTCCCTAAGGTGGGTTTGAGAGCAGAAGGCAGCCACACAGCCTTGTGGCCTGTGATCTGGACACCAAGATGGTCTCACGGGGCATCCTGGATAATGAGTCTGAGAGTATGGGTCAGCGGACCTTATCCTAGAAAGCTCACCATCTCCTTGTGACCGAGAAAGAGAGGGAGAGAGAGCATGAACTGGACTCAAAGAGGCTTTGAGGCTCAGACACAGAGAAGACCTCAGGCATATGCATGGAGCTGTGACCTGAAGTGAGGCACGTCAAGGACGTTAAGTGGATGCCAGCACAGACAGACGACTAAAGACCAAATGCCCCCATTCTGCCCATGCCTTAGCACTCCTGCCTGCCAGCAATGGCAAAAACTTTCTGACATGAAAATGCAATTCCAGAGAAGGCAGAGAAGAACCTAAATTGATCAGAATTTTGCTTCTTTCATTTGGCAGAATGAAGGCTTGAAGCTGAAATTAAGCTTAGTTACTGAATAATAATGAAAGCAACATATTTTGCATACCCAAATTTGTGGTCTGAACTGACTGCAAGCTATAAGCCAAAAAAAGTTTTAAAATGAAGTACCGATCTCTAAAGATTTAGGTCAGTGTAAGGACTAGAAAGGAGGAGGGTCAAGGAAGGCTTCCTAGAGGAGGTAACCCAGGAACTGGGTTTTGAAGATCATAAAGGAGTTGGCCAGATGGGTAAGGATGACAGTGGTGAGGCTGTTCCAGGCTTGGGCACTGCCTGTGCACAGGCTTGGCAGAGAGGGAGGGCTGCCCTGTGCAGGGAGCTGAGAGTGGCCTGCAGCCAGGTGACTATGGGAAATAGTGTGAGCTGTTTCTGGAAAGATGTGGGGCCAGGACTTGATGATTTCCGAGGCTGTGCTGGCTGCTTCAAGGGCCTGTATCCCCCGGGTTGGGGGACGGGGGCTTCTGCAATGCCTCACACATTTCAGCCTTCCCTGAGCCAAGTAAGATATAAAAACAGCAAACTATATTCCTTTCATGCTGCACTGTGGGGTAAAGGAACCAATCCTGTTTCTTCAACAAAGCAAATTATTAAAATGTCCTCATTAGGAACAGGAGCGGCATAACAAAGCTTGCTAATTATGAGATGTGAAGCTCCTGTGCCATAGAACTGATATTACCAAAGATAGGAATAATAGTTAGTGGTGGACTTGCCAGGGGAGGACTGATCTCATTATTTCATGAAGTCGAAGTTGGTATTTATGTAACATTCAAAGTTTCGCCTGAGAACACGTGAACTCATCATCCCACTGGTGCTCCTCAGGCTACCGGCTTCAACGGAACCTGGGGAAGCCAGGCGTCAGGAACACAGGATTCCAGGTCCCAGCCCAGACCTCCAGGGTCAGAATTTGCATTTTAACAACACTTCTGGCTGATTTGTGAGCACCAAAGTGTGAATGTACTAAAGTAGAAGGAGAAGGCTTCCAAAGATCCATCAGCATAACAATTCTCGTCTTTAATTTTCTACAGATGCTGCCTTGTTCTCGCCTGATTCCATGATAGTCCAGAGCCCATGCTGCCTTCAGAAACGGGTTAAGTCTTGAACTCACATACTCTGTCTTATGGAAATGCATCTATCAGGCAAGGCTCTAGGTTGCAAACTACTAGGATCCACGCTAGTTGGTTTACACAGAGAAAGAAGTTATCAGAAGATATTTGGGAATTCAGAGAATCTCCAAGAGGGTCAAGATGTTAGGTTTGGAAGCCATTCTACCTGGACAACGTTCAAGGCCTCTTTAGGAGAAACCCTGCCCATTTCCCATTGCTCAACACAGGCACCACGGCCACGTGAGGGAGACCACCCCGGAACCTCACCGCCACTGCCTCCACAAAGCTGCTTATCTCTGCTGCCACTCTTGCCAAAAATGGATTCTGTACTTCCTTAGGTGGACCTCGTCCAAATAAAGCTTCCTGGGGGTCCCTCTTCTATCTTAGCCCTAGATGCAAGGGCAGCAGGAAGTCTGAGTGTGAGTTCCCCCTGACGGGGAGGGAGAATTTCTAATGCCAAGAATTAAATGGAGGAAAAGTGTTCAGTAGATCCTGGGAAGCCACAAACTGCTGAACAGCCAGTCCTGTGGGCAGCTCTCTGGATCTGAGAGGTCAGGTTGTGAGAGCCAGGCAGCCCCATCCTTGTCCTTGATGCCCAGTTACATGACACTCTAGTCTTTGGTCAAGTCATTTCCTCAACTTGAGGCCCAGTTTCCTCACCTACAAAATGAGAAAAGTGTAGGAATTCCCTGGCTGTCCAGTGGTTAGGACTGTGAGCTTCAACTTCATGGGGCCTGGGTTCGATCGCTGGTCAGGGAGCTAAGATCCCGCATGCCACGTGGCATGGCCCAAAAAGGGGAAAATGAGAAAAGCAGTATCGGTAGCATTATTAGGAAGATTAAAAGGAGCCGTCTGCAAAGCCCCCAATGTAGTACCTGGCGCATGTGCTCTTATTAACATAATACTCATAGCTGTGAGATCATCACCACCAATAACAGTCCTATCCCAGAGTCCTGGTAACCTTCTGTGCTTTGATTTCATTAGCATTGCCACCTAAACAATCAACAAATATTTCATGAGCAATGAGCACCTATATGTGACAGGCACTGTATTAGGTGCTGGAATGGTAAATGAGAGAGACGGTCTCTGCTCTCCAAAAGCTGGCCATCCAAAAGAAATAAATATATCTACAGCATTATGCAATGGGCTGGTGACTATGGCGGTGTAAAAAGGAGACTCAGCATGAGTCCCCAAGAAAACTATTCAAAGGAGACAACATTCAAGGATAGCTTTGCCAAGGGAGAAAAGATGGGAAGGAGGGCATTTAAAGTCTAGAGACCAACAAGAACCAAGGCATAGAAGGGGAGAGTTGCGAGGCACTTTTGGGGAAGACTTTAAGACCTGGTGACTAAGAGTCTACACTCTGGAGTCAGGCTGTCTAATGTTCCCAACCCAGGAATTGAACCCATGTCTCCTGCATTGCAGGCAGATTCTTTACTGATGAGCCACCAGGGAAGCTCCACACTCTTGGACATTTGTTTTCAATTGTCTTCCAGACACCTTAGGCAGATGGGCTAAGTTTTATGCACCTCCTGCTATGCCCCGGCACAGGACAGAACACTTCTTGTGAATTCCTCATGCTGGCTGTGCAGAGTGGTCTGTTCTGCAGATAAGGAAGGCCACCCGCCTAGCAAATACCACAGTAGAACTGAATTCTGGCCTAGAGCTCTTCGCACTGGCCCACAGGGTGTTGGGAGGGTCTAATGGGCCTTTGAAACAGCTCTCCTGCTGCTCAGAGACTGCTTGCAGCTCCCTCCTGAGAAAAGGGCCTGCTGACTGGGGCAGGGTACCAAGAGAGATGAGAGGGGCGGGGGTGGTAGTAAGGAGCCTGGCAGCCTCTGGTTCCCGAACAGCTGGGAGGCAGGCTGAGGCCCAGTAGCCTGGGTGGGACTGCTACTGAGATGCAGGCTCCCCCCAGTGCAGGCCCCGGGCAGAACTGCTATTGCAGTCAGTCCCCAAAGCTCCAAGGTGAGCTCTGGAAGCCTTCCCAAATCCTCCAGCTCACAGATACCACCTCGGCGTGCCACCTCTCTGACGTGCAGTGAAAGATACAAATAAAATGCCCCCTTTGGAACCACCGCATCTGTACATACAGGACGATAATTGATTTTGAAACTATTAAGATAAAATTTGCCACTCGAACAAATGCTATATGGCATTAGATGACATCGTTACTCTCAAAACAAAGGTGTTTTATTTGTTTATTTACTTGTGTTCTGTTACTAAGAGCCCAAGGACAGGCAGAGAAAGATGCAGCTGTCTTAAGATGTGCGTGCTGGGGACGGGGGTGTGAGTGTGTGAGCATGTGTGCAAACCTCCAGCTCAGTGATCCTCCCACACCTCCAGGCCTCCAAGGAGAGCCCTTCAAGTCTGTACTTTCGCAAAATGACTAGTGACCACCTGCCGTGGGTCTTTGGACCATCCCTGAACAGTCTGAGAGGCCAACGTCAGACTCATCTCCAGGTTCTGCCTCATCTCTGACCTCAGCAGGGATCTCATACGGGGTCCCTCAGGTCATTCATAGCCTTATTTTATGGGTTAGCCATAGCCTTAGTTATGGGCTCATTGAGATTCCAGGAGGAAAATGACTTTCCCAAAGGACTACAGAAGCCACAGGGCTAGGATCAGAATTCCGCCCCCAGGTCTTTCTGATGTCATGATCACGTAGTTCTCCGGGGCTAGCACCCCTGCCTCCTCAGTCTAATTCAGCCCAGCAAACATGCATACCTTCAGTTGCCTCAACTCTCCTTTGTAATATGGCAGAATGTTAGCAGATAAGTAAGTGAACACGTAGCTTTATTTACCTCCTGCCCAATGTCAACCCACTCCAGTACTCCTGTCTGGAGAATGCCATGGGTAGAGGAGCCTGGCGGGCTACAGTCCCTGGGGTCGCAAAGAGTCAGGCACGACTGAGCAACTAACACTCTCACTTTCTTTCAGTGTCAAGCACTATAGGTTGAAGATGCTTTGACTCAGACCTTGAAGCCTCATGGTCTGGAGTTTCATGCTGGGCTCCTGGTAATGGTGACCTGAAACCTGGAGAAGGCTCACCTAGTACAGCTTTGGGATGTAGGAGAGAGATAGGAAGGCTTCCTGGAGGAGTATGCCAAGTTCCAGAGGACGGGAAGCGCTAGTCAGATGAAGGGTGTGGGTGCAAGGCTGGACAGAAGTGTTCTGAACAGTGCGGATGGGATGAAAGCCGCTGACACTATCTCTTCTTCCCCTCCCCTTCCTCCTGGGTTTCATTTGTGACTCTCCAATTCCAACAAATCTTCAAGGCCCAGAAGGATAGATCCTCAATTGGAGGGGCATGTTCTGGGCTCAGCAGACACTTGATATGCGAGAGGAGGAAAGAACCTCTCCACCCTCAACCCCATCCACTGTATCTGACCATGTCTCTTGCCTGCATGGACCACGCCCCTCTTCAATATGTGCTGCCACATAGGGGCTGCAGACTAAGAGTGTGCAAACTTCATAGTCACAACTGACTTTTACAAACGAGGAAATTGAGTCCCAGGAATGTGACAGGAGCTTGGCAAGTTCACAGCTGGAAGGTGAAAGAGCCGGATTTTGAACCCAGTGGGAGGTAAGAAGGCTTCCGAATGGTGGTGTCAGAGAAGACTTTTGAGAGTCCCTTGGACAGCAAGGAGAACAAACCAGTTAATTCTAAAGAAAATCAACCCTGAATATTCACTGGAAGGACTGATGCTGAAGCTGAAGTTACAATACTTTGGCCACCTGATGGAAGAACTGACTCATTGGAAAAGACCCTGATGCTGAGAAAGATGGAAAGCAAAAGGAGAGGAGGGCGGCAGAGAATGAGATGGTTAGATAGCAGCACCGACTCGATGGACATGAGTTCAAGCAAACTCTGGGAGATGGCGAAGGACAGGGAAGTCTGGAGTGCTGCAGTCCATGGGGTCACAGGGTAGGACACAACTGAGCAACTGAAAAACAGCAGTAGGGGGAAGTGCCTGATGAGCCAGGGCCGACAGTGGGAGCCAGCCCTGGGAGACTCGGCAGGACTGAGCTGGGGCCTGGCGCTGGGAAGAAGCGCCAAGGATGGCTGTGAGATGGAACTGCACGCAGTCTGGAGACGAGTCCGCCCCAGGAGAGCAGCCTCGCTGGCTCTAGCATTCTGGATGTTGGCACTGTTTCCCTAGCGACTGCCAGATGTGAGGCTTCTGAGCATGGGACAGGAACGAACCATCTCCCCTTGCCAAGGGCAGCGTCAGAGACACGATTACTGGAATTAATGCCTTCACCCAGGCGGACCCTGGGGAGTCAGATGGCTCGCCCCACCCACCTCCCCCTCCCGCCCCAGGAGAAGCTTCCAGAGCACTCCTGCCTCTGCTCAGTTGCCTAGGAAAGGGGCCTGTCACCACGTGTGGCTGGCATTGCAAAATTGCGGTCTGAGTCAGAGACACATGGCAGCAAAGTCAAGGCTCCCAAATTAACTCGAAAAACTGCCAATCGGCAAAGCTCTATCTAGGGTTTTCATGGAGGTCTTCCTTTCTCTGTCATCCAGAAAGGGGATGCACGTTGATGACATGCAGAGATGGGTGAGCTGCAGACACTGCAGTGCCGGTCATTCCCTTGTTAGACTTTGTTAAGTCTCAGGCACTACGTGGGGGTGTTTACGCCTTTATCCTCACAACACCCCTATGGGGGATTTTGATCCCTCATTTTACAGAAGAGCAAACGGAGGCTCAGGAAGGTTTAGTCACCTGCCCAAGGTTATTCAACTGGTAAGTGCTGGACGCTCAGTCGTGTTCAACTCTGCAATTCCATGGACTGTAGCCCTCAAGGCTCCCCTGTCCACGGAATTCTCCAGGCAAGAATACTGAAGTGGGTTGCCATTCCCTTCTCTAAGGGATCTTCCCTACTCAGGGATCAAACCCAGGTCTCTTGCAAGCGGATTCTTTACCGTCTAAGCCACCAGGGAAGCCAAAGTTCCCTGAGCCTTGAACAGAAGCCCCACTTGCCCTCCCCGCCTCACTAACTGCACCAGCCATCAGATGTTCCTTTATTCATTCAATCTGGAACAAAACCAAGTTGCAACTTTCTTCTCCCCTACTCCCACCCACTTCTCAGGGGACCCTGTAGGGAAGAGTTTCCTCTGGCGAGCCCTTGGAGAGCTCAGAGCATGTGACTGTCCAGAGGGAGCTGTCCAACTCCACGATCGTTGGGCTGGGCCTCGGACTCGAGAGCTCCAGGCTCTGTTCAGGAGTCAGGCACTTCAGGTGGCAAGGTGTAGGCCCCTTTGCCTCCCAGGACATCAGTTTCCCCCTCTGGAAAACGAAGACGTGGACAAGTTCAAATCTTTTTTGGGGGGGAGGTGGGGGGAAAAATTTGTTGTTTTCTGAGTATCCACCTTGGGACATGCAGCAAACATTCAATAAAAGAGCTACTGTGTACAAATTCAGTTCTGAGGGCTCCAGATGAGTTATTTCACTGACCCCTCCCGACGACCCCAAAGGATAGATTCTTTTGTTACTATTATTTCTATGTTGTAGATGGGAAGAAAGAACCCTCGGACAAGTGACTTGCCCAAGGTTACCCGGTCACCCGGTGACGGAGTCAAGATTCAAACCTTAGTTGAGCTTCAGAGCCCAGGGTGTTCATCCTTCCATTCCACACACATTTTCAGGCACAGCAAGGCCACATTTGAGGAACTAGAGGATGTTCACTGTGGCATCCAATAGTGCTGACTGTCGTGAGCGTGGCAGGAAATGCAGTGCAGGTGTGTGGCCAGACTGGCGAGGGCCCTGAGCAGAGTCTGAGGGAGTAAAACTGGCTCTGAGGGTGCTGGGAAACCACTGAAGGGTGCCAAGGATGGGAAGACGGGTCAGATTTACATTAAGAAAGATGGATTTGGAAGCGATGGGGAGGATGGTTTCAAGGGAGTGAGGATGGAGGCAGGGAGGCCAGTGAGGAGGCCACTAGAAGGAAGCCAGAGATGACCCTGAGTGGGGCAGGAGGACAGGAAGAATATAAGAGTCACATCTGCTCCAAAAATGACACGTCCTGGCCTCAGATGACCTGCAGGTGGAGGGGGAGAAGGAGAAGGTTAGAAGAATTTGGGGGTTTCTGGTTGGGAGTCTGGTGTGAGAGGATGGGGTGCTGCTGATCGAGAAGAGAATAGGACTATGCTGCAGATTAGGGTAAGGTGGAGTGGAGCTCAGTTTGGAGCATGATGAGCGGAAGTAGACATCAGAAGGAGATGCCCAACATGACTTGGAGATGCACGGCTAAAGCTCAGAGGGGGACGTGGGTGCTGGAGTACTTGGCACTGACAGTATTTGTAGGGGCGATGGGCTCTCCCAGGCAGGGAGAACACAAAAGAGCTTAGGTTAGAACCTTGGGACCCCTCCTGGAAGGCGGTGGGCAGAGGAAGAGCAAAGTCATCAATTCCCGAGCTCTATCGTCTTTGCATTTGCCAAGACCCAGCCCTGCCAGCCAGGATTCTCAGGAGGCCAAGTGATTACCCTCTTCTTTCAAACTCAGCCCTGAGAAGCAGGAACCGGTCACAGTCCCAAAACCCTGCCTCTCTGCTCTGGCACCAGCCCAGGATTCTCCAGCAGGCTCTGAATCGTGTAATTACCCATGCAGTAATTATGCCTGGCAGAAGGCTTCAGCTTTCCTGGGGGAGGGTGTCCCAGAGCATCACCTAGCAATCCAGTCAGCATCGATCTGCTCCAAGGATGCTCACCACAGCCCGACTGCATTCCTCGGCGTGCAGTCCCTGGCCCAGGGGAGACCTCCTGGGCAGGAGCAGGTGAGCGCCTGTCGGTCTGGTGGGGCCCCTGTCTGCGTCAGTCGGTGTGGCTTCCTGGAGGCAGCTCGTCCTCGAGTACTGCCACCCAGCACTCTCCCGCTATCTTCCATGGCCCTGTTTATGATCTGAGGAGGGGCAAAACCTATCAACTCAGAGCAAGCAGCTAATCAGTTTACTCAGTAGCCTCAGGTCTTCCGATGTAGTTATAATTCCTGCTAAGGCACTGGTGAGTGTCAGACTTATTTCAACAACCACTGCAGACACAATAATCAAAGCACCGAGATTCCTTTGTTCCAAATCCCATACAGATGAGGCTCACAAGGTATGCTTTGGAGGGAAAACTAGGCACGGGCTTGTTTTTTTTTTTTCTTCTCTCTCTCTCTCACTTCCTCTCCTTCCTGTTTCTTTCCATACCGAGATCAGGAAGAAGCTGCCAGAATGTCATGGCTGGAAACAGCCCCAGGCCTATGGGGCTGCAAATATGGCTCTCATATGCTCACGGGCCAGCCAAAGATGCCTCGTGATGAGGCAGGAGTGGTGCCCAGGGGAGGCTGCTGGCTGCCTCCCAGAGACCTCACAAGATGGCATTTACCTTGGCGAATTCCCCAGCCTCTGGCCCCCAGCCTTGGAGGTTCAGAAACCTGCTTTTGCTGGCACACCCTGAAGGGACCCATCTGTCAGGAGAACACTCCCATTAACCCAGATCATGAAACCGAAATATAAAGCACCCTGAGAAAAGGAACTGCCTTGCAAAACAGGCCTGCAGAAGCTGTTGTGGCCAGTACTGTCTCTCCCTGGAAGCAGAGCTGCCTGGGGAGGGATGTTATAATAATAAAGTTTCCTGATGGATCTAGAGTCATCTGGAATGTTGGCTGAACCACTAGAAGGCTTAATGGCATCAGACACTGACTGTTTGCTGCATCCTTTCCCCAGGAGGGAGAGAGATAACAGCAGGATCACACAGGCCATGTCCCTGGGCAGGGCAGGACTTCCCTGGGCAGGTTTGGTGCGGACCCTGCCAACTGACCTCTGGTTGGTGAGCTGCCTTTCGCCATGCCTAAGATGACCAAATAGCATCTGGACTCAGACTCGTTCCCCTGGCAGGACCCCGCCCAGTTGATTGGGTACTCATTCCTGAACTCCTGTCTGTGGCAGGCCTGTCTATGGTCTTCACCCTACCTCCATCTCATGCTTTCCCAAGAGTAAAAGTAGCCAGGGACCACATCTTCTGCCTCCCTCCCCAATCCCACCTCCCTGCCACATCTGGGTGGAATTAGGAGCAAGCTCTCCCCAGGGAAATTAGTGTGTAAGTGATGTTAGCCATGGCTGGGTCCCAGTGGTTAAGAAGCAGTGTGCTACCTCTACCCCCTTCACCTAGATGTAAAGGAGGCCCTAGGGTTAGTGGAGTGACAAGATGGAAGGAAGGTGAATCCCTAAGTGACCACATGGAAGAAAGCTACTGACCCACCAGGAACATCCACACCGAACAATTTCATGAAGGGTAAAGTTCTACATGTTAAGTCATTGAAATATTGGGGTCTATTTGTTACAGCAGTGAGCATCACACTCCAGAATAAATTTTCTATTCTAATCCTGCCTCCTAGAGATTACAGTCATTAGGCAATGGAATTTTAAATCTTCTGAAACTTCAAATTCATAGCCAGTCACCATCTCGTATATCATTTCTAAAGGTGGTCGATGGTGTGTGCTGTGAGTGGATATGCTTTCCCTAGTTTTAACTTGATTCTCACCCACCCTCCTTCCCAGATATGAGCTGATGTTACTTTCAGATCCCAAGCCACAGGTGTGACATGGCAAACAAGACTCTGAAGTAGAGATCTGTACAAATAAACCAACACACAAATGATCAGAATGGTCTTTCGGCCTAAATGAAGGGTTTAAACACACACAACACAGAAATGCACTCACAAAAACAGAAGGAGATAGACTAGAAAGACAACCTGGACTGTATAGAGGGAGCAGAAAATGTGAACTTCATCAGAACTAGGATGCAAATGAACGTCATCCATCTTCATGTCAACTGTAATCAATTGGTAGCTACTGCCTGGGATGCTGTGTTAAGAAGGATTCTGAGTCACATTCTGGCTCAGAAGAAAAAGTACTATAATGGATGAGCAATGTCTGCCATAATTAATAGATGGGGGAATGATAGCACATGCCAGGAACTGTCACACTTGTGCTGGGGACTAGGATTGTGGTTGCAGAGGTGGTTCCGACTCTTTGTGACCCCATGGACTATACAGTCCATGGAATTCTCCAGGACAGTGGTACTGGAGTGGGTAGCCTTTCCCTTCTCCAGGGGATCTTCCCAACCCAGGGATCGGACCCAATTCTCCCACATTGGAGACAGATTCTTTACCGGCTGAGACACAAGGGAAGCCCAAGAATACCAGAGTGGGTAGACTATCCCTTCTTCAGGGGATCTTCCCAATCCAGGAATTGAATGGGGGGTGTTCTGCATTGCAGACAGATTCTTTACCAACTGAACTATCAGGGAAGCCTGCAATTGCAGATGAGCCCATATTTATCAAGACTATGGCTTGGAACTCACTGGGTCAAAACATAACAACCAAAACTATTGTTAACCTTCAGGTGAGTGCCCATTATGGTGTAGGTATTTTATATACACCTTTTCTGTTAATCCTTACAACAACCTTGGAGGGAACTATCAACCCTATTTTACAGAAGACAGATCTGAAGTTCAGAGAGAATAGGTGACTTACCGAAGATGACACAGTTCAAGAAAGGCAGAACCAGGTTCTAGATCAGAACTGCCTAGCTTTTAAGTGTGTGCATTTCACCATTACATGGAATGCCCTCTGCATTCAGTATTCAGCGGGGTCTGGATTAAGAGAAATAAAGTATGCCAGTCTTTTCAGCGGTTCCCCCAACCTTTGTGGCACGAGGGACTGGCTTCATGGAAGACAGTTTTTCCACGGACTGGGGTGGGGGGTGGGATGCTTTCAGGATGATTCAATCGCATTACATTTATTGTGCACTTTGCTGCTATTACTATTCCATTAGCTCCACCTCAGACCATCAGGTGTTAGACCCCGGGGGTTGGGGACCCCTGAGTCTAGTCTGGCTGCTGCCCCACTGACATGAATGCAACAGTGGAGGGGGGGAGGGCTCGTCTATCAGGCAGCTCAGATGGAGACTAAATTGATTTCGGGTTTGAGCTTCCTACAGCCTTTCTCCGTCTCTTGAGTTGGTTTATTGCTCTTCCAAAGTTTTGGAAGAAGGCCAAGAAAGGCAGGAGTAGAAGGAGAGAAGGGATGGGAGCCTCTTACGTTGTCAGGTCCAATGATGTGTGAGCCGCCAGGGAGAGATCACAGAGCTGGTAGCCGGGAGAAGTGGGAGTAGTCTTGCATTGCATTGAGTTACCACAGAAGCAGCTTTCCTGAGCCTCAGCCTCCTCAAGTGTCAATGGAGCTAATGTCAAGCAGCAAGTGGAAAGTCTGGCTTCCCAGGTGGCACTAGTCATAAAGAACCTGCCTGCCAATGCAGGAGACATAAGTGACTGGGGTTTGATCCCTGGATCGGGAAGATCCCTTGGAGGAGGGCAGCGCAATCCACTCCAGTATTCTTGCCTGGAGAATCCCATGGACAGAGGAGCCTGGCGGGCTGCAGTCCATAGGGTCAAAGAGAGTCGGACATGACTGAGCAACTAAACTACCACCACGATCAGCAGACATGCCCAGCCCAGCGTCTGATGCTCCATTCAGGGCAGCAAGCTTTATCTCTCTCTACACAAATGCACAGATACCAAACACCCTTCAAAGAGCTCTTGATCCGCGTGTAGAGTCACTGGGTGATACCAGAAGTCTGAGGTGAGGAAGGGGCAGCCTGCCTCAGTTTCCATCCTTTACTGATCACGCTCGGTGCTTTGTAACCTTGAACAGATTCAGCCCAGTTTCCGTCCATCCCACCATCCCCTCACTCACCTGGTGTCTTTGCATGAGTTCTCCTTTCTACCTGGGTTCCCATATACACCTCTAAACAACAACGTCAACAGTAAATGAATTCTCCCTGTATTGAGTGCTTGCTGTGGGTAGGCAGCCTGCTACCTGCACTCCACATGTTTACATCTTCTTTCAAGCTCTCCTTTCCTTCATTCCTTTCTTGATTCTGTTTCAGGGTTTTGAGGAACAATATATCAACTCCAGGGCAGATAAAGTCTGTGAGCAGCTCTAATCCCCAAACCACTTTGGTCTTTCCATTACCTCCTGTCCTGAGCTGCCTTGGAGACAAATCCCCATTCCCAGGTCCACTTACACTTGACTTTTCTCACTCTTCCAAGGAGCTGATGTGCTCAGTATTATCAACTTCACTGGACACGAGAAGAAACCACGATTCACCTAGTAGTAACTCACCTAGAGTCACACAGTCAGTAAGAGGCAAGTCTGGGATTTAAATCTAAGGCTATTTGGTCTTCAAATCGAATTCTTTGTCAAAATAGTGGCTGGCCCCAAATGCCAAATGGTTATCCTCATTTTTCTGAACACCCACCAACACTGTGCGATCCATTCAGAAGACCCCCTCAGGCTCAGAGTTCCAGGACCAGGGGGTTCAAGGTGAATCCATGCCCCAGGTGGCACAAGTGGTAAAGAACCTGCCTGCCAATGAGGAAACATAAGAGACTCAGATTCGACCCCTGGGTCAGGAAGATTCTCTGGAGGAGGGCATGGCAACCCACTCCAGTATTTCTTGCCTGGAAAATTCCATGGACAGAGGAGCATGGTGGGCTCCATGAGGTCTCAAACAGTTGGATACAACTGAGCATGCACACGTCAAAGACGGACACACAAAGCTCTGGTCTATCATTACTCATCACCTATTATATTAATCTCTCCATTAGTGATAGAAACAATAAATGCTACCAATATTAAAGAATACTACATTTGTTAAGCCCTTGCTCTGTGCCACATACCTAAAAGGTCCAAGAACACTAGAGTGAAGGCATATGGTTACCCCTTTTCCAAGATGAACAGAGGCCCAACAGGTGCCTCTAACTTGCCCAGGGTAAAAGATGCACTATGGGGATACTAGACTCGAAGCCACTTCTGTAATCTCTCTCAGGATTTGGGCAGAGGGATTGCTGCCAAGAGGAACTTTTCTAAAGGCAGGACGTGCCTCTCATTCTTGCTGCACACACAGAAAAATGGGTGCCAAGGAGGAAGCATGGACTTCCCAGAAGCAGCTGGTGGGAGATGTCATTTTCTCCACCCTTGTTCATATTCAGTCAGTATAGAAATAGCGCAGTGTGTCTGGCCCAGGCGGACCTCCAGGAAGTCTTCCCAGCTCGCCAGATAAGAAGGGCTGTGGCACAGCCACGCTGGTCCTGGCGTGAGGGCAGGTACATTCTGATGTGCTGGGGAGCTGCCTGATGGACCTTTGGAGATGAGACATTTAACCAATGAGTTCATCTAAGAGCATAGCCCGTGTCCTTCTGCAATATTATTCTTTTCCTCCACAGATATTTATTGAAGACTGACTACGTACCAGGCCTGGCACTGTGCTACATGCTGGGAATGCAAGTGTTGAGAAGGCTTATACGAAAAGGATTCTGAAAGTACCAACCACGAATAAAAGTAAAAATCTAGAGGCATGGGCTTGATTTGTCTTACTCTTTCCTATTGTTGACAAGTACAGCAGGGGGAATTCAAATTCTGGGGGCTGGAAATCTTTCTGTGCAGCCTAGTTAAAGAAGATAGATTCGACGAGGAGCATGAGAGACTTAAACCCACCCGTGCTACTACCACCATCGCCGCCATTACTGCCGCCACGGCCGCCATCGCCGCCATTACTGCCGCCAGGACCGCCATCACCCTGCAACCAACACTGCTACTCGCACCACTCTATCACCACCACCACCGTCAACATCACGCCTGCTGTTACCCCCACCACCACGAGTACCACCCTTCACTGCACGACTACCACAGCACTCCCATCACTAACACCACTACAGAAAGCCCCCTGCACACGAACCTTCAAGTTGCAAACTTTCAAAGATGCAAACGTGCGTTCACACGTCCAATCACATGAATTAGCTCACATGTCTGGCGAACATTGTCATGTGCGCCCATTGCTCGCGCATGCAGTTACTACAGTAGTTGTGCTTCTGTGTACTTTACTGTACTTCAATTCCCAGAGTTTACTCAAACTCATGTCCACTGAGTTGGTGATGCCATGCAACCATCTCACCCTCTGTCGTCCCCTTCTCCTCCCACCTTCAATCTTTCCAAAACACGTACATGCACATTATCTCATTTAATCCCTATGGCAATTCAATGAGTTGATACCATGATTGTTATTACTTCATAGATGAAGAAGCTGGCATGCAGAGAAGAGTTAAACAATTTTCTTAAACCATACAGCTCATAAGGGGCAAGTTAGGACTAGCCTTTGCTTCTGTGTTACCCAATACCCCACATTTTATTTTTTTCTGCATCAACTCTTAGTAAATGGTTATGAACAGTCCCCAGTGCTCTCATGTTTCTGCAATAAACCACGATCATTGACATTCAGATCCTGTGAGGGGCTGTATCAGAGTTGTGCCCAAGCTTCTTTGCCACGTTAATCCCAATTAGGGAATCCTGAGGTCTCCTGTATCTCTGTGAAATGTCAAGTTAAGTCACCAAGTACCAGTTGTGGGCTCAAAACTGTGTTGAGCTTCTTGCAGGAGCTCAGAAGGGCAGAAAGAAAAGTCCCTGTCATTGAGGAAAGCATACTCTTAACCGAGAGTCAAGCGTGTTTACAGGGAGTGATTATAGAGCAATTCAAGGCAACCAATTGCTAGATCATGCAGGACAAACACGAGTGCGCTAGGAGGGATGGGGGAGCAAATGTGGGTAGAAGTAAGAGTTTCGGGGAGACGGGCTGGGGTTAGAAGGGACAGTCCCAATCCCCACTGACTTTGTCCTTTGCTCGTCCTTGCTCTCTGCTATCTTCCAGAACCCTTTCCCCCACCTCCCGGAACATGGACAACCTGACCTCCTATCTCTGCCTCCATTCTCTTCCCTCCCATTTCTGATGGCAATTTTTCTGTTGACATCCTCCAAGTCACAAACATGCAAAACATTAGTGGTGTTTTTTATTCCTTCCTTGTCCACTCCCTTTCTTGTCCACTTCACAGATGTTCTCATGCTATTCCTTCTGCTGAGAACGTCCCCACCCACATTCCTGCCTGGCCCAAGCCCAAACTGTTACCCACTTCAAGTACCACCTCTTTCAGCCTTCCTCTCTAATTTGTTCACCGTGTCCCTCGGGAAGGGATGCTCGCTCTCTCTCTCTCTCTCCCCCTGAAGGTCCGCAGTGTAACACAATATGCAGCTGAGGACAGTTAGATAGCTGGATACAGACTACCCTGGTGATTAAGGATGCACATGCTGGAATCAAACCCTCTGAGTTCAAACTCTGGCCTGTCCACTTCTGGGAGAAGAGATACTGGACATTTCCCTCCTTAGCCCTCAGCTCTTCAGTTATCTATAAAGGGGCAAGAAATAGTGCTGACTGCCTTGTGATGCCATAAGGTTTATATAAAAACCAAGCTGCTACGGTGTCTGGCATGCAAAGATCTATAGGTTTGTGTTAATATTATTATTGTCACTAGCTTGAAGCTCCTTGAGGACAAAGATGGTGTCCTACATTACTGTCATCTCCTTCTGGCAGTTTCTCCTTCAGGGGAAAGCAGATGGGAGCCTGACTTTGAAATCACTGGGTGACATTTGGGAGGCTCTGAAGAGCTCTGGTGCCATAGTCCTTTATGTCTCAGTAGCAGAAAAGAATTTAGCGAGAAGCAAAGTGATAGATAAGAAGTGATAAGAAGCATCCTATTTTAACAAAATAGGATGCTTGTGAGGCTTACAAGAGGGCAGGTGAGGGGGTGATGCACCCTGAAAACTTACTGGGCTACAGTTTTATAAACAAAGGAAAAGTGGGGAGGAGAAGAAGAACTTCTTTTCCTTGAGTAGAGATTATGCCTCCATCATCAGCTCCTCCTTCAGGTTGAGCAGGGGAGTTTTCTTGTCCCTACCTGATGAAGCTAGGTCCACAAATTGCTGTCTTTTATGTGTGCAGAGAGCATGTCCTAGGATCATTAATTACTGAGCTCACTGGACAAAGTGTGGGTCTCGTGTCACCATTGTTTTATTGTTTGGGGACATGTTCTGAGCTTCTGCTGTATGGTTTTGTTGCTAACCAAGACTGCTCTTCATTTTATGGTTAAGTAACCCTACTTTCTTGGGTAATCACTAACTTACAGAAGATTGTATTGTTATCTTCATCTTGCAAATTGGGAAATTGAGGCTCCAGTGATTAGAAAGCAAGGATCTGAAGCATGTCCAATTTAAAGGCACCTCCTGCTTGTCAGAGGACAAGCAGGCCTCTGACCCCCAAGAAGAGGTTAAACAACTGTGGCTGCTTCTGAATCAATGTGCAAAATGAAGATAACAATACAACTATCACAGGACTACTATAAAAATGAAGAAGATTAGGTATGCTGAAGGCTCTGGGACATGGCAGGCCTTCAAAATTTACAGTTCCTCCTCCTTAAGCAGTGCTTCTCCATCTCTCTAATTTCTACCCTAAACAAATCTATTTACCCTGGATAAGTCTTGATTAAGGCTTATCAGGTCTTAATAACTTGATAGGAAGTTCAGGTTATTAAGAAGGAATAACTTGAACTTCCTATCAAGGACGCCTCCTACAATAACTCAGATTGTTCATTCGCTTTCCGACAGAGGCATTCTACCAGGCCTCCCCAGAAAAGGCATTTGACTTTCAAGCTTCAGGCCCTTCCTTTGTCCATTAGATTCCTACTAACTTCTGTCAAATCTTCTGGCTTCAAACCCCACACAAAGGCTTTTGCACAAAACCCAGGTGACCAGCCTGCTCTGCCATACTGAGAGCACTGTCAGTGACATCGCTTGTGGGGAGCGGTCACTGGTCCCCATGGCTCCATCCCGCCCCTGTCCTGGCCTGTGGTCTTGGAAGCAAACCAGATGAGGATGAACAATGCGCCTTCATCTAACCTTCAGAGAGCATAGACCTTGGAGGTACAGCTAAGCTGATGACTTGTGGAATCAAGATTCAGGGTCTTTCTTGGCTGGAATAACATTTTAAATTAGCAAATTAAAAATTAATGGGAGTATATAATCCTACTCTTCTGTTTCATTTAAGGAAAAAAAAAGATTCAAAAAAGGATCAATTGCAGAAATGCTCATCTGGGGAAAGCTGACTTCCTGGCAATTCATATAAAAACAAGCAATAGCAAATGTCATGTTGTATATTAATGCATATATGTGGAATCTAGAAAAATGGTACTGATGAACCTATTTGTAGGGCGGGAATAGACGCTCAGATGTAGACTTGTGGACAAAGGTGGTGGGGGAAGGAGTGGGGTACAGACTGAGAGACAGCCTGGACATACACACAGTACCACATGGAGACAGATAGCCAGCGGGAAGAAGTTGTATAACACAGGCAGCTCAGCTTGGGGCTCTGTGACACCCTAAAGGGGTGAGATGGGGTGGGGTGGGGTGGGAGGCTAAAGAGGAAGGAAATATATGTATACTTATGGCTGATTCACATTGCTGTACAGCAGAAACTAACACAGCACTGTAAAACAATTACGTTGCAAAAAAAAAAAAAAGCAGTGAAAGGGAAGCCTGGGGTTCAAATCCCAGGGCTGATGCTCAAGCTGTGTGACTGTAGGCAGATTGCTTGTCTTCTCAGGACTTATTTGGTTATCCTAAAATGATACTTCAATCAGAAAGTTTCAAAAGTCCCTACCAGTTTGATATATAATCCCATAATTACATATATACATATACGATATACACACACACACACACATACTATCATCTGTGCTCTAAGTCAATGCTTCTCCAACTTCAGGGGGCCTCTAAGCCACCAGGAGATCCTGTCAAGATGCAGGATGCAACAGGGGCCTGAGACTCTGCATTCCTAATGAGCTCCCAGCTGATGCAGAAACTACTGGTATGAGGACCACGCTTTGAGTAGCATGGTTCCAAAACAGCAGTCATTTGCCTCTAACGCACCTTTGCTATATTCAGACCACCGTATGTTACATCCTTGTTGTGTTTAATCCCCATAATGACATTGGAGGTAATTACTATTGATATCTTAATTCTCTGGATGTGCATACATACATTCTCAGAGGCAAAGGGACCTGCCTGAGGTCAAATAGCTAATAAGTGGCAGGTTTTGAATCTAGGTCTGTCTAACCAAAACCATGTGTCCATACCTGCTATTCCACATACACGTGTGTGATACAGATTTAGGCCAATGTTTGGCTAAGAACCGGAAGGAAATTAATGAGAGAGCAGAAAGCAAACACACCAGCAAGTTCTTGCATTTGTTTGTTTTGCAAAGATGACCACTCATCCACCCACTGACCCCTCCCTGCCTCTTGGGACCCTGTGAAAACACGGACTGATTCTGGTGCCCAATTCTAACAGCCCCGGAGGTATTTAAGTGCTCCATCCTTCTCTGACAGGCAATGATGGCTGTAACAAAGGGAGAAGAATTTAGTTCACAGAAATGATTAGAGCAGAGGAGAGATGTTTAATCCTATTAATCAGTCTGCTAATTGGCCTTCTGCCCCCAATCCTTTCATATTCAGGCATCAGATTAAATGGAAACAGATCCAGGGGTGGTTGGGGATGGGGTGAAAAGCATTTTTTTCAAGGCCTGCAGATGGTTTGGTGGTTCCATATGGCTAAATGAGATGCTTAGTCTATCCCTGGATGCCCTCTCCCCCACCTCCACACACACCGTTTTGGCTTGAGGCAAGGTCAGGAGGGAGGAGGCTGGTGAGGTTAAGAGCTCAGGCTCTGGGGTCAGCCAGAATCAGGCTTTGCTCTCCATATACTGTGAGACATGTCGACAAGGCACTTCCACGTCTGGACAAGGCACTTTCCTTCCTGGAACCTCAGTTTCCTCATCAACAACATGGAAACTGTACTAGGGTCTGTTCTCCAGGGTTGGGTTGTTGTTGTTGAGTTGTTAAGTTGTGTCCAACTTTTTGCAGCTCCATGGACTGCAGCACTCCAGGATCCTCTATCCTTCACCATCTCCCGGAGCTTGCTCAAACTCATGTCCATTGAACCAGTGACGCCATCCATCCATCTCATCCTCTGTCACCCCCTTCTCCTCCTGCCCTCAATCTTTCCCAGCATCAGGGTCATTCCCAATGAGCTGGCTCTTTGCATCAGGTAGCCAAAGTGTTGGGAGGAGGTTAATAAAATAACCTAGGAAAAGGGTAGAGCAAGGTGCCAGCAAAGAGCAAGGCCAGGTCAACGTTTGCCATTACCATTATTATTAACCCTGGTAGGTGATCCATGTTCTCCTGTCTCATCACTGGGAATTTCTTCCATCATCTAAAACTCACAGCTTCCCATAGGAATCACCAGAGAAACTACCTGGGATTCTAGTGGCCATAGTTGTGATGGCTCTGGGGCCCAGAGGGATGGACGCAGAGGTCACAGGTCCAAGGTACAGAGGTGACCAAGGAAGGCCCAGTCACAGTACAGATGGAGAGAGAGAGGAGGAAGCGTCCTTCCCTGAGATGGGGCAGAAGGCAGCAGCAAAGCCAGCACTGCCTCGGGTTGCTAAAATCACCCCACTTCCTGCGAGGCACTGTGCTTCTTGTCTCCCAGGGTCCTCCACAGTCCTATAAGGGAGATGAGGGAGACACGGTCATGGTCCTTGTTTCAGAGAGGAGGAAACTGAGACTCAGAGAGGTTCATCTAAGAAGTCACAGAGTCAGAGTTTGAGCCCAAGTCTCTTTTATTTTAACCAGAGGTCCTAACCATTGCACACCCTATTCCTAACTCCCTGACCTGAGTTGAGTGTACCTCCCACTGCCCCTTACTGCCCCAGTGAAGCTTTCAGTTTCACCTGGAATAACAAGAATAAATCCAATGTTCTCTTCCCATGGCTAGGGTATGGGACGTCAGTGATGGCGTGACTGATGGCAGCTGCTCCCTAAAGAGGACCCATTTAAAACACTACCTGGAGGAAGGAGAAGCATTTAAAGTCAGAAAGCCCCAGGGCTCTCTCAGTCAGTCTTTCAGACACACACACACACACACACACACACACACACACACAGACTCCTCCTCTCTCCCCCAACACTGTTCGTCCTCTGCCTGACGAATGGGAACATCACCTCCAGGGCCATTATGCAGAACTTTGCAACTCTTCTCCCCATGAGTAGCCCCGAATTCCTCATCTATGCTGCCGCATTCCTGTACTACTTGGAGCCGTCAAGGACTCATAGCCTGGTCTATCCATCCTTACCTCTGTGCAGACAACATCCATCAGCATCAGGCCTTGACAGGGGCCCTGGAATAAGACTCATTCCCTGAGAGCCAGTCAGAGAGATAAATGTGTACATCTGTAATCGCATAATGCTTGGAACTGTAGCCAAGGGAAGGAGTGGTAACTGTAGGAGAACAAGGCAGAGAGAAATGTACTTTGCCTGCAAGAGCCTGGGAGTAGGTGATATTGAATGAGGTCTTAAAGGGTGTATAGGAGTTTGCAATAAACAGGGAGGAGGAAGTGGAAGAAGAGTGGGGAGGCCAAAGGAGATCCTGGATAGAAACATCAGGGAAGCAATGTTAAAGGACATATGGGATTGTTTAGTGAACAAATAACTAAGTGGATAGATACACGGATTTTTTTATCTCACTCAGACAAAATAGAGGGGAACGTGAAATACAAGGGAGGCCATTGTGGGTCAGTCTTCACTTATTTTTGGAATGAATCAACAAAAGAGTGAAAGCTGAGAGATATTTTCCCACCTTCCCCAAAGACACCACACTCCTACTGATATCCAAAAAAAAAAAAAAAGACCAAGACTCTTCCTAAATGAGTTTATAATTTTCAGCTATCCAAGAAGCAGCACCTCTTCTACATCTACTGTTAACTAGTGGAAATAAGGCTTCCTGTACCACTGACTCCTTCCAAGTTTCACAGTAGGGGGCTTAGATCCAGGATTTGGGGAGCAGGACTATCAATGCTCTTCATGCAAAGATAGTCTGCTATCATAGCCTTTCTGGGACTTCATTAATCATTCATTAGTTTGTAGATTCATTCATGCATGCATGCACTCATTTCTTCAGTCATTCATTTGAGCCTTCATTTGTCACTCCTGATTCGTCACTCATCTATTCATTTCTTTTTCTCTTCATTCATTCAATCATTCATTCTTTCACTCACTTATAATGTATGCACTCATTTGTACCTTTACAAAGCAAAACCTTTTTAGATTACCAAGAGGTCTAAGACACGGTCCTTTTCCAGGGACCAGGCAAAAACTCCCTCTGATTTTAAGCAGCAGTCCTTTCACTTTCATCCTTCAGTCTTTCCCATCTCCCGATCCTTATTTGCCTTGAGCTCCAATGACTCTCTTCTGGGATGGAGGGACCAGAGGTGTGCCTGACCCTGGGTGTGGTCTCCCATACTTTTGTGACTCTCAGGGAGCTGGCAAACAGGAACACTGCTCTCAGCATTTCCCTGCTAAATGGTAAACAGGCTTCGTACAGTCCCTGGACAAAGCCGATTCAAAGCCAGCAGACCAAATAACAGAATTCATTTCAGGGAAAGGGCTGGTAACCGAAATTCCAGAGGGAAGCTAACTTTTCCTCCAGGGTCTGCAATTCTAGGAGATAACAGAGAATGGCCAAGCATTCCATTATTTATAAATTCCTCCATGGAAGATTTATGGAGTACCTACTAAGTGCAAGGAATGAAGATGGGGGGTGTGTGAAGAATGATTCAGAGTAATTCAAAGTTGACATTCTGAGGGTGGGAGGAGGGGTTAAACCTCCATCAGTTGCCTTATTTAAAGCATGACTTGAGAGTCAGGAGAACGTACATCTAAAAGATTAAGGAATTTAGGTGGGAGAAGTTGCTTCTTTCTAGGGCTTGGGGAAGCCTTCCTGAATGTAGAAACAGCTGAGTGGGGACTTGGAATGTGAGCCGAATTTTAACTATTAGACAAGGAAGCGGGGGAAAGGATAACAGAGCTAACAGGATAGACAAAGATGCTGGAACCGGTAATGCTCGAGACAGGAACACCCCTGTAAAGCAGTATTCCTCTTTTACACACAAGAACACTGGCATTTCCAAGGTGAAATGACTTGCCAAAGGTCCCTTGAGCCCAGGACTGTGTGATGGCAGCACTACTGCTTCTGTGTATCTCATTGCCTCCCGCCAGTCTCCCAGAATTTGCCTCATTGCACATGCTGCTCTGAGAACAAACCAAACCTGACCTCATCAGGAGTAGTATGCTCCCATAGGGTCTTTACAATTCCAAGATGCTCACTGATCTAGGAATGAGGGGAATAGTCCCGTATTTGTCTCTAATTTGCCATGTGGCCTCAGAAAAAGCATCTAAAAGCCATGAGATTTTGTTGGCTCATCTATTCAACGAACACCCTGGAGACCCCAGGCTCAGCCCTTGCTGAAGGTTCTGAATGCTTTCCGTCGACCACGAAGGACTGGTAGCCCAGCCACCCCTCCAATGTGATGCTCCCCCAAGTTCTCTTGACCCCCCTCCACAGGCCCAGCAGCTGCCCCTGTGCAATCCTCCTCTAATCACCCCTGACCTGCCAACCCTTTATGCCCAGAGCTGTGTTCTTTGTATGACAAGCACATACAAAACTATTAGAGCCAGAAACCCTATCTGGAATGCAGAATCTGAATCTCTAAAGCAGCACTTCTCCCGTTCTTAATTAAAGACAAAGATTCCAAACAGAGAGAAGGACAGGAAATTAATGTGAAAGTTTTTCATTCAGCGACATAGCTCTTAAATTATTTTAGATTTCTATTGCCATCTGGAAGCTCTCCCTGAACACCTAGGTTGGGCTGGGCACATCCCTGCCCTCGGCACTAAATCTTGTGGAGCTTTATATGTATGTGATTCCAAATTATATTTCCAAAACACACAGAGTATTTGTTGAATAAGATACAAGGCTTTCAGGAACAGCCACAAAGCAGAGGTCAGCGGGGGCTGTGGCGACAGGACCAGCATCTGAGCACGTGGGATTTGGGTCCTAGTTTCCCAGACACGGCAGGAAGAAGGCTCCAGAAAAGAGTGGTGAGGATTCCCACAGGCACAGACTACTTCCAGGATGGCTTACTCTAGGCGTTTGGAAGCTCCAAACAGTACAGCCATAAATTGAATAGTGGTTAAAATTTGCTGACTACTTATCATGTGGCAGAGCTTGTGCTAAGCATTTGATTTGCATTATCCTGAAATCCACACAACACAACAGCTATTTTAAGATTGCAACTACTACTGTCCCTGTTTTCTAGTTGAGAAAAATAAGGCTTAGTCATACAGTTAGTAAGTGGTAGCGCCTAGATTTGAACCCAGCAGGAAGATGGATTCCTGAGTTGAAAAATCTCCACCACTCTCTTCTGACTGCTTCTAATTAGATCTGAGCCTGAGGTCTCAGAGATCATAGTGGCCACTCTGCAAAGAACATCAGCAATAGAAATCTTCAAATTTGAGAACCGAATGGAAGCAGAGAAAATATCTCATGTAATTTTCCCCTTTAACAAAGGTGAAACTGAGGTCGCCACGGGGCAGAGATCTGAGCAGGAAGTGATCTCTG
Organism: Giraffa tippelskirchi; assembly: GCF_054371585.1. Lineage (NCBI taxonomy): Eukaryota > Metazoa > Chordata > Mammalia > Artiodactyla > Giraffidae > Giraffa > Giraffa tippelskirchi. The sequence continues at coordinate 115,579,701 of NC_137282.1, forward strand.
ATCACTAGCCTTTCCAGTCAGTTTCCAAGCTCCCCCTCTCTGCAGAAAGGGTCTCCTGCTGATCAGCCTTCCAGGGAGAAAGACAGGAAGATAAGTCATTGCTCCAGGGAGAATGCTTGGGGGAATATATGGAGCTGTGTATGTGAGTGTGCTAAGTCGCTTCAGTCATGTCTAACTCTTTGTGACCTGATGGACTGTAGCCCTCCAGGCTCCTCTGTCCACGGGATTCTCCCGACAAGAATACTGGAGTGGGTTGTCGTACCCTCCTCCAGGGGATCTTCCCCACTCCGCGTCTCTTACGCCTCCTGCATTGGGAGGCAGGCTCTTTACTATTAGCCCCATCTGGAAAGCCTGTTTGGAGCTGGAGCCCCAAACAATTCCAGCCAGTGTGGAGGGGCTTTGTGCAAGTGGGGCTGATTGGAACCCCTAGGCTCAGGCAGCTTGTCAATAGCCCTGGACCCGCAATGAGCTTCAAACAAGCATTATTCTGAGAGCTAAGTGAGAATGGGTGGATAAAGCACCCAGCGCTGTGTCTGGCACACAGTGGGGGTTCACTGAGTGCTGGTGTCCCCTCTTTCCTTCCTCAGACTCCTAGGAGAGAGAAGCAAAGAGCTCTGGCCTCTGGGAATCCTGCAGGAATTTGTCCGGGATGACCTGGAGCTTTGAGTAGGAAAAAGGGAATGGCGGATGGCAATGTCTGAGTGATGCCTGAGCTCTAATCTCTGCCCGATCCTTTGTGAGGACTGTATCCTCTGCATCCTCCATATCCATCGTTCAATCGACCTTGGCATCTTTCGACAGTCTCCTCTGGGTCCCTGGTGGGTGCAGCGAACACAGGAATCCAGGCATGGTCCTCCCTCTCTCCACTTCCTCCACAACCCGTTTCTGCCTGGAGACAGTACGCCTGCCCATTTATGGGTAAGAAAATTGAGGCTTAGACAGGTGAAGGGATTTTCCTGAAGTCACATAAGAAGGGAGCGATGGGGCTGAGGTTTGCACCCAGGCTGTTGGGCTCTAGGGTCCAAGATCTTTCTGTGACACCTAGCTGCCTCCCAGGATGCAAATCCTTGAGTTTCTTGTCCCCACAGTCCCCTGGCCTCTGGGACCTCATGGTGGTCAGATGGTGGTGGTGGTGGTGGGGAGTCCAGGATTTGGTGCTGAACTTTGTCCCCAGTCATCCATGAGAAGTGGGGCTCAATGTCAAGGTTGTAGGCCACGGCTTGCAGACCTCTCCTGCCTAGGAATGGTAAGAAGGCCACCAGTCCCTTTCTTGCCAGAAGGATGTATAACTCAGCTGGACACATGGGTGAAGGCCTCTTTCCCATGCTCTAGGCTCTGAATGTCAACCCAGCTTCATCACCTAAGATCTTCACGCAGAGATCTTATTCCTCAGTATTCAGCCAGCCTGAGGTCTCTGTGGACTGGGCTAGATGCCAAGACCCCTTGTCGAGAAGTTACTCATCAAGAGGTAGCTCTGTGATACAGACTTCCCTAATGAACCAGGAAGACCAACCAAGTCCTGACAGTGGACTCACTGTGCACCCTGGGGTCCACCATTATCCTAACGCTGATCACCAGCCAGCATAAGGGATAGCTATAACCCTACCTGGAGCCAGAACCTGGGCTCCAACAGCAGAACTTAGAGGTTTAATGGTCAGGTTACTTAAAATCTTTCTACTACTCACAAGAGTATTTGAGCATAAAATCCAAACAAAACAAACCCACATATTCTTTTTCCTAACTGCATCCAGCATCTTTATTCCAACAACCAACTTTCAAGCAGATGGAGAGAGGGTCTGCATAGTCCCCCATGGCGCAACACATGTTTTCCCCAACCTCACGTGGACCCGCTGGGTGACTGTCCCACTGGTGAGACTGGGCTTATCTCAGCTGGCACTCAGGCAGAGAAGGGACTCCAGGATATTACGCTTTCTAATCCCTGATGTTAGCTCACCTCTCCACCAGACCTTGACAGTGCCCTCAGCTCCTCCTGGTGCCCAGAGCAGGGCAGCATCTCGTGTGATGCCCTGGCTCCTGACTCCCTGAGCCACCACCATACAGCCTTGGAAGTTTTACCACCTGACAGCAGCTGATTCCTTTTGGCTTGCAGAGGTTTATTGGGGTGGGCAGACAGCACTCTCTCCCTGATGACAGACCCCCAGGTCTGCATGGCATCACTGCCTGGGAGGGAGCTCAGTGTGAATGTGTGGGCACCTTCCCCAGATGCCCAAAGCCATCTATGGGAATGGGGAGAGCTTCCCAACATTTACACCCAGATAATTCAGCACTCCCCACCCCGCCCCGCTCCGTGAATTTGCCTCTGCCTTCTGTGCTGAGAGATTCCCCCAGGAATAGGGTCGGAGTACCTGGTGTCCCAGAGAGGTCCTATGGTCCCTGAGGTCAGAACCCACTCTGGCCCTCTCCTCTGCGAGCTCACCAACGTTCACACGAATCCTCCCGCCCGATTCTTACTCCTGTGGATACAGGAACCTAAACCTGCTCTTCATGGAGAGGGGGGTCTGGGCCAAGGGGAACAGGTGGCACACCCCTGTCCAGCACCGAGCACCCCCTAAACCAGCCAGGGGAACAAAAGGAAGAAGGAAGTGGCTTACCTTTCGAGGGTCGTCTTTGTTTGGTTTGCAGAGAGGAGAAGGTGCCCATGACGGCTCCCATGGCAGCGAAGACTTGTGTGCGACTTGGGACCTCGGGCCCAGCCCCTCCCCTCCCCTGGAAGGAAAGCAGTGTGGATCTTCTACTCCGAATTGGAGGAGATTGGAAAAAAAAAAAAAGCACCCGGCAGCTTGCTGCAGCTTGGTATTCAGCGAGTGCGGGGCTGGGGCGCTGCGAGCCTTTCCTTTCCTTCTTCAGCCCGGCACACGCACCGACTCACAGGGCTAGCGGCTCCTCGCGAGCCTCCGGACCCGAGCCCGGCCGCTCCCCTCGCCGAGGGTGGAGGACGATGAAGCCTGTGTGGCGCTGGACACCCGGCCGGCGCTCCCGCGCGGCCGAAGCTCCCGAGCCAGCGCCGCGTGCGGTGCGGGAGCCGCGCTCGCCCGCCCCTCCTGCCGCACGCTCCGCTCCCCTCCCGGCGCTCTGGCTGGGTCTCGGGGGGCCGAGTACCAATCATGAATGAACAGAGCAGGGACTGCGTGGAGCGGAGCCGCGCGCCTGCCTGCCTGCCGCGCTCCGGGCGAGTCTGAGCCGCGCTCGCGGAGAGCGGCAGGCGGGCAGCCCCGGAGCGGAGGGGCGGGGCCGGGGCGCACAGGGGCGCGGGGCGCTGAGGTCTGGCGCATGGGTGGGGTTCAGGGGGAGGCAGATTGCCCCTCCGGGGAACGTGTGTGTGGCCGGTGTGGGTGCGTTGTTTCATTTGTCTTCAAGGAAAATCTTATTTAATCCACTTCCAGAATTCACGGGGTGAGAAAAAAGTCTGCTCCACCCAGGGAGGAGTGAATAACCTAAGTCCAACTGGGATGTCCTTTTTTCCCCAGCAGTCACGTATGAAGGTGAGAGTTGGACCATAAAGAAAACTGAGCGCCGAAGAATTGATGCTTTTGAACTGTGGTGTTGGAGAGGACTTTGAGAGGCCCTTGGACTGCAAGGAGATCCAACCTGTCAATTCTAAAGGAAATCAGTCCTGAGTGTTCATTGAAAGGACTGATGCTGAAGCTGAAGCTCCAATACTTTGGCCACCTGGTATGAAGGGCCAACTCTTTGGAAAAGACCCTGATGCTGGGAAAGGTTGCAGGCAGGAGGAGAAGGGGACGACAGAGGACGAGATGGTTGAATGGCATCACCGCCTCGATGGACGTGAGTTTGAGCAAGCTCTGGGAGTCGGTGATGAACTAGGAAGCCATGGATGCGGCAGTCCATGGGGTCACAAAGAGTCAGATGCGACGGAGCAACTGTACAACAAAGGGCAAGAAATTTCCCTGAAGTTACCCAGCCAGGATGTGGGGTTAAAACTTGGAGCCTGGGGCTCTGTCCTGGGAACCTCCTGGGAGCACTCCTGTTGGCACATGAGCTGGGGAGCTCACCTCTGGGTCCCACCAGATGTAAAGCCTCAGGTCTCCTAGTTAGCAAGCAGTACAGGGCTTCTCTGTGTCCCTGAGTTCCTGAATCCTGGATAATGGAGCAGAACAGGTAGGAGCTGGCCCTACCTCCTTCCTGCCCTCCCTGTTGGGGAAGAAGGGTGGGGATGGGCTGAGGCCTGGGCTACAACAGGACCTAGGATGGCCAGGACTTAAGGAACAGAGGGGTCATTGCTGGGGACAGGGTGATGGCCCAGCCTCCAGGTTTCTCAGGCGTCTCTGGACGGAGCACCAAGCCAGTTCACCTGCAGCCTCTGCTCATCGCCACACTACCTGAGTGACCAGGATTGGCACTTGAGAGTTTACTAAAGGCTAGGAGGCCATTATCTCATTTCCTCCACCCCCAAGGCCCTTTAAAGAAGCAACGAAAGTCGCTCAGTCATGTCTGACTCTTTGCAACTCCACAGACTATACCCTGCCAGGATCCTCTATCCATGGAATTCTCCAGGCAAGAATACTGGACTGGGTGGCTGTTCCCTTCTCCAAGGGATCTTCCCAACCCAGGGATTGAACCCAGGTCTGCTGCATTGCAGACGAATTCTTTACTGTCTGAGCCACCAGGAAAACCCTTGAAGAAGCAGAGTACAGATAAATCTCAAGAGAGAACTCCATGGAGACAGAGGGAGCCTCCCGTCACTCAGCTGGCTGTAGGGGCCGTTTATCCTGCTGTTCTGACATGGTGTACTCACTAAGGTGATCTTGGCCAGCCCCAACCAAGCTTGGTTTCAATGCCTCGGCTCCCTCTACCCTGGAAGGTGAGCCAGCTCACACACCATCTCCCAGCTCTGACCCCTCCCTCATCCATCCTGTTATGGACTAAATGTTTGTGTCCTCCCCAAGTTAATATGTTCAACCCTAATCTCCAGAATGGCAGTATCTGGAGATGGAGCCTCTAAGGAAGTGATGAAGATTTAAACGAAGTCATAAGGGTGGGGCCCTGACCCTGTGGAATTAGTGTCCTTAATGCCCATAGGAGAACAGGCATCAGAACCCCACCACGACCACATGATCAAGGAAAGACCATTGTGCACTCACAGCAGGAAGGCAGCCATCTGCAGCCCACGGGGACAGCTCTCACTGGACACAATCTCTGCCGGCACCTCACCTTAATCCTGGGCTTCTAGTCTCCAAAACTGTGAGAAAATAAATTTCTGTTGTTTAAGCCACCCAGTCTGTGGCATCTCTTTATAGCAGCCTGAGCAGACAAATACACACTCACAGCCTGTCCACACCCTCTGGAGTCTCTGGAGCCAAGGTGTTGCTTTCCCTCTGACATGAGTACCCATGTAGGGCTCCTTAGGCCACCCCCGGGAGGCTGTTCGGGAGGAAAGGATATGATGGCCAGAGGCCCGCAGAGGTCCTGCTGAAGCGCAGTGCACAGTGTGTCTGCGTGACACACCAGCTGTGCTCCTTGCCTCCCTCTCCCATCGCTGCCCCTCCAGTCATGCCTCTTCCCATCCTTGTGGACAAGGGCAGGTCACTGAGCTCCCACCACATGGAGGCAGCAGTGTCAGATTAAGAGCATGAATCTGGGGTGGGGGGGCACCTGCTAGATGTGGGTTCAATTCCCAGTTTTGTCCCTTTTTAGCTGTATGGCTTTGGGCCTGATAAGTCCTTTCTCTGAACCCTATGTTCCCCTTCTGCGGTTGGCATTAGTACCTACCTCATAGTATTGCGTGGGCTTCCCTGATAGCTCAGTGGGTAAAGAATCCACCTGCAGTGCAAGAGACACAGGACACGCAGGTTCCATCCCTGGGTTGAGAAGATCCCCTGGAGTAGGAAATGGCAATCCACTCCAGTATTCTTGCCTGGCAAATCCCATGGACAGGGGAACCTGGCAGGGTACAGTCTATGGGGTCACAAAGAGACATGACTGAGCACATGGCATACACATAGTATTGCCATTAAGGGTGGTGCAGTCGTGTGTGTGAGGCCCTCAGTATGTGCCCAGCGCAGAGCATGACTGGTCAGGGAGAGTGGACCGCCGCTACTTGGCTGCCTAGGGCCAGGCTAGAGCCGTATGAAAAACGAGGAAGTCACCGCCTTCCCCTTGGCTTCCATCTTTGCTCTTCATCTGTTTCAGAGGAAATCTATTCTCAGGATCCCCATCTGGTATTAAAAGACTCAGATTAGTTAAGGAAGGGAATGTGGTTGGCACCTGATTATGTGCAATTCAGCACTCTGCTAGCTGCTGTCTTGTACCATTTCCCAAATGTTCCACATGCATAAGTCTGGCCTCCTTGAATAGATTGTGAGCTGTTAGAAAGCAAAGCAATCACCCCCTTCCCCTGTCCTCCTCCAGCACAGCTCAGCCCGGCCCAGGACATCTTGAGTGTCCCACAGATACTCACACTGAGGTCACTCATGGTGGGGAAAGAGGCCCACCCCACTTCTCTTTCTGCACATGAATTTAGACTGGACTGTTTCATCTGTAAAATGTGAACAGGCCTCCTTCAAGTTTTGGTATGAGGAATGGGTTGGATAAGGTAAAGGAAAAGTGTTTTATCTCTCTGCAAATCACTCTGCAAATACACTTTATTATTTGTTCTGAGGTTCATCTAGGTATTCATTTATTCATTCATTCAACATATATTTACTGGGACTTCCCTGGTGATCCAGTGGTTAAGACTTCGCCTTTCCATGCAGGGACTGTTTAATCCCTGGTCAGACAGCTAAGATCCCACATGCCTAGTGGCCAAAACATAAAACGGAAGCAATATTATAATAAATTAAATAAAGACTTCAAAAATAGTCCACATGAAAAAAAAAACTATTTAAATAGACACTTTGAAAAAAAAAAGCATATATTTATTAACCGACTACTTGCTAGGCATTATTCTAAATACATGGATCAGTAGTACTGAATGAGAAGAAGCAAGAGTCCTTGCCCTTGCGGAGCTGATCTAGGGCTGAGGGCAGTCAGACGCTCGCATCTTTACAAACAGCAATCAGGAGGGAGTGAGTGAATATGGAATAAGGTGGTGGGGGATGCTCAGAAGCCAGGTAAGATAAGTTTTTGCAAACTACAGGTGATGTCACAAGTACTGATAGATCTCCAGAGGGCAGGGAAGCAGATAGAGCTTTCAGGTCAGAGACATCAGGCTTCAAATGTGAGGTTTGTTTTGTGACCTTGAGCATGTTTTTTGAACTTTGAAAGCCTCACTCTCTGCACATTTGCGAGAGGAACAATCCCACCAATGTCAGTGGCAGGATGAGATTAAAATTGATTGTGATAGCAAAAGCACTCGGCACAGGGTTTCCCTGCTTGGAACACAGTCCTGGCTCAGAACATGCTAACTTCATTCTTCAGTCTCCCCCATGGGTCTCCTTTGCAAGCACTTTCTTCCCTACCTTCAAAGGAGCTAGAAAAGACCTTAGTGTAGGACCTGAGCTTGGGAAGTGACTCTCCTGGGCCATGTCCTCATGCAGCAAGCTTGGCCTCATCTGTCGAGGCTGATTATGCCCCTTGAGGAGAAAGGCTGATGTGGACCGTGGGGGATGCGAGGGAAACCAGGACCCAGGCTCTGCCCTTCACGTCCCGACAGCTGCACTGCCTCAAGGGTTCCCCTTTCATGCTCCAGTGCTGGAACAGTCTCCACCAGGGGCTGAGATGAGTTCAGACAGGGTGCAGCCACCCACGCAGCCTAGACACTGGCAGCAAAGCCCTTCTGAGTTACCCAGATCCAGGGAGTGGGAAATGACGTTCCAGAGCACCTCAGCTTGCATTATCTGAAGGAACACTACATGTTGTGGAGGTCAGGGAAGTCATGGGTGCCACACTAGACCTAGCATAATGCAGGTGCTTCGTGAACTTGATCAAATGGCTCTCAGCGGGTAGATGGAAGGATGGCTGGAAGGAGGAAGGGTGAAGAGGTGGAGTAAAATGTTCACACACATTTAAATACCCGATGAAAACTGTGACACTTCTTTCCCAAAAGAACAGGGCATGCTTGCGCTCACAATTGGCAGTAAGTTTTGTGGTGTTCACGACTCTTCCTACTGAAGCACATTTATGGACACCTGGTTAAGAAAATCTTTCCTTAGGAGAGACTGTATGAAGGCATTTGACCCAGCCACTTCTTAGCTGAGCTTAACTTCTCTAAGACTCAGTCTCAACTTCTGTAAAATGGAGGTAATAATTATGCCAGTTGCTTAGGGTTGTTGTGAGGGTTGAATGAGAAGCATTCAAGTGCTTTAGCATAGTGACTGGCAGGTTGCAAGGCTCCAGGAAGTATGCTCATCATCATTAACATCATTATTAAACTTTGTTCACTCACTCATCCATTCAGTCACAATCTGATGAGTGCATTTAGTGAGCACCTCCTGTTTATCATACTCTAAGTGGGTCTCTGGGCTATAGAAGTTGATGCTCTCTGGCTTGGAGAACTCACAGTCTAAGGGACAAAGGACAGATACACACCCCCTATAACATCCCAGACTTTGTCAAGAAACAGTGGGAATGACCTCTCTAGCTCTGCCAGTGAAGAAAGTATGAAAGTGCAAGTGTTAGTCGCTCAGTCATCTTTGACTTTCTGCGACCGCATGGACTTCAGCCTGCCAGGCTCCCCTGTCCATGCGATTCTCCAGGCAAGAATACTGGAGTGGGTAGCCATTCCCTTCCCCAGGGGATCTTCCCAACCCAGGGATCGAACACAGGACTCCCACATTGCAGGCAGTTTCTTTACCATCCGAGCCACTGGGGAAGCCCACCAGTGAAGAAGCAGGCCCTTAAACCTGGTCAGGCTGGCCTGCCCCACTCTAAGTCCCACCCCAAAGTTTGGGCTCTGCAAGGTCAGGGGCCTAGGAGGTCAAAGGTCAGAGTGGAGGTGGGGTGGAGACAAGTGTGGAACTGGGTAGAAAGAGATGGGGTGGGAGGTCAAGGTGAGAGTTAGGGGCAGGGCAAGGCTGCAGTGGGGTAGAGGTGGCCCTGATAATTGTCATAGTGGCAGGGTGGACAGGTGACACGGAAATGATTGGGGCAGTGGGGACAGAAATCATGGGCAGAATTTCTTATCTGTACAAAATATGGATTCATCTGTTCAGTTCAGTCATGTCCAACTCTTTGCGACCCCATGGACTGCAGCACACCAGGCTTCCCAGTCCATCACCAACTCCTGGAGCTTACTCAGACTCGTGTCAATTGCATTGGTGATGCCATCCAACCATCTCATCCTCTATCATCCCCTTCTCCTCCCACCTTCAATCTTTCCCAGCATCAGAATCTTTTCCAATGAGTTGGTTCTTTGCATCAGGTGGTCAAAGTGTTGGAGTTTCAGCTTCAGCATCAGATTATGGATTCATAATCTTGGGTAAATGTCCAGGAGTCAACTGTATTCATGCCCCTTCTTTATTCTCCTTAGGTTATATAACAGTTACGTTAGCAATGGTAGCCACCATCTATGGAATTCTTACTATGTGCCCGTCACATACCCAGTCCTACTTATTCATTTCAGTACTCCATAAGGTAGGTACTCTCTTTATGCCCCATTTTATAAAGGAGGCAAACAAAGCACAGAGAGGTTAAGTGACCTGCCCAACATCACACAGCAAATAAGTGGTGGAACTAGTCTTGAACTTAGATGATCTAACTTCAGAGCCCACACTGCCTGTCTAGCCCCAAGTCCTCCAGGTACTGTTGCAACTGATTTCTTCTAGCACTGTTTCTTTGGGGACTCACAGCAATGGTCTAGCATCTCAGAGCTGAGGGACGGATAAGGAGAGGAGTCTGGCCTTAAGGCTACTCTCACCCATACCCTTAGTGCCTGAGGGTGCAGCCATGGCCCCCAGCCTGCAGAGCCAGCAGCCTAGAGGCACACTGGGTCTGTTTTCACTCCAGGGCTTCTATAGGCTAGAAGCCCCCTGGAAAAAGTGAGCAGGGAGGGGAGGAGGGAGCAGCAGCCCTGCCGTGCGATGATTAGTAATAATGCCAGCGATGAACGCCCCTGGCCCTGCACGGCCGGCTGATCCCGTCAGCGAGGGCTCCCAGCTTGCCAGCACTGCTGCAGCAGCTGGAGCCTGGAGAGGGAGGAAGGAACGTGGAACAGAGTCGTGGCAGCGGTCATCCTGAGGGCTGACTCTGGGACAGAGCTGCGGGACTGAGGCAACGTAAAACTATAAGCTATCAGTGGATGTCTCTTGTGCTTTGTTCTGGGACCACACACCCCGCTCCACAATCGAGACTTGTGGCATTCACTGCCTGGGTAAAGATGACACAGAATCAATGCAGCCACCTTTTTGGATTTTGACTTATGAAGACTCTGGTTTAAGATGAAGGGCCAGTTGGAGAGCAGGGAGAGGCATGTGTCCTTGGCTCACCACGTGCACAGCATTCAGCCCTGAAACCCCAGATTGTGGTGAAGTCGGGGAATTGGGGATGCCTCACTCATTTCCTAAGTAGAGCCAGGTCAGTGGACACAGCCCTGAGTCCCTCTTCCAGTCCCACCAGCCCTCTATATGGGCGGTGCATCTCTTTCACTGGCCTGTGTATCTTTTCTGCTGAGTCTGACAAGGAGAAGACTCTTTCCCCTGCCCCCAGGAAGGGAATGGCCCAGAAAATCCCAGAGAACCAGCAAACCTTGGTTCTAGGATGGGGGGTCCAGCTGTGACCTGGATGGCACTGTGACCACAGAATGTACAGGGGCCAGGATACCCGGAGACCGTCTGCCTACAGAGGTGATAGGCTGCACATTGATGGTAGAGTCCACCTCTACAACTCGGTTCTTCATAATAAGCCCCCAGAAGAATGTTCAGGCAAATCTGAGGGCTTGGGGCATCCTAAGTTTATTGAGATTTCATTTCTGCCCCCATCCCCTAAAATGGAAACTTGGAATAGAAATTAAGTTCAGCAATTTAAGAAATAAGCAAAGTAGTAGTCATGTATAGTGGAGAAGGAAATGGCAACCCACTCCAGTCCTCTTGCCTGGAAAATCCCATGGACGGAGGAGCCTGGTAGGCTACAGTCCATGGGGTCGCTAAGAGTTGGACACGACTGAGCGACTTCACTTTCACTTTTCCCTTTCATGCACTGGAGAAGGAAATGGCAACCCACTCCAGTACTCTTGCCTGGAGAATCCTAGGGACGGCGGAGCCTGGTGAGCTGCCATCTATGGGGTTGCACAGAGTCGGACACGACTGAAGTGACTTAGCAGCAGCAGCAGCAGCAGCAGCAGTCATGTATAGGTGTGAAAGTTGTACCATAAAGAAAGTAGAGCGCTGTAAAATTGATGCTTTCAAACTCTGGTGTTGGAGAAGACTCTTGAGAGTCCCTTGGACTGCAAGGAGATCAAATCAAGCAATCCTAAAGGAAATCAACCCTGAATATTTGTTGGAAGGAGTGATGCTGAAGCTGAAGCTCCAATACTTTGGCCACCTGATGCGAAGTGCCGACTCATTGGAAAAGACCTTGATGCTGGGAAAGATTGAAGGTAGGAGGAGAAGGGGGCGACAGAGGATGAGATGGTTGGATGGCATCACTGACTCGATGGACATGAGTTTGAGCAAGCTCCGGGATGTTGAAGGACAGGGAAGCCTGGCGTGCAGCAGTCCATGGGGTCACAAAGAGTCGGACACAACTGAGCGACTGAAAAACAACAAACATTTCTGGCATAACTGAAGAGGTTGACTGAAATTCTTAGCTACTCAAAAAGTGATCCTCACTATACCACAATGGCTCTGCTCTTGTCTCCATTTTACAGATTAGCAAACTGAGGGGCAGAGAGGTGATGTGATTTGCCCAGGGCCACAAAGCTGGAATGGGCTGTAGTGTCAGGGTTTGAACCCGATTCTATCTGTTCTCAAAGCCCATGCCATTAACCCAGGAAGGGGAAAGAGCAGGGGATTGGGGCAGGGAAGAGAAGGAAGTCAGAGGACACAGAGCAGCTGCAGAAGAACCGGGGGGTGAAGGGAGCTCTGCACTCACCCTCCCTCCAGGTATGGCTGCCCTGGGTCAGAGGAGGATGGCTGCGAAAAGCCTTTGTGTTGGCTTAGAGGACAGCATGGACATGAGCACTGAAGTTGGCCCCTGGTCACCCGGCCTGCGGCTGGTGGGGCAGTGGGGAAGGTAGATGCAGCACCTCCGGGAGCAGGGACATCACCCGTCCTCCCCCAAGTACTCCCGGTAACCTCCTTTCTGGGAGGTCGGGCTGGCCCTCTCCCCACCCCCTCCCCCTGTGTTGAGGCCCCCTTCCTGGCTGCCACAGGACATTGGCTTGACAACGGCAGCATTTCAAGATGATTTCTCTTTCTGTTGTCTCTTCTTGCACTGGGCTGGCCCCTAGTGACTGAGAGGGCTGCTCTCTCTGGCTGGTGCAGGGGTAGCTAATTGACAGTCCAGGGCTCTCTTTCTCTGGACTGGCATTTGCATGGTGCATTAGTATTCGTGCCTGCAGCTCAGGGCTGTTCTGGATGGCAGATGCTGTGCCGATAAGTGGTATGCCATAAGGACTTGAAGCGGTTTGCTGGAATCCAGGCCACTGAACAAGAGGACATGGAGGAAGGCTGCAGATGACACCAGGCTCCTTGCCTGCTTCCCGTGCGGTCAGACCTGGAGTCTGCTGTTCTACCATGTATGAGATCCCGGCCAATCTCTCCAATGGTTTGCCCAGTATCCGCTGAGCCCTGCTCTGCTCCACCTGCCCCATCTTGGTGCCAGAGATGCAGAGAGAGGTGAAGTGTCTTGCTCCTGGCCCTAAGAAAGCTCACAGTCCTGTGCGGACAGTGGCATAGTAACCATTTGAAGATGGGCATGAGCCCCAGGTAATCAGCTCAGAGGTCTATAGCAGCTCAGAAAAGGGACATCTAATTCAACCCAAAGAAGAAGAGTGGGGTAAGGGAGGGCAGTCAGGCATAGCTTCTCAAAAGCAGAGATACTGGGTCTTCAAAAACGAGTTGGAATTTGCCAGCCAAATCCCACTGTGAACACATGACTGTGCTTTTTAACTGGACCCACAAGAGCCACATTCCAGCTCACTCTCGAGGTGGTGCCCCCATGGGCAGACGTCACCAACCCCATCTACAGATTTTCCAAACGTATAGCTGGATGGACTTTGGGGAAAGCTGGTCCAGCCACCATGGGTGACGACGTGATAAAACCCATGGGAGATGATTGAAGTGAGCGATGGAATCATCCCCAAACAGTCAGACCTTCCTAAATATCTCTAGGGTTGGAAACTTTGTGGTTTCTGAATGCAACTCGATCTAGTATTTTACCATTTACCCAGAGCCAGACTCACCCCTGTCTCACCAGCATCTGCGAAGCTGGAGAACTTTTACTCACAATACTCCTGGAAGCAGAGAATTGGGGCGAAAGAAGCTGAGGTGAAGGAAGCAGCAAGGCCCAGGCCCTGCAGAAGGAATGCAGTGGGGCTCCAGATACAGAGAGGAGTGGGGGACAGGGTCCAGAGGAGGCCGGGGGCCACGTAGTGCAAGGCTTGTGGTCCTTGGTGCAGGATTTGTGTTTTACGCTGAGAGCAGTGAGGGGCCATGGGTGATTTTTTTTTTTTTCACTTTTTATTTTGAAAAGATGATAGATTCACAAGAAGTTGCAAAAATAGTACAGAAAGGTCCTGTGTACCCTTTATCCAATATCCCCCAGAGCTAATATCTGTAGCTGTACAGCTGACAAGTACAGTTGTCCCTATGGACTGACACTGGTAAGATCCACAGACCTTGTTCAGATATCACCAGTTTTCCATGCGCTCATTTGTATGTGTGTGTGTATATGTGCGCATATGTGCCTGCCTACTTCTATGCTATTCTACCACATGTGTATGTTGATATAACTACCAGCAAAGTCAAGATGCCCAACTGTTCCACCACTACAAAGGGACTAACTCGCTGTGCTCCCCCTTTGCAACTGCCCCAGCGGCCTGCATCCTGTCACCAGGAAATAGCAGAGAGGGAGGGTCTGAGTGCTGTCTGCTGGGTCAGGGGCACAACCTTTGAGGCCCTAGAAGCCCCTCAGCAAAGTGGGTTCACCATGAATACAGGTTGCTTTGAATGTCCCCACTCTGCAGTTGAGGGGCAAGAACAGACAGGTTAAGCAACTTAAGGCCCCGCTGCCTTCTCATGGTGAACTAGTAGGTTGTCTCTATTTAGATGCTCCCAACAGCTTTGTGCAGAGTGTGTGTGTTGACCGTGTGTCCCGGAGCAGAGGCGGGGCCTCTGGGTCAGAGAGCTATGCAGAACCCACTCTCTCACTTCAAAGTCTCATCCCTGTCCCCAGGGGTGAAATGGTCTATCAACAACTTCAAATAGTCACGGAGAGGAATTGATTACAAAATACTCGCACAGTGCCAAACACAAGGAAAAAAACATCTTTGTTCCCCAAATGCCAGCAGTGACCCAAAGTACTGAGGAGAAATTGCTGCTTCCCCCTCCAATTCCTGTCTCCATGGGGAAGGTGGAGGTGATCTCAGAGGCTGAATGGCCCTCCAATCTGTAGCTCAGCCCCTTCTTCCAGCTGCCTCAGCTCATGGCCCCACACATGGCCCACACTCCGGGGCCCGTCCGCGTGGTTCTGGGGAGACAGGAACAGGCAGGGGACCCCCAGCTCTCAGCTGCTCTGCTTGGGACCCTATGGCTAAGTTCTCTTCCTGAGACTAGAAGCTCTGGCTTCAGGCTTCCTCCTCCAATGCGGCTTTCAGCAGTAATAAAGCCAGTACCTTCATCCACATTGAACATCTCTGTCTATTTCTCACGTGGTCCACAAGAAATGAATGGGATTGACGGTGACCTTTAAACTCCAAAACCAAGCACGGGGCTGGGCACAGAGTCTCTGCCCTAAATAACGCCACAGTTTTGTTTAGAGTGATGTGCTCAGAATTGCTGAGAGACGTGTGTGTGCACGGGGGAGCTGTTTGGGAGTGGGAATGGCAGGGGACAAAGGGAGGGTCAAGGAAGATGGAGAGAAAAAGAGAGGAGCTAGGGGCTGGACAGCTTTGGGGTCTTCAAAGGGCACTGAGGGGGACTGGATGGGTGGGTCAGCTGTTGCCTTGGGGTCCCCCTGCCTGAGACCATCAGCTCAGATCATCACCCCCCACCGGGTCGGCCCTGGCCCAGCATCTGGCAGCCACCAGACAGTCTCATTCCCTTTCTGCCCACAAGAGCGAACTCTTGATTTCCGGCAGGCTTCTCCTTTCTCAAGGGGAGTTCCTGCCTGCGTCTGGCAGCCACCTTCCACCTTTTGCGGGAAACGCTGAAGTAACCTGTGGAGTCTTGCTCTCCGTCCCCGTCTCTTTAGTGCCAGGAGCCTCCCTGGCTGCTCAGTCACTACTAGGAGGCCCTGGGGTCAGCCTCCCCGCCTGGCTCGCCGCCTGCCCTCCAGCCTCCAGGGCAGCGGGCACATCCTTCCTCTCCAATAGTAATGAAATCTTCCCTCTGCTGGGTGCCCTGCCAGGTTTGGGGTCAGCATTTTTACTCACTCAGCTCAGCCCTGGGCTCCGGCTCGGTAATTACACCCCACACCTCATCGCAGACAGGCCTGACTCAGCCCACAGGGCTGGCTTCCCTGAGCCATCACCTCCTGGAAACTTAAACAGGCCTCTCTGGTCTGCAGGGACTGTTGGTGTGTGAATTCGCTCCCTTTTCTGGGTCCTGAGTCAACCTGTCATCCACTCGCATTGTTGCCCCTCCCCCAGCACACATACTCAGGACAACCCGCCCAGGTCTCCCTCTGCTCCACCTGGCTGAATGCTATTCCTCGCTCCTGGCTTCACTCATGTCACATCTCCCCCAGGAAGCCCTCCTGGGTTTTCCCACATCACCTCCCTCTATGTTCAGGTGCTCGCAGTGACTGCTTGCTTCTCTGAGCCTGAACAGCTGGCACTAGGCATGGTTCCTTGCTGTTTAGTCACTAAGCCATGTCCGACTCTTTTGTGACCTCATGGAGCCCACCAGGCTCCTCTGTCCATGGGATTCTCCAGGCAAGAATACTGGAGTGAGTTGCTATTTCCTGCTCCAGGGGATCCTCCTGACCCAGGGATTAAACTCACATCTCCTGCATTACCAGGTAGATTCTTTACCACTGAACCACCTGAGAAGCCCCTATATTTTTTATGGGTACATAAAATGACTCGTGACGAGATGAATTGATGAATGGGTGAATGAGCACATGGATGGGTGAATGAATGAGTGAGTGTACCCGCAGACATCTAACTTCTCCTTCTGATCCTTAACCATCTGTTATTTGGGTTTATTTTTTAACTGCTTCACATAGAAAGATGACCCTTAAAGGCAGGGACCTAAATGTTATTTATTCATTGCCCAAGTACATTCAGTAAAGCCTTGTAGTCTGCACGAAGCATGAGACATGAGACCATAGAAGAGCTAGTAAAGTATGTCTCTGCCCCTGAGAAGCTCTGTCTAATGTCATGACCCTGTCTTGTAGGGACTCTCTTGAAAACAGGATGGAATCTGTGGACACTCTCTTGAGAAATACACACACACGCACATATATACACACACACACATGAAATATGAGTCCATTTCAAGAGCTCCTGAAATCCCTGGCCACAGTTTAAAAGCCCCTGGCCCGGTGAGAAAGAGAAACATGTTAATAAACAATTTTAATATCTTTTTCTAAGGGCTGTGCCAGGAGGCATGGCTAGCTCATAATTGAGGGTCAGAAAAGATGAATTGATTAGCTCACTTTGAGTGAGATGATGTGTCTCAGGGATGTTGGAATCAAGGAAGAGATTTCAGAAGGGCTGGATCTTGAGCAGTGAGTAGAAATTTACCAGACAGGCAAAGGGGGAGGAGAAGGAAGATGAACATGAACGAGCACGTGCACAACAGTGATTGCTAGGAGCAGGGGAGAAAAGAATTGGGAGTGACTGCTGAAGCACTGGGGTTTCTTTCCTGGGTGATGAAAATGCTCTGTGATTAGATAATGTTGATGGTTGTGCAATTTTGTGAATTTGCTGAAACTTTGAATCATACACCTTAAAAGGGTTAATTTTATGGCATGTGAATTGTGATTCTTAATTTTATGTGCCAATCTGGCAAAGTTGTGGTGCCCAGTTGTTTGGTCAGACAGCAGTCTAGATGTTGCTGTGAAGGCATTTTTTAGATAAGATTAACATTTAAATTAGTAAACTATGAGTAAAGCAGATTACCTCCTGTAGTGTGGGTGGGCCTCATCCAATCAGTTGAGGACCCTAAGAGAAAAAGGCTGAAGTTCCCTGGGGAAGAGGGTTTCTGCCTCCAGACTGTCAAGTTGCAACACCCATGCTTCCTCAGGTCTCCAGCCTGTCAACTTACCCTGCAGACAGATTTCAAACTTACCAGCTTCCATAGACACGTCAATCTCTCTCTCTCTCAGTATAAACCTATCCTATTGGCTCCATTTCTCTGGAGACCTCTGACTAATACCTTAATTATATCTCAAGTCTAAAATTTTATTAGTAGAGGACTAATTAAATAAATAATGGTAAAACCATAAAACACAAGTACACAAGCATGAACCAGAATGGAATCCTCAGGGTGTATGTAATAAGATGGCTCAGCATGACAGGCAGAGGCAGGAGGGAGCTGGTCGGGGCAGACAGGAGCAGGCACAGCCATGCAAAGCCTTGCTTATCATGCCAGGCCTCTATTGCCTGCAGGACAGTGAGCTATTAGTTAGGGATATTTTTGGTTGCAAGCAACAGAAACTGATGCTGATTAAATTCAACAGGAGAAAGAAACTATGAGAAGACTATGGAGATACTCACATCCAGAAAATACTTAACAATCAAATCCAGAACCTACCAGGAACCAGGGCCATTCCAGGAGAAAGGTACCAGGAATTCATGAATAGGGTTTCTTTAGGATAAATCAATTACCGCTACCTTTGGTTCTAGGATACTGTGGTCAGTCTTAGAAAAGAGAATCTGATTGGCCACATTTGAGTCCCTGTGCCCAACTCTTAAATTGTGAGGGCAAGGCAGGACCCCTTGTACAACTTTCCTGCCAGTTGGGTGGTATCTGGGAAGCAGTCAGTGTGCCACTGCTGGGGAAACGAGGACAGGTGGCTGGCAGATAGATCCGTAGGAATGCATGGTGCAGACAACACTGGGATCCTGGCCCAGCCAGTGAACACGAGCAGGGGCTTGATGTTCACTGAATTGTATTGTTGAGTCTTCATTCCAACCATGACAGTGTCCCTATACCTTGGGCTGTGTCAGGACCACAGACACCCTGCTGTCAGAGAACAGAACTATTTAGTGGCAGGACTGGAGCTGCTTAGGGCTTCTAGCTGTGTGGCCTTTGATCAAGTCAGTTAGCCTCTCTGAAACTCAGTATTCTCATCTGTCTAGGCCAGGCCATTGTATGCATCTCCTAGGCTTCCTAGGAGGATTAAATGTGGAGACACAGGCGACAAAGCCTAGCTCAGGGTCTGACAAATTCCAAGGGCTCTGTTCTTCTTCAGGGACCGTCTCTATACTTGACAATCATGCTGAGTCAAGCAGAATGACATAGGGGCCTTGCCAAGTCAATTTTCAATTAAATGGAGACTAGCCCTGATCTAGGCTGGGCCTGGGGCCAAGGCTGTGGGTCTTGGTACAGGAATCGGGTCTTTTATCTTCGGGCTCCCTGATTTCTCTTGTCCTATACCCTACCCTGCCTGGAGGCTGCCTGCCTCCATCTCTCTCCCTTGCCTCTGAGAGGTGGAGGGTGGGGCCCATGGAGACTCAGACCTGCCCAGCTCCTTCGCAGATTCCCGGAGGTGGCTTCCAAAACAGTCCCTCCAGATTCACATGACTCTGAAGATGGGGTGTCAGTGTGTGCTGTTGCCCCCTGGGGCTCAGCTCTGGGCCATCAGACACCCTGTTTGTCCAGGGCTGGGGTCTGTGTATTCAAGTTTGGAATATGGAGGAAGAGGTGTGGTGAAGGAGGGGATAATGCCACCTCTGGAAGGAAGATGGGATCATTTACTAGGGCCCAAGACAAAGGCCCCACCCAGGCCAGGATTTATGCGAAGGTGTGAAGAATCAACTCTAACTCCCACTGGCTATGGCTGGAGAGGAAGGGTTAATGGGGAAGAAGCAGGAAAGAGGGAGAGAGCCAGAAAGCTGGGCAGAAATGGGATTGAGAGAGAGGATCAGAAGGTGAAGAGATGGCGGAGCCAGACACAAGGAGCCCAGCTGAGTGATGTGAGAGAGGGAGAGGGAGACAAGGAGGAGAGCAGGGGAGAGAGAGAAGGAGGAGGGGGAGCCACAGGCAGACAAACTGAGCTGAGAGACGGGATGGAGAAAGGAGAGAGACAGGCGGGGGGCGGGCAGGGGAGAGGGTGAGTGAGCCGGAGGCAGGGAGCCGGGGAGAGGAGGGACACTGATGCCCCGTAACCTCCGTTCTTGCCAGCCTCCTGCAAACACGCACGGCGGAGGGCGGAGGCGGCCCGCCGAGGCTCTGGGAGGGGCCACGTGCCTGCCTCGCTGGTTTTCGCTCTCTGATAAATGACACGCTCTAAATGGTCTATTAGCGCAGAGTGAGCTCTACAAGTGCCTCCGCCCACCCCCACGCCCCCTCCCCCGGGGAAACGCACTATATTTATAAGGTGACTCATCTGCCCCAACCCCTGGGGATCCAAGGCTGAACCCTCGCCATGACTTCACCTTCAAAACACCACGGGGACAGTGGGGACAGGCCTGAGGAGGTGTTCGTGGAAGGAGACATTCGGGCGAGTGAGTTTGTCAGGCCCATTGGGGGTGTTCATCCCAATGACCGCAGGGCAGGGGCGTGATGGCGGCACAGTGCCGACGTGTCTGTGGCTGGCTTGAGCTCAGCGCCTCCCTGTTGCCTCTTTCAGGATCCTTTTCCCCCCGACGCCCAGAGACTTGTCTAAGAGCTTTTGTTTCTCCTGGAAGCAAAGTGAGGAGGTGGAAGATGGTTGCTCTCCCTTCGGGTCACAACTCAACCCCCACTGCAAGCTGTCTTAGTACCACCAGCCTCTACTTCACTGCATTCCCAGAGTCCTAACATTTCATTTATTGGTGAGGTGTTCTCATCATTGGTAACATCTCTCATGTCGAACCGACTGAAGGATGGTGATGGGCTTTTGAACAGACTGAAGGATGGTGATGGGCTTGGCTCAGTTGTATTTTTAGCATCACGGTACCCTCTTAACTAGCATTTACAGAATGGTGGTAGTGGTTTAGTCACTAAGTCGCATCCGACACTCGCAACCCTGTGGACTGTAGCCTGCCAGGCTCCTCAGTCCATGGGATTCTCTAGGCAAGAATATTGGAGTGGGTTGCCATTTCCTTATCCAGGAGATCTTCCCAACCCAGGAATTGAACCCAGGTCTCCTGCATTGCAGGCAGATTCTTTACCAACTGAGCTACCAGGGAAGCCTAACTAACACTCTGTGAACAAAAATGTGCCATTTTGGTGTCTAGTGATGCTGAGATTTTAATCCATGGAGCTATTATTTTAACAGTCATTTTGCAAATAAGGAAAGTGAAGCTCAGAGACATTTAGGAACTGATCTGAGGGACCAAACTAGAAAGGGAAGTTTGGTGCTTTAACTCAAGTCTGTCTGATTCCAGAGTCATTCTAACCATCACTCGGGAAACTTGCAGCCCCACACAAATCATCACTGACAGACACTTACCCCAGTTATACAGTGATTTGTACTCTCCCCTTGCATGCTAACTCCATAAAACAAGCTTGATGTTTCTAAATAGAGAGAAGCAAGAGGGACTGTGGCAGATAAAAGACATGATCTTAAATGAGGAGGCAGGTTCAGCCGGTATTGAGGGGACTCAGAAGCTGACCTTATGCAGATCTGAGCACTATTCCAGTGACGGTCACAAGAGAGCCTGATGCTTGCATTTCCTGCTGGGTGGGGATTTTGGCTTTCATCCTTTTAGTCAGAAGGTCCCCCGACATGGGTCACCCTAGATTATTCCCACCACAACCCAGGTAGCTCCAACCCCACTGTCACCTTAATTTCAGGGCCTGGATAGCTGTACCTCCCGATAAACACTCATCTCAAGAGCCTACAGATAAGATCTCTTAGCTCAATCCGTCCAGATTTTCAGGCAGAAGGCCCACTTTTGACCCCATTCATGCTTGGAAAGAAGACTAGAGTGGATAAAAGTGAAGACAAATGCTGAGGGCTGGGGCAATGGGATGACCCAGAGGGATGGGATGGGGAGGGAGGTGGGAGGGGGGTTCAGGATGGGGAACACATGTAAACCCATGGCTGATTCATGTCAGTGTATGGCAAAAACCACTACAATATTGTAAAGTAATTAGCCCCCAACTAAAATAAATAAATTTATTAAAAAAAAAAAAAGTGAAGAAAGGCTATTTCTCCCATTTGATAGTTTAAATTTAGAATTTAGGCTTAGGACTGCCAGGAGACACAAGGAATCTAATTATGACCTATTTGAAATACCATTAGACTACAGATAAAATCTCTCAGGACAAAGGGGCTGGGGACAGCAGTAGCAAAATGCTTCTCCTGACAAGTGTTCCACTGGTATGGCTGTGAATATCACCAGGGTTGTACTGGTGGAGAAAGGAGTTGGTGGAAAAGAGCTTCGGAAGGAATAATGTTAGAGTTAAATCTCTCCCTCTCTTTCTCCCTCTCTCTGATAGACTTGGCCTTGTACATTCTTCACTCTCATAGCATACTAGATCAAATCTTTCATAATTCTGCCAGAATTCTTTGGGCTTTGAAGACATCAATGCTCAAGCACCAGCAAAAACAAATTCCATCACAATCTCTGGGGGTTATGGCTTTTGACAGGGGTGTGATGCCTCAAAATACCAGCATCCCATATACCTGCTTCTGGGCCCTGCCATCCATCAACTATGAGTCCTTGAGAAATTACTTCAGTTACCTGATGCATGGTTTCTTCAAAGGTAAAGTAAAACAAATAATTGTATAGATTTCCTGTGACACTTATGAGAATAGACTGGCTGGAGACTGGCTGGAGACACAGGTTCAATCCCTGGGGTGGGAAGATCCCCTAGAGAAGGAAACGACAACCCACTCCTGCATTCTTGCCTGGACAATTCTATGGACAGAGGAGTCTAGTGGGCTATAGTCCAACGGGTCGCACAAAGGGTCAGACACGACTAAGCAACTGAGCCCACGTGCATGCATGATATAATAGCTGGAAAGAACCTTACATAGTGCCTGACATGCAATAGGGCTTCAAAAGCTGGCCATTGTTGGGACCTCCCTGGTGGTCCAGGGGCTGAGACTCTGAGTTCCCAAAGCAGGGGGCCCAAGTTCAATCCCTGATCAGGGAACTAGGTCCCACATGTGTCAACTAAGAGTTTGCACGTTGCAACTAAAATTCCCACATGTTGCAATGAAGATCTAAGATTCTCCATGCTGCAACTAAGACCTGGCACAGCCAAATAAATAAATTAATTACTTTAAAAAAAGACTTTTAAGTAATTTGGCCATTTCTATAATTATTGTTGCTATTTCTACTAGTAAGTATTGAATAATCCCTGGCAAAAATCTACCCTTCCTTAAACCTCCGGGGAAAAAAGTGAACTTGACCTGAAATATCTGGGTTTACAGTGGGTGGGGCACCGCCATAGGAGGATGGATGGTGTTACATGAAGTAAGTGTCTTGTGCTATCTAAGTGGCAGATCCTTCTCAGAGTGGATTCCAAACAGTGTTTCCTGCTAACAACTCTTTTAATACCTCCTATAGTCTCAACTGGCCTAATACACTGCCATCAGAGGGAATGCCAATACATCACACTTGGTGGAAGATATGGATTGCAAAGCATCCCATAACCACAACCAACATTCTGCTAACCAAGTAGGAGGGGAGCAAAATGCTTTAGCAGATGACAAAGGATCAGGATTCCAAAAGTCACTTTACTATGCACGAGAACAAAGAGTAAGATTTAGAAATACAGGCTCAGAAGCAAGAAATGTCAGTTGCAGTTCACACATGATCATGTGGACCACTCAGAAAACAACCCATCACCGATGAGGCCTTTCTTTCCAGTAGAAAATAAACTACAAATTGCTATCATTGTAGAAGGTGGGTGGGGTTATTCTCAGCATCTCTCTGTGTTGTGGTAATAAATCTTAAATGAATAAGCTTCTTTAAAAGTGATTAGATATAGATTTTTCACTAAGGTACATTTGATCTGACTTCTACATTCTTCAATGAACTAACTACAGAAGAATGAGAAATACAAAGTATTTTTTATATATTTACTTTATAAATGTAAAACAAAACAAAAGTGAAGTGCCATTTATATTTTGGATGAGAGGTTAAACTGTTACATAAGTTTGTCACTGAGAAAATATGTTTGAAATTTTATATCAGAAAAACACAATTAATCAAAGATAAAATTAAATTGGAGACTTTCCTGAAAGTCCGGTGGTTAAAACTTTCCATGAAGGGAGTGCAGATTTGGTCTCCAGTTAGAGAGCTAAGATTCCATAGACCTCTTGGCCAAAAACTTAAAACATAAAATAGTAGAAATGTTGTAACAAATTTCGTAAAAACTTTAAAAATGGCCCATACCAAAGAGAAAAAGAAAGGAAAGAAGAAGTTAAATTGGAAACCCTACTGTGAACTTGGCTTTAAATATTTTCCTACCACTGTCACTAAAAGTGACCACAGAAGCAGCACCAATTCTCATGTGGCCCCTAATGCCCAGATGTTGTCTTCATACTTTTCTCCACCGAAGGAAACAATGGCTCTTTGGAGGGTGGCCTTAGGTAGGGAGGAAGTTCCTTTTGTGATGAGACAGCAAGGATGCTCCCTACAATATTACAGGGCAGTTCTGAAAGAACCAAGAAGCTGGGTTAGAGAGGCTTCCAGCTGTCCAGCTCTGACACTTTGAGTATGAAATGAGACTGATAACTGTAATAAATGGGAACACGTGGAATCTGTGAAGGGCCATAAGTTCCTAGTGAAGCTCCAAAGAGAAAAGTTGCTATAAATTGTACAGAAAGGGTGAACATGATAGAGTTTCATTTTACATTATTTTTAATATCTGCCTTGTATTATATATGAATGATACTATTTCCTGTATTAAGTATATCCTGGCACTACTCTCTATCCTTATAAGGAAGAAAGAGTGGATCTTGAATGCATTTAATAGTCTTAGTGAAAAAAATAGAAATTAGTAGTCATGCCCAATAAAAAGAGGAAACCAATAATGTGCAGGAGATGCTGAATTGGGCAAATGTCTTCATGAAGAAACCGAACTGCTCATATCTACCCCTGGTTTCCTACGAAATGAAACATTCAGGAAAACCCTCTGGGTTCAGAAAAGATCTATGAGAAATGGACTTTTATAGTCTTAAGTACAGTAATCTTAGAAGACTCTATTGAGGTCCCAAATAAGAATCAGTAACCTCAAAACTGCTGGCCTGAGATGATGCTCTTTTTCTTTTGGTTCTGGAGGAAATCTGTAATCCAAAAGAAATTTGATTTTTTAAAAACCTAGTCCTAGGAATCTATCATATTAATTCTAATAAAGTAACTCTGGAAAGTATAAAACTAATGAAAAATATGATATATATGATATATGATCTGTATACTTTTGTAATTAATTTCAGGGTAAGTGTAAGTATGTATTTTTCAATCACTTTGATGTTTTATGTGCATCTTAGCTGACTTTTTAAGTGTTTGAAGCTTTTAGGAGAGTCTGAACATTAAACTTACAGTTTTAATTAAAACTTTTGGAGAGTGTGGTTAAATAATTTTGTAACCAATGTTTATAAGTAAGAGAAATTGTAACTGGTTTAATTTTTAATAAGTTTTGATTTACCAATTATGTAAATAGTGTTTGAACATAAAGAGAAAAATTATTTAGTAGATTCACAGGGTTGAATATTAAACAAAGAACAAGGAGGTGTGTGTGTTCCTCCTGGTAACAAATGTCCCACAGGCATTAAAGGAGAAGAAAAACAGACATTACCCTTATGTAACCACACTAAGAACAGAAGAGACTGATGATTATTTTTGCCTTGGAGTATGCTGTATTATGGGCTTCCCTGGTAGCTCAGCTGGTAAAGAATCGGCCTGCTGCAACGCAGGAGACCCCAGTTCGATTCTTGGGCCAGGAAGATCCCCTGGAGAAGGGACAGGCTACCCACTCCAGTATTCTTGGGCTTCCCTGGTGGCTCAAATTGTAAAGACTCTGTCTGCAATGTGGGAGACCTGGGTTTGATCCCTGCGTTGGGAAGATCCCCTGGAGGAGGGCATAGCAACCCACTTCAGTATTCTTGCCAGGAGAACCCCCATGGACAGTGAAGCCCAGCGAGCTGCAGTCCATGGGGTCCCAAAGAGTCGAGCATGACTGAGCAAATAACCACAACACAGTACATGCTGTACTATGTTTGCATTTTCATATGGGGATTTTTAGAAATGGAGAAATCTTCAAGTCCGACCAGAATTGATCAAATGGAGCTCTTTCAAGTCTTATGTGGCAGATGAAAGAGGTCTTTGAGGCAAGGGTCCTAACCTCTCACCCAATTGCCTCCAGTGCTCTCTGCCAGTACCCCACTCTCAAAACCTGAAATTCACTTCTTTTTTTCCCAGCACTCTGCTATTATTGGCTTCCCTGGTGGCTCAGAGGTAAAGAATCCACCTGCCAATCCAGGAGACGTGGGTTTGATTCCTGGGTCGGGAAGATCCCCTGGAGAAGGAAATGGCAACCACGTCAGTATTCTTGCCTGGGAAATCCCATGAACAGAGGATCCTGGGGGGCTACAGTCCATGGGGTTGTAAAGAGTCCGACATGATTTAGCAGCTGAACAATAACAACAACTGCTATTATTATTATTATTGTTAATTTCAACTCAAAGAAGCAGTATTTTATCTTACAGGAAGCAATAGGCCATTTCTTTCTCAGTGCCTCCAGCTAGTAACCTCTTCAAAATGCCTGCAGGCAACAAGCCTCCAGTTCTCTTAGCAACCAAAAGTCCTCCTGGAAGTCCTGCCTCCTGTATGACAACACCACACATTTTTGGAATCCTCTGGTTTGATGCCTCCTTGACAGGTTACTTGCAATCTCCACTTCAAAATCCAAAGAAAAGAGGATTAAACATTTGAGGGCAAACACCCTGAAAAATCTGCCTACTCCTTGTTTTCATTTCTTTTTCATTAATTGCCTCAAAAGTCATGCATGGAACTCAGATCCATATTACCATTTCATTCGTAGAAAGTGTTCAGTTTTCAGTGTCATTTTATTCACCTTGAGAGTCCCACTGAACGGTTATCTTGAAAGCGAACACCCTGCAAGAAGCTCTTCTTTTTCACTTTAGCACTCACAGTGTGTTCTTTCCAAAAGGAACCCAAGATGCCAAAATTCCCACATAGAAACTTAGACATGCAGGTGGTCGTTCTGACAGTAGAAAGCTGGGCTTGATGGGGAGGCATTCCCCTGGGAAACCGAACATGGAAAACTGAACTTGGAGTTGCACGATCTTGCATTAAACCCTTAGACAGGGGCTGGAATTGGAGTTTCTGGAGTCACTGTGAGTGTCCAGGAGGTAAGACACCCTCAAGTGAATGTACAAGGGAGCATCCCAGAGGCTGGAGAGACCCACACTGTCACTGGGACAGTCATTAGCAGCAGGGGCTCTCATGGGACTTAATGGCCAGGAAAGTTTCTCCTCCCCCCATGAGTGGGGCTGATTTCCTTGTCCATTGAAGGAATCAGATTAAAGGATCTCATATCCTCTGTCTATATCTGTGATATCTTTCTGGCCATCACACTGCTAAGCTTTATGACAATTATGTAAAAACTAAGAAAAACTTATAGAAAGTATCAAACAAATATGACTACCATAAAGTATCTCTGGATAAGACCCTGAGCATAACCTGGCCCATCAGACCTTGATGTAGGCGTCTTGGATTCAACCTGCTACTCCAAGCTTCCCGGAGGCATGAAGAATCCAAGATCCGCCTCAGTGACGCTTCTTTTCTGAATCTCTCTCTGACACCTCCCCACCACAAGCTGACATTTTCTCGTCCTCCATGGATGCATGTCTGTTGGCGTTTCGGACATAACTCGTGTAAATATTAATAAACAGAAATCTCAACTAAATAACTGAGATACTGGAAGCTCTCATGCCCTGTGGTGACAGCTGACTCCAACAAGAGAAAGAAAGGCTCCTCTTTTTTGGCAGGGATTCAGCCAATGAAAAGCTGTAGACTTTTGGTTTTTATACCCCTCCCAACTTCCCTTCTCCCTTCTGTAAAAGTACTCTCCTTCCCTTGACAGGTGGGAACTTGCCCTTGGCTCACCACGGTTGCAGACCCCAAATTGCAATTCTCTGCTGATCCTGAATAAACCCATCTTTGCTGGAGAAATATCTGACAATCTATTTGTTCTAGGTCAACACTCTATTGCAAATATTAATTCACAGCTCTCTGAAGATGTGAGCTCTGAGGATGGAACCCGTGTTGGATTCATCAGGGTCGCCCCAGTGCCTGCAGGGGGCTGCTCATGGCGTCACTGCAAACACGTCTGTTCAATGAATGAACCGTGACCAATAGCCACTAATGATGGTAAACCAGGCTACTAGGTAAATAGTTAAGAGCCAGTCCATGAAATAAAGAGTTTTCAAAGGTGGTTATACCTTAGACTTATGAAAAGAAATATTTGCTTTCTGATAGGTATGAAATCCCTGAGTAAATTTACAGCTCCTAGTAACATATAGAAAATATCTTCATCTCCGAACCCAAGGGGAAGCCATTTATAATAAAATACTTTGCATTTCAAAACTGTCTCTGAGCTTCATAATTTATGTCAAGCATTACTGCTAGGACGTGATGAGAATATTTCCATTTTTCCTGAATCTGAGGAAGTTGAGACTCTTTGTTGTATAGTAAGGAGGGATGTGTTAATTTGTGGAATAACAATGGTTTTCCCTGAGAACAGATTTCTGAAGGCAGAAGTCAGCAGAAACAGGTTATTTTATTTACCAAAATTTCCTCTACAGGCAAAATTTCAGGCTGGTAACCATTTCAATGAGTCACATCACTATCCCAAAACAATAACTTAGAAGCCATGGATGAAAGGTCAAATTACAACATGTCTATTTTTTAAAGCTAGGCAAGAATCTTTTCTATTCATTGTTTATAAACACTATGCCTTTAACTAACTAGCCATGAAACCGAGGTTAAAAACCCAGACTGAAACAAGAAAAGCAGTCTGCCTATAATGGATGGCGCTAAGATAACTAAGTCAGAGCTTAGAGAAACAGAGTCTGTTCATTCTCCTGGGGACTGGGAGGGCGGACCTAGTGTGATACTTCATCTGTTAGTGTCCTTAATCAGAAATATGGTCATCTAAAAAGTTGGAACTGCAAATTAAAAGCAAGTTTAAACCAAAACCAGCCCGATAATCATGAAATCATCCCCTTGACCCCAGAAAGCATGGACCACATGCAACCCCTAAACCTATCACTGAAGTTGAGGGCTATTGAATTGTTCAGGTTTTCATCCTGAGCTGAGTGGTGGGTCAGCTTTCCTAGGGGGTGAATTCCTAAACCAATCCGGATCCCTTAGCAAGGGAGCAGCGGGAAAGGGAGGGAGGAAATGGAAGTAGGGTAAATTATCAAGTGTGTGCTCCGGCATTCTTTCAGGGCCCTTGAAACTCTGTGGATAAGAACTTTTGCAAAGGGGCCCTTGCGCCAGTTGTGTGAGGAGAAGTGTCCAGAACAGGAAGATATTTTGAGACTTCTTGGAACTTTGTGACTTTCTCCTTTTGTTTTGTTATTTTTATCTCCCCTATTTCCTTGTCTTACCAGCCATGAGGACTCTTAACTTAGAAAGACCTAAGAAAAGCTGCCAGCTTGTTCCTGGGACAGCAGTGTGGGAGGCCGCCTCTCTGGGTCTCAGATGGGAGTCTGGGAAGATCATCCTGATGGAGACTCTCCTCTTCCCAGACAGAAGAAAGCAGACCAGCGTGTACAGAAAGCACTTAGGCGGTGCCTGGCACCCAGTAGGTGGTCAGTGTGAGGCTGGCGTGAATGTGCGGAAGTGGATTTGACACAGAGGGTAACAGAGCAGTGGAGGAAAAAGGCTTTGAGGCTGGTCAGAGCTGGGTTCGACTCCCAGGACTGCTATCAACTGATTGTGTGACTTCGGGCGAGTCACTTGTGCTCTCTGAGCCCCAGTCTCTTCATCAGCAAAATAGAAATGATAACACTGAGCCCAGAGGAGTCTGGTGAAAATCAGAAATGATGTATGTAAAGCATGCAGCAAGATGGGGCACTTAGTAAGTGTTCCCTGAATGGAAGCTGACTTCCCTCCTTCTGGTCCCATGCACTATAATTATTTTTCAAAGTTAATATGCCTTATCCTAGCCTTGTGTGTTGAGAGTCCCTTGGACTGCAAGATCAAACCAGTCAATCCTAAATGAAATCCACTCTGAATATTTATTGGAAGGACTGATGCTGAAGCTGAAGTTCCAATACTTTGGCCACCTGATGCAAAGAGCCAGCTCATTGGAAAAGATCCTGATGTGGGAAAGATTGAAGGCAGGAGGAGAAGGGGACGTCAGAGGATAAGATGGTTGGATAGCATCACTGACTCAATGGACATGAATTTGAGTAAACTCTGGGAAATAGTGAAGGACAGGGAAGCCTGGCATGCTGCAGTCCATGGGGTCACAAAGAGTCAGACACGCCTGAGAGACTGAACTGCAACAAGCCCTGTGTCAGCCAAAGCAGCATGACTCTATCCTGTTGCTTACCCCCTTATGTGGGGCAGGAGGCAGAGAATCAACAAAGGTGCCAGGACCATGTGGCCATCGTGGGCTTTGTGGATGAGTGACAAGGGTGCCATCCATCTCACTCGAAAGCACCACAGATGTGCTCTCATCTGCCACACCATGTTGCCAGGGACCTGGGTGCTCAGCTGAAGCTCTGTGTCTCCCTTGACTTCTGGGTGAGGTCACTCTGATTATTCAAAGTACCTGGTCTCTCCCTGTTCTCCTCAGGACACTGACCTTATCTAGAGGAAGCTGAACTCTAGAGTCAGCCAGAATTTAAATCTGGCTCCATCATTAACTAACTTAGTAACTTTGGACTCGCCGCTTTTGTTTCCTTATTCTTGTTTTCTCATCTGTAAAATAGGGATAATACTAGTACCAGCTTTGTAATACTAGGAGCATCTGTTGTGAAAATTCAGTGAACTTGTACCCATAAAGGCTTTGGAATATACAAAGCACTGAATAAATGTCAGCTGTCGCTGTGACTATGGGGGACCTACAATTTCACCCCATTCCTTACGCGAGTGGGCTGACTCCCAGGCCAGTGGGGCAGACGCCACCATGGCCAGCCTCCACACTGGGGTCTGTCCCCGTCGGCCGTGGGGGTCTCTCCGCTGTGAGCTGTCGTCTCCCTCTCACCCCCACACTTGGGGTCTGTCCCCGTCGGCCGTGGGGGCCTCTCTGCTGTGAGCTCCCTCTCACCCCCACACTGGGGGTCTGTCCCCGTCGGCCGTGGGGGCCTCTCCGCTGTGAGCTCCCTTTCCCTCTCACCCCCACACTGGGGGTCTGTCCCCGTCGGCCGTGGGGGCCTCTCCGCTGTGAGCTCCCTCTCCCTCTCACCCCCACACTGGGGGTCTGTCCCCGTCGGCCGTGGGGGCCTCTCCGCTGTGAGCTCGCGTCTCCCTCTCACAGTGAGTCTCTCAGGTTTGAGCTGAAACCGTTCCCATTTCGCAGGTGAGAAGGCTGAGGCCAGAGGGACTGTATGCCTTCCTGGAGATCTGCCTGGCAGTCTGAAGCAGAGGCAGGGCTTCGTCTAGGTCTTCCTGACCTCATGTTTGCCGCTCGTCCCACCCCCACTCCTGGGTATGAAGGGTCAAGGCTGTGCTGGTGGAGAAGGGGTCAGGAACCCACTCCCCACACCCCAGCTCCCCTGAGGGCCTGGACAGGCGCTGATACTTCCCGCCCCACAGCCTCCTCTCCTCCCACCCGGCTGCCAGGAGGCCTCCAACATAGAAGTGAAAAATGAGCCACTAAATGTATTATGACATGTGAGGCTGTCTTAATAATTAAGTTTTATTAAAACGAACACCAAGAAATTTCCTGACATGGCCTGCCTGGCGGAGCTCATCAAAAGGTGATAAACGAGTGGGTTCTGGGGAAGAGGTATCTGGACGGGAAGCAGGGATGCAGAGAGCAGCCTCGGGATGGAAGGGCAGGTGGAAGGAGGCCGCAGCACCCCCGCCCAGCAGCGCAGGGCCAGGCCGCCCGCCTTCTTGCTCTGCCGGGACTCCTGCCCAGGCCCGGCGGGGGAGCGGCTGGTGGGCTGGTGTGCCGAGGACAGCCTCCTTGTCAGAACAGACTCCAGAGCCTAGCTGGGCCACTGCTAACTGGGTAGCTTACCTCTCTGAGCCTCTCTCTCCCTCCCTCTTTGAACTGTAAAAGAGGGGTATGAGTGCATACACCACCAGGTGTCAAAGAGCTAGTGGGAAACTGCTGTACACACAGGGGGCTCAGCTTGGTGCTCTGAGATGACCTTGGGGGCTGGGGTGGGAGGGAGACTCCAGAGGGAGGGGATGTACGCATACATAAAGCTGATTCATGTTGTTATACACCAAGAACCAACACAGCTCTGTAAAGCAATGAGTTGGGCACGACTGAGCGATGGAACTGAACTGAACTGAGGGAAAAACAGCCTGTCTCTGGTTTGAGTCCGTGAACCAACCCAGACATTTTTCTCTTCCTCTCCCCCTTCTCCTTCCCTTGCTTCCTTCTCTATATTAGTTCCTTGGAAGAAGCAGGGCTTCTTCAAGCTTTAAGTTTTCAAAGAAATTTCTCCATCTAGGGATGCTGGGGGACATGAAGAACATTAGCCTCCATAGCATTTGCTATTCAATAGCTATTTTTTGAGCACCTGCTACCTAGCCCTGTGCTAGGTTCTGGGGACAATGAAATAACAAGGAATATGTGGCTTTTGACCTTAAGGGGCTTTACAGTGCCCTGGAGAGACAGGCTGATCAGACCACGACACTAATACATGTATAGTTAGAAACGGAGCTACTGCTCTGAATTTTACCTGGACTCGGAGGGTGGGGAAGGTTTTCTGAATTGGAATCTGAGAAATGATAGGAATTTTCTAGTCAATAGGTATGGAGGCACAGTGAGAGAATATTCTAGAACATGTGCAAGGTCCCAAGAGGGAGAGAGATGGCCTATTCTTGCCATTGAGAGAAGACCAGTGTCTGGAGCACACAGAGTAGAGAAAGCAGCGGGAGAATCACGCAGGTCTCATTATGAATTTCAGGAAAGTCACATTATGAATTTTGGATTTTTTTACCTTAAAGTTCACGTCTAACCACTGAAGGGTCTCAGAAGGGGTGGACAGAGTGATGAGCCTTGTGTTTTGTGAGCTGTGTTTCGGAGGACAAGCCGTGGGGTTTGCAGGGCAGGTGTGGGAGCCCAGTGAGATGGCCCTTGCAGTGGTCCAGACAAGAATGGCAGCTGTGACCGGGGTGGTTCGAATGGAGATGGAGACAAGTAGGAAAGGTTAAGAGATATTCATGAGTTAAAAATGGACTGGACGTAGTGACAGATGAGGGGTGGGCTAGAAGGGAGAAGGCAGTGTCAGACCTGGCTCGCACAGCAGAGTGAACAGAGGGGTCGTTCTCTGAACGACCAAATTAATGAACACCAAGAGGAAGACATGATCACAGAGGACAGGGCCTGAGTTCACGCCGGCATATGTACCACAGTGAGTGGGAGAAAATGCGTTTCAGAAAATGCTGAAAATAAGGGGAAATTAGGATCGTAGAGCATCAGCTGTAGAAGTGGGAGAGGAAGGGTGAGGGAGCTGGGGAGGGATGGGGGACATCCGGGTCGAGTGCAGTGATGGGCTTCCTGAAGGGATGAAAGTTAGCAGTATAACCGTCAGACACAACTCAGTGAGCGCTGCTGTGTCAGCATTCAGATGGCGATATATTTTCAAGTTACATCGTTCTTCTGGTATAGAAGTAATTCATGCTCATACTTAAAATTTATATAAAAGAACAGTTCAGAAAGGTGCAAAGTGCAAGACGAAAGTCACTGAAACCAAGAGAGATCATTCAAAGCAGGCTAGTATGGGCTGTCTCACTTTACCTTTTAGAATTTAAAAATGGGAAGTCAGCTTCTCTGAGGAAAATGCGTTTGATTTCACTGATTTACAATGCTGTGTTAATTTCTACTGCACAGCAAAGTGATCACACATATATATATATATGTTGTATATATACACAAGCTATATACATAGGCACATTCTCTCTCTCTTTAAAGGTGTTTAGTTGTTTCTTTGGCTGACTTGGTCTTTGCTGCTGCACGTGGGCT
This sequence comes from Giraffa tippelskirchi, assembly GCF_054371585.1. Taxonomy (NCBI): domain Eukaryota; kingdom Metazoa; phylum Chordata; class Mammalia; order Artiodactyla; family Giraffidae; genus Giraffa; species Giraffa tippelskirchi. The sequence continues at coordinate 115,613,069 of NC_137282.1, forward strand.
TTCTCTAGTTGCAGAGCGCGGGGGCTACTCTCTGATTGCGGCGTGCAGGCTTCTCACTGCAGTTGCCCCTCTCATGGTGGAACGCAGGCTCTAGGGTGTCCAGGCTTCACTAGCTGCTGCATCCGGGCTCATTGGTCGCGTCCTGGGCTCTGGCGCTCTGGCTCAGCAGTTGTGCCAGCCAGGCTTAGTTGCTCTGAGGCACGTGAAATCTTCCCCAACCAGGGATCCAACCCTTGTCCCCTGCATTGCAAGGGAGATTCTTAACCGCTATACCATCAGGGAAGCCCCTACATTCTCTTTTTCTATATTATTTTCCGTATGATTTATCACAGGATATTGAAAATAGTTTTCTGTGTTATACAGTAAGACCTTGTTGTTTAACCATTCTATATATACTAGTTTGCATCTACTAACCCCAAACTCCTAATCCATCCCTGCACCCCCCGCCCCCAGTAACCACAAGTCTGTTCTCTGTGTCTGTGAGTCTGTCTCTGTATCATAGATAGCTCATATGTGTCATATTTTATTTTTTCCCCTCTTTCCTTTTTTAAATTATGAAAGTATGATAACACATTTACAAGAGACTTGGAAAACACAGAACAAAGTCACATATAGTTCAACTATATATTATAATTATCATTTGTGCCATATTTTAGATTCCACATATAAGTGATATCATATGTATATGCCTTTCTGTTCACTTAGATTGATAATGGCTAGGTACATCAGTCACAGAAAACTAACCAATCTGATCACATGGACCACAGTCTTGTCTAACTCAATGAAACTATGAGCCACTCTGTGTAGGGCCACCCAAGATGGATGGGTCATGGTGGAGAGTTCTGACAAAAAGTGGTCCACTGGAGAAGGGAATGGCAAATGACGACTTCAGTATTCCTGCCTTGAGAACACCATGAACAGTATGAAAAGGCAAAAATATAGAACGTGAAAAGATGAACTCAGATGACCATTGTATCTACTACTGTGGGCAGGAATACCTTAGAAGAAATGGAGTAGCCATCATGGTCAACAAAAGAGTCTCGAATGCAGTACTTGAATGCAGTCTCAAAAACGACAGAATGATCTCTGTTCGTTTCCAAGGCAAACCATTCAATATCATGGTAATCCTAGTCTATACCCTGGCCAGTAATGCTGAAGAAGCTGAAGTTGAACGGTGCCATGAAGACCTACAAAACCTTCTAGAATTAGCACCCAAAAAAGATGTCCTTTTCATTATAGGGGACTGGAATGCAAAAGTAGGAAGTCAAGAAACACCTGGAGTAACAGGCAACTTTGGCCTTGGAGTACAGAATGAAGCAGGGCAAAGGCTAATAGAGTTCTGCCAAGAGAATGCATTGGTCATAGCAAACACCCTCTTCCAACAACACAAGAGAAGACTCTATACATGGACATCACCAGATGGTCAACACTGAAATCAGATTGATTATATTCTTTGCAGCCAAAGATGGAGAAGCTCTATACAGTCAGCAAACACAAGACCAGGAGCTGACCATAGCTCAGGTCATAAACTCCTTATTGCCAAATTCAGACTTAAATTGAAGAAAGTGGAGAAAACCACTAGACCATTCAGGTATGACCTAAATCAAATCCCTTATGAGTATACAGTGGAAGTGAGAAATAGATTTAAGGGACTAGATCTGATAGACAGAGTGCCTGATGAACTATGGACAGAGGTTCGTGACACTGTACAGGAGACAGGGATCAAGACCATACCCAAGAAAAAGAAATGCGAAAAAGCAAAATGACTGTCTGAGGAGGCCTTACAAATAGCTGTGAAAAGCACTGTTTACAATAGCCAGGACATGGAAGCAACCTAGACGTCCATCAGCAGACGAATGGATAAGGAAGCTGTGGTACATATACACAATGGAATACTACTCAGCCATTAAAAAAAAATACATTTGAATCAGTTCTATTGAGATGGATGAAACTGAGCCCATTATACAGAGTGAAGTAAGCCGGAAAGAAAAACACCAATACAGTATACTAATGCATATATATGGAATTTGAAAGATGGTAACAATAACCCTATATATGCGAGACAGAATAAGAGACACAGATGCATAGAACAGTCTTATGGACTCTGAGGGAGAAGGTGAGGGTGGGACGTTCTGGGACAATAGCATTGAAACATGTATATTATCATACCTGAAACAGAACACCATTCCATGTTCGATGCATGAGACAAATGCTCAGGGCTGGGGCAATGGGATGACCCAGAGGGATGGGATGGGGAGGGAGATGGGAGGGGGGTTCAGGATGGGGAACACATGTAAACCCATGGCTGATTCATGTCAATGTATGGCAAAAACCACTACAATATTGTAAAGTAATTAGCCCCCAACTAAAATAAATAAATTTATTAAAAAAAAATAGCTGTGGAAAGAAGAGAAGTGAAAAGCAAAGGAGAAAAGGAAAGATATTCCCATTTGAATGCAGAGTTCCAAAGAATAGCAAGGAGAGATAAGAAAGCCTTCCTCAGCGATCAATGCAAAGAAATAGAGGAAAACAATGGAATGGGAAAGACTAGAGACCTCTTCAAGAAAATTAGAGATACCAAGGGAACATTTCATGCAAAGATGGGAACAATAAAGGACAGAAATGGTATGGACCTAACAGAAGCAGAAGATATTAAGAAGAGGTGGCAAGAATACACAGAGAAGAATGTACAAAAAAGATCTTCACGACCCAGATAATCACTATGGTGTGATCACTCACCTAGAGCCAGACATCCTGGAATGTGAAGTCAAATGGGCATTAGGAAGCATCACTGCAAACAAAGCTAGTGGAGGTGATGGAATTCCAATCGAGCTATTTCAAATCCTAAAAGATGATGCTGTGAAAGTTCTGCACTCAATATGCCAGTAAACTGGGAAAACTCAGCAGTGGCCACAGGACTGGAAAAGGTCAGTTTTCATTCCAATCCCTAAGAAAGGCAATGCCAAAGAATGCTCAAAATACCACACAATTGCACTCATCTCACACGCTAGTAAAGTAATGCTCAAAATTCTCCAAGCCAGGCTTCAGCAATACGTGAACCATGAACTTCCAGATGTTCAAGCTGAATTTAGAAAAGGCAGAGGAACCAGAGATCAAATTGCCAACATCTGCTGGATCATCAAAAAAGCAAGAAAGTTCCAGAAAAACATCTATTTCTGCTTTATTGACTATGCCAAAGCCTTTGACTGTGTGGATCATAACAAACTGTGGAAAATTCTGAAAGAGATGGGAATACCAGACCATCTGACCTGCTTCTTGAGAAATCTGTATGCAGGTCAGAGAGCAACAGTTAGAACTGGACATGGAACAACAGACTGGTTCCAAATAGGAAAAGGAGTACGTCAAGGCTGTATATTGTCACTCTGCTTATTTAACTTATATGCAGAGTACATCATGAGAAACCCTGGGCTGGATGAAGCACAAGCTGGAATCAAGAGTGCCAGGAGAAATATCAATAACCTCAGATATGCAGATGACACCACCCTTATGGCAGAAAGTGAAGAACTAAAGAGCCTCTTGATGAAAGGGAAAGAGGAGAGTGAAAAAGTTGGCTTAAAGCTCAACATTCAGAAAACTAAGATCATGGCATCCGGTTCCATCACTTCATGGCAGATAGATGGGGAAACAGTGGAAACAGTGTCAGACTTTATTTTGGGGGGCTCCAAAATCACTGCAGATAGTGACTGCAGCCATGAACTTAAAGGACGCTTACTCCTTGGAAGGAAAGTTATGACCAACCTAGACACATATTGAAAAGCAGAGACATTACTTTGCCAACAAAGGTCCATCTAGTCAAGGCTATGGTTTTTCCAGCAGTCATGTATGAATGTGAGAGTTGGACCATAAAGAAAGCTGAGCGCTGAAGAATTGATGCTTTTGAACTGTGGTGTTGGAGAAGACTCTTGAGAGTCCCTTGGACTGCAAGGAGAGCCAACCAGTCCATCCTAAAGGAGATCCGTCCTGGATGTTCATTGGAAGGACTGAAGCTGAAACTCCAATACTTTGGCTGCCTGATGTGAAGAACTGACTCATTAGAAAAGACCCTGATGCTGGGAAAGATTGAAGGTGCGAGGAGAAGGGGATGACAGAGGATGAGATGGTTGGATGGCATCACTGACTCAATGGACATGAGTTTGGGTGGACTCCAGGAGTTGGTGATGGACAGGGAGGCCTGGCGTACTGCAGTCCTTGAGGTCGCAGAGTTGGACACGACTGAATGACTGAACTGACTGACTGAGGTCCATCAGATGAATTGGTCTTGAGCATTAGTTTAAGTTTTCATGGTCTTATTAACAAGGGACCCAGAAAAGATGAAAAGAATGAGCTGATCTGCACGTCTTAGGGCAGTGTGTCTATATGGACTGGGATACACACGGGAGGTTTCTATGGGTCAGACATAGAAGGTGCTTAGCTGACTTCCTCTTACACTCAAATTGGTTAGAATTCAGTAACATGACCATCCCTAACACCAAGGGAGTTGGGAAATTCAGTCCAGCTGTACACCCTGGAAGACGAGTTTTGTGGTCAGTTAGAAGCTACAGGCCTAGTAGGTGATCATCTTTTAATACTCGGAAAATTCAGCATTAAGTACAGAAATATAGAAAAGAATCAAACCCTTTGTATTAAAATATTTATGCTTTGAAATAAGTTGTATCTATATACTTGTGATGTTTAAGAAAATATGGCCTTGTGGAGTCCTGGATGAACTTTTCCGTTCTGATGTAAAATGCTTAATTGAGCAATTGATTTAGAATTCCGATTTTAAGTTGAAAGCTTACTCAGTTTAAATAATCTATAAAAAAAAAATAGGCTTTACCATATTTATAAGTTTAATGAATTGGATTAACAGCTGTTACTTGAATATTTGAGAAGGTTTGGTAGATAAGTGAAGTACTTAAAAGATTCAAATATATTAAATCTATAAATGCAGGTTATGACGTTTAGAGAAATTTAATTAAACACATTTGTAAATGAGAAGAAACATTTCTCAAAGGTCCCCTTAAAAAGTGGTTGTTAAAATTTGCTAGACTTATAAATAAATAATAAAATTGGTAAACTGAACTTTAAAGCTTATGGAAGAACCTGAATCTGTATGAATTTGTAACTTTATTAAATTGAATATTAATTTTAAAAGCCAACCTTTGAGTATTATATTCAGTGTCCAAAAGCTTCCCTGGAGGGGATCAAATTAATAGATTTTTATTATTAAAAATACAATTATGATTAAAAACTCAACCTATATAGAAGGAAAGAGGTGAAGTCCCTAGGCTCATCCCCCAGGTAACCATCTTTACTGGTTTCTCGTGTATCCTCCCAGAAATGTCATTTGCATACTCATATAATCTTCCCTCCTCCACCACTGTTTTTACACAGAGGTTTATTGTGTCTGCTATCTTGCATTGCTTTTTCGCTTAATGATATAACTTAGAAACAGGTTTGTGCCTCTCATAAACACAAAGATAAAAAGTTTTCCTTTTCATCTCTCTCCTCCAGGTCATAGACAAATTCCTCTCCAGAGTCAGTTGTCTCACTGTCTCCACTCCTTTCCTACTCACTCTACAAAGCCCCTCGTTGCACAAAAACAGTACTTAGCCAGAACACGGATGGCTTCTGTGTTAGCAAACCCACTCAGTTCTGCTTTGCCTTGATCTGCAGCTTTTGAGGCTTTTCTCTCTCTTTCTTTTCTCTTCCTGGGCTTTCCATATTCTCCCACCTTCTCCTGATGCTTCATCACCTTCTATCCTCATATCCTCTTCTACCTAGACATTATCTCTAAGAGAGCCTTATAAAACTGGACCTTACATATCCTCTTGTTATCCTAGATCTTTTCATGAAGTGACCACTTCTCTGCTAAGGGCTTCCTTTCCCACCGATATGCAGATGATCCATACATTTGTATGTCCAGCCCAGAAGCCTCCTTCAAGTTCTCAATGTTTCCAACAGATGGGCAGCTGCTTAAACAGCACCTGGTCCTAGATGGTTCAAAGGCAGGTCTGGCTGCATAATTTGTTGGACCAGTGCAAAATGAAAATTCAGGTCTTCTGATTAAACAAAAATTCTTAAAGATTTCAAGATGGTCATTATTTAGGAGGGGAGGGTGCTACACAGTTTGCGGGATCTTTGTTCCCAGACCAGGAATTCAACCTGGCCATGGCAGTGAAAGTGTGAGCCCTAACCAGTGGACTGCCAGGAAATTCTGTCAGGATGGTGATGCAAGAGCGTTAAAGCAAGGGTGGGTCCCGATGTGACTGCAGAAGTCGTGCACCCATGAAGCTGCCCCTGCTCAAAGGTATCTCAGACTCAGGTCTAAAAGAATCACATCGCACCCCACCCCCCACCAAATTCACCTTTTCTTGTCTTTGCTATCTTAATAGATGGCACCACCACCATCCAGTTATGAGCCCAGAAACCAAGAGTTACCCTTGACCCTCCCTCTCCTGCACAACCACATTATCCAGGGCACCACCAGCCGCTCACATAGGGTTCCACACTTCCTAGGCTATCCCAAGGACCATTGCCTCTTACCTGGCCTAACGCAATGGGTTTCTCTCTGATCCTCACACCAGCTTCCTCTGCACATCATTCTACGATCTCCAATATGACCAGAGAGATTTTTTTTCCCCCAAAAATATAAAGCTAAACCAACTCATTGGAAAAGACCCAGATGCTGGGAAAGATTGAGGGCAGGAGGAGAAGGACGTGACAGAGAATGAGAAGGTTGGATGGAATCACTGAATTAATGAACATGAGTTTGAGCAAACTCTGGGAGACAGTGAAGGGCAGGAAAGCCTGGCGTGCTGCAGTCCATGAGATCACAGAGTCGGACATGACTTAGCGACTCAACAACCACAGCACAGCTAACCGTTACAACTCATCCTTCATTCCCTAACAATCCTTTGCTTCAACAATCCTTTGCTTTAACTGCTGCCCATTAAACTCTCCCACAGAATGTTTTTTTTCCTTTGACTCTTTGCATGTTACTTTTGACACATAGAAACTTTTATATTTTTGTAATCAAGTTAGTCAGTCTTTTCCTTTGTGGCTTTTGGAGACTGGTGTTCTTCTCAGAATGATTCTATAAAAACATTATCCATGTTTTCTTTGTTTATTTTGTAGTCTCACTTTTTTATATCTAAGTGCATGATCATTGGGTGTGAGACGTGAGGCTCCAGCTTTGTTTCATTCCAAAAGGCTTGTTAGCAACCCCTGGCTAAGCCATCTTCTCCTCTGAATCACAAACTGACCTTGATCTGGCTCTGAATTCCCATTTGTGTCGAGTTTATTTCTGGCCTTTCCATTTTGTTCCATTGATCTCTCTTGCCTTGGGTATGAGTTTTCTGATAGCCTGACTTGATTCAAGGATAAAACCTGGACTCTTTTGGGGGTTTGAATGTCTTTCCCTCAATCCTCCATAAATAACAATTCCTTCCACAGAGCTTTTCTCTTTAGTTCTTAATAAGAGATGAGGACGACAGAAGTTCAAGACTCTATTTTCTGATGAAGGCTGCAATGCCATTACTCTGGGCTGTTGATTGAGGGCAGAGTTTGCAGCCAAGATGATGGTGGAGTTGATATGCTTGTATGGAAACTGAAGAGCCCGGCAGAGACGGACCCCTCACAGAACGAGCTGGGCGTCTTTGGGTTCCTGGTGCTTGGGCAGCCCCTGGGGTTTCACGTGGGCCTGTCTCCTTTCTTCTTCCAAATAGTCCAAGCCTTCAAAACTCAGCTCAGCTGTGCCTTTACCCAGAGAGCCTCTGGTGAGGCTCTTCTCTGTGCTGCTCGCCTGGGTTCAGCTCTGCCTTAGCCCCCAGTTCGTGCACACAGTAAGTAAAACCCCATCTTGCCTCAAAACCAGCCCCCGAGACCATTGCGGGCTTCCCCAGGGCAGGATCCAGGTCTGGGCTGACTTGTGCCATTTACTTTGCACTGACCCTCAGCCCGGCACTCTGGGATGTATGTGGGTTGGAGGTGTGTATTGATTTTTTGCATAAAAGCAATATATGCTCATTGTAGAAGATCCAGATAACAGAATTGCTCTAAACAACCCCACCCCCCAGGCCCAATGCCTTTTCCAGAAGAAACCACACAGTGTGGCCTCTTGGTAAATGTCTATGGAAGAGTTGACCTGCTTCCCCACACTGGCTAGCTGTTTATCCCCCTTTAGAGATGAAAGTAGTTGACTCATATCCCTCTTTTATTTTATCACATGGTGTCACCTCTGCTGAACTCTACTGGTCAAACACTCAAGTACTGCCCAGATTTCAGGAGAGAATGCACAAACGTCAGGTAACAGTTGGCTTTAGCTGGGAAGTGTTTTGTAAGAAGAAGGGAGAGAGTAACGTGGAGGTCAGCCTAAAAAAATGAAGAGAGGAGATGATGCAAACAGCTCAGCACACGCTCGGTGGTGCTGGTGGGGCCGTCCGGTTGACGAGGACGGCATGTTGGGCATGGGCATGGGCATGGGCAGCCTGGTCTTCAAGAGGAGACAACTTCCTTTAACGTGGTAGACATTGAGCTGAGCACAGTGTATTTAACACCTCAAAACCTCAAAACGACACAGTCAAATCCAATTGCCGTCTTGGTATGTCAGGAGCAGAACCCAGACTCAAAGAAGTCTGGGGAGTTGTCCAAGCTCAGAGAGACCACAAACGGGAGTACACACTGGCATCTGCCCTGAGTGTGAAGCCCTAACACGCTCTTAGCCACCACCCACACCTCTCCTGAGTTTCTGTAACATAGGGCCTACAGGCAGGAAACCTGCAAAGTTTGGGAGTCTTGGAATCCTAATGCCCAGAGGCACCCTGGAATGGTCTCCATCTCAGCCCTACCTCCATGTGGGGACCTCATTCAGTCCCCAAAACGATGTGTCACCCTTGTCCCGTATTCCTGGAAGTATCACCCAGTAGATTGTCTCCATTCTGTCTCTGTCCCACTGGCATATGGGTGGGGTTTCCCAGGTGGTCAGGAGGCAAGACCCATGGCGCCCATCTCTGAATCACCTCTGCTGCCACCTGTGTGTCCATGAGTGCTCTGTACACATGCTCCATCTGCACTGGTGATTCTTGTGACAGACTTTATTTTCTTGGACTCTGCAGATGGTGACTGCTGGCATGAAATTAAAAGATACTTCTCAGAAGAAAAGCTATGACAAACCTAGACAGCATATTAAAAAGCGGAGACATTACTTTGCCAACAAAGGTCTGCATAGTCAAAGCTATGGTTTTTCCAGTAGTCATGTATGGATGTGAGAGCTGGACTATAAAGAAAGCTGAGCACTGAAGAACAGGTGCTCTCAAATTGTGGTGTTAGAGAAGACTCTTGAGAGTCCCTTGGACTGCAAGGACATCAAACCAGTCAGTTGTAAAGGAAATCAGTCCTGAATATTCATTGGAAGGACTGATGTTGAAGCTGAAGTTCCAATACTTTGGCCACCTGATGCAAAGAGCCAACTCATTAGAAAAGACCCTGATGCTGGGAAAGATTGAAGGCAAGAAGAGAAGGGGATAAAAGAGGATGAGATGGTTGGATGGCATCACTGATTCAATGAACATGAGTTTGAGCAAACTCGAGATAGTGAAGGACAGGGAAGTTGGGCGTGCTGCAGTCTATGGGGTTGCAAAGAGTCGGACATGACTTAGTGACTGAGCAACAACAACAGTCTATTGACTAATGAGCATCAGGGGAGAAAATTCATTGATATGATTGTCTTGGTGAAAGAGATAGACCTTGTGTGAGATCCAGACAGTGCTAGATCGTGGTTGCAGAGGGTGAGGACAGTGGCAGAGAGAAACATTTATTAGACATCATTTGTGCACCAGGCACATAGTAGTGTACCACAGGTATACATCTCATGTCATCATCCCCTAGCAGCCCCAGGGGGCAGGTAGTATGAACTTGTAGAAATATGGACACAAGGTCTCAGAGAGGTGAAATAATAGGCCCCAGGTCACATAGTTGATAGGAGGCTGAGACTGGACTGAAAAGAAATTCTTCCAACTTCTATTAGAGCACTCTTCAAGAGATATGACCCAAAGTTACTTTTAGAGCTTTTAAAAAGCAAACCGGAACCAGGAATGTGGCTCCCTTCCTAACGTCTGGAAGAGTACCCACTGTGGGTGAGGGGTACGGGAGCCCAGATATCCGCAGACTGCCTTCTGCAATCCTTTAGCTTGAGTCTAGGATCTTGAAAGACATAACAAAGACCATTAGATTGAAATAGGGGCCATTTTCTCTAATACAGTAACTTTTCTTTAAACTTAAATTGAGAAACTAAGTGACTGGGCGATATTCTTTTAATAGCTGCTCAGTGTAAATGCACTTTGAGAGCAAATGTTCCTTCAGAAAAGATCATTTCTAATGTTCTTTCAAATTGTCAATTTGGAGGATGAAGGGGAATGTGATTAGAAGACCAAAATAACAAAGAATTTTGAGGCCAGCAAAAACGTTGTCTGCACGAAAGTATAATTTAAACTGCCAAAGTGCTCTCACAGTTTTGATGCCAAATATATTTAATCAGTAATAATCCTGTCCCTCAAGAAGGCTTCTAATTTGCTTTATTGCCTTTTTAGATTTGTCCCCTTTCATTTTCTGAAATATAATCATAGTTCAGTGACTCCATCTGTGAGCCATTCGGCGGTGAATTCTGGGTGGTAATGATGTACAACCAGCGTATAACAATTCCTTAATCACGCTGTTTCCTCTATTGTCGCCTCATTTGAATTCATGGTTTCCAGAAAATTCAATTATATTTGCAATTTCATCAAGAAATTACTCAAATAAATAACTGACAGAGTAACAGTTCACTTATTTGTCAGGAACGAAGGAAAAGGAAGGGGGTGCAGAGAGAAGAAATGACAGAAGACAGATTTGGCAAAAAGCAGCATCAAAAAGTTCAGTTTTCCTGAAAGACAAACAGTAAGGGTGGCGATTTGACAGCTACGGATGCCAGCTTGGCCAGTGACAGAGATTTGACAGGAAACCTCTAAATGAAGGGGCTTCCCTCGTGGCTCAGACGGTAGAGAATCTGCCTGCAATGCAGGAGACCCAGGTTCGATCCCTGAGTCAGGAAGATCCCCTGGAGAAGGGAATGCCTACCCACTTCAGTATTCTTATCTGGAGAATTCCATGGGCAGAGGAGCCTGGCAGACTACAGTCAATGGGGTTGCAAAGAGTCGGACATAACTGAGCGACTAATACTTTCACTTTCAACACTTCCTAAATGAAATCTCCTCACAGATCAGGCCTGGCTTAACTTCCCTCTCTGGAGCCATCTCTGGCTTTTGCTGCATTTGTGATACCCTGGCCTTCATTCCAGGTAGAAATTGATGATGGGACACTTGTGGCCCCGTTGCCACCTCTGTCATCTGAGTTTCATATTGGATTTCGGCCGCCACACACCCCAGCTGCCTTCTGGTTGCTGTGCAAGGCCTTCCCTCGACCTTCATCTTACCCATCAAGAGTCTCTGAGTTTCCAAGGAGAAAATTAGGCATTGTGCACAAAGCCGACTGGCATCTGTTGGCCTCCTGCTTGTTAGGGGTACCCGGCTCATTACCCATCCACTGTTGGAAGATCCAGTCGTCACACAGCATGTATTTCATCTGCACTCAAAGCCCACATCTGTCCTAGTCTCAGTCCTAGGTGCTACCAGACACGCATCCCGCTGGATGCTCCCATGGGAAGCAGGACTGGGGGACAGAAAGAGAGCCACAGTTGTGTCCACTGTTGTGACAGCACCAGGGGTCTTCACTGTGGTACCTAGGATTTTTCTAGTTGTGGTGCACGGGGGCTTCTACAGGTGTGTTGCTCGGGCCCTAGAGTGTGCAGGCTCAGTAGTTGCGGTACATGGACTGACTCTGTTGTGACTTGTGGGCTTAGCTGCCCTGGGGCATATGGGATCTTAGTTCCCTGACCAGGGATTGAACCCTCATCCCTGCATGGGAAAGCAGATTCTTAACCACTGGACCACCAGGGAAGTCCCCAGCACTAGGTATTTTGGAGGCTGGTCTTGCAGATAGTTACCACTAAGCTATGACAACAGCCACCAGCTCAGGTCCTACTCAGGGCAGCTCCTGGGACAATGCATGCTCTGTGCTCTCCTGGAAGCAGATATAATCACCCAATCATAGCCTTCTTTTTTTTTCAGTGACTGTTAGCTGATGTTCTTCCAGGTCACAGATGCCCAGGACAGCAAAACTTCCCTCCTTCTCCCCTCCACACACAGAGGGGAGGGGAAGTTGAAGCACTTCTGCAGAAAACAATACTCTAAGGTTCTCTACTCTGCCATGCATCTCCTATGAGAGAGATATTTCTAACTATCAGTTAGCTTGCATATCTTTTTGAATTAAGTTTTGAGAAATAAATTGGTGGTGACGGAAAGTGGACGACAACAACACCCTTTAGCTAAAGATGTCCAGGGACCCACCCAAGTTAAACAGGGGTGGGACGGTTGACACGTTGCACTGAGGGGGAATGCCCACCAGGGGCAACAGTGAGCTGACTGAGAAAAGGATTGAGGCTTGTGCGCGGTGAGTTTAGGGAGAGTTCAGGGAAGAGGGACTTTGCTCTGGATTGGACGCTCTCAGGTAGCAAGGGATCTTCATACATCTTATCTGTAAGGCAGAAGCAATGGAGAAGGAAATGGCAACCCACTCCAGTATTCTTGCCTAGGAAATTCCAGGGACAGAGGAGCCCGGCAGGACATGACTGAGCAGTTAGACAACAACAACAACAACACAGATGCTGGTAAACAAGCAGCAAGCAGTCATCCGGATTAGCCAGAGAAGGGGCACACTGGTCATTTCTGTGTCCGGATTAGCCAGAGAAGGGGGACGCCGGTCATTTCTGCGTCCGGGTTAGCCAGAGAAAGGGGACGCTGGTCATTTCTGTGGTTCAGACAAGGTTCTTGCTTTTATCTATGTTCATGATTATCTTTATGGGATATGATTTTGAAGTGGTCTTACATTTTGAATGTATACATTTTGAATGTATCTTGCTCCATTCTGGTCAGTGTAGCTTTGCCTGATGTCCATGTTCTGGGAAATCATTTATGTTTAACAGATAACCTCAGGACCAGGCCAGGAGTGCCAGGACAACTCTTGCCTATAAGGGTGTTTGTCTCTTTCTGAATAACATGCTTCTGCAAGGTCGCTCAGTTGGTAAAGAATCTGCGAGCAGATTCTGCAGAATCTCCTGCAGAATCTGTCTGCAGGAGACCTGGGTTCGATTCCTGGGTTAGGAGATTCCCTGGAGAAGGAAATGGCAACCCACTCCAGTATTCTTGTCGGGAGAATCCCATGGACAGAGAAGTCTGGCAGGCTACAGTTCATGGGGTCACAAGAGTCAGACACGACTCAGCAAGTAATCACCACCAAGGTCATGGATACTTTCTTCATACCTGTGTTCTCAGTTATTCCACACATTCCTCTAAATATTATCAAACAGGGCCAGGACCATAGGAACACACAAGTCAGCCACAGCTGAGCCCTCCCTGGTCCTGCAGAGGTGACGATGATAGTGGAGTAGGGTGAGTAACTTGCTTGAGGTTCACAAGGATGTTGAGTGAGTGCTAAGTCGCTTCAGTCGCGTCTGACTCTTTGCAACCCTCTGGACCAGAGCCCACCAGGCTTCTCTGTCCATGGGATTCTCCAGGCAAGAATACTGGAGTGGATTGCCTTGCCTCCTCCAGGGGATCTTCCCGACCCAGGGATCGAACTTGGGTCCCTCATATCTCCTGTATTGGCAAGCAGGTTCTTTACCACTAGCACCACCTGGGAAGCCCCTCGCAGGGATGTTACCAGCTACAAAATGGGAGGCGCACTGCAGGGCCAGGAGACCCTTCGTGCCAGAGCCAAGACTCAGAGGAGCCTTAAAAGCAAGCAGGTGTCAAGAGTGTTCCCTGTGAGGGGAACAGCTATGTCAAAGCTGTTGAATTTAGTGGGACAGAAACAAGCCTGGATGGCAGGCAGGCGCTAGGCCAGGAGAGGTCCCATGAAAACCTCTCAGAGGAGTCTGGGCAGAAATCAGCCTTATGGTGAGTGATGGGGAGTCATGGAAGGGTTGTCAAGTGGGAGAGACCTGGTCTGTTGTGCTTTGCATGAGATGCTCAGAGTGCCCAGGAGAAAGGAAGACAGGCTTCAGTGACTGAACTGGGCCTTTGTGACAAGAGGCCTCAGGTCTCATACAACTGTTTCTTGATATCAGAGCAGAAGAAGCCACACGAGGAGGTGAACCTGGAGGTAGAGTTAAGAGAACTGACCCATGGCCAAGCATCTGGTCCCTCAGCTACTTCTGATCCTGGCTGACATACACTTGGCACTTACTAAACCCCCAGCATTGCTCCAACCCCCTTCTATGGATTGTTTTATTTCATCCTCAAAATGACCTGATGGAGAGTCTCAATTTTTTTAGTGCTAAGTCACAGGTGATGAAACTGAAGCAATTTGCTCAAGATCATGCAGCTAGTAAGTGGCAGAGCAAATGTTCTGCCCTGAGCAGTGGAATGTGTTCAGGGTATGTGTTATTTTCCTGTGGGCTCCACTGAGCCTCCCAAGGGCCGGGCTCTGCTCTGGGCTCTTCGCCTGTGGAGGCTCATGTGCACCTCACAAAACTGTGGACCACAGGTGGAGGCTGCTGTCCAAGGTCAGTCTGGGCCCAGAGTACAATTTGGAAAGGGAAGGCTATTTTCAGGAGTGGAGGAAACAGCTGGAAGTTTAGTAGTTACAGAGAAGCTTTATGACTTAACAAGTGTGCCAACTTTAAGTCCTGAGCGCCCAGTACAAGGCATGCTGGTTTGACACTAACTCTTGGAAATTCTTATGTATATTTAAATGTATGTGGAAGTGAAGTGAAAGTCGCTCAGTCATGTCCGACTCTTTGTGACCCCATGGACTATAGTCCATGGAATTCTCCAGGCCAGAATACTGGAGTGGGTAGCCCTTCCCTTCTTCAGGGGAGCTACCCAACCCAGGGATCAAATCAAGGGATCAAACCCAGGTCTCCCGCATTGCAGGTGGATTCTTTACTGTCTGAGCCACTAAGGAAGCCCAAGAATACTGGAGTGAGTAGCGATCCCTTCTCCAGGGGATCTTCCCAAGCCAGGAATCAAACCGGGGTCTTCTGCATTGCAGGTGGATTCTTTACCAACTGCAGCAGGCACAAAACAACTGACTGCTTATCTTTGTCTTTTGTTTGTTTAAAGCTGTTTTTTTTTTTTTTTTTTTGATGTGGACCATTTTTTAAAGTCTCTATTGAATTTGTTACAATATTGCTTATTTCATGTTTTGTTATTTTGACCTCGAGGCATATGGGATCTTAGCTCCTAGATCAGGGATGGAACCTCTACTGCCTGCTTTGAAAGATAAAATCTTAACTTCTGGACCACTGGGGAAAGCCCCTGCTTATCTTTGAAACAGATGGCAATAAAATGTGGTGGAGATAAGGCAGGAGAGGGCTGGATTCTCATTTCTGAGGAAGCTTTCTCATGGAGATGCTATGATAACATTAACAGCCTAGAGAGAATTTTCTGCTTTGAATAAAGGATAAAATGCTGCCTCTGCCTTTCCCACCTGTGCAACCCCCCACAGGTCACTTAAACTCTATGAGCCTCAGTTTCCTCATCTGTAAATTGGGAATAATGATGCTCACTTGGTGGGTTTTTTCCAAGATTTGAAAGCACTCTTGAAATGTCTGTTAGGGTGTGTGGCACCTAATGGATGCTGGGTAAATGACAGGAAGTATTAAAACCAGCCATTTTAAACAGCACTCTAGATCACTGAAAAGTACAGCTTTATTTCTCTGTGATGAGAGCGGAGGAGGAGTGAGGAACAGGCTTTGAATTGGGTCCAGACAAGCTCATGTGCTATTATTTGTTTGCAGTATCTTTTCACTTGTGGCTTTATATCTTGTCCATTCTTAAAAACTGTTAAATAGAAATGGATGCTTCATTGGTAATTGTTCCCTTTGGTGGTCAGTGTTCCTTAAGCAACTCTCTCCATTAATGAATCACCATGACAACCTGCCCACTTAAGAGGCTTGCAGCTGGCCCTCGTTCTCCCAGGGAGTATGTGGTCACTCCTCCAAGGGCCTGGGGGCTTCCATAGCTGGATAGAGGAGGAGGGAGTGTATCTACCAGTAGGACCTAAAATGTGGGCATGAGAGGGCACAGGGTCTGGCACACAGTAGATACAAAAGGAATGTTGGTGGAAGTAAAATGAGATAACGTGACTTGGGAGAGGGGGTTCTGAAACAGGGTAGTTGCCCTGAGTCCAAAAATGTAAGGTGCCTCATACTGCTAGAGTAAGGACTCTACTAAGAATTATCCTGCCTGGGATAGTTCTATTCATTCATTCATTCAACATTCAACATTATTAATAAGCTAGGCACTTATGTAATGAAATACAGTTTCTATCTTTATTATAGCTTACAGAATAGTTAGGGAAACACCGAAATAGACAAAATCCAGGGGGGCAAGCACTTCTGAGAGGGGCATACGGGATGCTGTGGGAGCCTAGACTTGGGGTGATCTGGGAGGGCTTCTCAGAGGAAGAGTTGTTAAGTCTGGGCACGTGGATGGATGGGCATGAGTCATGCAGAAGGCAAGAGGACAGGGATGTAGATGCTTGCTCTTAGTGGAAGAAATGACATATGCACAAAGAGGGGGAACGTGATGACTCCAATCAGAGACCCAAGACTTTCTGTGTCAGCAGGGTCTCATTTGTGAGCAACAAGAATTAAGCCTGGATGATCTAAGCAGGAGGATTAGTTGGCTCATTGAGAAACACCAGGGAGCGTTAGTGATAAAGAACCTACCTGTCAATGTAGGAGACTCCAGATGTAGATTTGAACCCTGGGCTAGGAAGATCCCCTGGAGTAGGAAATGGCAATCCACTCCAGTATTCTTGCCTGGAAAAGTCCATGGATGGAGGAGCTTCGCAGACTACATTCCATGGGGTCACAAAGAGTCGGACATGACTGAGCCACTGAACACACACACACACACACACACACACACACACACACACACACACAGTCACTTTGGAGGCTATGTCCCAGAGGTAGCCTCCGATATAGCATTGATGAACTGGTCTTGGGAAGATATCCACTGTCAACTGGCATCAATGTGGTGGTTGTTTGGCCAGCATCACTCAGAATCAATTCTGGATGCTGCTCCTGAAAACTAGATATGGCGGATCCCCTGCCACCTCTTTCACAAACAGGTTCTATGTGGTTCCAGATTCTTCAAGTCATAGGTTCCAGCTCTAACCTTGGGCCACGAGGGTCTGGTTAACTGGGTAAGACATCTGTGTTCACCATAGCTACCAAAGAGGCTGGAGCAGAGTATGTGGCATTCCTAGCTTTATGGAGATAGTCTCTGCTTTGCATGAGGGTTTTCCAAATACAGCATGGAGGGGTGAGCAATGCTGGGGAACTAACAAGGGAAGCTTTATCATGGGAGACTCTGGGCTCACAAAGGTGAGTATGACATGATAATTGCCTTCAACCTAAAGGAAGTGACAGTCTTCTCCGTAAATAACTCAAGAGACTGGAGAAAGTGCAGGGGGAAAGCAGAGCAGAAACTGGGCAAGGCATAGAATAAGTCAGCATCAGGGCTCCAGTTTGCACCCTTGGGACTGTGATGTGGTAGGAACCACTGCGATGCCCCAAGTGAGGAATGCTGACCTTGAACCATTCTGCCCCCAAGGTCTGTCTGAGTCAGCGGGACAGGATTGGGTAGGACTGTCCTGTTAGGTTTAACAGTCCTTCAAATACAGGGCTGTCCTCCAAACACCTGGAGGACATTATATGAACCCTTAAGTAATTCACCATTAATTGAACCCTTCCAGAAATAATTTCTATTTTCTATTTGTAATGACACGTTGGGCACTGGAACCTGCAGGGCTGCAACTTCTACCCAAAACAATCACTCAAGTCTGGGTTATTCCCTAATGGGGGCAGCATAACTCCTCCAAAATTCTGATGAATTCGGGAGGCCCTCAGCCCTCTGAGTATAGGAAAAAATGCTGGGAGAGGCTGAGAAGGCAAACCTTAGTACCTCAGGAGAACTGGAATCCCACTTATAAAAGGATGAAGTGTCTTTATTCCAATCTCTCTTGACAGGATTGTTCTGCCCTAGCCCTGTTCTCCAGGATTGGATGAACCAAATCCCTTTAAGTTCTTTATATCTTCAGTAGGACCACTGAGCACATCTGTATTTCTTTTTGTCCAAGAATATTTTTGTTTCATCTGACTTTTCTCATTTTAGATATAATTTGTGTTATTATGTGTTTATGTATTTCTGCTGTTCTTCTGACTTGCTGATGCTTAACAGGTGTTGATAGAAAGTCCATATTCAACTAGAATTGTTTCAGTGCTTGTAGGTGGTGGAATAATGGTCATCCCCAATATATTTAGGGTTTCCCTGATGGCTCATTGGTAAAGAATCCACCTACCAATGCAAGAGATGCAAGTTTGATCCCTAGATCAGGAAGATCCCCTGGAGAAGGAAATGGAAACCCACTCCAGTAGTCTTGCCTGGGAAATCCCATGGTCAGAGAAGCCTGGCAGGCTACAGTTCTTGGGTTGGCAAAGAGTCAGGCATGATGAGTGCCTGAGCACACACTCACACTTGTGAAGCACAGGCTTCAGTAGCTGCAGCTCCCAAACTCTAGAGTGTAGACTCAATTATAATAGTTGGGTGCACAGGCTTAGTTGCTCCTTGGCATGTGGGATCTTCTTGGCTCAGGGATTGAACTTGTGTCTCCTGCATTGGCAGGTGGATTCTTGACCACTGAGCCACCAGGGAAGCCCCATATTTGTGTTGTTTTGAGCCACTGAGGGTTAATTTGTTAGAGCAGCATTAGGTAACAGATACAGTGCTTATTCTCAGGGCTTCACTATCAGGCAAGGAGCCACCAAGAAGATGTTAGAACCAAGGCTCTTGAAGGGCATAGAGTTCTGAATAGGGAGCAAAAGCTTTATTTGTAGACTTCCTCCTCCTGATAAACAATGATGAACCTCTTTGCAGGGCAGCAGATGCAGAGAATGGACATGTGGACACAGTGAGGGAAGGGGAGGATGGGATGAAATGGGAGATTAGGATTGAGATATTCATATAGACACCACCATGTGTAAAATAGCTAGCTAGTGGGAAGCTGCTGTACAGCACAAGGAGCTCAGCGCACTGCTCTGTGATGACCTAGGGGGTGGGAGGGGGAGGGGGAGGGGAGATATATATATATATGTATATGTATATGTAGTTATGACTGATTTGCATTGTTGTGAGGAAGAAACCAACATGATAAGAACAATAATGACCCCAATTTTGTGTCACAGGATATTAGATTGTTATGGTGATCAGGAGAAGTTAGTATGAACTGAAAGGGGCTATTTTCATTATGTAGGGAGATTAATCTTAAAAAGTATACTCCTTTGAACTGGTCCTGAGATTCTGCACCCATTAGCCATCATGAAATCAAAATATGCCCTGAGGTTGTCAGCTGTCTGGGCTTCTGTTTTCTGTTCTCAAGGAGTCGTGTCTCCTGGTGGTGGTAACAGAACAGAGGAGCACTGAGGACAGAAGTGAGTTAGGGGGGAGCCAGGACTTCTCTGCATCCTAATGGAATACGTGAGGTGCTCAGCAGCCTGGAGGGGGTGGGAGGGGGTGGTGAGGCTCCTGATATCAGGGGGTCCTCTTAGTTTCAGTCCTACAGTCAGATCAGGAGAAAGTGAGACTCAAAGATTAAAATAGACCCAATGGGAAAATGCAGAAAAATTTGGAGTAAAGATCCCATGCCTAGGCTTTTGATGACAACTGAATTGGTAGGAAATGTGGCTGCTCTAACTGAAACCAAAAGACTGGAGCAGATAATGTTGTTCTTGCATGTCAAACGTCCACTATTTTCCTTTCTGCTAAGAAATATTGTTCCCGTTTCCCTCTGAGAAACTATCCCTCTCCTACCTAGTCCTTTTGGTTAAGATGGGGTTAAATACAACCCTTACTCCAGGAGCCTGGAGAGGGGAATGGCAACGCACTCCAGGATTCTTGCCTGGAGAATCCCATGGACAGAGGAGCCTGGCGGGCTACAGTCCATGGGACCGCAAGAGTCGGACACAACTGAGTGGCTAAACCACCACCTCCACCACTCCAGGAGCCACATCACCTAGAACGGGTCAATCACAGAATTGCATTCTCTGGCCACAGTAATTGGTTCATTGTTGGGCGCATAGCCCAAGCTGGCCAAGGAAAGTCCTCTTCTTGATACTTGGGATCATTAAATGGTCACATTACTTTGCCAACAAAGGTACGTCTAGTCAAAGCTATGGTTTTCCCAGAATATGACTATAATGGAAGCTGAGTGCCAAAGAATTGATGCTTTTGAACTGTGGTGTTGGAGAAGACTCTTGAGAGTCCCTTGGACTGCAAAGAGATCCAACCAGTCCATCCTAAATGAAATCAGTCCTGAATATTCATTGGAAGGACTGATGCTGAAGCTGAAACTGCAATACTTTGGCCACCTGAAGCAAATAACTGACTCCTTGGAAAAGACCCTGATGCTGGGAAAGACTGAAGGTGAGAGGAGAAGGGGATGACAGAGGATGAGATGGTTGGATGGCATTATCAACTCGATGGACATGAGTTTGAGTAAGCTCTGGGAATCGGTGATGGACAGAGAAGCCTGGCGTGCTGCAGTCCACGGGGTTGCAAAGAGTCGGACATAACTGAGTGACTGAACTGAACTGAACTGACTGAAGCTAACTTGGCTTCCTTGGTGGCTCAGATGGTAATGAATCTGCCTGCAATGTGGGACACATGGGTTGGATCCCTGGGTTGAGAAGATCCCCTGGAGAAGGGAATGGCCACTCCAGTATTCTGGCCTAGAGAATTCCATGGACAGAGGAGGCTGGCAGTCCACGGGGTCACCGAGAGTCAGACATGACTGAGTGACTTTCACCCCCTCCCTCCCTTAGTCCAGGTGGAGGGGGTTCTTCTCTTTTACGGTCAGAAGCTCTCTCACTTTGAAGCTGGGACAGAAATTCAACATACAGTTCCTTATCTGGGTGCAAGGCACTGTATCAGGCCACTCCAGTATTCTTGCCTGGAGAATCCTATGGACAGAGGAGCCTTGCAGGCTACAGTCCATGGAGTCACAAAGAATCGGACATGACTGACTAACTCACTCAGTTGGACTTCAAGGAGTGAAACATCAAATAGGAGATACATCTAAAGAATGAAACTAAATCCAAATCACACCCTTGGTTAATGCGGGAACACATGTTATGCCTTGGGCACCTGGAGAAAGGAGACTAAATTCTGTCCGGACCTGGAGGGGGTTCACATGACTTGTCATAGGATCCCAGGGGAGGGACGTGAGGACCCAGCTGGACCAGCTGGCAGAGCGCCAAGCGTGAGCAGTGGCGATCTGGGTGTGTCACAGGTCCTGCCTCAGCTGGAACCCGGGCTAAGAGAGAAGGGAGAGGGGTGGGGTGCTGGGAGCCATGACCTGGCAGTCAGGTCAGAGAACACTGGCAGCTCCCAGCAAGACTCGGGCTCAGAGAGAGGGGACGGGATTGTTCCATCATGCAGCCAGTGGGGGAGGCAACTAGCTCCAAACATGGTGCTCCGCATCACTCCACAGCCGCGGGCATCAGAAACAGATTCTTCCAGCCAGGTTTCCAGCGTTATCAAATGAAGCAGATGGGGGGGGGGACCCCAGTTCCCGTCCCTTCACTGCCAGTACAGGCATCGACTGATGGCCTTCACTAGGGGCACTTGCTGGGGTGGCTGTAACAGCCGCTCCTGAATCAGAGCGTGTTCAGGGTAATCAAGGAAGAAGCGGGAGCTCTCAGTTCCCTTTAAACTGCCAGCTTCTCTAGGTCATGCCGCTTGCTTGAGAAAGATTGAGTGGGACAGACGGTGGGTGGCAGTTTCCCTGGTCTTGGCGCAAACTTCCTGGAAACCGCACAAATCAAGCACTTCTATCATTGTTCAAGGAAGATTATGACAGTGGCTGAGGGGGCTGAGTTAGGAGTAAAGGACCTGAATAGTCTCACCTCCACTCTGCCCTATCATTCTCTTTAGCTCCCACAGCACAGCCCGGCCTTGAGGCCTGGGTAATTCAGATCCAAGGAGACGGCTGGAGAAGGGAAGAGAGCAGAGGGTAGTGGAAAGGGAGAGGTTGAGAGCTGCTGGCTGGGACCTGGGGAGACCACACTTGTCCCCATGAGAGAAGGAGGCAAGCTGCTCTCCTTAGGAGAGTTCAAGTTCCATCCTAGCTCTGACTGCTGCTAGTGGTGTGGCCCTCAGTAAGCTTCTTCCTAGAACCTCAGCCTCTTCATTGTACAGTGGGAATGACAATAGCTCTCAACTCATAAGGTGGTTGTGTAGATGAATAAGTTCTCGCAATTATTTTATAGTCAGCAGAGGGAATCCACCCCAGGACTCCTCCTTGACTCCCTCCCATCTTCCCTTCTGATTCATCTGAGACCGTCCATCAGCTGTCAGATCAGAAAGGGCCATCCATCTATCCATTCAGCAGTTACTGAGCATTTTCTTTGTGTTCAGGGCTTTGGGAGAGACCACAGTTAGAGAGAGGGGTGTGCATGCTGCTCTCATAATGGGACTCTCTCCTGGCCATCTAGGTACTCATGAAATTGATAAGAAAACTGAGGCCCAGAGGAGGAAGGCATCTGCCCATAGTGATAGAGCTATGTGGATGGGACCCATGTATGTACCATGTGAGGGTCTCCAACTCCAAGTGCTAGGCCTGGCAAGACTAGATGATACATCAATATTTGCTGAACTGCTGAGTCCTTGAATCAATAACTCCCAGTCTAGTGCCCTTTCTATGGCCTGCCCCCAGATAACTGGGTGGTGGGTACATGTATGAAGGGAAAAGCGTGAATACTTTCCCCTATGTGGTCCCTAGTCCCTTCTCCCTCTGTAAAGGTTGGGCTGAGAGAGGTGGAGGGGCATTGATCTCTGTCTTGGGACATTGAATCAGGAGCCAAAGAGACATAACAATGTCGTTCAGAAACGTGGAGCTCAGGGCCAGGCCTGCAAATCATGTCAGGTGTGTCGAACTGAGGTCTAAGGGAAATCAGATGCCAAGGAGAAAGGCATTTCTTTTCTTTTAAAGGAAAAGCAATTCTCAGGTACTAATGCTATTCTTTCAGGATTCAACAAATCATACCCCTAACTTTTGTAGGGCTTGTGACAAGAATACAAACACAGGACTAGCCCTCCTTCCAAAAATGTCCACATCCTGATCCCTGGAACCTGTATGTGTGGGTTACCTGACAACAAGGTATCAGGTTGCAGATGGAATTGAGGTTGCTAAGCAGCTGGCTTCAAGATGGGGAGTTTACCCTGAATTATCTGAGTGGGCCCAAGTATCCCAAGGGGTCTCGTAAGTGGGAGACGGAGGCAGGGGAGAGAACCAGAGAGACAGCAGTGTGAGGAAGACCTGGCTGGCCATAGCTAGCTTGGAAGGTGGAGGAAGGGGCCGCAGGCTGAGAAAAGCAGGCTGGGAAAGTCAAGGCATCAAATTCTCCCTTAGATCTTCCAGGAAGTATGCAGCCCTATTGAAACCTTGATTTTAGCCCAGGGAGGCCCATTCTGGGTTTCTCACCTCTATAACTGTGAAATAAGAAGTTCATACTATTTTAAGCCGCTGTGTTTGTGGTCATTTGTTGCAGTATCCGGAAGAAACCAGTGTAGAGGCCCACTTGTTTAGTCGCTAAGTCGTGTCTGACTCTTTGTGACCCTATAGACTGTAGCCCACCAGGCTCCTCTGTCCACGGGATTTTCCAGGCAAGAATAGTGGGGTGGGTTGCCAGTGACCTCCTCCAGGGGATCTTCCCGACCCAGGGATCGAACCCAGGTCTCATCTGTCTTCTGCCTTGGCAGGCAGATTCTTTATTGCTGAGCCACCAGGGAAGCCCACTTACTTATGTCTAAATATTTAAAGCTGTAAATCAAGTCAGTTACTTGTGAAACAAAATAGGCTCTCTCTTCCTCCATTAACAGAGATATCTTCTTAACCACCAGAGTTTGCAGATTTTTGAGGTCTGTTGTAATTCCTCCCCAGATAATGGCAGCACAGGGGATGCAGGCCTGAGGCCCCACTCCCGGCCCACGGGCTCATGTCCTTTTTCATCTCTCTAGCTCTCACAAGGGGTTGGCAAGGCCTTCAGCACCCCAGCCTGCGGGCCAGGCTCATGCACAGCTCCTGCAAATAGCTTCTCAGACAGACAAACCCGGAAAATGAGTCTCTGAGGCTCCAGAAGTAGCCTCAGGACTATTTGGAGAGGGAATTTGAGGTCCTGGTACCCAGAGTGTGGTCCTGGTGGGCAAAAACCCCCTGGCCCTTCTCTCTCCTCCTCCTCTCCTCACTCTGTGGGGAGGGGCATGGCTGGAGGAGGATCAGAGGGGGTTCTCTAAAGCAGGAGCATAGCCATATCAGAACCCTGATTGAGTCCTGGCTTCCACCCACTCCCATGGTCTGGGTTCTCCTCTGTCATGTCTGGGCTGACGGCATCATTCTATTCATGTCCCTCTGCCACAGCCAAAAAGACCTCCACTCAGAAGGCAATGAGGAAGGCAACGAACGATGATGTCAGATTCATTTGGCAGAAAGGGGACACCATCCTGAGTATAGGATGATGTGTCCTGGGAGTTGCCTGTGGTCTCTGCAGTCAGAGTCCCCAGGGCCAGCGAGATGGGTTCTCCCTGGAGACACTCATCATGAATAGTGAGCCAAGACCCATCTCTAGTTAACCAGGGCAGAGGCCCAAGGTCAGGCTAGATGGACCCCAGAAGGTCAGGTCCCAGGCACTTGTAGATGAGCCAAGTACAGCTGAGACTCGAGGAGGGACTGATCACAGGTACATATCTCACTAGTGCCGAGTCCTTACCACGGCTACAGGGCCCCTGAGGAGCCCGCCCCGCCAGCCTCTCTGGCTTCACAGAGGTTCTCAACCACACGGCCTCCCTTCCCGTCCCTGAAAAGACCTCAGAGTCTTTGCAATGCTGTCTCCTCCGCAAGGAGCTGCCAGAAAGGGAAAGGGACTAACCGAAAGTCACGGCGCTCATCAGGGGCCCATCAGGGATGCGACCCCAGCATCCACCCCACTGTACGAGCCCACAGGGGACAAGGCTTAACAAAGGTTCAGGGAATGGATGACATTTGAGAACCAGCCATGGTCCCAGCTCTGCTCACTTACTTCCTCTTGTAGAGCAGCAGCTGTGCTTACAATAGTAAATGGTGTCAGGCTTCATTCATTAAAGATCTTCTCATTTTCTCCCAAGAACCAAGCCCTGTAATGGGTCCCAGGGATACAGCCCAGGGGCAGGTCCAGAGATGACTCCATGGCGGCAGAGGCCCCTTCCCTCCTCTGCTTTTCCATCTCTGAACCGGGTTTGTGGCTGGACCGAAACAGAGGTGCAAAGTGCATGCACAGATACGCATGCACAGATACACGCAGATTCGTACACAGGGGCACACCTGCACCCATCCGTCACAGGCTGGGAGCCCCGCCCAGCATGGTCCCTGGCAGGTGCAGCCTCAGAGCATCTCTCCCCTCAGGGGGCTCTTTGTTCTAAGCTCCCTGGAGCTGGCCCTGTTATCTGAATCACAAAGCCTCGCTACAAAGGTGCCCTGTTCTCTCTGCTTCCTACCAGAGAGATTTCAGGCAAGGCTGCTGCACATAATTAGCCTCAGATAACAAACAGTGGCTTCAAGGTCTGCTCCCGCCACTGCAAATGTCCTGCAGCCCTCCAGTCCTGCAGAGACCCTGGGATGGCACCTGCAGAAACATTAATGCAAACTGAAAATACAGTTTACTTGCAGGAAGTTCAAGAAGTCCCATTTCTTGCACACCTGAGGCTGTAGACTGAAATTCACCCTGGTCACACACGCTCAGACTGATTACTGAAGTGGACAGAGAGGGGCAGATGAGGGCAAAGGCACTGAGAAGGGGTGCGCGGGCAGGGTGCTGGGCCGGGACTGACTCTGGGTGAGAGGGAGCGAACGTCTGCAGGCCCAGCCGAAGTGGCGGGCGAGCGTCCTCAGCCACGGGTATCCGCTTGATCTTGCTGTCTCCATAACTGCCACGCCTTAACACCAGATGTTCTTGGGTTAAAGTTCCAGGCACATTTCTGAGCAGTCGAATCTCTGCCCCAACTCGGAGCAAAGCTGTTGCCACCCGCCCCCACCCCGAGTCCCCACTGAGCCCCAATCCAGGAAGAAACAGATTTATAGGAGGTCTCAGGTCCTGGCGGCACGTGGATGGGGAGAGGACCAGGATGTCTGCTAAGCCCAGTCTCCTGACCCTTGGGTATTCTGTGCTGCCCGGGGCCGGGGCTTTGCCAGGGACACGCTCTTCTCCTGGCCACTGTCTTAGAGTTCACATTCAGTCCTGGCAACTCTCCTTTGAGGCAGGCACTGTTAATTCTCCACCTTAGAGGTGAGGCTCAAGGTCACACCACAGATCTGTGGTTGTGACGTGGTTTGAACTCCAACCTGTCTTCTTCCTGTAATACCACATTAAGAGGGATTACGGATCAGATTCCAGCCAGGCTTCTACTTCCATTACCCAACGAGGGAAACTCTCTCTAAGGCCAGGGATGGCCTCTGTGCCCTCGATACAGCAGGCTAACACGGCCCTCGTTCTGCTGACCTCTCAGCTCTTGGTCACTTCCTCCTCCTCCACCCACTCTCCTCTTTCCTCGACACCACACTTGGGCTGACTTTTCTCCATGCTCCACTCTCCTCTCCCCGATCCATTCTCTGCCGTTTCCTGCCCTGCTCTGTCCCACAGTCTGCGCCACCAGGCAGGCGTTTTTACTGCGCCTCCCTCCCTGTCCAGCTGCAGTTCCAGAGGTGGCTACATCCTGAGGTCACAGCTCCACCCACATTGGGCTCCAGCATCACTGGATCCATCAGGCCCAAGGATGCTAACGACTTCCCCTGTTGCTAGTCCCAGGGCACATATGTACCCTCAACACTGCCCAGTCCCCCACCAGACTCTCTTTCCTTGGTCTCGCTGACTGTGCCATCTCTTTTCTGCAGGCCCTCTGAACTTGAACAGCACTCTTCCAGCTTCCTCCTACTTCCCAGTTTCCTGCTCTGCCTTCTTTTCAGTCTCACATCCTTTATCTATTAAACACTGATGAGCCTCAAAGACTGGCTCAAGATGCTCTTCTTTTGTCAATCCATGCCATCAACCTGGTGATCTCATCTACCCGCTGAGCTGCAATCACCACCCACCCAGATGACTCATCGAGGCCTCTCTCTAGTCTAGGTTTTTCTGAGCTCCAGCTTGGATAGTCCAACCCCCTCCTTGATGTTTCCCCTTGACATTCCCCAAGGCATCTTAAACCCAACACCCCCCAACCTTCTTTCTTAATGAAGGAGACCGCCATTGATGTAGCTGTGCAAGCTGGCGACCCGGAAGTCATCCTTGACCCTGCCCTTCCACTCCTCTCCCACGCCCAATCCATCACCAAGTTCTGTCCCCCTCTCTCTATTCCACAGACATCTGGTCCAGGCTCATCAAATTTTATCTTGGTACTTGATTTACCAACATTCTTGTTGCTTCTCCACACTCTCTGAGCTGCTCTCTGCGATGTAGTCAAGGAGATCTTTTCACAGTGCAAATTGTATCATACCATCCACTGCCTAGTGTCTTCAGCGGCTCCTGGGTGCCCTTTGATCTTGCATGGTCTGCCCTGCCAGCCTCTCCTGTTTGATCTTGCACACTCTGCCCCTGCCAGCCTCTCCTGTGTCCCATCCCTCACTTGCCCTTGATGTCCCCCACTGCCAGGAAGCATGGTCTGCCACCCTCCCACTCTCAGGCACCTCCCTCCACAGCGGCATCTGCCTGTGCTGGTCCTCACTCTTGCCCTCTTCAATCTGACCCCTTCACCCCTGCCCCTGCCCTTAACTTCTACTCATCCTGAAGTTCTCAGCACCACGGTCACAGCCTCAAACAGCTTTTCTGATCTCCCTGAACAAGGACACTGTACCACTCATTACAGTTTTAGCTTAACGCTTATTTGTATGTTTCATGAATACGTTTCCCCACCTACTATGTCACCCAAGAGGGTTAAGGGCCCATCTGCTTTGGATATCTGGATCCAGCAGTGCCTGAATTCCTCCTACCCCTGAACTTGCTCATTATGTGAACCATTAAATTTATGCATTACTTATGCCAATCCAGAGCTGGAGTTTACATCACTTGAACAAAACGGAATCCTCGCTGAAACGACCTCTGTGTCCTCTCTGCACCCCATTGTCCCCAGAAGCTTCCCAAGGTCTTCCGGGGAGGTGTCAGGAAAGAGCCTCACCTGGAATCACTTTGCTTTGGTCCAAGTTTGCCTCTGGTTTGCTGTGTGACCTCAGCACATCCTCTGTTTTCTTATCTGTGAAATAACTGAGCCTCTGCTCTGGGATTCGTGATGTCCTGTGCTTTTTCCACCAGGGCCTTATGACAATTTTCTACTTAACTCTCTGAGCCTCCTGTGGACAGCCAGGCAGAGCCCTGATTGTAAGAAGGAAGGGATGGATCACAGGCCAATCGGCTCTCAGGAGCTGCTAAGCACCTTGCCCGCCGCCTGCCCCACCCCACCCCATCTCCCACCATCCCACGGGGAATAAAACACGCCATCCCATGATTGAACTGGGCCAGTGCCTGCAAAGCCTGGGGAAGGGTGATGTTGCCCCAAGCCTTAAGGCTTCACCAGGCCTGGTCCTGCTGTCTCAGCCTGGAAATACTGCAGCTGAGGCCCTGTCAGGTTAAACCATGCCCACCAAGGCTAGCTCCGAGGGCCTGGCGAAGAGCTGGGACTCCACTCACCCCTTCCCTCTGCAGCAGCAGGCAGACCTCCTTATTGAGAGGCAGCAGAAAGTGACAGGGGACAGATGCCAAGCTCAGCCCCTCCCGCTGCCTCTCATCTTTCAGGCCCTCCTGACCCATTTCGGGAATGAGCCGTAATGGCAGGTGGTGAGGGGACTTCCTGGAAGGCAGCCTGGGGCCCTGGCACTCAGCCAAGCCTGCACGCTTGTTCCTCACCTGCATCTGCCTGCCAGTTAGCCTGCTGAGCTTTATAAATGCTACTATTTGTGGAATTAAAATTTCTTCTTATTTGCATCTGGCAGCATGGCGGCAGGGATCAGGGGAGGGGTGATGGGGGCTAAAGGCTTCTGATTGGGCCCTGGCTTAAGGTAGAGATGTTAAATGCCATGGACCACTCCTGACCGTCTGACTCTAGGGACAGGGTGTGCCCATGGACCAGGAGGATCCACCAGGGCATGGAGGCAGGGGGATGGACTTAGGTGAGTGGAGGAGGCCAGGAGGACAGGCTGCAGCGATTGGGTGTTGGTGGGGGAGGGGGAGGCCCAGCACAACTACCCACGGCATCCGCCTCAATGGGCCTGCGAGTTCCCTGCCATCCATCTGTGCTGTACTGCCAGAGACAAATTCACTCATGACTCGCCCCTTCCTTTATCATAGACCAAGTTTCTGGAAGCAAGACCCTCTGTACTGGAGATTTATCAAGTAAGTGCTTCCAGGAGAAAGCAGCAAACAGTGGGAGAGGAGGGCGAGGCTGCTGTCTCAGACTTGAGCCCGCAGGGACACAGAGGACCACACGCGCCCCAGGCAGGAGAGCTGGGCTTCTCCTTTCACCACCGGACCAGGTGCTGGGAAAGATGGGAGGGAGCAGCGATGCCAAGCAGGGCCCTGTGGGCCTCCTGAGCACAGAGGCCTTTTGTCCCCTGTTGCTAGAGGCGAGACTCCAGCCTCCACGAGCTTTTCTGTTTCAAATGGCAGAACAGCTTCGAATCAAAGGAGGAGCAGCAATGAAACTACCTATTGTTGTTCAGTAGCTCGGTTATGTCCGACTCTTTGCAACCCCATGGACTGCAGCATGCCAGGCTTCCCCGAGTTTGCTCAAACTCATGGGCGCTGAGTCAGTGATGCTATCCAACCGTCTCATCCTCTGTCACCCCCTTCTCCTCCCGCCTTCAATCTTTCCCAGCATCAGGGCCTTTTCCAATGAGTCGGCTCTTCACACACATCAGGTGGCCACAGTGAGGCAAGATCAAAGGACCAGAGAGGCTCTTCAAGATTAGGAGAGGGACTATCTGAGACCCTGCACACACCCTAATCTTGTCAGGAACGCCAGCCTTTTGAACTTTGCAGAAGGAAGAATACAAGCCTGTCACTGCCTCCATCCATGTCACATATCCTGCCTAACCACATAACCTTTCCCTCCTCACCAGGGAGAGGGGCGCAGTCCTTGAGGTGCTACTTGCCTCTTTGCCTGGCAAAGTAATAAAGTCACTCTTTCCTTCTCCTCCACAAGTCTGCGTCTGTATTTCTCTTTCACACTGGTGCACAGAGAGGCAAGATTTTGGCAACAGTGGGACACAGACTGCAGGCTGCACTTCAGGTTGCAGGCGAGTGGGAAAGCAGCGCCAGCAGGCTGGGGACACGTCTCGGGAGGCGCTGGCAGCGCTGGGCTGTGTGGACTAACGGATGGCGGGAGGGCAGCCGTGGTCTGTTGCCAAAAAGCAGATGCAAAATTTGAACACGTGAATCTCATCTCCTGTGACTGAAGGGGCTGGAAGGAAAAGCCTGGAAATGCAGAGGCTGGTGATGGAAAGGACAGCAGAGGGTTTGTGGAGGGACTGAGACCAGGAATGACAATGGTGTGAAGCTGGACCTCGGGCTTAAGGCCAGCTCTGGAGAAGGGGCTTCTTTCTGCGGCAAGAGGGCGGCCTGATCCCTAACTGAGCAGGGGGCTCCAAAGACAGTGCAAAGGCCAGCAATGAGGGAAAATCCAGGTGTTTTTAGCCCTGCTTGTGACTCCACCTGGACGGGCCATCTCCCCGCCTGCTTGCCGTGGAGACGTGCAGAGTGGCTGCTGGGCTGTGACAGAGCCCGGCTTGGAGGGCAGGCAGGTTCTTTCTGTTCATGCCCCACTCCTTCATGCTGCACTTGCTGAGGACGCCTGGCCTGTGCTGGGTTCGCAGGGGCTGGACTGCCGGGCTCCAGGCTTCCTCGGGCAGTTATCTCTGATCTCTCAGCTAGAGGCCAGCATAGGTTTACAGACGGGTTTTGAAGACAGTGGCTTGCACACAGAAAACACTTAGCCAAGCTCCTTCCTACCTTGAGGTCTTTGACTTGGCAGTTCCCTCTGCCTGGAATAGGCTTCCCAGGTAGTGCAGTGGTAAAGAATCCACCTGCCAATGCAGGAGACACAGGAGACATGGGTTTGATCCTGAGTCAGGAAGATCCCCTGCAGGAGGAAATGGCAAACCACTCCAGTATTCCTGCCTGGACAGAGGAGCCTGGTGGGCTACAGCCCATGAGGTCGCCAAGAGTCAGACAGGACACCACAATTTTAACCAGCCTAGTGGGCTTGTTGTCAGACGACAGCCTTAGAGGATCGTAAGGAGCTGAGCCTCCAACTGATATTCTTTTTGGTCTAGTCTTGGCTTCTGAGGGTGGGAATGAGGCTGATGGACAGGTTCCCCATTGGTAAGTCTGAGCTGAGACACTGCAGGAAAACGGGAACACACACACACACACACACACACACACACACACACACACACAGGAACTTGTCAGAAATGCACATTCTCAGGCCCCACCCCTGACCTCCTGAATCAGAAGCCCTGGGGTGGACCCCGCCATCTGGGGGTCCAGTGGGCCTTCCCCGGGGATGCCATTGAGTAGGACGGGGCCCTTCCCAGTCCTGGCTCAGACCTAGCGGCTGTCCTTGTCACCCCACTTGAGGCCGGTCACCCTCTGAAGTGGCTGCGCAGATGTTTTTGATCACCAGGCTGAACAGGAATTGGCTCTCTGGGAGCAGCCCTCCCTCTCTACCTGTATTGCTGGCATTCTTTACCTGACTCCACATTCTCTCCTAGAAATGAATAGCCTTGAATGGCCACGTATTTGCATAATGGCTCTCCTGTCCCTTTCACTAGCCTGAATTAATTATTTTGAAATACCATTTCCCCAATCTGTTTGCTTAGAGCTTTGGTTCTTTCACTGCAGGTCTCAGAATCACTGGGGCAGCTTGTGAAAATGCAGATGCCCACCACACCCCCTCCTGGCTCCAGAATCCTGGAGTGTAGCTGGAATGATGCACTTTACATACAATTGAGACAAGCCCAAGGTCTTGGCTGATGAAGGTGTGCGGGGTGGGGGTGGGGCGTGGGGACTGTGGGGGAGGGTGGCACGGGGTGTGTCTAATTAGATTGAGGGGATGGAGGTGGAAATGGATGAGAGAGGAATCAAGGAACTGGTCCCTGAAGGAGCATCCTGGGACGGTCTCTGCAGGATGTTGCCTGAAGAATAGCAGTGCTCTTTCTTAGGCACTGTGGGAGGATCATCTAATTCTCCTGTAACCCTGCAGCATAGGGTGGGGTGGGCATTTTATGTCCCATTTCACAGACATGGTGGCTCATCCGTCTCACATCACCCATCTAAGTGTTAGTCGCTCAGTCATGCCTGACTCTTTGCAATCCCATGGACTGTAGCCCACCAGGCTTCTCTGTCCATGGGATTTCCAAGGCAAGAATACTAGAGTGGATAGCTGTTTCCTCTCCAAGCAATCTTCTCGACCCAGGGATCGAACCCAGGTCTCCTGCATTGCAGGCAGACTCTTTACCGTCTGAGCCACCAGGGAAGTCCCACATGACTCATCAGGATCAAGCAAAGCCCTGTCCTGTGCACAAACATAGCAAACACCCTCTTCCAACAACACAAGAGAAGACTCTACACATAGACATCACCAGATGGTCAACACCGAAATCAGATAGATTACATTGTTTGCAGCCAAAGATGGAGAAGCTCTATATAGTCAGCAAAAACAAGACCAGGAGCTGACCGTGGCTCAGATCATGAACTCCTTATTGCCAAATTCAGACTTAAATTGAAGAAAGTAGGGAAAACCACTAGACCATTCAGGTATGACCTAAATCAAATCCCTTATGATTATACAGTGGAAGTGAGAAATAGATTTAAGGACTAAATCTGATAGAGCACTTGATGAACTATGGTTCGTGCTACTACATTGTACAGGAGACAGGGATCAAGACCATCCCCAAGGAAAACAAATGCAAAAAAGCAAAATGGCTGTCTGAGGAGGCCTTACAAATAGCTGTGAAAAGAAGGGAAGCGAAAAGCAAAGGAGAAAAGGAAAGATATTCCTATCTGAATGCAGAATTACAAAGAATAGCAAGGAGAGATAAGAAAGCCTTCCTCAGCAATCAATGCAAAGAAATAGAGGAAAACAATAGAATGGGAAAGACTAGAGATCTCAAGAAAATTAGAGATACCAAGGGAACATTTCATGCAAAGACGGGAACAATAAAGGACAGAAATGGTATGGACCTAACAGAAGCAGAAGATATTAAGAAGAGGTGGCAAGAATACACAGAGAAGAATGTACAAAAAAGATCTTCAGGACCCAGATAATCACGATGGTGTGATCACTCACCTAGAGCCAGACATCCTGGAATGTGAAGTCAAGTGGGCCTTAGGAAGTATCACTACAAACAAAGCTAGTGGAGGTGATGAAATTCCAGTTGAGCTATTTCAAATCCTAGAAGATGATGCTGTGAAAGTGCTGCACTCAATATGCCAGCAAATTTGGAAGACTCAGCAGTGGCCACAGGACTGGAAAAAATCAGTTTTCATTCCAATCCCTAAGAAAGGCAATGCCAAAGAATGCTCAAAATACCACATAATTGCACTCATCTCACATGCTAGTAAAGTAAAGCTCAAAATTCTCCAAGCCAGGCTTAAACAATACGTGAACCGTGAACTTCCAGGTGTTCAAGCTGAATTTAGAAAAGGCAGAGGAATCAGAGATCAAATTGCCAACATCTGCTGGATCAAAAAAGCAAGAGAGTTTCAGAAAAACATCTATTTGACTATGCCAAAGGGTTTGACTGTGTGGATCACAATAAACTGTGGAAAATTCTGAAGGAGATGGGAATATCAGACCACCTGACTTGCCTCTTGAGAAATCTGTATGCAGGTCAGGGAGCAACAGTTAGAACTGGACATGGAACAACAGACTGGTTCCAGATAGGAAAAGGAGTACTTCAAGGCTGTATATTGTCACCCTGCTTATTTAACTTATATGCAGA
Source organism: Giraffa tippelskirchi (assembly GCF_054371585.1). Taxonomy (NCBI): domain Eukaryota; kingdom Metazoa; phylum Chordata; class Mammalia; order Artiodactyla; family Giraffidae; genus Giraffa; species Giraffa tippelskirchi. The sequence continues at coordinate 115,647,254 of NC_137282.1, forward strand.
GTACATCATGAGAAATGCTGGGCTGGAGGAAGCATAAGCTGGAATCAAGATTGCCAGGAGAAGTATCAATAACCTCAGATATGCAGATGACACCACCCTTATGGCAGAAAGTGAAGAAGAACTAAAGAGCCTCTTGATGAAAGGGAAAGAGGAGAGTGAAAAAGTTGGCTTAAAGCTCAACATTCAGAAAACTAAGATCATGGCATCTGGTCCCATCACTCCATGGCAAATAGATGGGGAAACAGTGGAAACAGTGTCACACTTTATTTTTTGCGGCCTCCAAAATCACAGCAGATGGTGACTGCAGCCATGAACTTAAAAGACGCTTATTCCTTGGAAGGAAAGTTACTACCAACATAGGCAGCGTATTAAAAAGCAGAGACATTACTTTGCCAACAAAGATCCGTCTAGTCAAGGCTATGGTTTTTCCAGTGGTCATGTATGGATGTGAGAGTTGGACGGTGAAGAAAGCTGAGCGCTGAAGAAAGCTGAGCGCTGAAGAATTGATGCTTTTGAACTGTGGTGTTGGAGAAGACTCTTGAGAGTCCCTTGGACTGCAAGGAAATCCAACCAGTCCATCCTAAAGGAGATCAGTCCTGGATGTTCATTGGAAGGACTGATGTTGAAGCTGAATCTCCAATACTTTGGCCACCTCATGCGAAGAGTTGACTGATTGGAAAAGACCCTGATGCTGGGAAAGATTTAGGGCAGGAGGAGAAGGGGTCGACAGAGGATGAGATGGTTGGATGGCGTCACCGACTCGATGGACGTGGGTTTGGGTGGACTCCGGGAGTTGGTGATAGACAGGAGGCTTGGCGTGCTGCAGCTCATGGGGTCGCAAAGAGTCAGACACCACTGAGCGACTGAACTGAAGTGAACTGAACTGGAGTTAACTGAACTGAAATGGACTGAACTGGACTGAACTGAACTGTCCTGTTTCCAGGTTGTCTTCAGCATCCGCTCACACTTCCTCCTCCTGAGGATGTCAATGATGTAGCTCAGTGAGTTTGCAAAAAATAAAAAATCAGCCCCTTGTACAGACTGAGACAGCTGAAACTCTGAGGGATGAGTTGTCTGACATAGAGGCTCCAGGAAGCTCTGCTCTGGAATAAGAGTTCAAAGACTTGTTCCCTGGCTAATAAGTGAAATTTCTGAGCAGGCTGACAGAGTCGAGACAGATTCTGGGGCATTGGGATGAGGGAAGCAAGATGTGCCTGGCTTGTGAGGAATGTTCAGGACTTTTCTAGCCTGCAGGGAAAATCAGAGAGACATTGGACTTCATAGTTAAACCTTGCTGGGAAAAAGCTAGGCTGGTGGGCAAGAGCTGCCAGCCTGTGGCCTGTGCTGCCCTCTGGTGGACCTCAGTGGTACTAACCGCAGCTGCCCAAGGCCGGTTTCCCAGGCTGGCTGCCTCAGGCCTGGGCACCAGGGGAGGTTGTCTGAGACCTAACAATGGCCACTTCTACCTCAACTCAGGCCCCCATCAGCGGTGCTCAAAGTCATGAGTCCTAGGTCCCTGGCTGCTGCACCTCCTCTCTGCAGGATCTGGTAAAGACAGAAGCTTCCTGAGGAGCCTCTGTGGTGCACAACCTTCTTGAGCCAGAATTCCTAGACCCTCCTGACTTTATCCATCCTGGTTTCCTGGGGAGGGGTTGAGTAGCACCCTCCCCAGGATGCCCACTGATGTGGGGGGGTGGGTGGGGTAGGGAGCAAAAACCCCAGGGGCCCTCTCGTTCCAGCCCTTGGATGATATTAAAAGCACCTGACATTAACTGCGCACTGGCTATATTCTAGACACTTTTCCAAATATAACAATATGTATATATTTCTCTATATCTTTCTATATCTATCTATCATCTATTGAGAGAGGTTGGGAAATGATCGTCGAGGCAAGCAGGATGCACCTCTGGGTGAATGGAGATAGAGATCACAGGCAAGAGTGTGGTCTCCACAGTCTCAGCACTGCCCTGGATGAGCTGAGTCCCTGGTCAAACTGGCACCCTGCTCTGGGCCTCGAGTTCCTTATCTGTAAAACAATGATAGTATTTCTTTCTCTGAGGATTTTGGAAAACGCTAAATGGAATAATGGGAAGCATTTAGTACACGATGCCCGATAAGCCTTTGGCAAAGGCAGGTTTCTCTCCAGCCTTTGAAACTGGACTTAGGCTACCTAGATCTCTGGAGGAGGCAGAGGTGATAATTATGATGGGGATGCTGTAGATCATACCTGCTCACAATTATTGAGTATCTACTATGCTTACCCAATAGCTATGAGTGGCTACTGTCAGTGAGTGTACAACTTTTGGCTGCATCTGAATAGTACATACATGAAGATTTTAGAGATGCTGGTGCCCAGGTCCTACTGATGTAACTGGACTGGCACAGGATCAAGTATGTCTCCCAACTGGTTCAAGCTGTGCATCTGGGATTGGGAGCCCCGAGAATACTTCCCCCAACCTGCTCTCCCATTTAACAGCATTCAGATCTCAGCTAGGATTTTTGTTGTCATTGTTTAGTCACTCGGTCATGTTTGACTCTTTGCGACCCCGTAGACTGCACCATGCCAGGCCTCCCTGTCCTTCACTATCTCCCAGAGTTTGCTCAACTTCATCTCCATTGGGTCAATGATGCCATTCAACCATCTCATCCTCTGCTGCCCCCTTCTCCTCCTGCCCTCAATTTTTCTCAGCATCAGGGTCTTTTCCAATGAGTTGGCTCTTCGCATTGGGTGGCCAAAGTATTTGAGTTTCAGCTTCAGCATCAGTCCTTCCAGTGAATATTCAGGGTTGATTTCCTTTACGATTGACTGGTTTGATCTCCTTACTGTACAAGGGACTCTCAAGAGTCTTCTCCAGCACCACAGTTCAAAAACATCAGTTCTTTGGTGCTCAGCCTTCTTTATGGTCCAACTCTCACATATGTACATGCCTACTGGAAAAACCACAGCTTTCACTAGACGGACCTTTGTCAGCAAAGTAATGTCTCTGCTTTTTAACATACTGTTTAGGTCTGTCGCAGCTTTCCTTCCAAGGAGCAATTGTCGTTTAATTTCATGGCTGTAGTCACCATCTGCAGTAATTTTGGAGCCCAAAAAGATAAAGTCTGTCACTGTTTCCACTGTTCCCCCATCTATTTGCCATGAAGTGATGGGACCAGATGCCATGATCTTAGTTTTTCAAATGTTGAGTTTTAAGCCAGCTTTTTCACTCTCCTCTTTCACTTTCATCAAGAGGCTCTTCTATTCCTCTTTGCTTTCTCCATCAGGGTGGTGTCATGTGAATGCTGCTGCTGCTGCTAAGTCGCGTCAGTCGTGTCCGACTCTGTGCGACCCCATAGACGGCAGCCCACCAGGCTCCCCCGTCCCTGGGATTCTCCAGGCAAGAGTACTGGAGTGGGTTGCCATTTCCTTCTCCAGGGCATGAAAGTGAAAAGTGAAAGTGGAGTCGCTCAGTCGTGTCCGACTCAGTGACCCCATGGACTACAGCCCGCCAGGCTCCTCCATCCATGGGATTTTCCAGGCAAGAGTACTGTGAATATCTGAGGTTATTGATATTTCTCCCAGCAATCTTGCTTCCAGCTTGTGCTTCATCCAACCTGGCATTTCACAGCTTGGCTATCACCTCTTTAAAGAACTATCCCCTGACCACCAAGACCAGGCCCAGTTTTTTTTTGGTTCTATACCATTGTAAATCCCTGTTCCTTTCCTTTAGAGAGAATTTATCTCATTTATACTTATTAATGTGGGCATTTCAACATCTATCTCCTTCCCTAGATGGTTTTCCCATCTGTAAAATGGAGAGATTAATGTCTCCCTCACAGGATTCTTGCAAAGAACCAGGTAAAGAGCTTGGTGGTCTTCCAGGTAGTCCCTGTGAATCCCAGGAGTCCCTGGGGGGCAATACATTGTCATCTTCAAATTTCTAAAATGAACACTTGCCAGCTTCAAAGCATGGATCTGACACAGTCTCTTTGGATTTGGGCCACAAAGTGGTTCTCATGTCATCTGAACTTCCCTGATGATACATCCTCATAATCAGAGCTGCTACGCTGTGAAATTCCACAAATGACTGAGCTCTCCAGTGCTAGTTCTGAGCTAGTATTCTTATTTTATGTTCCCAGTTGGTCTGTCTTTTTCATTATCAGATGATTTGCTCAACAAATATTTAAATAAGGCCCAGTTAGGTGGCAGGCACCATTCCAAATGCTTTACACATATCTCATATAAGCAGTTTTGCTATTTAAGTAAAGCCAGTCCTCCTGTTGCTGGTGAAAACCTAAAATAAATGTCTACTAGGACAGGCGTTGATATAAATGAATACAGGGAGGGTTTTTTGGCGGGGGTAGAGGGAAAGGGGTAGGGGAGATGGTCCTTTGGCTGCTGGAAGCTCAGGCCTTATTGAAGGGCCCCGCTCTTCAGTCCCACCTAACCGTTCCTTCACAAGTCCAGAACTGCCAGACTGTCCTACTTTTAAAGAGAAAGCATTGATAGCAGACTGCATTTTTTCTATGGAGATCTCAGCTTTTAGAAAATGGCTCAATTTGAAAAAAATAAAACCCTTGAGATGAAACAAACCTCAACTATGAGATGTGATCTGGGCTGGAGCAGCCTTGAGCCCCTGAGAGGAGAGTGGGATGTTCTGGAGTGTAGCCAGGTGCAGGAGCGGGGAGAAGCTTTGGGGGAAGGGAGAGAAAATAGGAGACTCAGTCCTCACGTCCAGAAAGGCATGGGGCCTGCGGGTCCTGCCGGGCCTCGGTGGGTACGATGGTTCGTTGCAAGTGCGGCCTTGACTGTGCTGAAAGATGCCCAGAAACCCGGCAGAGCATCATCTTTGGGGATGTCTGTGAGGGTGTCCCCAGAGGAGGTTGGACTGGGTGTTTCACCAGTGTGAGTGGGTGTTATCCCATCCCCTCAGTGACTGAATAGAACAAAAAGGTGGAAGCAGGGTGAATTTGTTCTCTCTGCTTCCCTCTTGCCCCCAGCCACACCTCCACGGCATGTGTATCTTAGTTCCCCAACCAGGGATTGAACCTGTGCTCCACTGCCGTGGAATCACGGAATCCTAATCACTGGACCACCAGCGAAATCCCTTGTTCGCTCTGCTTGAGCTGGAATATCTATCTTTTCCTGCCTTTGGACATCAGTACTCTTGGTTCTTGGGCTTTCAGACTCAGACTGAAACTAACCCCACCAACCCCTTGATTCTAGGGCCTTAGGACTCAGGCTGAATCACACCACCAGCTTCCCTGGTTCTCCAGCTTAAGGATGGCAGCTCATGGGTCTTCTTGGCCTCCATAATCACATGAGCCAATGTCTAGGATAAATCTCCTCTTGCATCTCTCTCTATATATACCCTATTTGTTCTTTATCTCTGGAGAATCCTGCCCAACCTAGTGGGAGTGCCTGGCTTCCTATGGACCAGATTCGGGGAGCCCAGTTTCAGCAGAGACTTGGTGCCCCATGGGCCCCAAATACCAGAGCCTCGGACTTTCGGGGCCCCTGGGGGTTTGGAGTGGGGCCCTTTTTTTTGCTTTTCCAGCCCCATCTAAACTCTCCCAGATTCTTGCCAGAGAAAGGGGAGCGCAAATAATGAGAGAGGAGGTTCCACACCTGCCCAGAGGCTGGGACTTTCAAGAAGAAACAGCAAACAAATGAGAAATGGATGACAAGCAGACGGGCTGTCCTTTCTCCCACTGCGGAATGTGAGGACTAGATTCAATTCATGTTCGCTCCTCACTCGCTCAGCAGTCCTGGAGTAAATGGAGAAGCAGCAGTGAGCAGCAAGGCCGGCTGGTTTCTGTCGAGCTTGTAAATTTTAATGCTCGCTTCGATACACATTCCAATTGTCTGTAAAACGAGGCCACTTTCAGCAGCTCCCTTAATTGGAATCAGTTCCTCTAACTCAGAGGCAAGAGGCTGAAGGCGCTTGGCCAGCGTCTACTGATGGAGCGGACGACAGGGAACCTGTGCTGTCGGAGTCGGGTGATGGGACCCTTTTCCTCCCCTCCACCAGGGAGTCAGGATCCTGCCTGGATGCTCTCAGCTGCAGGAGGAAGATGGTCAGTGAGCAAATCCTGGGAACCAGGAGGCAGCTGGCCCCCTTCCCTTGGGGACTAGTGAAGGGGTCAGTTAAAGGAAGAGCTGTGATCCAACAGTGACACAACAGCAGCACATGCACCATTCATAGCTGCAGCTACTATTGCTGGGTCACTTTTCATTAACCAGGAAACTGTACAGCATGTCACAAATTCCCCACAACAACTCTTTTCAAGCTCCATCATTCACTGGTTCCTGACAGGAGGATGGTGCTCCCAAGGTGAGCTTTTGCTTTTGGCTGAGTGCTTGACTTCAGCACAGGACTACAAAGGGGCTTCCCTTATAGGACTTTATAGTCCTCGGGGGAAAATTTTTTTGAAAGCCATGAAGCACCAAATAATGCTGTGTTGTGTTAGCTGCACAGTATATGATAGACACCAAGAATGCAACAATGTAATAATCTTCAGGAGGAATAGTGCCAGGGAGAGGTCAAATGAACTGGGCTTTGAGGGATGTGTAGGAGTTTGCTAACTGGAAGGAGAGGGAAAGGGATGTTGGGCAAATAGAACAACTTGAACAAAAATCATAGAAGCAATGGGGGAATAATAACCACTTCCATGTGCTCTTACCTATGCTATAAGAACATATATATTGGAGGGAGAAGAATAAGGAAGAGAGATTAGTCTGGAGTTGGACTGTGACCAACCTCTGATGCTATGCCATGAAGTTGGATTTTATCCTATAGGCCCTGGGGGCTCACTGAAGGGTGAGCCAGGTTTTAGCCAGGAGAGTGACATATGTAGTACAGCTCTGTGTTTTAAAATGTTCCTTCTGGCGGCTGGTGTGGAGTATGGGCTGCTGAGGGAAGATGTGTGCAGTAGGACCTGAACAAGGAGGAAAGTTACCAGGAACCCACCTTGGGATCAACGGAAGGAACTTCCTAAGGCTTCAAGCTGTCACAGAATGGAAAGGATGGTGTCCAGAAGTCAGAAGCCCCTCCTCAGTGGAGGGACCAGGCAGAGGGCAGTCCTCTTTCATTTCCTTCTCATCCTGAGATGCCGTAACCGAGTGGATGATGTGAGAAGGATCTCTGTGGCTCAGGTACAGCAGAGAAGACCCCCTCCGTGCATCCTTCCCCACTGCTCCTGCCTTGTCGCCTGAGCCCCTCGGACCAGTCCCTGCCCCATGATGGCACAGTCTAGCTCCCATGGTAGGGCCAGCAAACCCCCTCCCCCAAATCACTTTCCCACACCCTTAGCAGAGGCATAGGACCAAAGTCTGATGAAGGGGAAACTAAGAAGAGGAAATATTGGGTTGGCCAAAGAGTTGGTTCAAGTTGGTCCGTAAGATATTATGGAAAAACCCAAACGAACTCTTTGGCCAACCCAATCCTTTCCTCCCCAGGTTTAGGGGCGAAGTTGAGGGTGGCGAGGTGGAGACCTGGGGGTCTGGCACAGAGGGAGCCACTTGTGTCCCTGACTGCCCTGGCTGGGAATGCAGTGGGCTTGGGTCCACAGTCCTGAGCTGGGCAGGCCTTCCCTTCTAGATGCCACGGGGTAGGCTGTGCTGATTTGGGGCCAGGCCTCACCAGTTACAGGCTGTGTGAGCCTGAGAAGTCCCTGCACCTCGGCGCCTTTCTCGAAACTGGGGAAATAAGAACGCCCACCACCTCATAGGGGCAGTGGAGAGGACTCACTGAGGAGGTTGTTGTTAATAGTCCTCACATCTGGGCTCAGCAAGAGGGTGGCCGTGAGCCCTAGGGCCTGGCCTGGGGGCTTAGCCTGATGGCTCTCTCCCAGCCTTGGGAGGCTGCAGGAGGGGTTCAGAGTAGAGAGGTCCTGGCTTACAGTCCTAATGGCCCAGAAGTATGTGTCCTAGAGTGACTCTTAGCCCTTCAGTAAGGACATAGCCTTGGAGAGAAAGGTGTTTTGCTTCCTTTTTGCAGGCAAACCCATGGAAACTGTAGGAAGCCACTGCCTGCCTCCACCCCCCTCTCTGCAGCAGGAGGCTCGGGACCCGCTGACCGCAGTCAGCTGTCACCCTCCTCCTCTCCCCGTGGAGGTGGCCTCCACTACAAGGCTGCAAATGGGATGGCTTCTTTCCAGGTTACTCCTCCCAGGGTCAAATCATTGCTTTCTTTTATGCGAGGCTGGCTGCTGGGAGAGACCAGCTCTCAGCTCAATCCTCTTCCTACCCTCCTGGGAGCCTGAGAGATGATGCCTCCCCACAATTCTCTCTTGGCTTGTGCAGCAGAAATAAAGGCCATGTGTGAAATGTTTGTTTGGGTAAATCAGACGGTGCTAACCCAAAGTGCCATTTATTGAGAGTATGTGTGTGCAGATGGTGTGTTAAAGTCCATATGTGTACATTTTCCTCCATGCACAGGACGCCTCCAGGGCTAGATGCAATTCATACCTCCATTTTACAGATTAGTAAAACTGAGCCTCAGTGGGGTAATTGACTTCTCTGTGTGACTTAAGTCCATACCCTTCTCTGTGTTCCAGTATCAACTCCCTGAAGTAGGCAAAACAAAAGAAAATGAGACTCTCTAATTGAACTGGAAAATCAAACAAATAGGACACATGTGTTATTAACAGACTTTTTCAGGGGCAGAACAGCCGCCTCATTGGGCTGGTGTGTGTGTTGGGGTGGGTGGTGGTGATAGCGGCTTTTCATTCACGAGGCATTAACAAACCCCTTGTCAAACATGCTAGGCCCTGAGGATGAAGGAACGAGAAACGAACAGAACAGTCCTTACCCTGGAAGAGTTCTGCGTCAGAGTCAGTGCAAGAAAGAGCCAGCACCTGGATGTTTTACGGAGGAAGGGACTTACTGAAAGGAAACGAGGTGCTATGAAGTTACCTAAACTCTATCCCTGGGTTGGGAAATGCCCTGGAGAAGGGAATGGCTACCCACTCCAGTATTCTTGCCTGGTGAATTCCATGGATGGAGGAGTCTGGCGAGCTACATGGTCCAAGGGGTGGCGAAGGGTCAGACACGACTGAGCGACTAACACATACCTGAAATTACCAGAGGAGAAGTGAGCTCCGGAGTTGACCTCCAGAACACTGCAGAATTGACCAGCCAGGGGCCACGCCAGGACCGCCACTGCCAGCCGGAGCATGCTGCTGGGGCCGCAATTCAGGTCCCGGGAAGCTGCCACCACTGCAGCCAGCAGAGCAACTTCCTCTGGTCACCAAGAAGCTCCAGGACAGACAGCAGAACAGAGTCACAGCGCACCTGTGTCTCCAGGACCTTGTCTGTTACAGAAGGCTGACAAAAGGAGTGGGAAGACGGCTTCTACCTTCCAAATCTTGCTTGAGAATATCTGACTAACATCCACAGCTCCAGTTCCAAGAGGTGTGGGCTCTGTTGTCCAGCCTCCCTGTAGAGGACAGGACACTGCAGGAGGAAGGATGGAGTTTAAACCAATTGGGGGCCATGGCCGAGTTTTTCTCCAGGCAGAATGGCGTGTCAGAAGCCTTGCCAGCACCAGCAAGGTCTCCTGTTCTATTTCCTCTTTAGAATCAGCCTACCGACAAGAAAAAGAAATGCAAAAAGGAAAAATGGTTGTCTGAAGAGGCCTTACAAATAGCTGTGAAAATAAGAGAAGCAAAAGGCAAAGGAGAAAAGGAAAGATATACCCATTTGAATGCAGAGTTCCAAAGAATAGCAAGGAGAGACAAGAAAGCCTTCCTTGGTGATCAGTGCAAAAAAATAGAGGAAAACAATAGAATAGGAAAGACTAGAGATCTCTTCAAGAAAATTAGAGATACCAAGGGAACATTTCATGCAAAGATGGGAACAATAAACGACAGAAATGGTATGGACCTAACAGAAGCAGAAGATATTAAGAAGGGTTGGCAAGAATACACAGAAGAACTGTACAAAGAAGATCTTCACGACCCAGATAATCACAATGGTGTGATCACTCACCTAGAGCCAGACATCCTGGAATGTGAAGTCAAGTGGGCCTTAGGAAGCATCACTACGAACAAAGCTAGTGGAGGTGATGGAATTCCAGTTGAGCTATTTCAAATTCTAGAAGATGATGCTGTGAAAGTGCTGCACTCAATATGCCAGCAAATTTGGAAGATTCAGCAGTGGCCACAGGACTGGAAAAGGTCAGTTTGCATTCCAATCCCAAAGAAAGGCAATGCCAAAGAATGCTCAAACTACCGCACAATTGCACTCATCTCACACACTAGGAAAGCAATGCTCAAAATTCTCCAAGCCAGGCTTCAACAGTACATGAACTGTGAACTTCCAGATGTTCAAGCTGGTTTTAGAAAAGGCAGAGGAATCAGAGATCAAATTGCCAACATCCAATCATCAAGAAAGCAAGAGAGTTCCAGAAAAACATCTACTTCTGCTTTTATTGACTATACCAAAGCCTTTGACTGTGTGGCTCACAATAAACTGTGGAAAATTCTGAAAGAGATGGGCATGCCAGACCACCTGATCTACCTCCTGAGAAATCTGTGTGCAGGTCAAGAATCAGCAGTTAGAACTGGACATGGAACAACAAACTGGTTCCAAATTGGGAAAGGAGTACGTCAAGGCTGTATATTGTCACCCTGCTTGTTTAAATTATATGCAGAATACATCATGAGAAATGCTGGACTGGATGAAGCACAGGCTGGAATCAAGATTGCCAGAAGAAACATCAATAACCTCAGATATGCAGATGACACCACCCTGATGGAGAAAGCAAAGAGGAATTGAAGAGCCTCTTGATGAAAGTGGAGAGGAGAGTGAAAAAGCTGGTTTAAAACCCAACATTCAGAAAACTAAGATTATGGCATCTGGTCCCATCACTTCATGACAGATAGATGGGGAAACAGTGGAAACAGTGACAGACTTTACCTTTTTGGGCTCCAAAATCACTGCAGATGATGATTACAGCCATGAAATTAAAAGACAATTGCTCCTTGGAAGGAAAGCTGCGACGAACCTAAACAGCATGTTAAAAAGCAGAGACATTATTTTGCTGACAAAGGTCCATCTAATGAGAACTATGGTTTTTCCAGTAGGCATGTACATATGTGAGAGTTGGACCATAAAGAAGGCTGAGCACCAAAGAACTGATGTTTTTGAACTGTGGTGTTGGAGAAGACTCTTGAGAGTCCTTTGTACAGTAAAGAGATCAAACCAGTCAATCCTAAAGAAATCAGTCCTGAATATTCATTGGAAGGACTGATGCTGAAGCTGAAGCTCCAATACTTTGGCCACCTGATGCGAAAAACTGACTCATTGGAAAAGACCCTGATGCTGGGAAAGATTGAAAGTAGGAGGAGAAGGGGATGACAGAGGATGAGAGGGTTGGATGGCATCACCAACTCAATGGACATGAGTTTGAATAAACTCCAGGAGTAGCTGATGAACAGGGAGGCCTGGCTGCTGCAGTCCATGGGGTCTCAAAGAGTCGAACATGACTGAGCTGAACTGGACAGACTGGAGAGGCATGGATTTAGGGGATACCGGTTGTCTCTCCTCCCTTGGAACACGCGTGTGTGTGCTCAGTCGGTCCAGTTGTGTCTGACTCCATGGACTGTGTAGGCAACCAGGCTCTTCTGTCTATGGGACGTTCCGGACAAGAATACTGGAGTCACCATTCCCTTCTCCAGGGGATCTTCCCAACTCAGGGATCGAACCTGGGTCTCCCTAATTGCAGGCAGATTCTTTACTGTCTGAGCCACAAGGGAGGCTTTTAAATGGGAGAATAGCAGGACTTGACTAACAATCTTATTTTTATTTTTTAAACTGCTTATTTCCTTGGCTGTGTCAGGTCTTAGTGCAGCAAGCAGGATCTCTGATCCTTGTTATGGCATGACGGATCTGTAGTTGCAGCAAGTGGGATCTAGATCCCTGCTCAGGGATCGAACCCAGGGGCCCTGCATTGGCACTGTGGAGTCTTAGCCACTGGATCACTGGGGAAGTCCCTGATTTATGCTTTTAAAAAATGCCTCAGGCTACTGGGTGAAGGATGGATTGAGGTGGGCAAGAATGAAGGCAGGGAGGCCCGCAGGAGGCTGTAAGAGCGAACAGGGGGAAGATGATGGAGATGTGGACTAGGGTACTGGCCCAGGATATGGAGTTCAGATCAGACTCTTTCTTCTCCCATTCCCCAGCCTCAGCCCAAAGAATTCCCCGCTTCTCTGAGTCCTGCTCTGGCCTTAGTAGGTCTCATCTTTGCCAAAAACCATGAGTTGTGTGGAGATGAGGTGGGAAGTGATGTGTCCTATGTTCTTAGACAGCCTGGTGTGATGAGCCAAGGTTCAGATAGATCTGGGCTCAAAGACAGGCTGTTACTGACTATGGAACCTTGGTGGGTTATTTCCATCGGCTTCAGTGTTCACATCTGTAAAATGGGAATAGTAATGCCTTCTTGTGAAAATACCAGCCCAGCACTGTACATGCAAGGCAAGCCCTCTGTTAATGCCTGCCTCTCATCCCATACCCTACCATTCATGCTCCTGTTACCCCCATACGTGAGTGGGAAGGAGGGAACCCGAACAGCCTGTCTGAAAAGTACCGCTGTAATCAAAATGTCAGCAACGGAAGAGAAAGAGCCGGTGCCGCTCTGACGGCGGTGACGGCGATGAATGATTTATGTCCAGCGTAATGGTTACATAAGCAGCTGTTACATTTTAAAAGCATCATGCAAACAATATGAAACATTTTTTTAAGTGGTTCTACACTCTGGGGAATTTGATTTAATCAGCTTTTATTTCTGTTCTCATTAGAATGAAGTCTGGCAACTCTAGTAGACAGTCCTACCTCCCGTGCGGTGGTAGCTTCCAGCTACTGAAGGCAAATATTTTTACTGTGCCACAATCAAACATTTATACAGCACCCGGCTCCCCATCTGGCCTGCAGACAGGAGGGGAGGTGTAGTGAATTCATGCCACGGAAGTCTCACACAGAATGAAGCAAGAAGCACCCCCACATCTAACAGAATTAATAAGCTGTTTGAAGAGCCCTTTTGAGAATAAAAATGTGCTCTGATTCCTAAGATTTGTCTGAAGCACTGGGAGCTGTAGGCAAGTGATCTGAGGATTCTCAAGGTGGATTTTTAATTTTGCTATTCCAGGGTGAGGGGAATATTTTATTTTTGTTTTTAATTCTAAGGTCATCACAACTCACATACCATGAAAGATAAAAGAGGATCCTCTGAATATGATGTGATTTACTTGAAATTCTACCATGATTTCTTTGAATGATGTAACCAAATTTAGGGTAGGTGTTCTTCTGGGGAGAGTTTAGGGGAGGGTATATAAGGATTTTTGTTGTTGTTGTTGCTTTTTACTGCATTGGCAATATTTTATTTCTTAGGGTTGTGAATCTCATGAATATTTTGTATAATTCTGTAGACATTTTTGTATGTCTTAAATAGTGCATAATACAAATGGAAAAAGGAAAAGAAAGTCACTGGATATTACAGTCAAAAGACCAAAATCCCTTTCCTAGCTCTGCCATTATCTTTGTGAATCTTGAACTTGCCTCCTGCTTTTTCTGGACCCCAATTTTCCCTATCTACATAAAAGTAGAATTGGATTAGAGTCGTGTTTCTGAAATTGTGTTCCCTGGAAAACTTCCCAAATAATGTCTCTTCAAAATAAAGGGTTCCTTGGTTAAATAAGTCTGGGAAATGCTCTCTGCCCTCTGGGAAAATCATAGAACGTTAAAGGTTCTGAAAAGTCCTGTGGCAAGGAAGTCTGTTTTGTTAAATACCTATTAACGTCACAAGGTACTAGCATTCTGTAAAAGAATCTTTGGGACTTGTTACTCTGAATTATCTCAAAGATTCCTTTTAATTCTAGATTCCTTAAGTCAAAAATTTAGACTGATTTTTTGTCTCTGAACAGGACAATTTCTAGCCATCGCTGAGACAAAGAAACCAGACATGCCAGACCATCGTTTTCCTCTAGATTTTCCAGGTAGCATCCTTCCTTCCTGCTCCAAGTATACCCTCCCATTTCTGGGAAACTCTTCCTGAGTCAATCATTGTAATTCTTAGATGTCTGTCTTTCTTTTCTCTTTGACTCCCAACCCGAGAAATTTAAATTATCCAAACTATTGATTGATTAGTGTGAGATAATAAAGCTGAGGATCAGAGAGGTTGTGTGACTGAGATGAGGTCACACAACCACGGACCTGGTGAAGGATGAGATTAGAATCTACTTCTCTTTGTTCTTACTCTTCTTTGCTTTATATCCAATTTATTAATACATTCTGTCCCACGCTGCAATTTAAGCACATACGTTCCTGTATATTATCAAGATGCTGTTTGTTTTTCTTGCTATTGTTTATCTACAATGGTTTGCATATCTCTCCTGTGAAGATTATATCTTCTTAAAGGTGGAAGCAACATCTCTGCACAAAGCCCAGCACTATCCTGAGGACAGCACAGTGCTGAAAACACTGTCATTGCCGAGTCAGAGAAAGCCCCACCGGCTTCTTACTCTCTTCGCCAAGTAGTCCCATCTCCAGACATTCCTCTCCTGATGATACAGTCACATGGTTCTGTTCATATAAGGCCGTGTTTAAAATTCCCCTTCAATTGAGGGGTAAGGCAGGAGTCTAGAATCATATCAACCTACATCACAGGTTCTTGATCAGTTATTCATATTGGAAAAAAAATCTTGGTTAACTGGCATCCTCAAATAACCACACCCAATTTGAGCAAGAAAGGTAACATTCGGAAGAAACCAAGTTTTCACCGGCGGTTAAAAGAGAAACTAGGCAGAAGCCTGTCACATAATCACCGTAGAGTGAAACTGGATGTGAAAGAAGGAAACTTTGACTTTGTGAAGGGTTATTTTAGACAGTCATTCTGAAAAACTATCATATTCTATTAAATCCTATGTGACCAGAAAGCAAGAATAAACCATGGCCAAGATCAGTGATAGCAGGAGGACTTGGGTTTCTTCTGTGGCTGCGCGTCTTTCCCGGGACCAGCATGACAGCGCTCTCCACCTCCATGAATTTTCCTTTGCGGGGAGCTAACCCCAAGGCAAAGTGTATGACGCCCGGAGTTTCGTTCTCGGTGGTTTTCCAGGCGAGATCCGTGTGTCCACTAGATGGCAATGTGTCTGCGCCCTGGTCTCACTCGGCCTATCCCTCAGACCCAGCCGCTCCCTCCACGTGGCAGCTACCAGCCACGTATGGTTGAGACATGCTGTAAGGCGAATGCCTTTGATTTCAAGGTCTTAATGGCAAAAAGCAATATATCTTATGAATAACTGTTTTCTATTGATTGCAGTTGAATGAGACAATTAGGGATATATTTGGTTAAATAAAATACACTGTTAAACCACTTCACTTGTTTCTGTTTACTTTTTAATGTGGCTACTAGAAAGTTTAAGATGATATATGTAGTCTCATTAAATTTCTGTTGCCAGAGAAGAGAGAAGAAAGTAGAGGGGAGAGTGGCAATGGGCTAGCTGGGTAGAACCAGCGTGAGGTCCTCGGCAAACTAAGGGCTTTGGAAAATGACCACTTGGCTGAACTGGTGCTCCCTCATTACATTTACAGAGAAGGCAATGGCAACCCACTCCAGTACTCTTGCCTGGAAAATCCCATGGACAGAGGAGCCTGGTGGGCTGCCGTCCATGGGGTCATGAAGAGTCGGACACGACTGAGCGACTTCGCTTTCACTTTTCACTTTCATGCATTGGAGAAGGAAATGGCAACCCACTCCAGTGTTCTTGCCTAGAGAATCCCAGGGATGGCGGAGCCTCGTGGGCTGCCATCTATGGGGTCGCACAGAGTCGGACACGACTGAAGTGACTTAGCAGCAGCAGCAGCAGCATTACATTTGGATGCATTTACGCTTTGCAAATGGACATATGAATCTTACCTACTCATGTGGATGCCGAGAGGGTTTGCTGAAGTATAATTGGAAGTCATAGTTTGCTCGGGCCTGTGTCCCAATGCAGTTATTAACAGCATCCCTACTATTTCAGAATTGTCCCAATTAAAGCAGTAAATTATATGGTCTCTCTAATTAAAAGAGGTCATGTGTAATTGCTCCCTCGCATGGTATAAGTGCACAATTTTATATATAAAAGAATCAAGTAACTCACATATGCAAGATGACCATTTTCTTTTCTAGGTGACGTGATGTGAAAGTTGCTCAGACGTGTCTGGCTCTTTGCGACCCCATGGACCATAGTCCATGCAATTCTCCAGGCCAGAAAACGAGAAAGTTATAGTGATGGAGGATGATCAGTAGTTGCTAGAGCTAGTAGTTGCTAGAGGAAAGTGTGTGTCTGTGAAGCAATTACATGAGGGACTTTATTGGGCTCCCCCTTTTCAGGGGATCTTCTCAACCTAGGGATCAAACCCAGGTCTCCCGCATGGCAGGCAGATTCTTTACCAGCTAAGCCACAATAATTTCATGCAATTTTTGACTCTGAGCCAAACTTTTGCTTGAAGAAAAAAATTCAGGTTAATCACTTTTAGGTAAATTCAGTCATTTCAGAATTATGTTCAAATCCATCTCCTTTCTTGTCCCAACGGTAACATGTAAGTTGGGGAGGTCATGCAAATGACGGCAGTGGGCTGGGGGTGGGGAGGGGATGCTGCTCATTTAATTGCTTTCTCCAGCCAACTTTGCTCCTTTACCTCTCTGGTCACTGTTTAAACAGCCGACAGCATTGTGGCCCTGCCTTGGTCCGTAGCTCCTCATCTGATGTGGAACCTCCACATCTCTCCAAGACCTCTGTGTCCACCCTCTCCTGAGGACTGGCCATGATTTACCTTTGCAGAGGTTGGCGCTGGGGGCTGCCTCTGCTGCCCTGTCTCGATGACATCTCCCTTCCATTTACACTGTAGAGGGGGAAGACCCATTTATTCGGCAACTACGCAGATTTTGAACGGGCTCTGACCAAGACCTTTGGCTGAGCTCGTGGGATACAAAGACAAATCAAAATGGCTGCCAGTCTCAAGCAGAGCACAGTCTCAGTCAAGACATTCATCCTAATGACCTCTGAAAGATGATCTCTTCCAAGAGAGACATATATGCAAAGGACTATGGGATGAGGAAGGAGGAACTGGCTCTTTGAAGAAAAGAAAACCAGGGTTGGGGACCGTGTGTGGACAAACTGGTGTTGAACAGTGTTTGAGGGACACCTGGGAAGCTGGAGGATCCATGTGAGCAAAGGCTTGCCTTTTGATGTAGACTCAGTGATTCCGCAAAGATCAGTCCATGCATACGATATAATACCACTCCAAAATAAAAAGAGGAATGCACTTTATACATGCAACAACTTGGATAAATCTCACAGGCTTTATGCTGAGTGAAAGAGCCAGTTTCAAAGCGTTCTATATCATTTCCTTTATACGACATTATTGAACAGACAAAACTATAGTAATGGAGAACAGTTCAGTACTTGCTAGAGGTTTGGACTGAGGAGAGGGTGTGTCTGTGAAGCAACTACATGAGGGACTTTATTGGGGTTATGGAATCCTTTTGTATCCTGACAGGGTGTAGTTACACAAATTAATACGTGTACTAGAATTCATAGAACCAAATGCCAAAAAGTAAATTTTACTGTAGAATATAAAATAAACATTGCATACGATTTTTTAAAAAAGACTCAGTGGTTCAGTTTGATGGGAAGAAAGACTGTTAATGAGGGTGTATGCATGTGTGTGAGGGAAATCTAGCTGAAGGCTCTGGATTGGAAGGCTGAGGTGTTTGGTTTTGGTCTCCCTGGACTGGTTTTTGAGTAGGGGAGTAGACAGGATCTGAGCTGTATTTCAAGTATCCTTTGCCAGAAGTCACACATAACACAGGTCAAAAACTGAGATGGGAGGTGAGAGGAGGCAGAAGGCAAGGCGACCCATCGGGAGGCCTGGAGGAAGGAGGGGGCTGGTGTGAAGGGGTTGTTTGGAAAAGACAATGGCTGAAGTTGATTTCCTAAGCTTTGGACTTCAGGATGTCAAAAAGAAAAGTTAGAAAGGCAAATAGAGATACTTTTGAGGTTTGCAGTGGGTCGAGAGTAAAAGGATGCTGCCCATGGAAAGGAAGAGAGAACTTAGTTTGAGAACAGATTAAAAAGTTGTGTGGCAGGGTGGATTTTCTGAGTTCCCTGGTTGCCCAGATGAAGATGTCTGGTGGGCAAGACCGGATCTCAGGAGGCAAGATCAAGCTGGACGGATAAAATCGGGAGTCATTTTATTGCAAGGAATCAGGATGAAGGAAGGGTGGCACTGGTGGTAGAGAATCTCCCTGCCAGTGCAGGAGGCATAAGACACACGGGTTTGATCCCTGGGTCAGGAGGATCCCCTGGAGGAGGGCACAGCAACCCACTCCAGTATTCCTGGAGAGTCCCATGGACACAGGGGCCTGGTGGGCTACGGTAATAGGGTCCCAAAGAGTTGGACCCAACTGAAGTGACTTAGCAAGCACTCAAGCATAGGATGGATGAAAGGGAGAGAGTGAAATAAGGTAAGACTATCAGCCAGATTCTCAACAGGAAACAGATGCTTCACTAAATTTGAGTAATTTGAGGAGGGTTTATTCATGAAAGGACTAAGGACAAAGGTGTCAGTGGGGTGCGGATAAAGCACAAGGGAGGGTTCAGGACTTTACTGCCTGCACTGCGACAGGGAGGTCACCAGAGCCCAGGACACGAGAGGGTGTGGAGCCAGACCCCCTGAAAGTGACCTGTCTGGGTGACCTCATGCTCTCCCCTGCTCTGATCACCTGAGTCATCTCCTCATTAGCTGAGAGCGGACCCTGGGAAACAAAGGAAGGTTCTAGGAAAGCAACTACAGCCCTTCTTGTGGGGGATGATGTTCACTAATTCCACCGGAGAGCTTGACTTCTGTCTGTTTATTCTTTCACTCAATAACTTTTATTGGGTTTCTTTCTTATTACAAATGTAGCACATGTTCACTGTAGGAAAATCAGAAACTATAGACCAGCAAAAAGAAGAAATTGAAAATCATTAGGAGCCCACTGCACAGACAAAATAGCTGCTAACAAAAATGCAATTTTTTTTCTGGACTTTTCTGTTAAAATATAGAGTGTAGAGGTCTTTCTAGGTTGGTACATATGAATAGATGCCATTTTGAGCAGTTTCTTTTACATGGAGATACCACAACTTAGTTAAATAACCCATCTTAATGGAGATATGGGCTGTGTTCTACGTTCTAAATAACATTGCATCCCTGTAGCTAAATATTTATACCTCCTTAGACTCAGTTTCTAGAAGCAGAACTGCTGAGGCAAAAAGTATATTCATTTGAAAACATGTTGTGACATATTTTGGCATCAAATTTTAAAAAGAGAATATAATATAAGGGTTACAATGTGGATGTTTGGCAAGACAAGCTACCCCACATCCGAGGTAAGGGGCGGCCGCCGAGAGGAGCAACCCCACGTCCAAGGAGCGGCGATTGCATGGGTGCAGGAGGGCCGAGAGGAGCTACTCCACGTTCAAGGTCAGGAGGGGCAGCCGTGAGGAGATACCCCTTGTCCAAGGTAAGGAGCAGCGGCTGCACTTTTTGGAGCAGCCATGAAGAGATACCCCACATCCAAGGTAAGAAAAACCTAAGTAAGACGGTAGGTGTTGGGAGAGGGTATCAGAGGGCAGACACACTGAAACCATAATCACAGAAAACTAGCAATCTGATCACATGGACCACAGCCTTGTTTAACTCAAAGAAACTAAGCCATGCCGTGTGGGGCCACCCAAGACAGATGGGTCATGGTGGAGAGGTCTGACACAATGTGGTCCAGTGGAGAAGGGAATGGCAAACCACTTCAGTATTCTTGCCTTGAGAACCCCATGAACAGTATGAAAAGGCAAAAAGATAGAACACTGAAAGATGAACTCCCCAGGTTAGTAGGTGCCCAATATGCCACTGGAGATCAGTGGAGAAATAACTCCAGAAAGAATGAAGGGATGGAGCCAAAGCAGAAACAATACCCAGTTGTGGATGTGACCGGTGATAGAAGCAAGGTCCGATGCTGTAAAGAGCAATATTGCATAGGAACCTGGAATGTTAGGTCCATGAATCAAGGCAAATTGGAGGAGATGGCAAGAGTGAACGTCGACATTTTAGGAATCAGTGAACTAAAATGGACTGGAAGGGGTGAATTTAACTCAGATGACCATCATATCTACCACTGTGCACAGGAATATCTTAGAAGAAATGGAGTAGCCATCATGATCAACAAACGAATCCAAAATGCAGTACTTGGATGCAATCTCAAAAACGACACAATGATCTCTGTTCGTTTCCAAGGCAAAACATTCAATATCACAGTAATCCAAGCCTATGCCCCAACCAGTAATGCTGAAGAAGCTGAAGTTGAACGGTTCTATGAAGACCTATAAGACCTTTTAGAACTAACACCCAAAAAAGATGTCCTTTTCATTACAGGGGACTGGAATGCAAAAGTAGGAAATCAAGAAACACCTGGAGTAACAGGCAACTTTGGCCTTGGAGTACAGAATGAAGCAGGGCAAAGGCTAATAGAGTTTTGCCAAGAGAATGCACTGGTAATAGCAAACACCCTCTTCCAACAACACAAGAGAAGACTCTACACATGGACATCACCAGATGGTCAACACTGAAATCATATTGATTATATTCTTTGCAGCCAAAGATGGAGAAGCTCTATACAGTCAGTAAAAACAAGACCGGGAGCTGACTGTAGCTCAGATCATGAACTCCTTATTGCCAAATTCAGACTTAAATTGAAGAAAGTAGGGAAAACCACTAGACCATTCAGGTATGACCTAAATCAAATCCCTTTTGATTATACAGTGAGAAATAGATTTAAGGGACTAGATCTGATAGACAGAGTGCCTAATGAACTATGGATGGAGGCTCGTGACATTGTACAGGAGACAGGGATCAAGACCATCCCCATGGAAAAGAAATGCAAAAAAGCAAAATGGCTGTCTGAGGAGGCCTTACAAATAGCTGGGAAAAGAAGGGAAGCGAAAAGCAAAGGAGAAAAGGAAAGATATTCCCATTTGAATGCAGAGTTCCAAAGAATAGCAAGGCGAGATAAGAAAGCCTTCCTCAATGATCAATGCAAAGAAATAGAGCAAAACAATAGAATGGGAAAAACTAGAGATCTCTTCAAGAAAATTAGAGATACCAAAGGAACATTTCATGCAAAGATAAGCTCGATAAAGGAAAGAAATGGTATGGACCTAACAGAAGCAGAAAATATTAAGAAGAGGTGGCAAGAATACACAGAAGAACTGTACAAAAAAGATCTTCAGGACCCAGATAATCACGATGGTGTGATCACTCACCTAGAGCCAGACATCCTGGAATGTGAAGTCAAGTGGGCCTTAGAAAGCATCACTACAAACAAAGCTAGTGGAGGTGATGGAATTCCAGTTGAGCTATTTCAAATCCTAGAAGATGATGCTGTGAAAGTGCTGCACTCAATATGCCAGCAAGTTTGGAAAACTCAGCAGTGGCCACAGGACTGGAAAAGGTCAGTTTTCATTCCAATCCCAAAGAAGGGCAATGTCAAAGAATGCTCAAACTACCACACAATTGCACTCATCTCACACGCTAGTAAAGTAAAGCTCAAAATTCTCGAAGCCAGGCTTCAGCAATACTTGAACTGTGAACTTCCAGATGTTCAAGCTGGTTTTAGAAAAGGCAGAGGAATCAGAGATCAAATTGCCAACATCTGCTGGATCATCGAAAAAGCAAGAGAGTTCCAGAAAAACATCTACTTCTGCTTTATTGACTATGCCAAAGGGTTTGACTGTGTGGATCACAATAAACTGTGGAAAATTCTGAAGGAGATGGGAATATCAGACCATCTGACCTGCCTCTTGAGAAACCTGTATGCAGGTCAGGAAGCAACAGTTAGAACTGGACAAGGAACAACAGACTGGTTCTGAATAGGAAAAGGAGTACGTCAAGGCTGTATATTGTCACCCTGCTTATTTAACTTATATGCAGAATACATCATGTGAAATGCTGGGCTGGAGGAAGCGCAAGCTGGAATCAAGATTGCCTTGAGAAATACCAATAACCTTAGATATGCAAATGATACCACCCTTATGGCAGAAAGTGAAGAGGAACTAAAAAGCCTCTTGATGAAAGTGAGAGAAGAGAGTGAAAAAGTTGGCTTAAAGCTCAACATTCAGAAAACTAAGATCATGGCATCTGGTCCCATTACTTCATGGCAAATAGATGGGGAGAGAGTGGAAACAGTGTCAGACTTTATATTTGGGGGCTCCAAAATCACTGCAGATGGTGATTGCAGCCATGAAATTAAAAGACGCTTACTCCTTGGAAGGAAAGTAATGACCAACCTAGACAGCATATTGAAAAGCCGAGATATTACTTTGCCGACAAAGGTCTGTCTAGTCAAGGCTATGGTTTTCCCAGTAGTCATGTATGGATGTGAGAGTTGGACTGTGAGGAAAGCTGAGCAGAGAAGAATTGATGCTTTTGAACTGTGGTGTTGGAGAAGACTCTTGCGAGTCCCTTGGGCTGCAAGGAGATCCAACCAGTCCATCCTAAAGGAGATCAGTCCTGGGTGTTCATTGGAAGGACTGATGTTGAAGCTGAAACTCCAATACTTTGGCCACCTGATGTGAAGCGTTGACTCATTGGAAAAGACCCTGATGCTGGGAAAGATTGGGGGCAGGAGGAGAAGGGGATGACAGAGGATGAGATGGCTGGATGGCATCACCGACTCGATGGACATGAGTTTGGGTAAACTCTAGGAGTTGGTGATGGACAGGGAGGCCTGGCATGCTGCGATTCATGGGGTCACAAAGAGTCGGACACGACTGAGTGATTGAACTGAACTGAACTGGTTTAGCACCCTTAATGAATCTGGGCAAATGACTTAACCTCATGGGCCTCTGTTTCCTCATCTGTAAAGTGGGGATGATGATATTAGTGTGATCCTTATGTGTTTGCTGTGAGGATTCAGTGAATTATTAAGAGTGATGTTTTTAGAATAGATCCTAGGACCTGGTAAGTATTCCAAGCAAAGTTAGTTGCTATTATTATTTTAGGAGCTATTGACTGGTTCCCCAAATGCATAAATGCAGCTGTTTTATTTTTTTAATATTTCTTTGTATTAATTTATTTATGTGGCTGCACTTGGTCTTACCTGCAGCACGAGAACTCTTAGCTGCAGCGTGTGGGATCTTGTTCCTTGACCAAGAATTGAACACCAGGCCCCCCGCATTGAGAGCACAGAGTCTTAGCCTTTGGCCCACCAGGGAAGTTCTAAATGTGGGTCTTTTTCCTTAAAGACCTTCAATACCAGACCAGCCATAGTGTTGTAGTTCAAAGTTGGGCAGGCAGCTCTGACAGGATGGAATTGACATAACCCAAGAGCTCTGGGGGCTTCCAGGGTAGCTCAGGGGAAAAAAAAAAAAAAAAAAGTCCACCTGCAATGTAGGAGATGCAGGAGATGTGGGTTCGAATCCCTGGGTGGGGAAGATCCTCTGGGGAAGGAAACTCTGCTTTAGTATTCCTGCCTGGGAAATCCTATGGACAGAGGAGCCTGGCGGGCTACAGTCCAGAGGGCATGGGACTGCAAATGGGCGGATCCAACTGGTGGAGCGTGTGCACACACACATCACACACACACATGTAGATTACTAAGGAAGGGCAGGTCCATGCAAGTTCAAAGAGGGGCCAGCTTTGACTGAGAGCAGAGTGGCCCGAGCATCTTTGTCACCCAGACAGGACTCTCCCGCTGTGAGATGTGACTCAGGAACCATGTCGGCGTTTGCTTCAGCCTCGAGAGTTCAGAGCAGCTTTAAGAATCCTCCCTAACCTGCTCATAGGGAGGCTGGAGGACGAGGAGAGGGGAGAAGTTGCTACAAGGCCAGGGACAGACTTTGGGGTCACCCAGGGGGTCTGCGAGGGCTTGCTGTCGCTTTAACACTGCAGTCTTCACTTCCCATCCTGGTCTGCAGGGCCTCTTAATCAGGCCACATTTGGCTCTTGGCCCCTCTCCGCTTACCCCCTTCTTCCTCTCCTTTCTATCAACCTTCCCCATCCAAACCCACTCCTGCCTACCAGCTTGGTAATGTCTATTCCCTCTGCCTGGAATTCTCCTCCTCAAACTTCCCATGCCTGGCAACCTCATGTTATAGAGATGTCACCTCCAAAGACAGTCTTCCCTTATCACTTCCTCCTTGCCTTCATCCATTCACCACAATTTATCCAGAGCCCACTAAGTGTCAGGCACTCCTGGGCCCTGGGATGGAGAGAAAGGCAATAGAATAGGCCCCTGATGGAGTTCACATTCCAGTAGGGACAGGCAGACAGCAAACAGACAACATCTGTGCCAGGAAATTGCAGAGAGAGACAAGGGTTCTGCAGAGAGATGAGGCCTGGTGGTGAGAAATGAGCCCTGAAGCTGGAGTTGGACTACGTGATCAGAGGGCCCCTGAGAGGGTAACATTAACACTGAAGTTGCTCAAACAGAAGAAACCAGCCATGTTCCTGAGGAGACAAAAGCAGTAGTCTGTGATCTGGGAAATTTTGTCCCCCAGATGCTGGGAAAGATTTAGGGCAGGAGGGGAAGGGGGCCACAGAGGATGAGATGGTTGGATGACATCACAGACTCAATGGACATGAGTTTGAACAAACCCAGGAGAGAGTGAAGGATGGGAAAGCCTGGCGTGCTGTAGTCCATAAGGTTGCAAAGAGTCAGACATGACTTGACTGAACAATAACGGGGTCACTTGGCAATGTTTGGGAATATTTTTGGTTGTCACAATTTGGTATTGTTGCTACGGGTACCTACCTAGTAGGTATGCATGAGTGAGATGCTAAATGTCACACAAGGCACAGGATAGGCTCCCACAAGAAAGAATGATCTCAACCCAAATATCACAGAGCTGAGGCTGAGAATCCTGGGCTATAAGATTAGGGATCCAAGGATGAGGAACATCTGAGGGGAAATATGAGAGAGACACAGATAATGGCCAAGCAAATGCAGAAGTGGAATAATTCCCTCCATCCAGCCCATCCCCTCACTCAGAAAAATGACGAATCAATGTCCACACAGGTTAACCCAATTAACAGCCAACATGTCTACTTACAGAGAAAAAAAGTTATGACAGTAGATAACACATTATACCAAAATTCTGCTAAAGTGACAGGACTTATGCATCATGGAAAAAGCCACAGAGACTGAGTTCATCATTCAAAATCGATTTCACAAGTATTTGTTGAGCACCTACTATGTGTCAGGCATTGCACATGGGAAAAACTCCTCCCCACTTCCATCTCTTGTCTTTTTTGCTGTACACAGAAGCAAGAAGCAGCCAGAGTGAGAAAGCCTGGGTAGATTCAAAATATTCGTCTATATTCCAAAGAATACTCATCGAACTTCTGGTTGAAATGCTTGAGCCAATTTTGGTACAGAAAGAATAGTGAAAAATAATATTTTTTCTTTCAAAAACATACACACATTTTATTTTATTGTTTTTATTTTAAATTTATTTAGTATTTATTTATTGCTGTGCTGGGTCTTCGTTGTGGTGCACGGGCTGCCCGTTCTGGTGGATTCTCTCGTGCCGAGCACAGATTCTAGGGTATGTGGGTTCAGTAGTTGCTTGTGGCACACAGGCTGAGTTGCTCTGAGGCACGTGGAATCTTCCCAGACCAGAGATCAAACCTGTGCCCCCTGCACGAGCAGGCAGATTCTTAACCACGGGACCACCATGGGACCACAACCATGGAAGTCCCACATTTTATATTTGTAAGTTTGAAACCTGGATCCATCCAATAATCAACACTTACATTTAATATTTAATACGGGGTTATGGAGGAAAAACTGTCGTTAGGTTGACTGCAGCTCTCACAATAGATTGGGAGATATAAGAAGGTCTGTTATACGTGACATATATGCCTCAGTGCCTGCACCCCTGCCTGGGGCAGGCATTGCTAATCGATATCAGCAATCTGGATTGGATGTACAGAATTCTGGACCCGGCCTCGCAGTTCTTCCCAATGCAGAGCTCTAGGCACTTGGAGTCAGCAGATCTTAGTTACCATGAGGATGAAACTTTTTTGCTTTCTGGCTCTCTTTTGCGTTAGACCATTTATTACCCATTTTCAACTTGTGCAACTGTTTTTATAAAACCTCAGTTCAGGAATAGTTATGGATATGTTAGACAAGATTAGGAGTACATTCTGGATGCATAAATGGCTGCGGTCTATTGATTTTCCACCAGAGAGAGAGGCAATTGGCTCTGAGTCAGTTGGTGACTTTTGACGCCTTTGGGTAAGGGCAGGTCCCGGGGCAGGCTGGGCCAAGGAGTCCCAAGGCACAGCCAGATCATTTTTACATATTTTTATTTACAAGTCACATTCAAAGAGCTGGGCAAGGCAAAACTGGGCAGGACAAGGAGCCCCGGAGCAGAAGGCAGACCAGACACAAGAAGTGAGTTGGGCTCTAGGAATAACACTGAGTGTTTCTCAGATGGCACTAATGGTAAAGAATCTGCCTGCCAAGGCAGGAGTTGCAAGAGACTCGGGTTCCATCCCTGGGTCAGAGAGATCCCCTGGAGTAGGAAATGGCAATCCTCTCTAGTATTCTTGCCTGGAGAATTCCATGGACAGAGGAGCCTGGCAGGCAGCAGTCCAAGGGGCCACAGAGTCAGAGACAACTGAGCATACAAAGTTAGACCCTAAAGGGCATGGAGACCCCCCACTCCCAGTCTCCCCACCCTTTTCAGGGCCAGTTCCAGGCTCCTGCACAGTACGGTTCTCATGGCCCAGAGGCACCAAAGGAGGGCTGGAAACTCCCTTCTACTGACCACTGTCCTGCCCCTTCCCCATCCTTTGCCCGGCTCAAACTGTCACCGTCTTTGTGCTTTAAATAAGTTACTTCATTTGAAGGGGCTCAGTCCCTGTGAGACAGACCTGGGACCCTTTGCCACAGTGCTTGCATCTGGACACACCTCTCCTTGAGCAACAAAATACAAAGAAACTATATGGGACTAAAAATTACTGCATGCATGCACAGTTAAGGCAAATTCTGGACAAAAGACACAGAGACCAAAAAACCCAACTGCCACTTCCAAAGAGGCTGGAGCAAAAGCAGGGTACTCAACACCACCTAAGGGGCGGGCAAAGCACCTAAGCCACCTCTCTCACCAGACCTCTGGACAGCCCCCTACCCTCACCAGGTATAAGAAACAAGCTCATCCTGCCTCAGGGAGTGAGTAAGCAAAGAAACCTGTTGAATTTCTTGTTTGGCCTTTAGTCAATTTCTGTTGACTTTAAGGAGGTCAAGAACTCTGGTGGGTAACACCTGGGCCCGTCTCCTTCCTTCTCTTTCTCAGAGTTTCCCGGACATAAGCACAAAACAAAATAAGTGAAAACAAAACATTGAGAAGGTTTTATTCCACCGGGAAATTCTGAAACAGTTCTGATCAGCGTTTGCACTCATAACCGGAAGACAATGAAAATAAAGTTACAGAAAGACCACTTGCATTGGTGATTGCGGACTGAGTTAAAAGTTCAAGTCCAGGAAGCGTCCCCTCTGTCTGTTCCACTTACCACTCTCCCCTCATCCTCACTGGTGTCAGACACGCCCTCACTCATAAATCAGTTATGGTACAACCTGGCCTCATTCATATAATGATCACATACTGTCTGCTTATATTTGTGTGATGTTCTCAAATCTATATCTCATTTCCATTTACTCCTTGATCTTCTCTATACGCTGCGACATAGCTCCTAGTATTGAAAGGTTGTTGCTGAACCACGAATGATGCCGGGATTATGGGCCTCCAGAGGAGAAGAATTCAATCTGGGGCCAGGGATGAGGCTTGATCACGCAGAGCTTTTGTGTAAAAAGTTTTATTAAAGTATAAAAGAGACAGAGAAAGCTTCTGACATAGACATCAGAAGGGGGCAGAAAGAATACCCCCCTTCTAGTCTTTAGCTGGATGTTATATGCTTACTAGCAGTCTGCTAATTAAAGAAAGGAAATGTCTCAAAACTCAGAGAATGGCACCAGGTCCCTCACCCACAAGATGCATTTTGAGATAACCTTGGCGCCAGGTGTGAGTCTTCCTCCGGCCATAAAATCAAACGATTGACATGAATCTTGAAGAAAGGCAGATTTCCGTACAAATATACAGTTTCATTAACATAGATTAAGAGGACAATGTCTGAGTATAACATACTGGTTTGTCAAGTCAGTTCTGAGCCTTTAGGTGAACCGACTTGGAGACAGAGTCTGGGGTAAATACATAGCACATTAACGTAGCTTAAGACAAACATTTCCATAAGAAAAATGCATTGGTTAGCTCAAGGTTTGAGAAAAGTTAAGTTCAGGTGGAACCAGGTGTCATTATGGCAACACAGAATTTTAAGAGAAACTTCTTTTTAAATTTGTATAGAGAAGGGGAAAAAAATGTGACACTAGTTTGTTTCCTCCTGCCGCTTAAGAGAGAGAGAAAAAATGTCTGACACTTGCAGCATATTTCCTCCGTTTGGAGACCCCTGGCCTTCCTGCCTGTTACCCTCTCAGTATTATTCCCTTTTCACAGATGAGAAGACTGAGGCTCAGAGAAGTGAAGGGTTTTGCCCAAGAGAGACATGGGCAGATATTTGGGATATCTTCTGACTTAAGGTCAGGAAGCCTCTTTCTGTGTTCTGGCCACTTGCCAGACTGCAGGGTCACAGCATGGGGAGGCTGGCCTGGGGACCTCAAGGCCCAGCTGGCTGGGGGTCGGGAGGAGAGCTTCAATTGTTCTCGCACAACACAGCTGCAAGATAAGCACTGGGACATCTTAATCACATGTGCTATGTTTAGAAAGGTCCATTATGACAGGAAAGGACCCCACTGAGTGTCCAAGTCAGGCTTGATTAACTGAAAGTGTCCATGGCAGCCCTAGGGCTTTCCTGGTGGCTCGGTGGTAAAGAATCCGCCTGCCATTGCAGGAGCGATAGGTTTGATCCCTGAGTGGGTAAGATCCCCTGGAGAAGGAAATGGCAATTGACTCCAGTATTCTTGCCTGGAAAATCCCATGGCCAGCGGAGCCTAGCAGGCTACAGTCCATGGGATTGCAAAAGAGTCGGACACGACTTAGTGACTAAACAACAACAATTGCAGCTCTGCCTCCTGACCCCCAGCCAGCAGGGCCTTGAGGTACCCAGGCCAGCCTCCCCATGCTGTGACCCTGCAGTCCAGCAAGTGGCCAGGTGCCCCCCTGGCGACTCCCTGGTGCCCATGTTGCACTCCTGTGCAAGCTGCACACTCACAGATCCACTCATCCATCACTCATTCATTCACTCATTCACAAATCTTTATTGAACACTTACCCTGTGTACACGACTGAGCAACTAACACTACCCACTACTCTGTGCCAGGTACTGTTCTGCACTAGGGGAGGGCAGTGGGCAAAACAACAATTCCACTTGGTCCATTTTATATGCTAGTGGGCACATGAGTACGGGGTGGTATAAACAGAGAAATAAGCAAAATACAGAGTATGTCAGATGGTTAAATGTGATGGGAGGAAAATAAAGCGGCAGGTAATAGGGGTTTGAGGAAAATAGAACAAGGTAGTCAGGGATGTGTCACTGAGAAGGGGGCATTTGGGCAGAGATGGGAAGGAGGGAATTATGTCCCTGGGAGAGGGGAAGTATTTCAGGCAGAGTGAACAGGTGGTGTGTGGCCCAGAGGCTAGAGGGGAAGAGAAAAAGCAAGGATCCTGTTGTGGGGGCTGGCTTGCCCACTGCAGCCCTGCTGCTGCTGCTGCTAAGTCCTTCAGTAGTGTCTGACTCTGTGCGACCCTATAGACGGCAGCCCACCAGGCTCCGCCGTCCCTGGGATTCTCCAGGCAAGAGCACTGGAGTGGGTTGCCATTTCCTTCTTCACTGCAGCCCTAGAGGGAGCTACTTGCCAGTGTGGTCTATCCTCCACAGCAAGGTCCTCCGGAAGTTGTTTTGGGACAAATGTCCAAGTGTCCAGAAATAAAATTTCTGGATCAAAGGGTCTGCACATATTAAGTGGTAGGAGTCACTTCTGGAAGCCTCTCTCCCAGCATTTTCTTCTTTCCTTTCCCCCACTCAGTGTGTTTTGCTTAGAGCCGGTGAATCTTCCCCGATTTTCTTTCTACCCTCTACTACTTGAATGCTCACAGATCTTGGTGGCTCTGCTTGCTCACAGGAAAGCCCCGGCTTCCTCCCTCCGACCCCACAGACTTCCTCTATCAAACCCCACCTTCTCTCCTGCTGCGCCCCGGCACAGAACCTACTCACTTCTCAGCACACAGCGCGTGTGTCTGGCTCTGGAAAAACCCAAAAAGCTGAAAACTGATGGGTGGGGTCACAGGTTAAGTGACCTGCACGTCATGGGCGGCTAGAGGCTCAGTGACCACCATCCCTAAGAGACCCTAGACACTCAGTTACATCTTACCTCTCAGCCACGTCTCCTTTATTTTCAATGGACACAACCTTGATTCATTCAACAAGCACGTATCAGCACTTGCTAGAGGCAGGCTGTCTGCTAAACACTGAGGATCCCGAAATGGAAAAAACTGGGTCCCGGCTCTTGGTGTCTTTCCCGTTTCTCCCTCTGAATTCCTCCAGCCCTACTGGGATTCCACCTTCATGTGGAGTCTCCTTAATCAGCCCAGAGTGTAGTTAGGAGTCTTACCTCCCACAGCACCTGGTCTCTGCTTGATACTTGGCATGAATTTATCAACACTATCACTAATTCTTTTCTAAAATATTTCTGTGTCTCATCTTTCGAGCTAGACTGAAGCTAGGAGAAGGCAGGGGCTACATCTTATATTAGATCTTTGCAATTCTCTCTGTCTAATAGATTATCTGGCACATAACATTTGCTAGTTAAATATCTGTTAAGGATATGATCATGCCTCACCTCTGCTCAAAAAACACTTGATAAAATCCCCCAGCCTGGCTCTCAAGCCCTTTCCTTTAGGACTACACTAGACATCACCTCCTCCAGGAAGTCCTCCAGGAGTGCTTATTTAAGGTAGACTCAGAGCCATTGCCACACACACAAGCACATAGATACACACACACACACACACACACACACACACACACACACAGTGCTCCTTTGCCCTCTTCCATCAGAACAGCAGTCTGCAAGATGGGTGAGAACTTAGTCTTCAAAGTCACAACACCCCTGGGTTCTAACCCTGGCTCTACCACATACTGGCTATGTGGTGGTTCCTGCACCTTTTTGTGCCTCAGCTTCCTCATCTGTAAAATAGGTATCATAATCATATGCCTCCTGGCAGGGGTGGAGGGCGATACTAGGAGAAGTGAGCAAATGCTGCCAAGAGCTCCAGCACCAGCATCCATGGGGAGCACAGGAACTCAGCCTCACCCTTTCACTGGCCACATCGTGGGTCTGCGTGTTCCCCAAGGGGGCCCAGGGCCGGCTTCACTCCCCTGAATCACCGACGCCTGTTGGGGTCGGGGACAGAGAAG
Source organism: Giraffa tippelskirchi (assembly GCF_054371585.1). NCBI lineage: Eukaryota > Metazoa > Chordata > Mammalia > Artiodactyla > Giraffidae > Giraffa > Giraffa tippelskirchi. The sequence continues at coordinate 115,678,746 of NC_137282.1, forward strand.
ATGCTTCATTCACACTGGTTGGAGACTTCCCTGGCAGTCCAGTGGTTAAGACTCCAAATGCAGGGTCCACGATCCCTGGTCTGGGAACTAAGAGCCACATGCTGAGTGGTGTGGCCAATATATATATATACACACTTTTTGGGTGGGTGACCAATACGCATTTGCTTTGAGAAAAAGCCTGATAAATACAATTCTCTGTCACCCCGGACAGCAGTACTAAAAGCCTGTGGACAGGACTTCGGGAAGAGGAATGAGGCCAACTTGGAAGCTGAACATGATTGCGTTTGGGGCCCCAGTTCACCAACCACCAGGCACCTTTGTGGAGCTGTGTTGAGCCAACCTCAATATCCTGCCAACGGAATTTTTCAGACTCCTTTAGATTCCATTAGGTTCTTCCTTTCTGTTTTCATTTGAACAACATATATTTTCCCATTTTAATTTTTCTCCCTTTCTCTCAAATCAGAACACTTTGCCCACAGAGATATGGGCTACTGTTTGCATTTATAGCATCCTTATTAATCCCGCCTGATCTCTGGGCTCAGAGCGCAGCCTGGGAAAACGACATCAGTTCCCTTTCCACAGGGCTATTAAAGTGCCTTTCTTTTCATTGGTCCAAAACAGAAGATGAGCTAAAAAAAAAAGCCAGATTTCCTGTTCCATCTCCGGGTGTAGGAAGGACACGCAGGTGCACCTGTGCTGCTGGCGGTTCCCTGTGTGAAGGACTTGGGGGACCTGCATGGGGCAGGCCGACAGGCAGGGCTCACGGACCTGCTTGTGGTCTTTCTAGATTTCTGATGGGTACACTGGAACTTAGAACAAAAAATGTAGAATTGGATAACATCATGGAGTCTTGGCCATCAGCCAAACTGTCTTTCAAAAATGCTGGTCAGGACTATGGCTAATCCTTTGATACTTACCACATGTCTTTGAACATTTCCTATGCGTTAGACACTGTTCCCAATTCTCTGCGGGTATCCACCACTCAAACCCTCACAACAACCTGTTTACCTCAGAGAAGTATGTTATTTTTTCCATGTTTCAGATGAAGATATTGAGGCACAATGAGGGAATGAAGCTCAGCCAAATAACCTAGCCCCTGGCAGCAGACGGCCATGTCTGGCACATGTGAGTCTTTTCTAGAAATGATGTAAGACCTACTGTTCTCTGGGTAGGGGCCCAGTGACCACAGCTTGGTGACAGGAGCTCTAAGTGCCAGCCCACTTGCCCTCCAGGCTGGGTTATGCTTTGCTCAGGGTATAACCCACCCACCTCTGCCTCCTGGTGGCTCTGGTGGCAGAGGTGGGTCTGGAATCGGAGTGCATAACAGCTGCACATCTCTGCCCTGCCCAGATCAGTCCTGGGCTGTTTTATCCCTGAGTCACCAGAGCTGAGAGCAAAGTGGGTGGGGATTTGAGAGGATGGAGGCTGGCTTAGTCTTGTAGGTTTGCTAAGAAGAGTGGGGCAGGGAAATTCATGTATACATTGAGAACCCAGGTTCTAAATCCTAAGGACAACCCATTCGGGTCTCAAGACCCTGAAGGCAGGTCCTTAGAGAGTCTCCATATGGATTTGTGTGAGCTAGGAACCTGTTCCCTATCAAGGGGGTCACTGAACGATGCCATCTGATTCCAGATGTCAGCTCCAGGAGATGACATGGTGGAAAAGGAATGGCACGGTCTTGAGTAGCAGATGGACTAGGGTGTATGACCTGCCTCTCACCTGACCTGGGTGACCCGGGCGTGTTAGTAACAATGCTGAGTCTAAAGATGAGCAGAGTCGTGATTGCTGGCTCCCTAGAACACAGGCTCTCCCCGCTCCGCTCCTTTACCTCTTTGGCTGTGAGGGTAGTTCATGCCTCAAAACCTGCTTGCCTCACCAGCCACCCCTGGGGGCCCCCTCTGCCCACCCTTACCTGTGCACCCAGGGCGGGGTGCACTGTTAGGGAGACCAGGCTCGCTGGCCTTCCAGAGCCCAGATGTTCCGGGAGTGAAACGTTTCAGAGCAGCCAGACTCTCCCCATATCGCCTTCATTTTTATTTAAAATTCTCACACAGAGCCCCACAGGCTGAGCAAAGCTTTAGTCTGCTTCTCTTTCTCAATGGAGGCTTTTTGACAAGAGCTGTGGTGAGAGCAGTGAATGCATTCTTCAAGAAGCCAGGGGGCATTGACAAATTTCTGGTACTGATGGACCTATTTGCAGGGCAGAAATAGAGGAGCAGATGTAGGGAACAGACTTGTGGACAGAGTGAGGGAAGGAGAGGTTGGGACGAAATGAGAGTGTAGCATGGATATATATATACACCACCAAGTGTAGAATAACTAGCTAGTGGAAGCTGCTGTGTAGCACAGGGAGCTCAGATCAGTGCTCTGTGATGACCTGGAGGGGCGGGATGGGGGCGGTGAATGGGAGGCTCAAGAGGGAGGGAATGTGTGTACACAAAAGCTGATCCACACTGTTGTACAGCAGAAACTATCACAATATTGTGGAGCAATTATACTCCAATTAAAAAGAGAGAGAAAATACAAATTTTCCTTTGTCCCAATAATAATCAGCAAACCAAACCAGAACATTTGGAATTTTACTGCTTTTTCCTTGATTGGTCCCCATAGCAGGCCTGGGGTCGTCACGGGGGACAAATGTGGTTTTGCCAGGGCCTCCTCTACTCTTGGAGTTTGGGTACAAAATAATTCTGCTCACATCCTCGATCCTATTGTGTTACATGACAAAGAGCTCATTCCTTCAGCTTTGGGGGAGAGCAGGTTACAGATGAGGGTCTGGCTGAGCCCTGCAGATGCCTGGAGGAATAATGAGTGAGCTCACAGCAAGTGACTCATTCCCCTCTGCAGTGGCCGCCTAGTCCGTGGAAGCCCACCAGCCGGTGACTCTTCCATAAGCAGCTGTCTGCCGGCTAATAATTCTAATCTCCTTCCATCATCCAGTAACCATCTTTCATCTAAAATTTCCTCCTCCAATTAATACTGTCCACCGCTGACTCCTGGGGGATTTCAGGATGATGATAACAACCAAATGACGGCAGCAGCTAGCATCTGAGCTCTGATATTTTGAGTGGTTGCAAGAACTTTCCCTGTATATTCTCCTCCAATCTACCCTAGAAGCTAGAACCTGTTACTCTTCCAGTTTACAGATGGGAAAACCGAGGGTCAGAATGATTAAGGAACTTGCCTTAAGTTATGCAGCTGAACAAGTGGTGATTCAGCAAAGCCCTTGCCTTTGAAGGGCTGCCTCCCTCCCACTGATGGCCACTCTTCACTGCCTTGCTGAGGATGAGGCAGTATTCTGAGCAATAGTGTAATTTTGGGTCATCACTATTCTTATGAGTGATTTCTGTGAAGCTTGCCCTGTCCACAAAATGTGTGTGATCTAGGCACGAAGGCAAGATTAGCAAATGTGAAATGATCAGAGAAACAACACAAGGTAAATTCTAAAATTTCCATAAATGAAAAATACTTGGGGGAATTCTTTCCAAAATGCATTTTATAGAAGTGTAGTTTGCTAGAGTGCTACCATGTCTTTTAAAAAATATTCAAGAGTCAGTTTCCATTTGTGAAGCATTGGACCCAGTGATGTTAATTTGTTTCTTGGCTGTAGGACTTGTCAGGACTTTACTCTCCTAACCTGCACGACACTCTCTACACCACGTTTCCTTCATTATGAGATGTCATCAGTTGTAAGATGCCACATTTATTCCATAATAACTTTCCCAGGGAATAAAAATTTTCACATATCTTATGTGAAAAATTTTCACATTTGTAAGGCAGGTGCTCATTTCCAAAGCATTAATAGGTGGAAATCAAAGAAATCAGTTACTAGACAGCGTTTCCCAAAACTTCGGACCAAGGAACCATTTTATGCAGGACTGTTGCTCTTCAGAAAAGTCTCTGTGAATCCCTGGTTGGAGGAGAAAGCTGCTTCAGACTGGGGGAAATTAAAGCAACCTGGGAGGGGGCAGCCTGGAAGCGGGTCTCAAAATCTGGGCAGGAGAGGCTGAGTGGAAGAGGCAAGGCAAAAAGGGGTGGGTCCTGTGTCCTGCCCCCAGGACTGGGTCCCACCTGGCACCCCATCGTAATGGAGGGAGTATAGGATGTTCTCAGAACAGGCTTTCCCTACAGCATCCGACAGGATAGGGAGCAAGACTCCACGTGTCACAGTCTGTAATGGAGACAATGCAGCCAGCAGCTTCCGCCAGGCCGGGGTGCTGTGGAAGAGGAAATGTGGGCCCTGTGAGAGCTCAGAGGAGGGTTCCCCTCCTTTCTGGGGAGTGGTAGAAGTCTTCCTGGAGGATGTGGTTTTTAAGTTGGTGTTTGAAGGGATGGGAGGAGGCAAGCATGACTAGCAATAGTAGCCTAGATGCTGGGATCAAGAGCAGGGCACTGGAGAAGCTGAGAACACTTCAGTTTAGTGGGAGTGGAGGGGCCTGGTGGGAAGTGGAGGGCAACATGGGAAAAGCTGAACTAGGGCCAGATCGTGCAGGACCCTAAAGGCCGTGAGAGGACATATGGCTCTCACAGCGCCAGCAGGCAGTGGAGACATGGTTGCTCAGTTGTGTCTGACTCTTTGTGACCCCATGGACTGCTGCCCACTAGGCTCCTCTGTCCGTGGAATTCCTCCTTGAATCTGGGCTGGTCTTTGATGAGCTTGGACTAATAGAATATGGAATAAAAGAAACAGCACAAGCACTCACACTGGGCCTTGAGAGTATTTGCAGCTTCTGCTTTTCCCATTGCTTTTGGAACCAGCACCATGAGAAAAGGCTCATCTAATCCACTGAGAAACACATGGCACAGTCACACCCTGTCACCACAGCTGATAGCCAGCCAATTATGGGGAGAGCCAACCGAGTGGGCAATAGAGAGGCCCTCCAGGGGGCACTGACATCAGGTAACACAAGTGATGTTCGCATCAGCCAAGCCCAGACTAGGCCAGAAGAACCACCAAGCAAGTCATACACCCCTGCTCCTTCTAAATGTGGAGGTGGCTGGTTACATAGCAGTGCATACCCGACACACCAGTCTGTGTACAGAAAAACCATTTACAAAGGAAAAACAGTCCTGGAGGGAAAGATTACAAAATGCAAGAGTAGTGGGTTTATTCAACTATGGGATTACGGGTGATTTAAAAAAAATTATTTGCTTCAAATTTTCAAGGCTATGCTTAAGCTATTTATGGTCAAAAACAAATGCACTTTTTAAAAACTGAAAATAGGACCTGAATTTTCCTCTCTGGAGCGTTCTAATTCAAACCTCTCTAGCTAGTTCCTGTTTAGAACTGGGACCTCATCATCAACCTTCAGCAGATGTGGAGGAGACTTGCATTGTGTCCCAACCCTGCAGGGCCAGGATGGTGGGCCCTGGAGGGCTGCACCCAAGCTCCCCTCAGCCTCTCCCTCCTGGGCTTTGATGTGAGAAGCTTGGGAAATGCCATCTCTGTTTTCAACAGCCGTACATAGCTCCTCTCTCTGAATCCCTGAGACATTCACAGTCCTTAGAATGCAGGCAGCCCCAGCTTTGCCCACTTGCTTTGGATTGTTTCCCTGTGTTTGGAGAGCTCCAGGAATTGAGTTGGCACATTAGGATAAGCCTGCTATTTGGAGTGTAAGGGCCTGGACCCAAACCCCAGCTCTGCCCTTCCCAGATGCTGTGTTCATTTCTTGGCACCACTAGTTTCCAGGGCTGAAGCTAGGTTGGACATTCAGAGATGAACTAGCCACAGTCAGTGGCCTAGGGGAGTACTTAGCCTTGTGGGTGAGACCTACACACTCAAAAGCCAAAATTAGGGTGATCACATAACTTATTGTTCAAACTGGGACATTTTGGGGAGTGAAAGTGGCTAACTAGAGTCAACAGGGGCTGTCCAGGACTAACAGACCTATGGTCTGTTGCCCATACTCCAGTGTTCTTGCCTGGAGAATTCCGTGGACAGAGGAGCCTGGGCTACAGTTTATGGTGTCACAAAGAGTCGGACACAACTGAGCAACTAACCCCACCCATAGCCTAGCCTCTCCATATGAGTTGCATCAAGAGGTGTAGTCCAGCAAACTAAAGGAATTAAAATAAACTAAAAAGAAAATCACGGCTTTCCTTTACATATGTAAATGTAGATGCTATTCACAATTCACAGCTACACTTTTGCTTTTCCTAAGTTTTTCCTAACTGAAGTTGCTCCAAAACCCTTGACATGTCAAACAGGAGAATTTTCTAGGATGCCTGGCCCACGTGATTTTCTCTTTCTGCCACCTCTTCCCTTTCCAGCTCTTAGCTCTTGTTATCTCTCCGCCTCCTGCCTCTCTGAAGCCAGCTGTCTCTCCCCGTTCTCCGGAGGAGCGGTGGGAGGAAGAGAAGAGCATCTGAGAGTTGAGGACACAGGACTGACTGTTGGGGGTTGAGGAAAGAATGGGGAGGCTCACATAGATAAATGGTATCAATCTTATTTCTGGCATGCACACAGATAAATAGCATCCAGTGTGATAGATTCAATGGTAGAACAGGCCCCTATGAAGGAGGGGCACCTAATCCAGCTGACCTTCAATAAACATTTCAGTTATGACTTAAATCTCTGTGCCTTTAGTCAAATCACATAATTCTTCTGAGCTTCAAATTCTTCTTCTGAAAAGTAAATGAATGAATGAATGATATGCATGAGGAATAAATGAATAAATGATATTACAGCTGTCACAGTCCACTGACCAACAAAGTTCGATTCCTTTCTCCCATTTCCCACCCATCAGAATGTGATATCCATGCTGAGTTATGCTCATCTAGGACTACAATTCCCAGGCTCCCGTGCAGTGGGGGTGGGAGCATGTGACTGGTCTCCACCAATAGAAAGTGAGGGTAAGTCTTATGTGTCACTTCCAGGTCAAGGTGTTTAAGTATTAGGTATTCAGTTATTTACATTCTCTCTGTACCCTCTCTCCCTGCAGTCTATCACCTAGATAGGTGACCTCAAGGCCTTAAGACAGTGGAGCAATGAGATGTAAGGCACCTAATTCCCCTAGCAACCACCTGTGAAAGAAAAATCAAAATGGAGTCAGTATTGCTAAGAGAGCTCTTTAAAATGGAGCCAGGAGGCCATTCAGGAAATGTGATTATATACATCTTAGCCTGGATGGAATTTGATCTTTGACCACTCATTATCCTAATGAAGTCATCCAAAATATCTGCCAGAAACTCAAGATAACTTTTCTAACTCTTACCCTAAAATAACTTGTGAAAGCCCATCTACGTATCAGATTCATACCCTAAACTAACTCTTGATTCCTTAAAGACATTTTCTGGCTTGCCTCAAAGTCAATCACAGTCTCACCAGGAAATTTTCAAAGACCTTGTGTCTTTTTGTCCTTATAAACCTCTGGCTCTTTCTCTTCTCTGGAACATTCTCTCAGTTTCACCAGAATCTGTGTCTCCTGAATTGAAATTCTTAAGACTTCAACTAACTCTTTTCTTGTTTGCAGCCTCCTACATTTTTTTTTTCAACACACCTAGAGAAGAGCCATGCAATCAGAAGCACACATGTTGGACTTTCCAAAGATAAAAAATGTACTGTTATTGGTAAAAGCCATTAAAATCTTGAGGTTGTTGCAGCAGTTAATTTATCCTGGCTACTTCACCTCTGTCTCGGGGTTGTTCAATAGATTAAATAAAATGAATGTAATGGCTTGAATATTACTCCTGCCCTGCAGTGATATATCTATGTCCAAATCCTGGGATCCCGAGAATGTGGCCTTAGGAGATAAATGGGTATTTGTAGTTGTAATTAAGGATCTTGAGGTCATCCTGGATTACCTGTTACATGTGTGGGCCCTAAATCCATTGATGACTGTCTTTATTTTTTAAACAATATTTATTTATTATTTATTTGGCTGCGTTGGATCTTAAGCACCGTTGTGGTGCGGGGGCTTAGCTACCCCATGGCACATGAGATTAGTTCTCCAACCCAAGTCCTCTGCCCTGCAAGGCGAATTCTTAACCGCTGGGCCACCAGGGAAGTCCTGATGACTGTCTTTATAGAACAGGAGAGTAGAAGCCACAGACAGAGAGGAGATGGTCACGTGAAGATAAGAGGCAGCGATTGGAGCAAGATAGCCACAAAGCAAGGAAAGCCTGGAGCCATCAGCAGCTGGAAGAGGCAAAGAACAGATTCTTCCATGGTGCCTTTCTGTTATAGCCAAACACTCCAGGAAACAAACTCACTCAGAAGGACAGCGTGGATAGTGGAGGGCAGCTTATTACACCGGTGGGTCCAAGGCAGTTTCCTCTTTAGCCAGGGACCCCGAACGACTTTTGTGAAAACCTTATATACCTTAAGTGTACTGCTCAAATCCACATCCCCAAATTCCTTAAACCTAGCCTGGAAAGTGTTAAAGGGAGATCCAATCAGGTTACAGCCATGATCCATAATCAGAAGGGTCAGCTGGTTATACATTGTAGCCTACACCAATGGGTGCCATAAAGATTACAAAGGTGACTGACTACGTAGGGGGTTATTACATTCTTTTTGGCGACGGGAAATCTTGGTATGGAATCTGGTGTTTATCAGTAGGGGAGGCCAGTTCGGCTGTAGGCATGTTATCCCCGTGGCTACCAGGCACATAGTCCAAAGCTCACTGAAAGTGCAGGATGGAGTTTCCTTCTTTTTCAAGATGGAGTCAGCTCGGCCTGTTCCTTTCCTCCCTCATTCCTAGGGAATATGGCCCTGCTGACCCTTTGGTTTTGGATTTCTAGCCTCCAGAACTGTGAGAGAATAAATTTCTGTGGCTTTAAGCCCCCCACCCAGTTTGTGGTCATGTGTTATAACAACCTGAGGAAACGAATATGGTGAGGTATGCCCAGGGCTTAGCACAGGGCCCAGCATGAAGAAGCACTCAGAAAATGTTGACAAAAGAAGAATCAGCCCTTAACGCCTCCACAGTTCCCTCCTTAGAGACAGGGTCTTCTGGAAGCTTGTGTCCTCTGAGAGCAGGCAGAGTTCACATCTGTATTTTTAATTCTAGGAGAAGTTTCTAGCTCATAACAGTATTTGTGCTGAGAGTAAATGCAGACCTGGGAGCAGATATTTTCATTAATGTGTAACCAAAAAAACTAAAAAGCCTTTCTCTGCAGTGTCTCTTTTCAAATGCCTGCGGAAGCAGCTCCTGGGACCATCTGCCTGGGGCAGCCCAAAAACCAGCCTCAGGCATGACGGGTGTGATCGGTGGCCTTTCTGAATCCCTCCTCAGGCTGAGGTCCAGAGGAGTTTAGGAGATCTCTCGTAGGATCAGTGATGTGAGGCAGCAAAAAAGATAATGCAGACTGAGTGGAGAGGCCAGAAGCTTACGGCTCTGGAAACGTCTGTCCACTAAGGTAGCATCAGTCAGGTGTAGCTATTTAAATTTAAATTCTTTACAGTGAAACAAAATTTTAAAAACTTAGTTCCACAACTCAACTGCATCGGATGACTGCAATTTATAGAACATTTCCATCATCACAGAAAGTTCTGTTGGACCATGCTGCTCTGCCAGGAGGCTCTGTAGATCACCAGCACTGTGACCTCTGACATGTAGGTCTCCGCTTGCTTCAGACACTGCCTCTGCCTCAGGGGCCCCATTTATAAAAGGGGGGTAATGACAGTATTTACTTTGTAGAGCCAGGATCACATGAGATACTAGATTTCAGGTACTCAGCTCAGTATCTGACATGTCAGTGCTCTTTATGGGTAGAGAAATAATGTATGGTAGAGGAGTAAGGTGAGCTCATGGCTTAGGAGTCAGGAGGCATGGGCTCCAGGCTAGGTTCTGATATTTACCAGAGGCTGTAGAGAAAGTTCCAATTCCTGCTCTATCAAAGTTGTGTGGCTTTGGGTAAGTCACTTCACCTCTCTGAGTCCATATATCTTAGCAATAGAAGGGAAGTTCAAATTTTAATGGATCCTAGGCTTCCAGAAAAAGAGAGGGCTTTAAAAGCCTAATATTCTTTGACCCCGATCCCTGCTTTTAGAAATCTTTCAGAAGAATCAGAGAAATAAGCAAACATTAAAGTTCAAGGATCATCTTTGGAGAATTAGCAAATAGGGACAAAATCTTCAAATTAGTTTAAATTTCTCCTAATAAGAAAATAAACACTTTATGGCATATCTGTATGATGAACAGTTATACACATGCAACATCATTTTGTAAAATATTACATAAAAAGAAAAATGTTTCTATTTAAAACAAGCAGACCTTATTTAAAGTTATACGGTGTGTTCGTAAATTTATTTTTTGGAAGCATTTGCATCTATCTATAGGATAGAATACGCCAATATTTTGAACAGTGATTTTTTTCCAGGATGCTGGGCCTGATTGCTTCTATTTTCATCTTTCTGTATTTATCAGATTCTCTAAAAGCTAGTTTGCCTCCACTAGTTTGCAAATGGAAAATCTTATACACACAGAAAGCTGATGACCTAGCTGGTCTCTAAGGGCCCTTGAAGGCTCTGACAATCGATGACTCAGCAAAGAGGTGGGGATTGTCTGTTTACAGCCTGGAAACCTCTACCATGCAGGGAGGCAGAAGACTGGGTGAGGCAACGTCATTCAGTCTCTGGACTGCATCCTGACAGGGGTCACTGAGAACAGCTGATGCAGAGTGAGGCCCTGAATTTTGCCAGAAAAAGAGTCCAGACGTCCCATTCACCCCCGACCACACACAGTGGAAAAGCCCTGAATGTGCCCTCACTGACTGGGAATGTGTGGACTGTAAACAGACAGTGACGGGAGCTCGTTATGTGCTGGGTACTGTGCTAATTGCTTTCATGGGTTCTTTGCTTTTAAATCTTTAGAAAAGGAAATTTGGGACAAATCAACTTTTTGTTTCCAATAAGCATGCAAAGAACTGTTCAACCTTGCTGGTCAATTAAGCAAAGCAAATTAAAACTGGGACTAAAGATTTTTCACCTAGCCGAGAGGCAACTATTACTAAATTTAATAGTGCCAAGGACTGGTGAAGACGTGTGCAATCAGTCTTGCTGATGTATACACATTTATCAATTGGTAAGAGTGTTCTGGAGAAAAGAATACCATAAATATCAAAATCTTAAAAAATGTAGAAACCCTTTGCTCTAGAATTTTTGCTTGGAGGCCTGTTCTTCCTTCTAGGGAAATGGAAGTGGGAAAAAATCATACACAAAGAATATTAAGTGAGATCTCATCAGCCAGACGGTGCAAATGAGCAGCACTCAGTGTGAGACTCTGGAGTCTCAGCTCAGAGGCCCCACCCCACAGCTTCCCGACGGGCGTTACCAGGGCTTTTCAGCGGGTCCCACCCTGCTTCAATCTGCTTGCTCTTCTTCTGCCCAAAAGCCACCTAAGGGAGATGGACTTGCACCCTCCTATGTGAGCCCCAGACCGACTCCCACTCTTCTCCAGACTCTTCTCCACCCTGGAGGCTGACGGAAGGGCCATATCTTCTCTACCACCTGGATTCAGCTAGTGGGGCTGTGCAGCTCAGAAGACCGGTCTCTGGACAGTGAGGTCAGCTCTTCATTCCCCAGCTGCCCCCTTAAGGGTCTCGGGTTGGAGGCAGCCCCTCTCAAGGGAACTCTGTTTCTGATGCTGGCGCAGCCTGCTTCTCTTGCTTCTGCTCCGCGCCCCCTCTCCCTCCAGGGTACTGCACTATTCCCTGTGTTTCCCTAGTTCCTAAAACCTCCTTGAATTTCCCAACCTCCTCTGAAGTAGTGTGCTGGGAAACCAGCTCTCCAAGCAGCAAAAGCCCTGATTTGCAGTGTTTGGAGACTTCCATGGGAGAAATACCCCTACTGGGGCCGGTGACCAGCTTCCTGCAGTTTAACAACTGGCTGACACAGCCTCAGCGCACCAGGGGCCTGCCTTGCCAGGGGACTCTGGCTGGACCTGGAGTCTCGGGCCCTGCCTCTGCTGCAGCTGCTGTCAGCGATGATGCAGATTCCCTTTCCAGAGGGCCACTGAGTCACTCCGAGCCCTCTGTCTTATCACTCCAGAGCCTGAGTCACACAAGTTATGGCATAGAAAGAGCTCCATTCGCCTACATCTATCTCTCTTTCCTCTCTTCCCCTCCCCTCACAGTCTTGAATCAGGCTGAGGCAGGGCTAGGAAACCCACAGCGGCAATCTTCCACTTCTATGGCTCTCTCTTCTCTCTCCCCAAGTTCTTATTCCTAAACTGTGTCCTTATAGACCTATCCTCCTCTGTACCTGTCAGTTTAGGAAAAATGACGTTGCCACTTTGGGTGAGGGTCAAGGTGAAACACATCTGCTGACCAGGACAGGGCGACTCCGAGTCCCATCAAATAAGCAAACAGGCACCATTTCTAAACATCCAACAAAGGCATGGTTAAATATATTGTGGTTTACTCATTTAATGGAATACTGTACAGCTTTTTAAAAAAAGTCTTATGGCATGGTAAAATGATTATAATATTGTGTTATAGTTAAAAGTAAGATTTTTTTTTCTCATCAAATGCTACAGTATAAAAGAACCTTGAGGACATTATGCTAAATGAAATAAGCCAGATACAAAAAGACAATTACTCTATGATTCTATTTAGATGAACTATCTAAAGGAGTCACACTCATAGAAACAGAAAGTAGAATGGTGATAGCCCTGACCTGGGGGAGCCAGAAGGTGGGGGTTGTTTAATGGGTATCACATTTCAACTGATGCCAGGAGTTGACTCACTGGAAAAGACCCTGATGCTGGGAAAGACTGAGGACAGGAGGAGAAGGGCGGGAGGAGGGTGATATGGTTGGACGGCATCACCGACTCAGTGGATATGAGTTTGAGCAAATTCCGGGAGATGGGGAAGGACAGGGAAGCTTGCAAAGAGTCGGACACAACTGAAAGACTGAACAACAACATTTCAGTTTTGCAAGATGAAAAATCTTTAGAGGTCTGTTGTATGGCCATAACAATACAGTTAACTCTACTGAACTGTACACTAAAAAATGGCTAAGATGGTAAAACCAATTTTTTTAAGAAGGGTTTTTTTTTTTTTCTTAAGCCAAATAAACAACAGAAAAACCCCCACGATTCTCTATTTGTTCCTTTGAGTGTTAGAGATGTGACAGTGAGTAGGAACCACTCTTGCCCTGGGTCTCAGAAAGCTTACCTCCCCATGGGGAGGCCTGTCAAAGAAGGCGCATGAATAAACGTGAGGTTGAGAGAGAGGAAGTGCTGTGGCGGAGGTGCACTCAGCGCTCTGCCTGTGCTGAATCAGAGCGCTGCCCTGGCACCAGAGGTGAGGGGCATGGCTAAGGGCACAGGAGGTGAGGTGAGGACAGCGGACGGGGAGCCTCGGGATAGGAAGAGTTCAGCAGCAGGTGAGGGCGGAGGGGACGTGCCCTCCGCGGGAGAGCGCCTGCATCCTTCTATGAGTGTCGGAAGGAATGCGCGCTGCCTCCTCTCGCCAGCAGTTCCCTCCGCGTGGCGAGTGGTGTGGCAGGGTTATTTCTATGCCTTATCTTCCTCCTGCCCCTCTGTGTTGTCCATCTTGTCCATGGTGAGCTTCGGTGATTTTGCAGAAAGAAAAAGGCATAACCCCTCCCCCACCTTACTGCTCAGACAGACGGCAGGCTCTTTACGTAAGCTCCTCGTTGCACAGAGCATCTCAAACTGCTTACAGTGATGCTTAGGACGCAGCAGGCTAGAACAGCTTGTCGCTAAACAAGAACAATGAGGCGAGGGGGAAACGTCGCTGGAAGAGTCAGAGGAGAAAGGAGCGAGGTGTAGCTCTTCACTCACCTGTCCTGTTCCCCTCGGGACTCGCCTTGTCAACTGATTTGAATTCTGGCACGTAATCGTCCTGTGTTTGTACTTTGTCTTCTCAACTCCATAGAAAAATCTTTTGTTGCGATTTCTGCTGCTCCTCATTATTCTGTCTCCCTTAAAATATATCATTTTTTCTTTTCTGTGGTGATTTTTCGAGGTGCTAAAAATGCCCCCTTGCTCCCCCACCGGGGAGGGGCTCAGTCTGACCCACCTCAGCACAGCGACAGATTCAGAACCTCTGCACAGCGGGGCCGCAAATATTTGCGAGCCAGAGGCTTAGCCAGGGCTGAGAGTCCCTCACACCCTCCTCCGTAGCACTCAGCCAGTGACACACCCTCAGCAGGGGCTCAGGACACGGGTTGCCAGTTTGATTTATGGGACTTTTTATTCCAAGTGGCAGCAGAGAATAGATATTGATTCAAAAGGGTTTAAATAAGTAAGCGGATGCACAATCCAGAAAGGGCTACAGATGAGGAGAAGGGGTTTGTAAAGCCTCTGAAGCAGACATCATGAAGAAATGCTGGTCCGCTGGAGAACAGCGTCTGGGGGAGCTGAGGGGGTCAAGGATGGGTTGTGGAGCCAGGTGCACATCTGGCTCCATCACATCACGTGCCAGGGGAGTGACCTTGGGCAAACAACAGAGATGAGAAGGCCTCTTGTGAGGATTGCCTGGAAGAAAGTGTGTGTGTGTATTTGTGTATGTATATGCATACATGTGTAAATGTATATGCATATGTATGTGTTTGTATATGCATGTGTATGTATGTGTGTGCATATGGATATGTGTATATGTGCGTATGTGTGAGCACATAAATGCACATGTGCATCCTAGTCGCTCAGTTGTATCCAACTTCTTGTGACCCGCCAGGCTCCTCTGTCCATGGGATTTCTCAGGCAGAAATACTGGAGTGGGTTGCCATTCCCTTCTCCAGGGGATCTTCCTGACCCAAGGATCAAACCTAGGTCTCCTACATTGCAGGTGGATGCTTTGCTGTCTGAACCACCAGGGAAGCCCCTGCACATGTGCATATATATGTACATATATTTATGTGTGTATGTATATATACATGAATATGTTTGCATATGGGGCTTCCCAGGTGGATCAGACTGTAGAGAATCCACCTGCAACGCGGGATACCTGGGTTCAATCCCTGGGTCGGGAAGATCCCCTGGAGGAGGAGATGGCAACCCACTCCAGTATTCTTGCCAAGAAAAATACCATGGACAGAGGAGCCTGGTGGGCCACAGTCCATGGAGTCGTAAAGAGTCAGACAGGACAGAGGACACATGCAGGTGCTTGCAAATTTGTATGCGTGTGTATGTGTGCATGCATATGTCTAACATGTGTACACATGTACAAGCATATTGTATGCACATGTATATGTGTTCCTAAACATGTGTGTATATTAAGTATGTGTATGCATGCACATATGTGTGTATTGAATATGTGTATGCTTAGATGTGATTCCCTGATAGCTCAGTTGGTAAAGAATCTGCCTGCAATGCAGGAGACCCTGGTACGATTCCTGGGTTGGGAAGATCTCCTGGAGAAGGGACAGGCTACCCACTCCAGTATTCTTGGGCTTCCCTTGTGGCTCAGCTGGTAAAGAATTCCCCTGCAATGTGGGAGACCTGGGTTCGATCCCTGGGTTGGGAAAATCCCCCGGAGAAGGGAAAGGCTACCCACTCCAGTATTACTGCCTGAATGTGAATATGTATGTGCACACGTGTATGCACATGTATGTACATGCATGTGTGTATGTATATTTACATACGAATGTGGATCACTTTCTGGCACATAGTAGATGCTTGATGAATGTAAATGCTCTCCTATATTGCTGTCCTTCTGCTCTTTTGTGCAGCAGTGAGTAACTTGATAGAAGAGTATCCAGAGGATTTCTAGATCGCCGCCGTACACGTCACACAACAATCTCAGGCTTTTTAATTCCTGGCTCTGTAATACCACCATCACCAGCAGCAGTAACAGTTCCCATTCTCGGTCACTTCCAACATTTTCCAGTTATTATGGCTGCATTACAAATCTTCTCAAAACACAGGGGCATAAAGCAACCATTTAATTTGTTCATGGATTTTGTGGATGGGGAATTCATAGAGGGTACAGGAGGGGTGGGTGATGTCTGAGGCCTGAGCTGGGGGACTTGAAGTCTGGGAGCTGGAGTCGCCTGTAGGCTCCTTCACACACAGCTGAGAGGTGCTGTTTGTTGGCCAAGAACTGAGTTGGGCTGTCAGTTGGAACACCTAAGCGTGGCCTCTTGGCTTCTTCATCAAGAAGAAGAGTGTCAAGAGACAATGTCCAGTGAAAGCCACCCCACTGTGTACCCTTAACCTTGGGAATCTCAGTGTCACTTCCAGCACATTCTGTTGGCAAGGCAGTTACAATCTCTGCAAGGTTGAAGGGGAGCGGACAAAGAAGCATCCTCTTGATGGAGGTGTGTTGATGTCACACTCAAAGAAGAGCAGGTGGGATGGGATGTGAGTTGGTGCCATCTTGGGAAAACGCAATCTACCACATTGTGAGTCAGGTAGCTTAGATGATCTCTTATTCCTCAAAAAACACTGAGGGACTAACTATACATATCTGCATTCTGGAGATGGGCCAACTGAGGCTCAGAGAGGCCAAGTACTTGCCTTGGGCAATATATTTGACGTCTCTGAGGCTCAACGACCACCCTCCCCTCTACAAAAGGGCAGGACAAACTCTACCTGAGCATGACTGTGAGCATGCAGTGCTTATTACCTTACGGGGCTGCTGGAAGGTTGAAGTCGGGCAAGCAATTTTGTGATCTCTAAGCCTCTGTGCCAACGCAGAGCACCAGTCTTTATCACTGTAGCATCATTATTTCCTTGCTTCCACCTATAATCATCTGCCCCACACAAACCCCACAGCCATCCAGGGAGCAGGGTTTCCACCCACATACCCTCAAGAGAGAGGCATGTCAAAGCATTTTGGCAAGAGTTTGCTTCGATGCAGCAGAAGGATATACCAGCCTCTGTCTGTTCCCATCTTCCAAGGGGAGAGTACCTTGGGAAGAAGGCTAGTGTTTGTTTATAAAGTCCAAATATGTATCTCTTATACCTCTTAATACCTCTAGCCAGTTACAAGCATGTAGCCCTTTAGCTGTACTTTTAAAAGGCTGTCTGTTGTACAGGTCTCTCCCTCAAAGGAAAAAGGACCAGCATTTTTGCACTAGGTCACAGGCAGGAATCTTCTGGCTCCTGCGTGGGCCAGGACCATCTTGGAAAATCACCCCTCTGGGGATTCATTCTAGGCCATGTCCTTCATTGTCAATGCTGCATCTGCAAGGTCTGAGGCCTTTAGACACCGACTTGGCTATGATGACCGTTAAACAGACGATTTACTTTCCTGTTAATAGGATTCAGTTAGGAAAAGGGGTGGGGGAAGGGAGCTCACTGCTGGGGAGAGTTTAGGGGCCTGAGCACTGCTCTCATTTTATGGCCCGATGGGCTGTTGTCTCATAGCAACAGAAGTAGAAGTGAGGAGGGGCTAGAACTCTTTCAGTTGGCACGGCTGAGCTGTGCCCACCTCCCCAGGAGCTGGGGGCACTCAGGTGACCTCTAGAATATCAAGTGACGGGTGTCTGTACAACAGAGGTGAGCTTTTAGGTCTTAGAGCAGCGCCAGGCTCAGTAGAGAGAGCCCCAGCTCTGTAACCTGGAAGGACCAGCTTTGACTCTGGCTCCTGCACTTAGGGACTTCCCAGGTGGCTCAGCGGTAAAGAATCTGCCTGCCAACGCAAGAGACCTGGGTTCTATCCCCCAGTCGGGGAGATCCCCTGGAATAGGAAATGGCAACCCACTCCAATATTCTTGCCTGGAGAATTCCATGGACAGAGGAGCCTGGCGGGCACCAGTCCATGGGGTTGCACAGAGTCGGAAACGACTGAGCGTGCACACGCATGCGTGCGTACATGCAGCCTGCGCTTGGAGCAGGCTAACCGTGGATGAGTAATTTAAGGCCTCTGAGCTTCAGATTCAGTTTCTTCAACTGATCATTGAGTAAAGTGAGGGGCAGAGGCGCTAGGATCATGCCTGATACTTAGGGGAGGCCCTATGCATGTGTTTATCTTTGTCGCTGCTTTTTAATCCTTCCAACAACCACTTTAAGGATGAAAGAGTAGAGGGAAGTATGTTTTTGCCCTCAAATGTTATTGCTCACTTGTCTCTTCTGTTGACGGGAACAAATCTCTGCCCATGCTCCCAAACTATACAGTTTGACCACTGGGAGGCCAGTGCGCCAAGCAGGCTCTTCTTAGACATGGCTGGCTGGAAGCAGCTGGGAAGCTCTCACTGCTCTCAGCTTCTCCTTGGTTGGTCTTTTAAAGGTGAGTATCTCTTTTCCTGCCCCAAATCTCCACTATTTCTAACTCTCATCTCTACTCTGTACAAAGTAAGGTTTAAAAATCTCAAGAGGCTCAGAGAGGCATCGTGACCTGCCTGGGGTCACACAGTACACAGTTATCAAAGGCTGAGTGTTTTGGCTGCCGGGGGGGTTGGAAATGCCAGCCCCTCCAGCTGCTGACGAGCCCCACCCCTTAGAACTTCCACTTCTCCTCCCTCCCCTCTGTCGACAGAAACTCATTTCCCATCCCAGCCTTCTCTGCCAGCCCCGAGAGATTAAGTGAAGAAGAAATGTCTCCAAATACACTGAGATGGTCTTTCCTGGCTTCTCAGATTTGCTGTCTGTGGTTTGAAACCTGTTGCCCAGTAGATTCTGGGAATTGCAGGGCAGAGGCCTGGGTAACAGCTGCCAGCCCCTGGGCTGGGTACCTGCCCTCTCGAGTTTGTGTCCTGGGGCTGTGAGCTCAGACTTGACCATGTTTGGGCATGGAGGCTCGTCTCAGATGAGAACCAAAGGCTGCTTCCCCAGAGACGGGCTGGGAGCCCAAACTTCCTGCTACAGCTCAGGCAGCCTCTTTGGGGTGGGGGCTGGGGACCAGGCAGAAAAGGGTCTGCCGAAGACTCGCAGGGCGCCCAGGAGACTGTGAGTACCGAGGTCAAGGACAGTGGGGAAGAGATTGGGGCTAGAGGGGAGAGCTTCGCTGAGGGGGGACGGCAGTGGGAACGCCCTTCCTCGAGGGGGCAGCCATCAGGACTCTGGGCTCCAGAGGAGCTGATGCTAAGTCACACAGGTCTAGACCCTGCCGGACCCAGGGTCTGGGGGCCTGCGGGGGCTGGAGGTGGGCATGGGGGTGCCTTGGCCCCGTCACTGTGGTGGCTCAGTGCCCTGGCCCTGGTCTCAGCCTGCAGAGCGGCCAGAGGGCAGCAGCCTGGAGATCAGGACCAGCCCTGGAACTTGTCACCAGGGGAGGGTGGGGCAGAGACAGGCCCAGCAAGAGCACTGGGGACTTCTGATCCAAACCTCAGGGTTTTCTTTGTTAATAGTAACAGTTAGTATTTATTGAGGGCTTGCGTTGGACCAGGCAATGTGATGTTTGGTACATCATTTGATCTTTATCAGAACTCTCAAAAGCGGGCACTACCATGCTTGTTTTACAGTCACAGGTTGCTAGGTGGCAAAGCCAGGATTTGATCCCATGCCTGAGGACCTCAGAACACCCCCTGTCCCTCACTCCACTAGACTCTTAAACAGTGTCTTCTATGCCCTGAAAAGGATGTCAACCCAAATATCAGGTTACTCAGGAACCCCCCAAATCCCATCTTGCTTGGCCTTTCTTCACCTTTCCTCAATCCACCCCAGACCTCTAGTGACATTTCCAAATGGAGAGCTATATCTCCAAAGTCCAGAGATGTTTAGCAGTTCTCAACTGAGGAGTTCTTCTTCGAGTCTAACTGAAATCCCCCATTTTACAGCTGCAACCCATTTCTTCCTGTGCAGACCTCCGGGGGTCTCAGCAGTTCCTACCCTTCCTCCTGCCTAAAGGTTCTCACTATGGATGTTGAAACTTAGGACTATATCCATATCCATATCCTCACCCTATTCTTTTATCTTGTGTGGTCTTAGGAGGATTTATCAAAACTCTGCTAGCCCCCTCCCTTGGGGTGGGTGACAGTCTCACTAGGGCATTGCCGACAGGAGGGATCTGAACAAATGGCCGGTTCCAGACTGCTTTATCTCCTTTCCTCCTGAGTGCCCAGACCTGGTACACTGGGGGTGCCCGGGAGAGGGGATGTTATGATGCGGCAGATGGGCTGGTGTCCCTGAGAAGGCAGGGCAGCCACCAATTCCCCCCACCACCCCCCCCCTCCCCCCAGTCTCAAGGATGCTCGACTCTCCCAGGAAAGGGCTGGTTCTATTGTGGGCACTCAGCCTAGGTCCTCCCTCTGAGGCTGATTCCGTGTGGACCCTAGAGACTTGTGTTCCACAGTCCCAGGGCCTGGGCCAGGCACCAATGACCCCAGACAGTCCTGGGAAGGAAGTCTGTATAGGATCTTTGCCCATTCCTAGGTGGCTCATTCTTTAGCCTGCAAAAACATGTGTGGGCTTGTTAGACCGGCCCTAGGTAAATCACGGTGTTGGCTGACCCATTTCCCACAAGACGGAGGGACAGAAGGACAAAAGTCCTCATTGCAATAGGAAAAAGAATTGAATAGAATGTCTTTCATTGTCAAGAGAATATTTTTTCCTTTGTGACTTTGTAGTGTCTCTGTTAGAATGTAGGAAACCACACTTCTCCGGGCCCCAAATGTGGGAGAAGAAGTCGTCATTGGGTATCATCCCTGTCAATCACCTTGGAGGGCGTGACCGGGCTGTAACCTTGGTATCTGACCCTGGAGCCTCCTTTTTAGGACAGTGGGGGGCCGGGGACAACTGGAGTGGGGAAGAAACAGGGTCCAGATCTCTGGACACTCGAAGCAACTTAATAGAAGAGAAGTTGAGTAGAAAATAAGACACTTTGTTGAAAATCCCTTTGAATTAATAATGCCTATCTCAGGAATACTCACTCATTCATAAAAATAGTGTTTATTACCTTAGGGACCTGGCAGGGAAAATAAAGTCCTTCCTGATACCTCGCTAACATTTCCCCTAATTCAGGGGTTACAGAGAAAGGCCCCATGGCCCTGTTATCTTTGGTAGAAATGTTACCTTAAACAACAAACAAAAAAACACCACCAAAGGAATTTACTGAAGTCTGTGGGGCAACTCACTGAACGCACGGGAAAGCCACAGCAGGACCGCAGCCGGGAAGCTGTGGTTCCAGGAGGCGCACCGGGGGCCAGGGTGACTCTCCCGGAGGGTGTTCAGGGGAGGGCGGCGCTCTGCTTGCTCCGGGAGAGGCAGGCCCCAGGAGAAGGATGAAGGGCTTCAGAAGCCGCCCGTCACTTGCCCCATTCTGCTTGGGCTCAGGGGCGCTCAGGTCCCCAGGTAGGAGAGCAGCTGTTGAGGCCACGTGGTGCCTCCTGCCCTCACGGAAAGCGGGGAGGCGGCGGTTTCAGGATCCCCACGGCTGAAACCCATCCTGTCGCCCCGATGTCTTGGCTGCCCCCTGGCGGACCTGCTGCCCCTTCTCTGCATGCTACCCCTGCCCAACCAGCCCTGCTGTGGGAGTGTTTTTTTTTTTTTAATTAATTAAGTTTGACTGTGCTGGGTCATTGTTGCTGTATGAGGCCTTTCTCCGGTTGTGGCGTGTGGGGCTTACTCTCTGCTTGCAGGGCACAGGCTTCTCATTGCAGCGGCTTATCTTGTGGAGCACAGGCTCTAAGCCCGGGGGCTTTGGTAGTTGCAGCCCTTGGGCTGAGTAGTTGTGGCTCACGGGCTTAGTTGCTCTGTGGCATGTGGGATCTTCCCGGACTAGGGCTTGAACCCGTGTCCCCTGCATTGGCATGTGGATTCTTCTCAGGGCACCACCAGGGGAGTCCTGTGAGACTGTTTAGGCTCCAAGTTTCTCTGAGACAAGTGTCCTCAGAGGACGTGCACAGATATTCTCCCTCTGCTGCTTACAGTATTAGTTTATCTCCTGTATTAGTTTCCTATTGCTGCTGTAACTAATTAGCACAAACTTGGTGGCCTCAGTAGAAATCTACGCATACACAGTTCTGGAAGGCAGAAGTTCAAAATCAGCAGGACGTTGGCAAGGCTCAGTCAAGGGGTCAGCAGGGCTGCACTCCTCCAGAGGCTGCAGAGGACAACGCATCACTCCCTGCCTCTTCCAGCTTCCGGTAGCTGCTAACCCCCCTGGTACATGGCCACATCACTCCAACTTCAGCTGCCCTGATCATAGCCCTCTCTCTTTTATGTCTAATCTCCCTCCACCTCTTTCTTGTAAAGATCCTTGTGATTACCTTTAGGTCTCTGTGGATAATCCAGGATAATCTTGCCATCTCGAGATCCTTAATTTAAAGTCTTTGCCATGTAAAGTAACAGTCACAGATCCCGGGGCTGAGAACATGTGCATCTTGAGGGCCATTATTGAGCCTGTCACACATTGTGTGACCTTGCGCAAGTCACTTTATCTCTCTGAGCCACAAGGCCTTCATCAGTAGAGTGGGGACGATAATACTTGCCTCTCAGAGCTGGTGGAAGGCTTAAATGGGGTCAAAAAGCCCTCTGAGTTTTCCAAGCTCTGCATTAAAAATAGAGATGATGTTGATAATTGATCACCCTCTCCTCTTCCCTGTCACCTGTGCTGATCTCATGTCTGTTTGCCTCTGTGATCCTAGAAATGTCTGCTGTCCCCAGTGGCCATGGGAAAGAAGTTGGTGATGGCCCAGAAGCGGGGAGAGACTCGAGCCCTCTGCCTGGGTGTGGCCATGGTAGTGGGCGCTGTCATCACCTACTACATCCTAGGCACAACTGTGCTGCCCCTCTATCAGAAAAGGTACCGTTCTCCCAGGCCTGCTCCCACCTTCCAGCCTCTCCCCTAAGGGTCTGGCATCTGTCGTTGTTGAATATCTCAAGTGATGGGGAGCTCACCACCTCAACTGTACACACCATTTCATTTGAGGGCCTTTCTGATAAGTAGGGGGCTTTCCAGGTGGCACTAGTGGTAAAGAACCTGGCTGCCAATGCAGGAGGCATAAGAGACAGGGGTTCGATCCCTTGGTCAGGAAGATCCCCTGGAGGAGGGCATGGCAACCCACTCCAGTATTCTTGCCTGGAGAATCCCATGGACAGAGGAGCCTGGCAAGCTACGGTGTATAGCGTCGCAAGGAGTTGGACAAGACTGAAGTGACTTAGCACGCACTGATAAGTAGGAAATGTCTACATTGAGCTAATATCTGTTCCCCGGGAGCTCTGTTCTGAAATCTCAGAGAATGTCCCATGCCTTTGCTCTCTGACATGTCAACCACATGAGCTTTTAAAGGAAAGACTGGGAAGTTCCTGATGCATGCTCTAATGAGAATGAATACGCTCAGTTCCCTCAGCCTGATCTTAGGACAAATCTCAGATCCTTGCCTCTGGGCACGTTCCAGTGGCTGACAGCCCCCTTCTGTCTGGCAGCGTGTCTCCTGCCTGATAGCTGGCAGATGAGTCACGACTGATTTGCTGGTGTGTTGATGAGCCTGTCAGTCTCTCCTGGGCCTGCTCCTGTCTCTCTTTTTACCATGCTGAAGCCTCTCCAGGCTGGAATCTTACTGAGTGAGGCACTGCTCAGAGCGGCCATGTGCCTCCAAGACATTTTCTCTGGGTTCAGCACCATCCTTACCATCTTCCCACCTGGGCACAAATCAGGCTCCTTTTCCATCTACTCTTTTTAAGGGAAGGGGCACAGATTCTGAAACCATCCAGGCTTGGCTTCAGGGACTGTGTGCCCTTAGCAAAGTCACTTAACCTCTCTGAGCTTCTCTTCCATTCTCTGCAAGATGAAGATGGTGTGGACAAGGGGTCTGAGGTCTGGCTGCAGATCAGAGTCACTGCGAAGAGTTTTGAAAACACATCCACCCACCTTGGAAATTCTGATTCACTTGTTCTGGGGGGTGGTTTGGATGTGAGAATCTTTAAATCTAACCAGGGTTTGGGGTGAGCAGTGAGGGCTGGGCCAGTTAAGTAGATATTGTCCAAGAGGCCAAAAAGCTGATATTCTGATGTTATGATTGCTCCCCCGGACCCAGGGACTCTGGGGTCACACTCTGTCAGTGCTGGTTGCTTACGGCAAGATGGGTCTTGGTGCTGAGTCTCTCTAAACAGGCTCATGCTGGGCGCTCTGTGCCACCCGGGTTCTGAAATGTGTATGTGTGCATGGTCTCCCCAGCGTGTGGACCCAGGAATCCACGTGTCACCTGATTGAGACCAACATCAGGGACCAGGAGGAGCTGGAGGGCAAGAGGGTGCCCCAGTACCCATGCCTGTGGGTCAACGTGTCATCCGTGGGCCGGTGGGCTGTGCTGTACCACACGGAGGACACTCGGGACCAGAACCAGCAGGTACTGACTGGGGGCGGGGAGGTGTGTGCTGGTCCCTAACTGGCTCCCGAATCCCACTCTGGAGGAGGGCGAAGACTGGAAAAAGAGAAACCCATTTGACCAGGGGCCACAGCTGGTCTGAGGCCCAGCCAGTCTTAGCCCTACTGTGTGGAGTCCGACAAATCTGCCTCTGGCTGTATGACGGGCGCTCCGCCCTGCCGAGCCTCAGTTTCTGTTAATGGAAGTGCTGCTATGAAGTCAAGGACTGTACATAATGTGCCAGTCTTGATGTTGGCTGGATAGCGGGCACTCAGAGGAAGCAGCTGTTAGTGTTCTTATTTCATTCTATAACGTGGGTCAGATGAGAAGCCAGACCCAGAGCTGACCTCACATACAAGAGCCCCTGTGACTCCCCGACTCCCCACTCTAGGAGACCAGAGGCCCAGGTTTGGAGCAACCTTTAGAGGTCAACACTTGGAAAGTTTTCCTATCACTGCCTCTCAATGCCCCCCTCACACCTCCAAATCTACCAGTGTAGTCCTTTCCATAGGAAACACAAGTTGACCCGTTTTCATTCAGTCATTCATTCAACCGTCACTTCCTGCGTTAGGTGTTGGGTTCAAGAGAAGACAGCGCGCATGTGAAATAATACCAAGTAGAGAGGGCTCAGTGCCATAGAGAAGAACAGTGAGGTGAGGGTGTCAGAAAGGCACTGGTGTTACAAATCAGGCAGGTACTGGTTACACAGAAATACAAAGGTGGGCACACATGTCAAGGGGACACAGACAGCAAGGTATGGGGAAGGAAGGTGGGGAGACACAGGGATTGCAACCCCCGCATAGACAATGCTACAGGGTGGGGTATAGTGAGAAAAAGCTTCAGAGGCAGCTTAGGGTCTGTTCCCAGAGGCCCTCCACACCTCCAACCTGTGCAATTAAAATGGGGTTTTTGGGTAGTTTTTCTTTTTTGAGAGAAGCAAAACTTTAATGAAGAATGCTAACCATTATTGAAGGTAATTAGTTCTCATATTAACAAAATATTACTGAAAACATTTTACTAAATTTTATTTTTGCTCAAAAGACAGTCTTCAAGGACGTCTGAGAGAAATAGCATGCACAACTCAGTAGGAGAGAAGGAGAGGAGGTTTAATTCCAGCATAAGACACTGACACGGCACAGGTAGGGAAGCAACCATTTTATAGAGAATGGGATTAGATGTTTATATTCAATCAGGATTTTTTTTTTTTTTTTTTTTTTTTGAGCTTTAACAGTTCAACTGAAGGAAGGAGATTGGGAAGAAAAGATGGGGAAAGGGCTAAGCTTATCCACAATCACCATTTTACAAAACACACTGATTCAACCTCATGAGACATGGAGGTTAGTTGTAGCGGTGTAGCCCAGCAAATATGTAGGGCAAATGCCAAGGACTCAGGGTTGATGCAACAGGCACACAGTTTTAAAGAGACTGATTCTGTCAGGGTGGTCTCTCATCGACCTGAGCTGAGGACACAGAAAGCCCCTTCACATTTTCATCAAAGGCCAGAGCTTTGCCGGGAACTAAGTTCACTCCAAATCATGCTCCTGGCGCTGGCTTTAACAGGAAGTAAAGTTATTTGCAGCTCCTAATAGAATTCACCATTTCCAAGAGGAACTTCTACTGATTACCAGGGAGTTAAATTCATGCAAACCATAAAGAAAGGAAATACTGATTATATTCTGGCGCTGTACAAGCTGTGTGCCTGTTTTCTGCCAAAGACTACCAAACTGTGAAATTAAAATGTGATCAGGGAAGCTGGGGCTCCTCACTTTTGAGTGTTAGGTCCTCCTGGGGGTTCTTAACAAAACCAGGGTCCTACACCAGACCCACTGAAGCAGAACCTCTGGGTTTTCCAGGTCTTTCTAAATTTCTTTGGGAATTACTGCTGTGAGCAACTGGGAATGTTTAAAAGGTGTGGGGTGCTGGCAGCATGATCAGAGTGATAAGGAGGAGTGTGGGGTTCCGTTACTAGGGAGAGAGGTGGGGGCCACCACAATTGGGACAGAGCTGGGACAAGGATGGATGCTGACAGTCAGAACTTGGCAGCTGATAGGGGGGTACCTGGGGGGATGGTGGGATCGTGAACAGGGCTGGGGGCTCCTGGTGAAGTGGGTCTGGGCAGGCAAGGGGGCCTGGCTGTTCTGTCATCACTAGCATGACTCAGCCACACCAGATGCAGCTAGAGCCTCCGAACCCGCCTGAATCAGCTCCTCCCAGGACCCCTGCCTCTTCTTTGGCATCCAGGGGGCCCTGATTTATCCCCAGGATCAAGAAACAAATTTTCAAAGACAGAAGTGGTCACTGGTGCGATGGGAGCTGGGAGCAGGCTGGTTTGCAGGCTGCCAGCTCGGAGGAGCTCGAGGTGAGATCCTCCCCCGAATGGGTTCTCAGCTGCCTGAGACCTGCCTGCTGGGTTTGGAAGGACGGCACTGGCAGCACCACGTGTTCAATCTTTTCTCCCGTTGCACCTGGTGACCCCAGGAGTAGTGCTAAAGGCAGGCTGCTGCACTGGTGTGACGGGGGAAGGGGCCTTCATGGCTTTGCCAAACAGCAGGATGGTGTACCAGCTGCTCTTCCCACCTCTGTTCAGCTCTGTGGTGCCAGGAGCTGGTACTTCAGGATGGCTGGGTGTCTTCTGGAGTGGCATGTGCCAGGCTGTCTCCCTCCACCTCTATTCTGAGGAAGGAGGTCCCCAGCTCACTCCTAGTTTATCTCATGAGACTTAGCCTGAGAGGTTCTAAGCTCCTGTCACTGCGCTAAGCACAGTGACAACATGGGGCTTGGGAGAGAGGCTGGATCATTTAAGATCCTTTAAACAACTGGCGCTAATGGTAAAGAACCCGCCTGCCAATGTAGGAGACGTAAGAGGCGCAGGTTCGATCCCCGAGTCAGGAAGATCCCCTGGAGGAGGGCATGGCAACCTGTTCCACCCTAACTCAGTTGGCTAGGTCAACAAGGTCACAGTCAGAGGCAGTGGGGAGACTGGGGCCAGGCCCTCTCAGCTCAGGATTCGGGACCCACTTGCTGCTAGGACCCTTGGCTTCTCTGGTGGCTCAGATGGTAAAGAAGCTGCTTGCAATGCAGGAGACCTGGGTTCCATTCCTGGGTTGAGAAGATCCCCTGGGGAAGAAAATGGCTACTCACTCCAATATTCTTGCCTGGAGAAACCCATGGACAGAGAAGCCTGGTGAGCTACAGTCCATGGGGTCGCAAAGAGTCGAACACGACTGAGCAGCTACTGAGCAAGGCTAGGACCTTATAGTCTCCAACAAATCTGAATGCCAGATTCCCCAGGAGACAGCGGCTCCCCGGTGGGACAGCCTCAGCTGCTCCCTGGCTGGCTGGGGATGTGGACTTGCATCTGAATGCAGCTCTGCTCTCTCTCCAGGCTGTCAGAGCTGCAGTGTAGCCATCACCTCTACTGCTGGACTGAGTGCTGTCAGGGCAGGCAGCCTTGGGGCAGGACCTCACTTAAATCCAGGGAAGAACCCAGGCCTGGGAAGGAGCTGGCCCGACACTGTCTCTCATTTTGACTCGTTTGACATGATTGTATAGGGCAGTGGTCCTCAAACTTCAGTGCCTGAAGGAGTCCCCAGATTGCTGAGCCCCGTCCTCAGAGATTCAGAGGGAGCAGGGAGCCTGTGCTTGTGGCCAGCCCTCCAGGTGGTCTGTTGCAGGGGCGGTGGGGGACCACCCTTGCCGAACATCTGCTGGAGGCTCATGTAAGCCACGTGCAGACCTCCCAGGATGGAAGAGAGAGAAAACCAGGGTCTCTCCTTCGTGCCTTCTCTGCAGAGCTTTCCAGCTGGACCTCATCTTTCCAGGCCGCAAGACTCCTAATCACAGTGATCAGTGTCAGAATTAAACATATACTGGGCTCTGTCTGCACAAAGCTCTTTTAAATGCACTCTCTCTTTCCTTTGAATCCCGGTATCAAATACCAGCTGGCCAACATCTTTGGTTTTGCTCACACAGAGTTAGACCTCATAGAGTTTTCAATTCAAATCTTTGAAAATTATTTTAAAATTGTACGAGTCCACATTAAAATCTGGTATTTTGGCTTCTCATACTATTTTGGAGGCCTGGCTACAGCAGGTCTCCTGGATGGCACGGCACCCGCTGTCCAGACGGAGTGATGACTGCCAGGCTGGGTGTGTCTGGCTCACTCCATCACCCCAGGCCCCACCGCCCCCTGACAGTTCTCCCTGGCACCAAGGCAGGTGTCAGTTGGCCCCTGTCATCTTATTGCCTCACTCCTTTACTTGTGGATGTTACCCGTGTGAGCTTTGTAGGCAATTGAGTGTATGACCTCTGCCCTGAATCCAAATATAGAGCCCACTCAGCCTATGTCTCCCATTGGTCTTCTTAGATAAGTTTGACGTTCTGTAATAAACTCCTTTGAAAAAGAGACTGTTAACCCACTTAAGTGATGAAGACATCAAGGCTCAGTGTGTGTGTTAGTATCTCAGTCGTGATGACTCTTTGTCACCCCATGGACTGTGGACTGCCATTTTCCTCTATCCATGGAATTCACCAGGCAAAGATACTGGAGTGGGTTGCCATTCCCTTCTCCAAGGGATCTTTCTGACCCAGAGATCGAACTCAGGTCTCCTGCATTACAAGCAGATTCTTTACCATCTGATCCACCAGGGAAGCCCTGTTAAGCAATTAGCCTAAGGTTCCTCAGTGGCTCAGCTGTAAGAATCTTCCTGCAATGCAGGAGATACGGCTTCGATTCCTGGGGTGAGAAGAGACTCTGGAGGAGCAAATGGCAACTCATTCCAGTATTCTTGCCTGGAGAATCCCATGGACAGAGGAGCCTGGAGGGCTACAGTCCGTGCAGTAACACAGAGTTGGACGTGACTGAGCGACTGAGCACTGCAAGTGATGGGATTTGAGCCAGGGCTCCAGCTGGGGTCCCCGCCTCCCAGAGTGCAGCTCCAAGGCCACCGTCCTCCCAACCAGCATGGGGTAGGCACCCCCTTGAACCATGTTGTGTGCAGCCTGCCAAGCTTGGGACAGTCTTGATTCCACCCAGGGGCTCGAATCCAAAGCTGGTGTTTTTCTTTATTCCACACCAGGCCCTGAGAAACAGGGATTTCACTCCCATGCATGCTCTTGATTCTCCTTACAGTGCTCCTACATCCCAAGCAGCCTGGACAACTACCAAGTGGCCCGGGCTGATGTGGAGAAGGTCAGAGCCAGGTTCCACGAACACCAGGATTTCTTCTGCTTCTCCACAACTCGGGAGAACGAGACCAGCGTCCTGTACCGGCGCCTCTATGGGCCCCAGAGTCTCCTCTTCTCTCTATTCTGGCCCACCTTTCTGCTGACCGGCGGCCTGCTCATTATCGTCATGGTGAAGATTAACCAGTCCCTGTCCATCCTGGCGGCCCAGAGGTAGATCCACGCACGCCCCATCACCTCTTGGACCACAGGGGCCGGGATGGACCCCTGGGCCGCTCCCGCTGTGTCCCATGCTTCCTCTCCTGCCTTCGCCCCCTCCCCCTCCAGTATTCTGTCTTCCACTGCACGGATGGTCTTTGGGAAATCCCTTAGTTAAGTCGTTTCCTGCTCAAGACTGTTCAAGGGCTCCTCAGGACCCAGGAGAACTGAAGGTCAACCCGTGATGGTTCTCCATCCCTGACCCCACTCAACTGACTCAAATCTGTTTTCTGCTCTTCCACTGTCCACGGGACTGACGCCAATGATTCTCACTTCTGTGCTTGCATCCCAGCGGTTGTCTCAAAGGTCTGCTGGTCCCTCCCAGGAAGTCATCCCTGACGAGCCTCCATTCCTTCTTTGAATTCCAAAGTGAAAACAACAGCAGCCCCACGGGCAGAGCACATTCATTAATGGGACGTCGCTTGTTTTCAGCATTCTCAGATCTATATACATTTTTATTCCAATATTAACAAATATACATACAAACTTCCAGTCTTAAAGTCATGGGGGTATAACTACAACATGGTGACAATGATTAATAATACTTTGCTGCGTATTTGAAAGTTGCTAAGAGAGTAGATCTTAAAAGCTCTCATCATAAGAAAAACAAACTGTCACTATGTGTGGAGATGGATGTTAACTAGAACCTTTTGTGGTGATGATTTTGTAATACGTACAGATATTGAATCATTTTGTTGCACACTTGAAAACTAATATAATCTTATATATTGATTATACCTCAAAAAAACCAAATATATACAAAATATATAGGCTATACGGAAATGATACTAATATACATAAAAAACATTAACAGTGGGATTTATTAATTGTAATTTTCTTTCTTCCTTTTCTTTTTGGTACTTTTCTAAATTTTCAACAATAGAAAGGCTTGGTTTCACTGTGTTTATTTTTAATCAGTATAGTAACAACAGATGTAATTTTGGAAAAAAGTTTGAAGGAGTGAGCTCCCCATCACCAAGCAGATGGAAGTGACCTAGGGAACAGGTTGAACTCCAATCAGACATGGCTTTTTTTTTTTAATATTTATTTTTAATTGGAGGATAATTGCTTTACAGTGTTGTGCTGGTTTCTGCCGTACATCACCAGGAATCAACCATAGGTGTACCTAAGATGCGGACTTTTGAGAACACACGAGTTTAAGAATCCCAGATAGAGGGAAGCTAAACACAGAGATGGGGATGCATGGTTTTCAATGCAGATTAAATACAAGGTACCTGGGACTGTCCTGGTGGTTCAGTGGTTAACAAGTGGGTAAGCAATGTCAAAGCAGGAGACACAGTTTTGATCCCTGGTATGTGAAGACTCCTTATGCTGCTGGGCAACTGAACCTGTCCACCACAACCTCTGAGCCCGCTTTCTAGAGCCCATGAGCCACGACCACCGAGCCCAGGTGCTGGAGCCGGTGCTTCCCAACCAGAGAAGCCACTGCAACGAGAAGCCCCTGCGCAGCAACGGAGGGGAGCCTCCACGCGTTACAACCAAAGAAGTCCACGCGCAGAGATGAAGACCCAGTGCAGCCAAAAAATATGTATATACAAGGCACTGACCCTGCAGGGGAAGCCAGGCTCAGGCTCGGGAAGGGGATAATTGGGGGAAGCTGTCATAGATCCATTACCACTCCAAAAACTTGTCCTAGAGCAGTCCTTCTCAAAGTGTGGTCCCTGGACCAGCATTCTGTGGAGGCCTGTGAGAAAGGCACATTCCCAGGCCCTCAGCCCAGCCCCACTGAACCAAAAAGTCCCAAGGGGGTGTGGTGGGGAGTGATTGGTGGGGTCCCGAGGAGCTGGGCAGTACTCTGTTTTAACAGTGACTGCAGGGGAGGCTGTTGTGTGCTTGAGCTTGAGAACCACTGGTGTAGAGAACCAAGGTCCTGTCCCGGGACTTTTGGGAATGAATCAACGCCTCTTTCAGGTCAAGTCCTCAGCTGGACGTGAAGTTAGGCTGGTGTCTCTGAAGGTCCTCCTGGAGCTGTGACCCCAGTGCAGCCCTGGGAGTGAATCCTGCCTCTACTTCCACCAGACTGCATCTCTCTCATTCTCAGATGGTTTGACACATACTAGGTGGTCAAAACGGAAGCTGTTCTTAGTAACAATAATAAGGAAGGACTATTCAGAAACTTCCAGGGAAATTATACCAACAATAAGGTTAAGTAGCATTTTTTGCTACTTATTTATTCCATGCTGGGCACAGTGCTAAGAAGTTTGCCTCATAAAAATTCAGTGCGCATTACTGAACCCACCTCGTAGATAAGGAGAAGCAACGTAGGATACAGGTTATATACATGGACTGGCTTCAAGTACCCAACTGCATCGTTCCCTAGCTGTGTGGCTTTGGGCAAATAACCTTTCTCTGCCTCAGTTTCCTCACTTGCAACATAGGAACTAATAATAATATTTCCCATTTGGGGGTTGTTAGTATTAAATGAGTTATTGTATAATGTTCCTAGAAGAGTGACGGACACGTGGTGAGTGCTCTATATTATGAAAAACTGAGGGTCAAAGAGGTCATTGGCTAAGGTCAAGCAGATAGTGAGTGAGGAACGGGGACTTGAGCCCTGGGCTGTGTGATTCCAGCCTGGCCTGTGATTCTTGAGCTGACTCAGTCGCCCGAAGCCCCAGGGTCCAGGTAAGGAACAGCGCTGCATCCTGGTAACCCTAGGGTGTTCTCATGCAAGCCAGGGATCTGGGGGGAGGAGCACCTGGAATCTGTACCAACACCTGTAGCTTGCAGCCAGGGATCCCTGATGCAGCTTCACACCCTCCAGGTTCTTACTAGAGACAATCCTTCCAAGGGGGAGTAACACCCCACTCCCTGGAGATTCTTCCTTCTGGGGTCGGGGACATCTTAAGAGTCCCGTGAATCTAGCCAGTCTTGTTGGGATAGTGTCTTATAGTTTGGTAAGATATTTTCTTTGGGGGAAATTAGGTAAAGGTACATAGGATCTGTCTGTGTTGTTTCTTTACAACTGCATGGGAATCTACAATTCCCCCCAAATTTAAGTTTAATTTAAAAAAAAAGAAAAGAGTATCCCCATCATGAATCTCATTTATAGGGGTTTCTTTGCCTCTGGTTTTCATGCACCTGCATTTGGGACTGAAATGCACCAAAATCCAGGCTATCCCAACAGCCCCTACAGGGAAAAAGACCACCACCCTCTAGCAAAAAGTACCTAGGGAGGCCCAGCCCTCACTGCCCCATGCATTATTAACAATGAACTTCCTTTGCTTGAGACAAATGCCTTCTTCCTGTCAACAGAGTTTGGCCTACTTCTATCAAATCCCATACCTGCCTGCTGTTCACAGAACTTCAAGCCCAAGATGAGCATGAAATAATGGGCATTTAAGCATGATGGAGTTAGGCATGGAGGAAAAATGTTTCTGGAATAAGGGCTGCCTGGGAGCGGAGAGCCCTCATCAGTTCTTTAAAAAATCACTCTACTGATAAAGTCTAGTGCTGGCACTGTTTTTTGCCTTTTCTCTCTCGGGCCAGTGAGTCACACCTGGAAAGGTGTACCTGGATCACTCGCCCAGAACTTGGATGGCTTGGTGGAGCTCCGTGGCAAGAGGACAGAGAGGGGCAGAGATGAAGCAGACACAGTGCCTGCCCTCAAGGAGCTGATCAGCCTGTTGCCCTTTCTCCCTCCTTTCCTACCATTATCAAGGGCTTCCTTCTCCACAGTGAAGAACCTGATTTATGCAAATTCAAAATAATGCAACAAAAAATATTACTAAAACCTCAATTTTTGTGACTTCCTGAAATAATGCTAGCCTCCCTCACCTCCATCAACAATTCACCTAAAATTCCTCCTAATTTCAAAACTCCTTGGGTGTGCAGATTGCAGATGCATTCACTCTATTGCTAATTGGCAGCACAGGCTGGGCATAAGAATAGCCAATGGCTTTTGCATTTAGACGAATTTGAATTAAATGAGATACTTGCAAAGATACTGTTTGATCACAGTGCAGCTATCTTATACCTCATCAGCCACTGCCCTTTCATATGCAGGGAAAGGAGACCAAGGCCAAATCAGAAAGACATGAAGACATGCACCATGGTCTAGGGTAATGGTTCTTTAAAAAAAAAAAAAATTTTTTTAATGTGGACCATTTGTTTTTATTGAGTTTGTCACAATATATTTTGGTTTTTTAAAAAATATTTTTGGAATTGATAAACCCCAAATGTTGCTTCTAGAGAGGACACAAGGTATTTGAGGGTGTGCAATTATATCTGTAATGTTCATATGAAGCAAATGTGACAAAATGCTAACACATTAGTTTTGAGGGGTGCTTTCTGAGGAGCATATGGGTGTTTTATATTATTTGCTCTATTTTTCTGTGTTCAAATGTTTTCTCTGAAATAAAAGAGTGAATGGAAACAAAAATGTTTTTGTTTTTTTGGCCAAGTGGCACGTGGGAATCTTAGCTTCCCGACCAAGGGTTGAACCCTCACCCCCTGCAGTGGAAGAAGTCTTAACCCCTAGACCACCAGGGAAGTCACTAGGGTAATGGTTCTCAAAGTGGAGGCCTGCAAGGTCAAAATTATTTTCATAATAATATTTACATCCTGCCTGCTTTTTTCACTCTCAACCTCACCAACACACGTGGAGTTTTTCAGAGCTTATGTGACATGTGATGTCACAAAAGACTGAACGCAGACATGAGGAACCTGTTGTCTATTAAGCTGAACGTTAAAGCGATTTGCAAAAAAGGAAGACGATGCACCCTTTCTCAATAATTTTTTGAGAATGTAATCATTTCTCACAAAATATAATCTTTTGTTAACATGTAATGGATTTCTCGTTGTTTTAAAAGAAATTCATTAAATGAAACATCCTGAATTTTCATTCCTAAAATGGTAAACACTGGTTAATATAACTCATATAAACCAAATCTCTTTTGGAGTTCTAAGTATGTTTTTAGACTGTAAAGGGATTCTGAGACCAGAAAGCTTTAGAACTGCTGACCGTGTGTGTCCAGAGACATTCAGGGTCCTCTTGGTCCCCCTACACTGAGCCCTGTGTACATCCAATGGCCTCCTCTGAGTTTCACGTGATTCCTCCTGGGAGCCAGGAGGAGAGCTTCAATTTTCCCAGCTCTCTTGGCTCCATCTCTCTCTTCCACCAATGGGTTTGTTCATGAAGTATCTTCCTGTTCACAGGAGTTTCCTTAACCTTCATCATGTCAGTTCAAAGACAGAATGCATCATCTTCCTAGATTTCCACAGCTTTCCCTTCCCACTCATATAAAGCACGTGCTCATCAGACAACTTCCTTAAATGCTAAGGAGGATGGAGAAGAGATGTATATACATGCAGAGCAATCAACTCCCGACTGAATGTTGGACAAAGGTGGTGCTTCATCGCAAAGTCTGTGCCTCCCTTCTCAGATACAGAGACTTCAACCTCCCATAATCTCCCTCATCCTACACCAAGCTCCCTCAATCTACATGAACTAAAAACAGGGGCTTCTGTAGCCTCTGCAGCTTTCAGACACGTTTTTTGTCTCCAGTCCCAGGGAGACTGCTGCCTTGAACCTCCTCGTCAGTTCTGGAGCCCTTGCTTTTTGACACTCCTTTGTTTTCTTAAATTCAAATAAAAGCTCATTTTCTCTAAAGGTTAGTGGTTCTTTAAAGATCTTCTAACTCTTCCCCACATTCTAGTCTGATGCTGGAGCCCTCCCGATAATGTTTCTCTTTATCAACAACGTATGTCAACATCTTTTTTGACAAATAACTCATTGTATGGGGAGGCAGCTCTTTCTATTTCGGGATGTACTTAGCAAATTACTCCTGGGACTATAATCTATCAACTGCAATAATAAAAGCTAACATTTGTTGAGCACCTGTAGGCAAGGATCCAGGCTAAGCTTTAATATGTATGGTTCATTTAACCCTAACAAGATCCTTTAAGGCTGTTACTACTCTCTCGACTTCATAGATGCGGCAATGGCAGTACAGAGATTTAACCTCCTGAAGGTCAAAAGTTAGCTAATAGCAGAGCTGGAATTCAAACCTGAACAGTATGCTTTCAGACTAGACGCTCTAACCACTGTTCATCCTTCCCCTTGTTGTTGTTCAGTCACTAAGTCACGTCCGACTCTTTTCAACCCCGTGGATTGCGGCACACGAGGCTTCCCTGTCCATCATCATCTCCTGAGGCTTGTTCAAACTCATGTCCGTTGAGTTGATGATGCCATCCAACCGTCTCATCCTCTGTCATCCCCTTCTCCTCCAGCCTTCAATCTTTCCCAGCATCAGGGTCTTTTCCAATGAGTCACTTCTTCGAATCAGGTAGCCAAAGTATTGGAGCTTCAGCTTCAGCATCAGTCCTTCCAATGAGTATTCAGGATTGATTTCCTTTAGGATTGACTGGTTTGATCTCCTTGTTGTTCAAGGGACTCTCAAGAGTCTTCTCCAGCCCCACAGTTTGAAAGCATAAATTCTTCAGTGCTCAGCCTTCTTTATTGTCCACCTCTCACATATGTACATGACTACTAGAAAAACCATAGCTTTGATAAAAAGTGATGTCTCTGCTTTTTAATACGCTGTCTAGCTTTGTCATAGCTTTTCTTAAGGAGTAAGTGTCCTGCCTCTTAGTCTCTGCCTAATGTCAAAAAATGGAAAATTCTCAACAGGGCAAGTTTAGGACTGATAGCTTGTTGGGCGCCTCTGTATACCTTCCCACAGAGTCTAGGCTCTCAAATGGCTCCCTAGAGCCACATCTCTGAAGAGCTCACAGATGTGGACTGACGCCCAAGCATAAGCATCTGGAAAAGCCCTGCAAAGACTCAGATGGAGAGCTGCCATCACGGACAGGTGGTCGGAGTCAGCTCTGCTCTGCCTGATATCGCGATAGCCCAGCCCACAGCCCATCAAACACCTGGCAGCGACCCAGGCATGCTACGGCCACAGCAATCCGTGAACTGGTCACTGTATTAAAAAGCAGAGCAGAAGAGAGGCTGTGCTGACTTCTTTCTCAGGGACCTCACACTTCTCATGGTCAACCCTGCTTTCTTCTCCAGGTGTTTCCAAACCACTGGATCAATACTCCATTCCAGAATTTGTCCAGGAGTGGATAGCATGCTTATTTATACACAGCTTCAGAATTTTCTTTTGTGATCATCAATAAAAATTGAGCCATGTGACACCTTCTTGGTATCTAATTTTTCTGTGACTCTGTCGGCCATGCACGTGGTATTCTTTGAAACATCTTGTACACGTGTGTCTTTAAACACTGTTTTATATGCTCTCTGTTGGTTCTTTCCAACTCCCGGAACTGAAATTGTCTGAGTCACAAACCAGGACCTTGTTGATCTGGAGTAGACTGAACCCTCTAACTTCCTGTGAGCCTCTTCGCCACACTGGTCCATCACGCTGCAGGGAAGATGTGAAAACCAAACAGAAATCGGTGTCACTTGCCCCTCCATCAGACCATGTGCCCCAAGCGGACTCAGTTATTTTTGCTCTCTCTTTCAGGACATGTTTTAAAGGCTTTTTCTTATTCTTAAATTTTGGGGGAGGTAAGTTTCAGCTTAGTGTAACCTCATTCTTCTGGTTCTAAACTATGTGTTTTATTTATTTTTGGAGAGGCGGCTTTCAGGGAGGAATGCTCAGAAAGGTGAGAGCTCGAATCTAGATTGTCTATGAATCTAGGCAGTTGAGACTCCATTTCCTCAACTGGAAAATGAGGGACTTCCCTGGTGGTCCAATGGTGGAATCTGCCTTCTTATGCATGGGGCATGAGTTCAGTTCCTAGTTGGGGAACTAAGGGCCTACATGCTGCTGGGTGCGGCCCCCCAAAAAGGAAAATGAGCATAGAATCCTTTGTCTTCTAGGGTGCCTGTGATAATTCAGTGCAATGCTAAATGTGAAGTGCTCAGCACAGCCCTTGATATACAAAAGATGCTCAGCAAATAGTCACTGTCCATTTGAGCAAAGGTACCTCCTTCCTCTGATGATATAGATTCTTTGAGCTTGGAGAACTTCCCACTGTCTTCTTTTTCTCATGAGCAACTTCCCACTTTTTTCTTGTGAGCATCATTGAGGACCATCTTGCCTCTCCCTTTCACTCTGCTAACTGTGCTCTGTCCTAAATATTTCTGCCATGGATAGTCTGTTTTGCACTTTCTTGAATCTACTTGTATAAATTCAGTTCCAGGGGAAAAGCAGTACCTGGTTGAACCATCCAAGGGCCAAAGGACCAGTTTTCATGACAGTCTACTTCATGGCAGAACCACCAACATTGACAATAGATCTGGCTGGAATAATCCTCCCAGTGTGAGGCAGGCAAATCCCTCGGCCCAGAAATCAGGCTTAATTGGAAATTAAATTGCATCTCCATGCCAACTGCAGGAAGCTTATGTCCACAGCTAATTTATCAAGGTGATGCCTTCTCTCTGAGAAGCATGTGGGAATAGAGTGGCTACATCATCAAGGTTACGAGCTTGTATCTGATGAGATGAGCTTTCTTTAAAGTGCAGCTTGAACCCTTCAAGTTCTTCATTTTGGGATTCCTGCCCTCACTGGCAGAGAAGGCAATGGCACCCCACTCCAGTACGCTTGCCTGGGAAGTCTATGGGGTCGCACAGAGTCGGACACAACTAAAGTGACTTAGCAGCAGCAGCAGCAGCCCTCACTGGCCGGAGAAGGTGATGGCACCCCATTCTAGTCCTCTTGCCTGGAAACTCCCATGGACGGAGGAGCCTGGTAGGCTGCAGTCCACAGGGTCTCGAAGAGTCAGACGTGACTGAGCAACTTCACTTGCACTTTTCACTCTCATGCATTGGAGGAGGAAATGGCAACCCACTCCAGTGTTCTTGCCTGGAGAATCCCAGGGATGGCGGAGCCTGGTGGGCTGCCATCTATGGGGTCACACAGAGTCGGACACGACTGAAGCAACTTAGCAGCAGCAGCAGCCCTCACTGGCTGCCTCCTCTGTATCAGGCACCATGGCAGGACTTAGAGATGTTGATGCTAGCGGGAACCAGCACTGAACTCACACTGCTCTGAGCCAGGGGCAGAAAGGATCCCATGAGCAAAAGATTCCCAAGCCACAGTGCTTCACTTAGTTACCAGGGTTGAGTGTTAAGGAAGGTAGAGAGCGTTACAGATAACTTCATGGTTAAGAGTCTGATTTCTATGTTTAACATTGATACTAGTAGTCCACAATGATCAGGGTGACCAGACTCTTCACTAACACCTTTACACTCATTTATTCCATTTATACTCTATACAATTCGCCAGGCAGTGGTAGTAAATAAATACATGATTTCATTATCCCCACTTTACTGATGAAGAAATTGAGACTGAGGAAGTACATAACTTGCCTGAGGTCATTGTCACCCAGTTAATAGGTGGCAGAGCTGGGATTTATTTATTTAGGCTGCACCACACAGCACATGGGATCTTAGTTCCTTGACCAGGGATCAAACCTGCGCCCCCTCCATTGGAAGCATGGACTCTTCACCACTGGACCACCAGGGAAGTCCCTAGAGCTAGGATTTAAACTAAGGTCAGTTCTTAGTAGAGCCAATGCCTTTAAGCGCTATATGATACTGCCCCTTTATTTCCCCCAGCTACTAGTTTTGTAAAGTGTCCAAATATAGAAGGGCTTCCTCGGTGGCTCAGAAGGTAAAGAAACTTCCTGCAATGCAGGAGACCTGGGTTTGATTCCTGGGTTGGGAAGATCCCCTGGAGAAGGGAATGGCAACCCACTCTAGTAGTCTTGCCTGGAGAAACCATGGGCAGAGGAACCTGACAAGCTATAGCCCATAGGGCACAACTGAGCTGCTAACATTGTAGAAGAGTTGCAAAGTTAGTATCCAGGAGATGCATACCCTTCATCTTGGTTCACAAATTATTATCAATATTTTTCCATATTTGCACTCCTTCTCTGTGTGTTTTTCTTTTTCTTTTTCTGGACTCATTTGAGGGTAGTTTCAGGGATATAAAACACAAGTCTGGTTTGGAAACCAGGTGGGGACGAGTTTGGCTGGAGGAGAAGGTGTTTGTGGTGGAGGAGATATGAGCAGGAAGTGGGCTGAGACCACAGGGTGTGGGCTTTGAGCTCTAGGCCTAGAAGTTTGAGTATGCTCTAATATGAAGAGGACAGGCAATGATATAATGCAGTGAAGGGGTAACTTTTATTGAAGTTATTGGGAAGAATTAAAAAATTAAAGATGTGTATCCAGTGAGTGATATTTTATGGTCTGATTAAATATATATGCTTATTGAAGACAAAGCAGACAATATAGCTCTTCTATGAAGAAGAACTTTAAAAAATAACCATGTATATCAGCTAAAACCCAGGATTTCTGTTTTACTTTTTCTGTCCATGTATCTATTCACAGATTGGAGTCTCATTGTACTTATAGTTTTGTAATCTGATTTTTCACCTGCTATTATGTCAATATCATTTCTGCTTGTTATTAAGCAGTCCTTAAAATAATTTTTCAAAGGTTTAATATTATTGCACCAGATGGATGAACCAAAATTTATTTAATCCACTATTTTTTGACAAGTTGAGATCATCTCCAATTTT
The DNA here is from genome assembly GCF_054371585.1 of Giraffa tippelskirchi. Taxonomy (NCBI): domain Eukaryota; kingdom Metazoa; phylum Chordata; class Mammalia; order Artiodactyla; family Giraffidae; genus Giraffa; species Giraffa tippelskirchi. The sequence continues at coordinate 115,718,905 of NC_137282.1, forward strand.
TCACTATTGTAATGTAGTACCCTGATGCACACCCCTGAATAAAAGTCTTTGTGTACATCTCTGATGATCTGCTTAGAGTCAATTTCTAGAAGTAAGGCTCTGAGGTTAAATGAACCATCTCTTTGTCAGCCCTGGTGTGGAGGAGATAGGAGGGGAGAATTGGGAAAAAGGGCAGCCTGCCGGCTGCATCAAAGCAGTGAGACATGATGAGAGCTTGGACTTTGGGGACAGTGCTGAGAATGGACAGAGTGACAGACAGGAGAACCACGGGGGAAAATAATCAATGGGACTCAGGGAGCAAGATAACTGAAGGTGCAAACTGGAGATGTGAGAGTTGGATAGAAAGGAAGGCTGAGCACAGAAGAATTGATGCTTTTGAACTGTGTTGTTGGAGAAGACTCTTGAGAGTCCCTTGGACTGCAAGGAGATCAAACCAGTCAATCCTAAAGGAAATCAGTCCTGAATATTCATTGGAAGGACTGATGCCAATACTTTGGCCACCTGATGCAAAGAACTGACTCATTTAAAAGACCCTGATGCTGGGGAACATTGAAGGCAGGAGGAGAAGGGGACGACAGAGGATGAGATGGTTGGATGGCATGACTGACTCAATGGACATGAGTTTGAGCAAACTTGGGGAGATGCTGAAGGACAGGGAAGCCTGGTGTCCTGCTGTCCATGGGGTCACAGAGAGTCGGACACAAATGGGTTACTGAACATCAACAAACTGAGGACATGGATGGAGAAAGAGTGGAGTCAGGAGAGAGACGTTTGCTTGGCTTTCACGAGTGTTGGCTAGAGGCCACAGGAAGGCGTGCAAATAGAAAGACTTGTGATCTATTCTCCCTTCCTTTCTTCCTTTCTCCATTCCATTGAATTAGGATTACTGGCACCTTGTTAAGGAGCAAATGTAGATAGAAAGATGGACTTGAGAAGACAGAATCCAGAAGCACAGGCTTTAATGGGCATGCAGGGCAGAGACTACCAGGAAAGGAAAGACGATTCAGAGGCCTAGGTTCCAGGGCCAGCCTTGCTTCCTGCTGCGTTGTCCCCTCCTGAGCATCTCACCTGCCTGGTGGCCTGCTCAGCTTCTCTGGTCCAGGTGCTGGGAAAGCAGCTACAGGCAGGACAGTCGCTGCCCTTGTGGAGCTGGACTCTCAGTGGGCAAACTCAGCCAGAAACAAAGGAATAAATGTGTGATGAAACTGCGGGAGTGCTGTTCTGGAAAATGAGACAGCCTCAGAGTGTAGAATGTGCCATTGTGTGTAGAGGGAGATGAGGATCTTAGACGGGAGGGGATTTGAATGAAGTGTGGGAGAGAGGCAGAGGAGGGCTGGTGGAGAGTCTCCAGATAGAGGGAACAGTGAGTGTCAGGCCCCGGGGGCTGGAGGACCTGGGGTTCCGACAAGAGCAGCACAGCCTGCTGGTGGGAGGAGAATGTCACCAGAGTAGGAGGCCAGAAATGCAGGGGCAGATCATGCAAAGGCCGTAGGGACTTCCCTGGTGGCCCAGTGGTTAAGAATCTGTCTCGCGATGCAGGGGACGAGGGCTCGATCTCTGGTCAGGCGCATGCTGCTGGGCAACTGGGTCTGCATCCCGCAACTATGGAGCCTGTGAGCCACAACGCAGACCCTGTCTGCCGCAACTAAGGTCTGACGCAGTCATATAAATAAATATAAATAAAGTCAGGCCTTTACTAAAAAAAACAAAAAGAAGGCTATAGACCACAGAGGAAAGTGTGCATTTGACTCTGAACCTGGCAAGAAATCACTGGAGGCAGAGTTGTGAGGAAGGGGATTATGTATTCTAAAAATATGGGAATGGATGAAGAGCAATGGTTGAATGGATCAAAAAAAACCATGGTTAATCCCTACTCTGCTGCTGCTGCTGCTAAGTCGCTTCAGTCGTGTCTGACTCTGTGTGACCCCATAGACGGCAGCCCACCAGGCTCCCCCGTCCCTGGGATTCTCCAGGCAAGAACACTGGAGTGGGTTGACATTTCCTTCTCCAATGCATGAAAGTGAAAAGTGAAAGTGAAGTCACTCAGTCGTGTCTGACTCTTAGTGAATCCATGGACCGCAGCCTGCCAGGCTCCTCCGTCCATGGGAGTTTCCAGGCAAGAGTACTGGAGTGGGGTGCCATTGCCTTCTCCAAATCCCTACTCTGGAGTATTATTATTCAGCCTTAAAAAGGAATGGAATTCTGACACATTCTACATGGATAAACCTTGAAAACATTATGCTAAGTGAAATAAGCCAAGTGCAAAAGGGCAAATACTGTATGACCCCACTTACATGAGGGACCGACAGTAACCACATTCATAGAGAAAGTAAAACGGTGGACAGGAGCTGGTGGTGGAGGGAATGGGGAGTCATTGTTGAATGGAGACAGAGCTTCAGTTTGGGAAGATGAAAAGTTCTGTAATTACATGGTGATGACGGTTGTACAGCAATGTGAAATGTAATTAATGCCACTGAATTGTACACCTCAAAATGGTAAATTTTATGCTACATATATCTATGACAATAAAAAATGTGGGAAAGAATGCTATGTAAAGAATTGTCTGTGGGGCATATTAATTTCCTAGGGCTGCCTTAACAAAATGCCACAGACTAGGCAACTTAAACAACAGGAATACTTTTCTCCATGGCTCTGGATGCTGGAAGTCGAAGCTCAAGGTGCTGGCAGAGTTGGTTTCTGGTGAGGCTCTCCCCTCTGCTTGCAGATGGCCGCCGTGTTCTGCTCGCCATGTCTCCACGTGGCCTTTGCTCTGTGCCTGTCTCTTCTTCTGGTAAGGACACTGGTCTTATCAGATCAGGGCCCCACCTCATTTAACCTGAGATACTTTTTTAAAGTCTTATCTCAAAATACAGTAAGTCCCCTGGATACGAAGGAGTTCCATTCCGAAAGTGTGTCTGTAAGTCCAATTTGTTTGTAAGTTCAACAAAGTTACCCTAGGTATCCAACTAACACAATTGATTATATACTACTTTTCTGTAATAGGTTTATAATGCTTTTCACACAAATAATATTTAAAAAATGAACACAAAAAATAAAGAAAGCATTTTAAATCTTGGTGGTGGTGGTTTAGTTGCTAAGTTGTGTCTAGTTTTGGGGATACCATGGACTGTAGCCTGCCAGACTCCTCTGTCCATGGGGTTTTCCAGGCAAGAATACTGGAGTGGGTAGCCATTTCCTTCTCCAATTTCAAGCCTTATAGCACGGTCTCTTGAAAAGCACAGTAGTACAGTACAACAGCTGGTGCTTCTTAGCAGTGGCAGCTCCATCACTGCTGCTTTTACACTTGCTTCTGAACATCCTGGGCTTGAAACAAAGATACCATATTACTGTACTCTGTACTATACTGGACAGTAAAGGACACAAAAGCACTGCCACTTGTATAGGATGCACACACGTGGCAATGGTGACACATGAACTTAACTTACGTGATTGAACATGCGAACGTAAGTTCACATCTTTGGAAGTCGGCAACCTGAAGGTTCCTATGCAGGGGACTTACTGTACAGCCTGGATGCAGTTAGGGCCTCAGCATTTGCACTGGGGCGGGGAGCACAACAAAGTCCATAATGGAGGATGTCAGTGCTGAGGGATTTGATGCAGAGAGGGCTTCTTTAGGACTGTATGGGAGCTTCAGAGTCATAGCTCTGGCTTTGTGATCTTGGGCAAAGTAGTCAACCTCTCCCAGCCCCAGGGGGGGAATAATAAAAGTAGGTAACTCCCAGCGCCAGGGCTGGATTGACTGCAGGGATCCTTGTAAAACCTTAGCAAACAAATAGCACACAATGAATGGCCAGTGGCCATTATTATTCCTCATATGGGGCCTGTGGGGTTTGGCAGGACAGGCTGCTGCTTTTAGACTGGTGAGGCCAGGACAGGGTTAATCAGCACAAGGGCGGCAGGAGGGTGCTGCAGTCCAATATGCCTCGTGGCTGTGGTTTAGGAGTATCCTGGCTCCAAGGCACAGCTGGCTGCCAGCTGATGTTTTCAGATAGCGAGCTGCAAGCCTGGGCTTGGCTTTGCCTGACAAGCACAGATGGTTTGAAAAATGCCACCCCAACTGGCCCAGGGTTAATCAAAAGATTACAGAAAGAAAATTGGGTAGGCTAACACCAGCCTCTCAGACACAAGCCTCGGAATCACAACTCCCTTTCTGACTCCTGCTCCATTATCTGCCTCTGCTTCTAAACCACCTCATTCCAGCAAGAAATGAAAATTGGCTGGGCTGGAATTACAACAGGCATGCTTGCTGGGTGGCATTTCTTTTCTTCCCTCTCTGTGCAATCTCAGCTACTGGGCTAGTTCTCCCATATTTTTTGTGGTTGGGCTGGGGAAGGGGGATCTGTGCATGAGGATTTGGGGTGGGTCACAGATCTCAGGGGAAATCTGCAGAGTTGTGCTGCTTCTGTCAGAATGGAGGCTTTGAAACCTTGTGTCACCTCTTTGTTAAGCTGGGAAGAACCAGTTTTGTCTTAATTACTTTCCTGCACCAGATCTGAGCTTCAGAAATGAAGGGAGTGTCATGTAGGGAGTAAAACCGGAACTTGGAGGCAGACAGCCTGATTTCCAATTCTGGCTGTGTTCCAAGCTGGCTGTGGCACCTGGAGCCAGGCCCTTCCCCTCCTGAAGCCCAGAACTTCTCAGCCATACAGAGGGTGACTGCGAGCTCTCCACCTCCTAGGGTTCTCGTGTGTATAAAATAAAACTGTGTGCAGTGCTCACAGCAATGTCAGGCATAGAGCAGATGCCATGCATAGTGTTACAAGGATTGCTATGAAATCTTAAAATTCTAAAACTGGAAGGGACCTTTGAAACCAGCCACTCCCTCATTTTAGTGATGAGACACTGAGGCCCAAAGAAGGGAAGGATCTGGAATCAAACCCAGGCCCAGCTCCCAATCAGCTGCTCTTTGTAGCTCTAAGATCTCAAGATGGAACTCGATGGCTTTAGGAAGAGAGGACCATGGATGGTTTTGCATTCATGGCCCTCCTGCCATCATCCCAACAGGAAGAAGGCTTTCTTGTGGAGAGTACAGGGAGGGGGTTGATGGCGGTGATAAACATCTTCACTGATGTCTTTTCCTGGAGTCCTGGCTTCCACTGCATCCAGCTGGCCTGGGGAGCCTGTGTGACCTCCCCTCTGTGCATCTGGCCAGGCTCAGTGGACGGGCAGCAAGGGCAATCCCACAGAGCATGCAAGAACCTGGGTGGAGGAGTGGCCAGGCCCTTGGTCTTGCTTGCACTGACCCTTCATCTCATCAGGGTCACTGTGGCTGGTGACTTCTATCAGCTTCCTGCACAGAGATTCAGAACAGGAAGATGGGGCATGGGAGGCTTCCAAACTAGCCTAACAAAGCCCAGGCCTCAGAAAAGGACTCCAATCACAATTTTCTGCGGTTGCTGGGCAGGGAAAGCGGTCGGTCATCATTTATTCAACATCCATCCACAGCTCGAGGCATCACCAATAAGCCCCATGCAGCGACTGTGCCTGTTCTCACAGGGGCAAGGGAACGGTTAATACAAACATAAAACCCCTGAATAAAAAGGATAATTTCAGCTGTGGACAAATTCTTGTTTACAAAGATGTAACTGAAAGTGGCTGAGGGTGGAGGTGGCAACTTTGGAGGAGCGGTGCATCTAGACACAAGCCAGAAGAAGCCTTGACTCATAGCTTGTTTCTTTGGCCTCTGCCTCCTTGCTTCCAGCTACAAGTCCAAGGTCCAATCCCATGAAAAGGAGAGAAGGGTGAGAATGCGACTTTTCCTGGGCAGCTGTTATTTGCTTGGTACTGCGTGTGTCACAGGCTCAAGGTAGGACGTGGCTCACCCTGGGCTACCCCGCCAGGAAGTGGCAGGGTCTGCAGCCGGGGCTGCCTGGCTCCACAGCTGTGCTCTTGCTCCCCCTGCGTCTTCCTGCCCTCTGTGGCTGCTTCACCAGACCACGTCTGTTCTCACGAACCATCAGTTCTCTGGGACGTGGGACTTGCAGTCTGGTGAGAGAGGTAATCCAGGGAAGATTCTGCAGCCTAAGAAGCAAGGGGAAAGTGAGGGTCACACTGGCGTGGCCAGGGACCTCCGGAGCTCCCAACACTGAGTAAGACCTGATTCGAGCTGCTGTGTCTTTGTGTTGCAGGCCTCACACCTGCCAGAGGGGCCCATTTCCAGCTACTTTTAATTTGGAACAAACTAGGTGCTCCCCCGTGGTCTTAAAGTTAATAGGATGTCTGTGCAGCAGGGCTGAGATAAGAAGCCTTGAACAAATTCTTCCTGCATGATATCAGTGTCATCTGGAATGGAGGCCTGGGGGCCCAGAGAGGGACAGCCTTGGCAGGGGGAGGAGGTCCCACCTTCCTGTCTGCTCTGCTCTGGGACTAAGGTGACCCCAGAGTCCCAACCCCTGTGGAGAGCACCTGGCCAGCAAAATGAGTCAGGGAGCGATGGGTCCGCCACAGAGGGACAAGGATAAGAGACCCGTAGGCTGGGATGAGGGCTACTGCACACGGGAGGGCCACAGCAAGCCCTGGCAGGCTCTGGCTTGGGACTGAGGAGGCAGGAATGGACCAGAATGATGGAGCTTTCTGCTGCTGACAAGGTACGAATGCTCAGAGGTTGCCAGTTGCAAGCAGGGAAGAGGTTGTGCTCACATGGACTCAGTGCTTACCTGCATGGCTGGGACAGCAAGCTAGCTAGGACCAGGGGTGGTGGGCACCTTAATTTCCCCAGCAAAGATGGGTGCACACAAGTTGAGCTTCTCAGGAGGCAGGTGTATCCCCCTTTTGACAGAGGGCACTGTCACATCTCACAGGCTCCAGGATCCCCAGAGTCAAGGCCATTGCTTTCCTAGATAATTCTAGTAAAGAGTCGATGTCTCTATTCTAGTCTGTCTGATGACCTAAAACTTGTGTGTTTCTCCACTGGCATGACCACATCTCACACTTGCCTTCTAAGTATGGAGAACGGTGAAGGAGTGCCCCTCGTGGGTGCAGAGTTGGCTCACCATCCAGTAGGTGCCCAGACCCCAGAGATGATAGCAAGGCCAGGTGAGCACACAAGCATCTATCTTGCTGACCTTGGCCAAGGCCAGGTGAGCACACAAGCATCTGTCTTGCTGACCTTGGCCTATGGGGGTGTTCCCTTTACCCATCAGTGTTCCTTAATCCAGGCCATGCTACATTATGGAATTTGTCCCAACTCCTTGCAAGACAGGTGGCTGCCCTGAATTGATCCAGCAGGTACAATCATTGCTGACAAACACACCTACAAAATTAATGAGAAGCTGGGGGAACTCTCCTGGTCACAAGGTGGGCAGCAATGCCTGCAGAGGCATCTTCCTCAGCCCCGGGGACAGGGAAGCACCTGGTCTTGACTCCACTAGAACCCGGCTTCTAATTCCAGCCCTGCTACTCATTGCCAGCTAGGCCACTTGGCTCAGCTAAAGGTCAGTTTCCCTAAAATTGTGAAAATGGTTTGAAATGATCGCAATGACTACTTCCAGCGTCAGGAGGGACTTGCTCTCAACTCCCTACAAGTGCAGGGTCACCCCTTCCCTGCAAGCTGCCAGCCTGTGACTTGTATTATCCTTGTTAAATGAGAAAACAGCCTTTCATGGTTGATATCACTATCATCTCCAGTGAAGCAGGAGGAACTTTGGTTTGGAGAGGTTTTGCAACTCACCCAAACTCACACAGCTGGTGGACCGCAGGATTGGGACTCCAGCCCAGCCTGCCCGAGGGCAGAGTCCTCCCCAAGTTCAAGGTTGGTTTCTTGAGGCTCCTGAACAGCAGCGAAGAGGCGGCAAGAGGCACAGCTTGTCTCCAGTGGGTCTGAAGCTGAGCTCCTGCAGTGCACACAGAAGTGACCCGGGCCGGGGCAGGAGGGGGAGTTGGGGCTCCAGGTCAAAGTCCTTGAGATAAATCTTACAAGATCAGCACCGCCCCGCTTTTGACCCCACAGCCACGCGGGTGGTCAGGACAACTGAAGCTCTCCTGGATTGGATTCCTGCCTCCTGCTTTGCTTTGCCTTTGCCATCTGCCTCTGGGGTGACAAATGGGTTCCCAAAATGCAGAAGGAAATGGGCTTAAACCTCCCCAGCCAGAGGGGAGCCTGCACGACCTCCAGCTTCTGCCTCCGAGTCCTGGAGTCTCTGAGCGGGACCTGAGGGCCGGCTGCACAGGAAGAGGAGGACGCAGGTTCCCCCGGGAACCTCCCAGCCAGGAGCTGGGCTTCTGCTAGGTTCTTCCTTAGAGCAGGGGAGGGCCTGGCTCTGGGAGGCACACTCCTGGCTCCTGATCAGAGAGTCAGGTGTAAGAAATGTCAGTCTCAGCACTGGGTGGGGCCGCAGGAGAGAAAGCTCAGGAGAAGGGAAGTAGCAAAGATTCGAGAGACTAGAGAAGTTGCTCTCAGAGACTGTGTCAGGGCCTCAAGAAAGAAGCAGGAAGTGAGACGTCCCTGCCCTCAGATGCTCACAGCCCTGAGAGTACCGGTTAACCACTGCGGCAGCACACGGAACATTTCCAGGAAATCTGTTGTGCAGGAAGCTTTAGGCATACAATCTTGTGTAATCTCATAAGGAGGACACTTATGATTCCACTTCACAGAGTAGGTAACTGAGGCCAGAGAGAGGTACGAGGCTCCCCAGCAGAAAGCCCAAGATGTACTAGTCTGGCATCAAATTGCCTTTTCCACTGCATAACTGGCTTTCAAACTTTTTTTTTTTTTTTAAGTAAGAAGATGTCTGTTAAATTTCAATAAAATGCAGTATGTAAAGCAAGTCAAAGTGGAGCCGGAAGGACAGAAGTGAGGGTGCCAGAACACTTTCCCACAACTCACACACAACTGCCCTTCTTTTGACAATTGAAATGCCCTTCCCAAGACACAGAGAAGCTCAGGTGAGGTTCTGAATGATTTGTCTGGCTGGAGGCTTACCCTCTGGCCGTAGACTGAGCACCTCTGGGACAGATGGGTGCACAGTGCTTCCTAGAAACCCAGGCTACCCCAAGCATCATCTCAGGGTGCCGTGTAGCGCGGCTTCACTCATTTAGTCCTACTGGTGGTGTACTCACTCTGGGCTGGGCCCTGGATGCCTAACTGGCCACAGTGGTGGGTAAAAATGCACCTGGCCCCTGCCCTCATAGAGCTTAAGTGAGTGAGGAGACAGCCTTCAGCTAATGTGTTCCTAAAAGAAAAGACAGATCACATACTGTGATCAAAGCTATGAAGGAAAAGATCGAAGTCAAGGAGGAGGACCTGATCTGTTCACACCTGGAAAGGGCACCCATGAGAAATCTAGGCCCCTGGCCACTGAGATCAATGGGACAGGGGAGGGATGGCATCGGAGGGAGGTGACCAGGACACAGGCAGTCGTGGGCTCTCCCTGCTCTCCAGTTATTCCCAAGGCAGGCCAAAACAGTAAGCTGCCCCCGGGGACCAGCTGGAGGTACCTGGGAGTCTTGACATTCCTCAGTTGCCACAAGAGCAAAAAGAAATTCTTCTAAAGGTTGGATTATTGCAAATCTAGGGCTCAGTGCAACGAATAACGAATAAGTGAAATCACAATGAAAATCAGAAATCATTATGCAAAATCAAGTGTCCACATAGGAGCTAATCTAAATTCACATAGGGCTGGTCTATACATTAAAAAGATCTTTCTCCACTCCCCTGCTCTAGGCTTGGCCCTGCTGTCTTGGTCATTTATTTTTAAAATATTTACCGAACACCTGGGTTTGGCAGAACGCTGGTTTCCCAGCATGTGCCTGGCGCAGAGCCAGGGCTGTGCAAACACTCAGAACTCTCTGCAGAGCCAGGAGCAGCGTCCTGCCCTGGTGCCCGCCGTGTCACCTCGCACGTGGGTCTGCAGAAACTTGGCACCAAAGTGGGTCTGGTGAAGTCCAGGGGGCCACTTGGCCCCAGCACCGGTCCCCGAGGAGCCCTTTCTGTGTCACACAGACCTGAGTCTCTGGGATTCTGAGTGGAGAGAGGGGGCCATCCTGACCCACCGGCTGGATGCTCTGCAGAGGCTGAGGCTTCAATGAGCTCCCTCTGCAAATGCTAACCTCATTCTGTTGCCCAGCCCCGATGCACCTTCTGGACTTAGTTGAGATGCCGCCTTTGGAGGAGCCTCTTCATCTGCCCGGCGTCTCTTCTCTGATGCCTCCCTCCGTCTCAGCAGCAGCGTGATGTCCCCGTGGTGTCTGTGTCTTTGGTCTGTGTCCCCACCGGAGTGCACGTTTCTTGACAAAGGGCCTGAGTCTTATTCATCCATGTCTAATGCGTGTGGCGCAGAGTAGGTGCTCAATAAATGTTAAATGAATGATTATAGGTAAATATGCAGATGAAAATATCTTTACTCTCATGTATTCAAATAGCCATCCACCCTCTCTCTTACACACATACCATTTTGCACACCCTCTCTCTCCCCGACTGGCCTCACCTGCTCACACTCGCCCCCACTTGCCGCGTTAAGTCCTTCTGAGATCTCTCCCTGCTCTGATGCTGCCTAGAGTGTACAGACCCGCCTGAAGTCAGATACATGGGAGAATGTGGCCCTGGACAGGCAGAGGGGATATCTGGGTCCCTCCTCCAGGCCCACGTCCATCTCAGTCCTTGGCCGCTCCTTCACGTGGGGTCACTGCAACATACCCCGTAAAGCGAGCCCATGTCTCAGCTTCCCTGGATCCTTGCAACAAGGCTGGGAGGTAGATGGGTTAGGTTCGTTTTACAGATGAGGAAACTGAGGCTCAAAGAGGCTGGGACTTGTATAAGGAACAAAGCTGGAGTTGAGACCTAGGCTTCCTAAGTCCAGGCCAAAGCTCTTTGCATTGCGTTCTGGAAAGTAGGGACTGGGATAGGATGCTGCACACCACGCATTACCCCCAAGACCCAGAATTGCTGATGTGAGAAGAAAACACTCCATTTGTGTCAGAGGGTTGAGTGGGGAGTCGCACTGCGTAATCCTCTAAGCCCTCTGCTCTCTCCCCTCACCTCAGTCCACCCTACTGGGAGCCCCTAGTAATCCTGCTTGGCAGCTGACTCTCAGTTTTGAGTTTTCATTCCACCTGGGGTTCCAGGAGGGGCAGCAACCTGTTTCACAAGTGCAGTGGGGGACAGAACAGGAGCGATGAAAGGAACAGAGAAAAGAAATAAGCAGAATCTCACCATCCCCCCTTCTATACCCACCTTACCATGTCACCAGGCTGGACCTGCCCGGCAGCCTTGACCCAGGTCATTAGAGAGGCTCACACAGAGCCTTACCTTCTCTCACTGTCGTTTTCAAAAATCCCCAGCAAGGGCTTGTGGGCCTCACTCCTTCTCCAAATACCCTGTCTGCTGCTTCCCCAAAGACTCTTTCCTCCTGAACAAAGGGCATGAATATTTAAAGACATTTTTTCAGCCAGTGCAATCCCATCACGCTGCTGCTCTCTCTTCAAATTTTATCTCCAGAAAGTTTGCCAGTGTGTCTCTGAGTGCCTCACACTCCCTGGTACAGAGTGCCACAAGGGGCCCAGACACAGGGATGCCCCAGAGAAGTTAGCCACCCCTCTGTGTCCTGAGGCTGAATAGCACACACAGAGCCCTAATTCTGGTCCACAAGCACCCTTCGTGGGCTACCTGGGCAGTCAGACCTGAAAGCTCCCTGCCACCCCGGTTCTTAGGGCATGGGCTTAGGTAGGAGACGCAGAAGGACAAGGGATCCCAAACTGCAAAGAAATGATGAACGAAGCCCCAGAAACGCAAGACCCTGGAACCCAAGAGGAGAAAGCTCTGGGCACATCAGACCCAGAGCTAATATAGATCCTCTATTCACCAGTGCACCATGGATTCCAGCCTCGTAGCCACTCCTGCTGGCTCCCTCCAGCGTCCCTGATCTGCAGAATTACTCACAGCCCACCACATCAAATCTCTCTTTTATCAACAAGACACAACACTTCTCTGTGGATAACTTCTTGAAACTCTAGTCATTCTAAGCCGTTTCCAGTGCTCTGGGAAGGGTTCTGTCCCTCTGCCTGCCTGTAACCAATCAGCCACACACCACCAAATCCATTTCCAAAGTTCCGGGCAATTACAGCCGCTGAGCTCCCTGGCCTGGTGCCCGCCTGCTCAGAGCCAGGACCCAGGTTGTCAGCAACCCCGAAACCCAGCCACCAGTTTCTCCTCCAGCTTGCTCGGAGACCCAGGTGCACCGAAATGCCACGCTTACTGCTCCAAGGCACTCAAACCGGCCAGACCACACCAAGATAGAAAACGCGGGTCAAGGCCAGACTCCCTACCTTTGCTGAGGGTCCCCGTGATGAGCTTAAAGATGGTCTGGGCAAATTTCACGAACCCAAGCTTGCATCTTTTGGAGCAGCCGCTCATGGTGGCAGAGGAAAGGCAGGTTGTGTTGTCAGCGCCCAGAAGGGAGGCACCCACCTTGCGTGCCCTGGAACTTGGAGCCTGCCTGGTTGAATCCTGAGAGATGGATGCACCCCCGAGGCTCCAGGAACAGCACAGCTGCCTCTGCAGTGAGTCCGGCTTCTGCATCCAGATAGCCCACAGGGCACAGTATCTGTTCCTTCCTTCCTCCCCCCAAGCCCCTCCCGCTGTCCCCCCAAGTCCTCGACACGGGAGGACCTCCAGATGCCAGGCTGGGCCAGCACCGCCAGGGCACCGGGCGCTGCCAGGGGATGGAGGAGGAGAGGGAAGCTGAACAGAGCAGGGAGGGAGGAGCTGGAGCTCTCTCAGGCTTTGCTGACTGTCTTTCTTACATGGCAGTGGTAATGTAGCAATTAATACCCAAGTCAGAAGGGAGGGGACTGCTACGCAAAAACGCTCCGCTCCACAGCCTCCCGGCTCGCTCTACCGCTCTTTCCTTCCTGGTTAATCTAATAGATCAATTCTCTGAGCTGTGCCTGATTGGGACCTGGGAAGACTCCCCCCAGAGCGGGAGATCGCTGCTTTGCGCTCAGTGGAAAGTTTGCAGGCAGCCTCTGAGTGGCCTGGTTTGCATCTCGGAGAAGTCAGGCCAAGTGGGGAGCCCCGAGGGAGCTGGACTGTGTAGTTCCCTGGCAGCAGCAGCAGGGGCTGTCAGCCTCTGTGACTTGGAAAGTCAGTGCCTTTGCTGCCTCCTAGCTCCAGCTGCCTCTTCACCGACACCCCAACACACACCCACTCAAAGTCTGCTGTCCAGCTCCAGCTCCCACCCCTGCAGGGCAGGTAAGAGGCTGTCCTCTCTCATCAGGATAGCAGAGGAGTGCAAATAGGGCTTTTCTGGATGAAGAAATTATTCCTCAGAGATGCATAGAAGAATGACTGAAATTCAAACAATTCGACTATAGTACAATACTCTTAGAAGTAAAACTGCAAGGTAGTTGGCAAATGTGAACTCCAACTATGGTTTAACAAGAAGTCTGGTTGTTCAGTACCATAGACTGTGTGGATTGAACAGACCATAAGGGGACATCTCATCCTACCCTCTAGACATGGCATAAACCTTCCCCATGACACCCCCACTTTAATTTCCTTGGTTATTTAAAGGGTTCCCAGGGGCCACCACCATGGGTACCACCCACCAATGCACTGTGGTTTCATTTGAATAGCAGATATGAAATCTACCTAGAGTTGAACTATGGCACCCCACTCCAGTACTCTTGCCTGGAAAATCCCATGGACGGAGGAGCCTGGTAGGCTGCAGTCCATGGGGTCGCTAAGAGTCAGACACGACTGAGCAACTTCACTTTCACTTTTCCCTTTCATGCACTGGAGAAGGAAATGGCAACCCACTCCAGTGTTCTTGCCTGGAGAATCCCAGGGACGGCGGAGCCTGGTGGGCTGCCGTCTATGGGGTCGCACAGAGTCGGACACGACTGAAGCGACTTAGCAGCAGCAGCAGCAGCAAAGTTGAACTAAGCCACGCCTTGAGAATGTCTTTCTCTTCCTCGCCATAGCTTGACTCTTATCTGCTTCTCTGGGATGTTTGAGAGGACTAGATTACTTAAGAGCCAGAGAAGGGAGAACACCCACTGATAAAATGCCATATACGCCAGAACTCAAGCTCCATGTCTAGTTTCTTCCCCATCTCCTGCAAGTCATGGGAAAGTGAATCTTGAAATGAACCTCAGCCCTCAGGGAAGTCACCAACAAATTTCAGAGACAGCCCAGTAGCACAGAACCTTTCTCCAAACCCAAGTGCTCTGACTTGCTGGCACAGTATGCATCATACACATTACAGAAAAGAGCCTTGGTGGAAAATACCCCACTGCATTTGATGTCATGGAGCAGGGGTTCCCAACCCCCAGGCTTAGACAGGAACCAGTTTGCACAGCAGGAGGTGAACGGTAGGCAAGCAAGCAAAGTTTCATATGTATTTACAGCCTCTCCCCATTGCTGGCATTACTGCCTAAGCTCCACCTCCTGTCACATCAGCCGTAGCATTAGATTCTCATGGAAACATGAACTCTACTATGAACTGTGTGCATGAGGGATCTAGGTTGCACGGTCCTTAGGAGAATGTGATGCCTGGTGATCTGGGGTGGAGCTGAGGCGGTGATGCTAGTGCTGGGGAGTGGCTGCCACTGTGTCCCATCACCCCCAGGAAAACAAGTTGCAGGAAAACAAGCTCAGGGCTCCCACTGATTATGCATTATGGTGAGTTGCATAATTATTTCATCATATATCACAATATGAGAGTAATTGAAATGAAGTTCACAATAAATATAATGCACTTGAATCATCTGGAAACCATTCTCCCTGACCCTCAGTCTATGGAAAAATTGCCTTCCATGAAACTGGTCCCTGGTGCCAAAAAAGTTGGGGACCACTTGTCATAGAACTTGAAATTGCCTTGTTATTCACTCTGTGTCTTAAAGTGAGGAAGGTCCCAACTAAAATGCATATGGTATCTGGAGATATTAATGGCACTTAGTCTTCTGTACACTTGCTCACATATCCAGTACTTACTGATCTCACAGCCTGCAGTGCAGGTCTGAGCAGCCAGGATGCAGGAAGCACTGAGGGCCTAGGATGCAGAAAACACCAAGCCAGGAGCGCTAAACACACACAGTCGGTGCCCTTCTAGAGCTACTGGTGGAGCAGATTCACCATGAGATGTGAAGCCCTTTTCGAGAACCATTCATCCAAAGAATCTGGCTCATTTTGCAGAGCCTTAGATCAGATGGAGATGCAGGGCAGGTTTGTGTGGAAAAGCAGGGGGAAAGAACTAAGGGGTGGAGCAGCATCTAGTAGGCAAGGAGCTGGCTGAGGGCAGCACCCCCTGGGCACTGAAGAGAAGAGAGGTTAGAGAGAGATTAATGGGGCATGTGGCACCCATCTGATTGCTTTGCCAAGGAGAGTACTGGCCTCGGGATGGAGAATTCACTTCAGAGGACATGGAACTCTCAGCTACGCCCAGGTGCTTCTCTCTTCCATCCCACAGAAGGGAAGGACATTGAAAACTGAGAAGACAAAAAAAAAAAAATCAACCAACCAACCATTAAAAAATAAAGCCTGTGACTTTACTGATGGCAGCTGACCCTGAACTTGATCTTTCAGCTGGAAAGCTGACCAGGAATCCTGCTGGAGCAGGGACTCCTGGATGGGTGTCAGCAGCATCTAATTGGGAAGGACATGAGACGTCCGGGGAGTCACATCGGGGCTCCAGCTTCAGCTCAGGAATCTGGAACCCCAACCACTGAACACACAGGAGGAAAGAAGCAACCATACCTCTTGTTTGAAGATCAGGACAATCTTATAAACAAGTACCTCATATGTCCTCCAAGAAAGGTAATGGTTAAGTCGGTGGATATTTGCACCAAGTATTTAATCATTCACCTGTTCATTCCACACCTATATATACTGAAAACATACTGTTACCATGCCCTCGATCCGGGCACTGAGCATACAGCGATGGGCAAAACACACCAAGTCCTGGGCTTACCAAGTTCCCATTTACGTGGTAGAAGGATGAACATGGTCAACCCTCATGGGTATATACAAGACAGTGCTTCGAAGAAAAAGAAAGCTGAGCAAGTGGATGCTCCTATTTTACAGTGTCATCAAGGAAGCTTTCTCTGTATTAAAATGACATTTAAAAAGAGATTCCAAACCAGATGTAAAGCTCCCTGGGGTAATAACCAACCATTAGGCCTGAGGAACAGCAAGTGCAAAGGAGAAAGACAGACATGAGATCCTAAGGTCGGCAATTCAGCAATTATCAAGTGAGTCAACGAGCCTCAGTTTTTCCTTCTGTAAAATGGGAAGAATAAGTCTTACCTCTGAAGGTTGCAGGGAGATTCACATGAAATCAATGTGGCTAATTTAGCTTCTGGCATAATAAACCACTTTGTTAGGGGCAAAGTTCGCTCCTGAGGCTCCGACTGCGGCCACTCGTGCTGGTGGTGGCATCACTCCTGCCCTGCTTCCTGAAACAGCCCCTCACTCTGCAGGTGAAGCTTCATGGCCACTGGGAGTCATGGAGCCAGGCTCCGATTTTAATTTCCCCTAGCAGTAGCTCAAACACTAAGCATTTCAGATCCTTCTCTGAACACAGCAAGGCATCAAGTATCTGAATCCTCAGTCTTAGATAGATGACTCAGGCCCAGAGAAGGTCAGCAGCATCTAAAACACCACACAGCAAAATCCCCAGGAATATGGGGAAGGGGTTTGGTGTGCAAAGCACATCCCCAGCCAAGGAAGGCAGGTTGTGCCCACATTGAATTCATGATGGGAGAGTGTAGAGAGGATCCTTCTCTGCTCAAGAAAAACACACCATTCTGCAAACAAGGAGCAGAAGAGGCCACATGGAAATCAGATGGCATCAGGGAAATTAAACCATCAGCAGGTTTATAATTAGGCAGCCTCCCCCTACAGATGTGCCTTAGCCAAAGGAACTCAGGAAGATAGTTATCTCTCTACCTGAAATTGTTTATGGGATCTTCACAGGCTAGTTCCAAGGGGAAGGGGAGGCAGACGGTGGCTCCAGATGGCGTCTGGGCCGCGGAACGTGCACTGACTTCTCTGAGTGCAAGGCTGAGACACGACAAACATGCTGCTCTTTAAAGGGTGGGAAGGCTGTCCTCAAATTATAATGATGACAGCAGGGTTCATTGAGTGCCTTCTACATGTGGGGCGACTACTCTAAACACTCACTTTCCTCATAGCTGATCCTTAGAATTCTGTTACTTTTCCTATTCTACAGGTGAGGAAATGGGCCCAGAGAGGGAAAGTAACTTGTGGATGGTCACACAGACATCCTGAGTCAAGACCAGTTGACTTTAACATTCATAGAAAGTTACTTAGTATCTCATCAGGGTTCAAAATTAAAGCAACTGGCAGTGTGAAGGAGACATGGTTTGCCTCATTATTAAAAGAAAAAAGCAGCTCTCCATTAAAATCATAAAGTCCCCATCCCTGGAGGCATCATAGAGACAGAATGGAGACATTCACCCTGGAGGGAATTCCCTCCACCAGGGTTTTGGGGGTGGGAGGCAGGCAGAGAGTAGGCACAGATTCAGTCACAGAGCATCCAGGAGACATAAGCCACGCCAGCTATTTAAACAGAAAGCATTTCCTGTAAAGACGTGTTCAGCAGGTGTCAGAGGACAGGAAGGGCTAAGGGAGCCAGCGAGGAACCCCAGAGGTGGTGACTGCAGGAAGCAACTTTTGCTCTAGTGCTGGGTGGGGTAGAGGGGACCAGAGAAAGCACGGGGGTCCTCAGGACCTGGAAGCCTGGAGGAGGTACTCTGTGACGGTGAGACTCAGACCTTTGAGGAAGGGGTGCCAGCTGACTGGTGCTGGCATCTCTGAGGGCAGCTATGAGGTTGATTCTGGGAGAGTTTGGAAAAAGTGTACTGGATGCTGGAAGCTGCTGCCACTGCTAGTGGGCAGTACTGTTGCCTGGGGACATGGACAGGAGCAGGAGCAGACTAGAAGGAATAAACATCCCCTGCCGCTTGCAGAGCACAGCCCAGCATTGTGCAGCAGGGCAGGGAAGGGAGCCTGGAAGCTGGGGGTCAGTAGCCAGTTGACACAGTCTAGGTACCTTCCCTTCTAAAATTCTAGAACCCCACTAAGTGCCAGGCATTGAGGATGCACCAGCAAATAAGACAAAAGCCCTTCCCTTGTGGAAATCGCACTTTTGAGGTAGAGTGGGGGAGGGGTGCTTAGACCATAAACAAACAAATTTATAAGGTAGAGCATTTCAGAGCATGAAAATACTCTAAAGCAAATAGTGATCAGTGTATGTTTCTCTAATCAGCAGGACTGTCATTGAACAGCTCATAACAGAACAACCCCTAAGAGGAAAATAGCAGATTGTCCACCGGGGTCAGGATCATCCATAATCACTTGCTTCTGTGTGCTGGGCGTTCTATTTGGATTATCTGGGTTTTGCCACAAATTCATGATGTTGGTAGTGTGATTTATTGTACCCATTTTACAGATGAGGAAGTGGAGTCTCAGGCAGACTTGATGACTCACCCCAGGGGAGGAGGTGGAGCCAATGGAACTAGTGACTGACTGGAGTCTGGGCAATGGGAGGGAGTCAAAAGCCACACGTATTTCTAGAAATAGAAGCAGGAAATGTACAAAGAGGATGAGTTTTGGGAAATGAAATGGTTACAGAATCCATTTGTTCTGGGGAGAGAAATGTCTAGTTCGTTGATGGAAATGAAAGTGAGGAACTCAGGAGAGAGGGTAGGAGCTCGAATTCTCATAAATAAATGATTTTTCTTGCAGCTTAGGAAGAAAATAAATGTAGCATCCCAGCAAGCCAAAAATATTAGCATTTAAATACAGGCTTACACAGGTGGGGGAGAAAGGCAATTTCCTTAGAACTAAATCAGACTTTTTCTTTCCTCCAAGGCTCAGAAAAGTCCATTCTGCTCCAGTGTGGTCTGCCGGGAGCCAGCTCACGAGATCCCACCCATGACAGAGTCATGAGGAAGAGGACTGACTGAGTAGAGCTTCTCAGGCCTCAGGGGTTCGCGGAAGGCTGCCGCAGCGCTCACCTTAAAGATAATATCTGTCTTTCTGATGTTTGCTATAATAAACCTCTTCTTGTTTTCTGTGACTTAGGCAAAAGGCTTTTCCTGATTCTCTTCTAAAATAGATCAATCTGAAACCTCAATCGACCAGGCCCCTGAACGATAGCACCCTAATAAAATTATCTAAGATATAGAGTATGCTAATCTAAATTCCTCTTGCTAGCATATTGGTTTGCTTAATAAATATACCTGTGCCTTTGGAGCTAATGTGCATGGCTGCTCCTTAACAACAAAACAGCATTGAGACCTTCCACACAAAAAGCCCCGATGGGCACAGAGCCCTTTGTAGAAAAGAAAGGCTTATTAGGAAATATAAGAGATATTGCTTTATGAA
Organism: Giraffa tippelskirchi; assembly: GCF_054371585.1. NCBI lineage: Eukaryota > Metazoa > Chordata > Mammalia > Artiodactyla > Giraffidae > Giraffa > Giraffa tippelskirchi. The sequence goes on from NC_137282.1 coordinate 115,738,271, forward strand.
ACTGTTACTTAGTCTATATTTACTCACTATGTTTTTGCTCTTAACGTATTTAGCCTCTATAATGAAAGCATAATAGTTAGAGATTTATATAAATAAAAGTTTAGCTTTAATACAAATAATAAGACGATTGTTAATTCAGCTGGTGATTTTGCTAAGCACTGACCTTGGTGCTTTCAGCTTGCTGTGCCATGACTTAATGGGACCACATTCTTCTCTGTTAGGCTCAAGGCATAAGATAGAGTACAGAAAACAGGTTTTACCTTGAAACTCTGAGTTTATGAATTCTTTCTTTGTCATAATCTGCTGTGCCTGTATTCTTTAAAAAAAATGTAACCCTGGTACTTTCTGTGCCTAATACAAAAAAACTTTTAGAAACAGTGTCCTGGCTGATCAACCCTTATCAATAAAAGAGTCACCAGATGTTAGCAGGCCTCAAGGCCAGAAGATGATGTAAACAACTTTAAACTTTTTGTAACTAAAAACACAAACAGTGTCCTGGTTCCGATAAGGGTCAAAAACTGCTGACCCATTGATTTGATTTGGCATGACTTTACACTTTACATTTGTTTCTATGTACAACTAAAAATATAAAAGCTGTCTTGAAAACAATAAAGTCAGGAGACACTTGGAGGCGCTAAGACTCGCTGTGTCTTCTCATTCGTATCGCCGACGCCGTCCATCCTGAGGGAACCCCTGGACCAGCTGGAGCAGGACTCCGGCAGTGGTCTTCAGAGTGTTGCTACCAGGCTCCACGTTCTCAGCAGGACATCTGTCCTCTTCCTGTTTTCATCATGAGAAAATGATGCCTAAGAGTTGATGGAAATTCCTCAGTGTTGTTGGCCGGAAGCCTCTCAGGCTCATTTGTGTTGAAGGAGGGACCCCTCACATTGGAGTCTCTTGTGTCAGCAAGTCTGCAGGGCCTGGTGGCGGACTGGAGGAACCACGGTTTTGCAACGGAACTGGTGAGAAAGGGGAGTGTGCAGCTGCAGGGGCTTCTAGGGAAAAGACAGGAAGAGACCAAGGGGATCCTCAAAGTTGCCCCTTCTCCATCTGTTGCCGCTAGATGCTACCCCTCTGCTTCCCCACTGATGCATCTTGCCCAGTGTTGTCTTCCCCTGCCTCCTCCACCCTTGCCCACGATGCTCAGCTGGACTTGGGGCCCCTGTCTCGTGTAATCATGGAAAGAGAAGAGCTAGCTTCAGTCAGATACCGAAGATCCCGGGTGTGGCCTGGCTGCCCCAGGCTGACCGCACAGAGCCATGCGAGTCAGGCTCATCACCTCTCACGCTTGCTTCCCCTCTGCCTCCCAGAGTCCAGGAAAGTAGGACGCAACTCCACAAAGTGCGGACTTGGGGGCTGGGGTTCCAGTTCCTAGATGCAGCTGATTCTGGATTCTTCTTTACTCTTACTTTCCCATGAAAATATACCTGTCCTGTTTCCTGGATCCACTGGATCTTGTTCTTTGCAAATAACCCAGACGGCTTTTCCTATATTCTTTAGCTCAGCAAATCACATCATAGCCTCTCAGGACATGGAAGTCATAAGGGTGGGAGTCACTCTTGATTTCTCCCCATCCTCTTTCCCCTCTGTACTATTGGCAGGATTGTTCCTCCCTGAGGCTCCTTGCCCGCTCCCAGCTTCCGGTGACAGCCGACATTGCCCACCAGTCCTCGGCTTGCAGACACATCCCCCTCAACTCTGCCTTGATCTTCACGTGTCCTTCTTCATGTGTCTGTGTCTCTGTTTTCTCTTCTTATAAGGACAAATGTCACTGGTCAATAGTCCCAAGCCGTATGACTCCAGCTTGAATTAACTAATTACATCTGCAAAGACCCTATTTCCAAATAAGTTCACATCCTGAGGTTCCTGGTGGACACCCAATTTGGGCGGACACTACTCAAGCTTCCCCTCTTTCCATGCCAGTTCCAGCTCCATCCAAGCTGTCGCCAGTTCGTGTCACTTCTGCTTCCTTAGTATCTCTCCAAGTGGCCCATTTCTCCCAGTGAATCTGCTTAGTCAGCCCCTCATTTACATTCCACTGATGACTTCCCACTGCCTTCAAAATCACACCCACGCTGCTCAGCAGTGCTTTCAAGGCTCTCGGTGACCCCACCACTGTTTCTCTCTTCAAGCTCATCTCTCCTAGGATGCACGACTGTATTGATTCGCATATACATGTGGACTCCTTTGTGTGTCTGTCTATTTGTTTAATGACAGCCTCTCTCCTTGCATGTAAGCGGCTCAGAGAACAGGGAGCATGGCTCTCTTGTGCGCTTTCTGAGCCCATGCCTGACATGCACAGCGAATAAACTCCACGCTCCCTCTGGTCCCAGTACAGTGCTGGGCACTGCTGGGAACTCCGATGCTCCGACAGAAGGACTCTGGTCCTGAAGTGATGCTGAGATTTGGGAAGACGGACCAGAGGAGCTGAGCTACCCTGCCAGAGACCTAGGGGAAGGCTGGGGGTGGTGCCCCCCACTTCGATGGCCCTGATGAGCCATCTGGCCAGAGGGACCACGGTCCTGGGGCCTTTGGAGACATGGCTGCTGTGGCTGAGAGGCTGGGGTTGGGGGCCCGGGGATCTCTGCCACCTCTAGCCCCCAGTCGTGTCTTTCTTCCACCCTAAACCCTCCTGTAGCCTCCTTGCAATGTCCAGGGTTAAGGTCTCACCAGCCTCTCCCTCTCCCACTCCTTTCCAGCTTCACTGGCTCCCTGGCTGTTCCTTGCACA